>NC_082643.1:28222938-28847938 GCF_028023285.1 Balaenoptera ricei | reverse complement strand
TAAAAGGTGTGGCTACACTGATTGCATCGCCCCTCCCCCCAGGTCAGCACAGTGATGCATGGAGAGGGCCCCATGGGGCCTATTGCTTCTCCAGTGGGTAAATAGAGCCCACAGTGAATATCTAGCATCCTCAGCAATTGCAGGGTGCTTCCCAAGAAGCCTACTCAGGTCTCAGCTCTCAGAGATCACTGAGGGAATCTGCAGGGTTTGAACACTTGAGGATCAAATAGAGATATAGAAGGGAGTGGAACTTACAGCAACTGGTGCTCAGATCTTGGCTAACCATGTTCCTGCTTGCAGTGGCCCCTGAACAGAGACTTCAGCCAGCAGCTTTATAAACCTGCAGGGCTGACCTGGTAGCCATGTCTGGCCCGGGAGCTCAGTTGATTTGGTTTCCCAGTCAATGTGCTGTACTGGCCTTGGACCCCATCCTACCACCCAGCCTAGGCAGGGAAGCAAATTGGCAGTCCTGCTAAACTGCTGAGCATAGCCTCCAGTCCCTGGCAGTCCAGGAAGCCTGGGCAGTCACAGAGCCCAACCTACAGGCCCGCTAGGGCAGGGAGCCAAGCCAGCAGACTGACCCAACTGTTGAGCATAGCCTCTGGCCCTGCATAACCAGGGGGCCTAAACAGTGACCCCGGGCACACAGAGTCCTGCCTACAGCCCTACTGTAGGAATTTAAACATTTCACTATAAAAAATCCACTAAACAGAAAGGAAGACAGTAATGCAGTAAATGAGACAAAAATGCTATAAGGTATATACAGAAAACAAATAACAAAATGACAGAAGTAATCTACCAAGTATGAGTCACGAAGAAAAAGAAAATTCGAGCAGACCAATAACAAGTAAGGAGGTTGAATCGGTAATCAAAAACCTCCCAACAAAGAAAAGCACAGGACCAAAGGGCTTCACAGATGAATTCCACCAAACATTTAAAGAAGATTTAAATTCAATCCTTCTTAAACTGTTCCAAAAAATTAAAGAGGAGGGTTCACTCCCAAACTTATTGTACAAGTCCAGCATTACCCTGATGCCAAAGCCAGATAAGGACACTACAAGAAAGGAAAACTACAGGCCAATAACTCTGATGGCTATAGATGCAAAAATTCTCAACAAAATACTGGCAAACTGAATTCAACAGTACATCAAAAGGATCATACACCATGATCCTTAAGTTCCTTCCTTAGTACCATTCCTTCAAATAAAGTAATTTGGTAACCCCTCCCCCCCCCCAAAAAACACATCTATGGTCAACTAATATTTGACAAGGGAGTCAAAAATACTCAATATGTAAAGGATAGTCTCTTCAATAAATCATGCTGGGAAAATTGGATATTACGCACAAAAGAATAAAACTGGACCTCATCTTACATCATTCACAAAAATTAACTCAAAATGGATTAAAGACTTAAATGTAAGATCTGAAACCATAAAACTTCTAGAAGAAAAGCTCCTTGGCATTGGTTTTGGCAATGATTTTTTTGGATATGACACCAAAAGTACTGGCAACAAAAGCAAAAATAAATAGGTGGAACTATATCGAACTGAAAAGCTTCTGCACAGAAAAGAAATAATCAACAAAATGAAAAGGCAATCTACTGAATGGGAGAAAACATTTGCAAATCATATATCTGGTAAGGGATTAATATCCAAAATACATAAAGAACTCACATTTCAATAGATTAAAAAATGGGCAGATGATCTGACCAGCTATTTTTCCAAAGAAGACATACAGATGAACAGCAGGTGCATGAAAAGATGCTCAACATTACTAATCATCAGGGAAATGCAAATCAAAACCACAATGAGCTATCACCTCGCACCTGTTAGAATGGCTATTATCCAAATGACAAGAGATAACAAGTGTTGGCGAGGGTGTGGAGAAAAGGGAAGCCTTGTGCACTGCTGGGGGGAATGTAAGTTGGTGCAGCCACTATGGAGAACAGTATGGAGGTTCCTCAAAATGTTAAAAATAGAGCTACCATATGATCCAGCAATCCCACTTCTGGGTATTTATCCAAAGAAAATGAAAACACTCACTCAAAAAGATATATGCACCCCCATGTTCATTTCAACATTATTTACAAGAGCCAAAATATGGAAACAACTTAAGTGTACATCAATGGACGAATAGACAAAGAAAATGTGGCATATATATTTCATTGTGTATGTATACATACACACAATGGAATATTATTCAGCCATAAAAAGAATGAAATCGTGCCATTTGCTACAACATGGATGGACCTTGAGGGTCTTATGCTAAGTAAAATAAGTGAGACAAAGACAAATACCGTACTATCTCACTTCCATGTGGAATCTAAAGAAAAACAAAAAACAACAAACCACGCTCATAAATAGAGAGAACAGATTGGTGGTTGCCAGAGGTGGGGGGTAGGGTGTGGGTGAAATGGGTGAAGGTGGTCAAAAGGTACAAACTTCCAGTTATAAGATAAGTCATGGGGATGTGATGTTTAACATGGTGACTATAGTTACTCATACTGTCTTGCATATTTGAACATAACAAAGAGAGTAAATCTTAAAAGTTCTCATCACAAGAAAAAGAAATTTGTAACTATGTAGGTAACAGATGCCAACTAGACTTGTGATCATTTTTCAATAAATACAAATATCAAATCCTTATGCTCTACACCTGAAATTGATACACTGTTATATGTCAATTATACCTCAATTAAAAAGGAATAAATAATAAATAAATAAATTTCCATTTATAAGATAAATAAGTTCTGGGGAGGTAATGTATTGTATTTTATGTACAGTTGATAATACTGTATTGTACATTTGAAAGTTGCTAAGAGAGTAGATCATAAAATTTCTGAACACATACACAAATTGTAACTACTTGAGGGGATGGATGTGTTAATTAACCTTATTGTGGTACATTTTGCAATATGTACACATATCAAACCATCACATGTGTATACCTTAAATTTACATGATGTTATATGTCAACTATATCTTAATAAACTGGAAAAAAATCATAAAGAAAAGGCTGGAGTTACAGTTTGCCAAGGAGAAAATTTTTAAAGTATGAATTTCTCAACAACTGACCCTTCTGGTTGGACCGCTAGAAAACCTGACTCCCCTTTCACCCAACAATTACTCTTTTCCTAAAACAGCCTAACTTCCTAAGGGGAAGTTGAGATCATCCTAAAAGCAAGAATTTTCCTGAAGAGCAAATACCTCACTGTTATTTTTCCCTTCACAGAAGAACAACGTGTACCTTTGATTTTCTGACACCTGACAAATTTGTGATTTTGTTTCCTTGAGAAGCTTACCAAGAGATTCATTCAATTTAATATTATTTCAAAATTGGAAAAGTTGTTAAAATATTGTAGATAATATGGAAACTTAAGGGTGCAGACAGGATTAGACCTGAACTTAGATGGCTCTTGCAAAAAAAAGGAAATCAACTCAGCAAAAGGAAATCAACTCAGCAAACCATTTTCAAATCAAGTTAGAAGAATTTTTTAAGTACCTACAGTACGCAGAGCACTGTCTCAGGTACTGTCCCTCCCCCATGAGCAGGTCGTAGTTACTGCCTTTGCAATCTCATGGGAACAACAGAC
The DNA here is from genome assembly GCF_028023285.1 of Balaenoptera ricei. Lineage (NCBI taxonomy): Eukaryota > Metazoa > Chordata > Mammalia > Artiodactyla > Balaenopteridae > Balaenoptera > Balaenoptera ricei. The sequence continues at coordinate 28,844,346 of NC_082643.1, read as the reverse complement.
ATAATTAAGTAATAAAAAAATCATGGTGTAATAAAATGAACTCTATAATACTTGTATAAGCAAAGTGCATCTGGGCCATCTTGGGAGGAGGAATTAATTTAATAACTGTTGAGGAAGAGAGCAGAGGGGAAAAAGAGGAGGGAAGAATCTAATAGCAGAGAATAAAATCAGTGTTTACCTTCCCCCCACCATTCCCATTTCTCAACCCCTGAGAGTCACCTTCCTCTGGGCTATTTCAGAAAAAGGATGTTGGCCTCACATTTGCTCCTGAGTCACCCTCTGCAGCTGCTTCTGAGTCACTTGCTCCTCACCATTGCCCTCAGTTCTGCTCTGATTCTCCATCCTGGTCCCCACCTGGATGATCTGGGATTCCTTTTCTCATGATATGATGATGGTCTGTATGGAAGGATATAAGATCACACTTCCTTTTGTGGCTCTTCTTTTTAATTTCCCACAACACTAGTACAGAACTTGTGTGTATATCATAGGCTTAATTAAATGGTTGGTGAAGACTAGGGAGATTTATAAAGCAGAAGGAGAAAAAAATGGGATGACAAATATGACGATTCTCACAGACCAAGGGGAAGAATTGTAAGTCCTTTACAGGTGTCCTCTTGTGAAAATATCCTAGTGCCTAACTTTGCTCCATTGCTTGAAGTTCAGCCTGCTCTTGCCCCTTCTAAGAGTGGCTTAGTTCTTCAGTCCTCCAAATGCAAATCCTTACTGCTACTGTATAACCCCATCCTTTGTCCTTGACCCCCACTTGGATAACTAAAGGACACAATAGCCATACCAATGTGTTGTTTTAACTGGGAGACTCTGAGGACAGCCAAGGTGAGCTTTGCACTGCAAGTCCAATCTCTCCTTTGAAGTCTCCATGCCAGTCCAATGTGAACCTATGCATCCTCAACATTCTTGCAATTTTCCCAGTAGATCTGGGAAAACTGTGGGTCTAAACATGTCCCACATACCTTTTCTAGTAGAAATAATACTTTTCAAAAATAGTACACTCTAAATTTATGTTAAAGAAGATAACCTTTTTCTAAATGTGCCTATATGTATTCCCCTGCTCACAATGGAAATAGCATTTTACAAAGTTGTTCCAAGAAGTTTTGGTTTCTTTTTCCTACTTCCAGGCAACGTCCATAGGCCTACATGTGCTTCAGAAATAAAGCCTACCATAGTACCTTGCCAAGCAACAGAACCATCGACCCTGATGGCCAACATGAGTTACATAAAAATGAAGAAGAAGCTTTCAAAGTTCTTTCTTTAGGCCCGCTTGACTTCGTGGGTAGTCCTTTTCCTCTCAATGACCTCCATTAGGGTAGGGGAGACAGTAGAAAGACGGCAAATGACACAAACTGGTACAGCTGCCTGGTACACAATGACCCCATACTCTTCATTAGGGTAACAGAATCAACCCCCTAATCTCAGCAATGGACATGCAACCAGCCTGAACCCATCATGGTTCTTATTCTCAGCCGTAAGATTTCATCCCAGGATTGGAAACATGATTTAAGCCCAGCCAATCAGACTCCTGCCTCAGGACTTTCTAACCTAGTGTTGGATGAGAGAAGCCCCTTTCCTCTAGGAATGATGAAAGCCCAGGACTGACTAAAACTCTGTTTCCCACCACAAAGAAAGAACCTACTTTCTATAGTAAAACAGAATGAAATCAATATGCATAGAGAAGCAGGAATGAGATTCAGAAGAGTATTTTATTTATTGTTTGAGTGCTCGGTTCCAGTCACTGAGGTCTTCAGAATTGCTGCAGATCCTAAGAATCATTCCTCAACTCTGAGTTATTTCAGTATTCTTTTAATTTAATTCACATTTTACTTAAATTGGATTGAATTGAGTTTCTCTTCTTGCAAACAAAACGTTCCTGAGATTATACCCTGTCCAAACCAAATCAACTTCCGTAAGGGTAGGAGTTAAGATAGGAAAAGTTACTCTTCCAGTAAACATAAGCAAATCCTACATATGCAATCAGAAAGTCCTTCTCTGGCTCATGGCATTTGTCTACATAGAGCCAAATGTGACCCCTTGGAAAAGGATTTCTGACCATGTTAGCATGATATCACAGATCCTGTATACCCTAATCAACCAGTTGTTAAATAGAGCTCTGTGGGAGGCCCTGGCCAGTCCTGCTGGGCCCAGCCCCTTCTAAGTATTGAACCAATTTCATTTGTGCTTGTCTTCACACATAACTGCAAAATATCTATGCACGTGGTGTCTAGTAATTATTGGGTAACCTATCGTCAATGAAGCAAAATGATGATGTAGCATATTGAGAACTGTACTTGGAATCTGTTTTATCCAAGTGATAAACCTTGCTAATGGCTTTTCTCTTCTTTCAACTTTATAATAAGTAGGATAGAGTTTTAGAGTAGCATACTTGATGAGAAGTTTTGTAGGCCTCTAATTGGGGCTTCCTATTACCTGAGAGGACAACCATGGTCATGCAGAATGTCACTGCCACTAACCCAGACCCATCTCCTGTGAAGAACTGGGGAGACTCAAGGTACTGCATTCAACAAATATCCCCCAGACTGACACTTCCTGATGCTTTGCTGCAAGTGTTTTCTTTGGGAATATTACAATAGCATATAACTTCTGCAAGATTTATGTGTCAATTCACAAACTCTCTGTCCCTATGAAGAACAACTTTAGGGCCATAGAAATCAAGAAATACTGGGAAATGTAGAATCCGGTGAAGTTTTTACCAATCGCTAAACCAGAGAGAGCTGAGTAACTTCTAGATATTCAGCCCAAGGCCCAAGTTGTTATTAAAAAATGAGAAACTTCAGTGTCTAAATTTTATATCTTAACCATATCATAGGTTTCAAAAGCAATATGAGTTATTAACATGTAACCCAAATGTCAGATGAGTCCCTTTGCCTCTTAAAATGGTTCAAACTCCCATTTCATATTTCTCCAAAGTCCAGTGTCCCCCACCCCAGATTTCTGAAAATTCCCAGGGGACTTTCATTCTCATTGTTGTTTCTGGCTCTGAATGCTGTTTCCGCTGATTAGTGTAATTGACAGATTATCTTGCCATGTGGCACACACTGTCCCTATTCTGCACGGCATTGACCCAAACATGGAGCTCAGCCCATCTATTCCCACAGGACACATGATCACATGCACTGCGTTCACACAAAGCATTTATGTATATAGCAGAATTCACTAAAGATTTGGGATGGTGAAGGCAGAATTTACATCACAGAAATAAAAAGATCATAAAATGGAACGCTGCATCAGCTACATCTGAAAAGATTTTAAGATATATCACCGTATTGCTCCACCCGTTGCTCTCCCATACTCCCTATCTGTTCAGTTTTCCCCACCTTCAGGTGTTTATTGTAGAGCAGCATAGCTATGACTGTTCTTTCTTTGTCTCCAGCTACCCAGGCCTTCAGGATGCACCTGCCACCCAAGTAGCTTACGGAGTATTTCCCTAAAACAGATTCTCGTCCCAGCTGTCAAGATTTTTTTCCCCATAGTATACATAGAATGAATTAAATTGTGAAACTGGACAATTCTAAAAGCACTCTAGCTTTTTCGTGCACTAAATTTCATGGGTTTTTACACTGGAACGATAAAAGCTCTCAACTTACTTCCCATCTCTCATGTCTGAAGAGCATGGTGTTACCCTGTTTCTTTGCTGCAGGTAAGTCCTACTAAGCAATGATACTATACTCTTGGAGATTGAGCTGTAAAAACATTTAGATTTTTAATAATGCATAATAAATTAATTTAATCCCAAATTAAATTTCAAAAGACACATTCACAAGAATGGAAAGGAAGTTAGATTCCTTCCTGCAGCAGAACATGAGGGACTGAAGAATTTAAATGACATCAGGAAACAGCTGGTCTCCGGATAGACATGTTTATCCCCTAAATTGATTAATAACCACATCATTTGGAACTTCGAAATGGCTGTTTTCCCAATTCCACAAGATCATTCCAGTCAAAGAATGTGTTTCTTTTCTATAGGCATTGGTATAGGGAGCAAGCATTGCCCCTCCCCTGGAGAGAGTGGGTAATGAATATGTGGAATGATCCATGGATTTGAATTCTTCCTTTGAGTCCAGAAATATGATCCTGGGCATAGAAGGCTAGAGTTTTAATACTATGGCCTACGCCCCCAGCTACCTAAAGCAATCCAAGAATAGGAGAATAACGGGTAGTTAGTTGGCCATCTTTCCTCCTCAGAATCGCAGAGGCGATCTCAATCAATTCTCCAGGTCTTGCAAGCTCAACTGTGTCTGTTCTCTAACAACTCCCACCCCCGAATCTGCTTGGACTGACTCACAGACTCAATGTAAACCTTCTCCCCCCGTATCTCACTGTGCTCCAGCCCAAACTATTCATACTTCTGTGCGGTTCCCCCAAACACACAAGGCTCTGGTCTTGGAACCCTGGTACTGCTGCTTCTATGCCCGGAGAGTTTGTCCTCCATACACCCCCATGACAGCCTGACTCACTTCATCCACTCAGAAAGGCTTTCTCTGACCACCTAATCTAAAATAGCTTGCTTGGGACTTCCCTGGTGGTGCCGTGGTTAAGACTCCGCACTCCCAATGCAGGAGGCTGGGGTTCCATCCCTGGTCAGGGCACTGGATCCCACATCCATGCCTCAACTGAGGAGCCCAAGAGCCACAACTAAGGAGGTCACCTGCCGCAACTAAGACCCGGGGCAACCAAATAAATAAATAAATATTTTTAAAAATATAAAATAAAGTAAAATAAAATAGCTTCCTTGTCATCCTTTATCCCTCTTCCCTGCTTTATCTTTCTTTACAGAACTTATTGCTACCGTTTATTATAACTTACTATCTCCCCCACTAGAAAGTCCCTGAGGTCCAGGATTTTGTTCAGTTCACCACTGTACCTCCTGGACCTAGAACAGTAGCTCTCACACAGTGTACTGAATTATTGAAAACATGAATGGATAAGTGATAGACATGGAAGAAACTGTGTAGCTTGCTGGTTTAGAGCATGGCCTTTTGAGACAGCAAATCCAGGTTCAAATTCTGGCTCCTTTATTTACAAACTATCTGGACTTCACCAAATCACTTGGACCTAACTCACAAGATTACTGTGCAGATTAAATGAGGAAATAGGTATAAGGCCTTTAGCAGGAAAAGCATCGTTGTTTTCCTGTTGTTCCAGCCCTGTTGTTTTGTAGATGAGCAACCAGAGGTAGACTGAAGCAGAGAGACTGGGGTAGCACCCCTGGTCTTGGGGATATCTTGTACAGAGAAGGAAACAAATCTCTTATTCCCTCATTAAGGCTTTCTCAACGGGAATCAAAACAGTTAAAACATATTCACTTTGACTCAGCAAATTTATTTCTGCAAATTTATTCTAAGGAAATGATTACCCCTGTGTGCACAGATTTAGCTATCACAGTACTAAGTGTCCAATAGGGAATTGATTTGATAAATTATGGTATAGCCATGTGATATAATATTACATGGCCATTTAGAATGAAATTGTAGAAAAATAGTTAATAACATGAGAAAATGCTTACATATACTCAAGTGAAAATGACTAACATTCACAAAGAGGGCTGGGTGGTTGGAATCAGAATGAACTGTATTTTCTTTGTGCTTCTCTGAATTTCTCATATGTTGTTCAGTAAACAGGCATTATTTTCATGATCAGTCTTTTAAATACAAATAAAAATAGCTTGTTAGCTTCTTCACAATAAAGTGCTACTACATCTTATGGGGTGAACGATGAGAGATGCCTAAACTTGTGGGAGTTTCCCAAGTCCTGATGGAATGAAATTCTTATCTCTTTTTCCAAATGTCACGATTTTGTGAGCAACCTCCCCTAAAGGCTTTGGTACACAGCAGATTCCAGAGTATTCCAGCTTCATGACCGTTAGGACCAACTGTGCGTGTTCTGAACATCCACATTACTCTGTATTAGCACATTTAACTGATGACCTTAGCTATGATGCACTTTTAAAAACCAAAATTGACTGACGGCATTACTCATTAGATTTAAATACTAGGGTGATTCATCATTTTACAGTAAATCTATTAGATAAATTACACTGCAAAATTCACCATCGTCAGTGTGACAGGCCTGCCTGGAAATTAAGAATGGGAAGGGAAATTGAAGGAGAGAGATTCCTATCCGTGATATGAAATTTAAACTTAGATAGCTATGGCAAGCATCCGAGCCTCAGCCAAAGGGGACAAGGCATCTGTCACATGTCTAAGATATTCCACTCTAATAATAGCCTAGGATCTCTTTTGGAACAGGTTAATGCCTTGCTTCATAAGGAAAAATCTTGCGTGTTAAAATACTTGAAGGAGTGTTTCCTTACCCCTTAACATTTTTTTTCACAGTATAATTGGGCTGCATATGTGATATATGCAACAATGGTTGGGTTTCTGTTGGTTAAATATAGTCCCAAACCAACAGCATGCTCGGCTGGGGGCTCTTGTTCACCAGATGTTATTCCACTAATAGTGAGTGAGCTCATCCTTGGTGTGGAAGGCTATTCATTTGGGAGAGAATAATGAAAGTGAGACAATCATTACGTCACCTTTTCCTGTACATTATTCTCCCCTGCAGCTAACAAGGAAAATATGCTGCTGTGTTGGTTGTAAGCTAACTCATGTTCTTGCTTTCTTAGATCTACATAAAGTGAATCACGGGGTAATTCTAGTCTAAATTAATATGTACCTGATAACTGACATTTGGAGAGTTAGACTTTGGGATGGTCTTTGTCCTGGATTCGAGCATCATGACTTTTGGGGGGGAGTGATTAAGGGATCTTGACTCCCAGAGGGACTATCCTCTCCTCACGCCTTTGCAGGGGTAGTTATCTCATGTTCCTCAGTTGGCCATTTGGGAGGCAGAGACTGCTGTTTCTAAAATCACAAAGACTTTTGAATAATGGAGTAAACTTTTAAAATAATGGCCATGAGATCATGCCTTTTTTTGTTTGAATAACTCATTTGGCACTACCTATCTAACCACAAGTCCAAATTCAGAGTAAAATTAATTTATAGATAAACAACAAAAAGGGCCTATATGTATAATATATGTATATACACACATATACATATACAACACACATACACATATTCATAAATATATGTTTTATAAAAAACAAAAGCAATCTTTATGCGAGAAACTATTTTTTTAGAAAGCACACATTTATCAATTGAGAACGTTAACCCATTACTAAATTTTACTGCAGCCTTCTTTTAAATACAGTAATAACTCAGCAGCAAGCAATTTTACTAAATTTGATGAAGAGGCTTTAACTTCTGCCAAGGGCCTAAACTGACCTTGTTTTTCTAGTGTCTTATTTATCTTTACAGAATATGATTACAAAAGAAAGTGAAACATCTAATAGTAAACCACTTGATAAAGTTTTTTTTTTCTTTTTTTAAATTTCTTTTTTTAAATTATTTTTTATTGAGATGTAATTGACATACAACCTTATATCGGTTTCGGGTGTATATTTGTATATATTGTGAATCATTTTGTGAAATATATAAATATCGAATCATTATTTTGTGATACGTATTGCAAAACGATCACCACAGTAAGTCTAATTAACATCAGTCAGGGGCTTCCCTGGTGGCGCAGTGGTTGAGAATCTGCCTGCCAATGCAGGGGACATGGGTTCGAGCCCTGGTCTGGGAAGATCCCACATGCCGCAGAGCGACTAGGCCCGTGAGCCACAATTGCTGAGCCTGTGCGACTGGAGCCTGTGCTCCGCAACAAGAGAGGCCACGACAGTGAGAGGCCCGCACACCGCGATGAAGAGTGGCCCCCGCTTGCCACAACTAGAGAAAGCCCTTGCACAGAAACGAAGACCCGACACAGCCATAAATAAATAAATAAATAAATAATTTAAAAAAAAAAAAAAAAAAAAAAAACATCAGTCACCACACATAGTTGCAGATTTTTTTTTCTTGTGATGAGAACTTTTAAGACCTGTTCTCTTAGCAACTTTCAGATGTGCAATATAGTATTATTAACTATAGTCAGCATGCTGTACGTGACATCCCCATGACTTGTTTATTTTATAACTGGAAGTTTGTACCTTTTGACTCCTTTCACCCATTTCATTCACCACCCGTGCCCCGCAACCACTGGCAACCACGAATCTGTTCTCTGTATCTATGAACCTGATGTTTTGTTGTTGTTTTTAGATTTCATGTGTAAGTGAGATCATATGGTATTTTATTTGTCTTTTTCTGTCTGACCTATGTCACTCAGCATCATGCCCTCGAGGTTTATCTATACTCCCACAAATGGCAAGATTTCATTCTCTTTATGGCTGAATCATGTTCCATTGTGTGTGTGTGTGTTATGTGCATGTGTATCACATCTTCTTTATCCATTCATCTGTCAGTGGACACTTAGGTTGTTTCCATGTTTGGCTATTGTAAATAATGCTACTATGAACATGGGGGTGCATATATCTTTTTGAATTAGTGTTTTCATTTTCTTTGGATAAATATCCAGAAGTGGAATTGCTGGATCATGTGGTAGTTCTATTTTTAATATTTTAAGGAACCTCCATACTGTTTCCCAGAATGGCTGCACCAATTTACATTGCCCCCAGCAGTGCACAAAGTCCCCTTTTCTCCACATCCTTGTCAGCATTTGTTGTCTCTTTTCATTTGGATAATAGCCATTCTAACAGGTGTGAGGTGATAATCGCATTGTGGTTTTGATTTGCATTTCCCTGATGATTAGTGATGTTGAGCATCCTTTCATGTTCCTGCTGGCCATCTGTCTGTCTTCTTCAGAAAAATGTCTATCCAGATCCTCTGCCCATTTTTTAAATCAGATTGTTTGTTTGTTTTGCTATTGGGTTGTATGAGTTCTTTATATATTTTGGATATTATCATATATATGTTTGCAAATATTTCCTCTCATTCAGTAGGTTGCCGATGAAGCTGTCTTTAGTTGGGCACCCAGCAACGTCTACTCACTTTCCCTCATGCCCTCTTGAGCTGCCTAATCTTCTTTATGGCACCTACGAGTCACCTCAGGAAGAAAGTTTGGTGCCTGGGGAAATACTTGGTCAATTATAAAGCCTCTTATATTTTTAATTTCTATTGCATTCTCTCCTATATTGATCTCCACTTCATATCTGCCGTACCCCATGGCACATTTGTGCAGGGAGAGCTGAACTGAAAATCAGGATTTCTGGGGCAGTCCCAACTCCATCAGTTTCTTCCTCCTGACTTCTTTCCATGTTTCAAAGTCTTCATTTGTAAAATTGGAATAGTAATATCATTAGTGGCAAAAAAATCCTAGAATGCATGGCACATACATGTTGAATAAATTGGAATAGGTTGGGACATGCCACTGGATCCCGGGCTGTGTATGACTTTTGTGGGCCCTAGGCACCTTTGCCTTCATGGTTCCTTCCTTTATAAAAAGATATTTAAAAGATATATTGTATGACTGCATTGATATAATGATAAATATATTATCATTATAAATTGAAACATTTTCCTTGACCTAAGAATTTATTTTTCCTCTGATGTTTAAGGAAGGAAAACATCTTCACGAGCCCCTAAAAGTACTGTGGGCCCTCAGCATTGATAAGTTGGCCCTCTTGCATCACAAAACCTCCACTGATATATCAAACTGCTCTCTCTTCTCCACCCTGGACAGCTTTTGTTGTTGTTCTTTCTTCTCTCTTCTCTTCCTTTCTTGCTGAGGTTTTCAATGGATATAGGCTGTCTCTTTCCCTTCTCTCCAAGCTCTCTTAGGTTCACCAACTCTGGTGAGTCAAGGCACACTAGCAAACAGACACGGAGTTCAAAGAATTGAATAGATAAGCAACAATGATGTATTGTACAGCACAGGGAATTACAGCCATTATTGTAATAACTTTTAATGGAGTATAATCTGTAAAAATACAGAATCACTATGCTATACACGTGAAATTAATGTAATATTGTAAATCAACTGTATGTCAATTTTTAAAAAATTTTTAAATTAAAAAAAACTGTTCTAGGAGACTAGAGGATGATTCAGGTTCAGTCCAGGCTACTATCCTCTACCGTCTCTGGAGATGCTTCTAAGTGGATTAGAACTAAGTGCAGAGGTAGATATGCAGAGAGGTTTCTGGAGTTGTGCATGCCAAATTTTAAGAACGGTTTTTATTAGGCTTGTGGGCTTTGGGTGAGTTTTCTCTTTCCTCTTGGTAATTTCTATGTTTCTTGCATGTTTTAAATGAACATGATTTTTAATAGAAAGGATAAAAATATTAAAACAATTTTAATAAGGGTCAACTACTATATTTTTCAGAATAGGTGCTGACCCAGATTCTATTTATCCATTCCAGAACAGCTCCTTCGTCTTGAAAGCACACCCCACTAAATCCACACCCTTAGTCTCTTTCCAAGCTAACTCTGGGCTTGGCCATGTGACTTACTTTGACCAACGGAATAACAGCAAATACGGTGCAGGCAGAGGTTTAAATAACTGTTTTCTTGAAACAATGTTTTGGGTTGGAGATTAAGGCACACCTTCCAGAAGACTTTCGTGTTTCTCTCAGTCAACGCAATCACCAAAGAGAGAGAGAGAGAGAGAGACGCTGTTTGCATTTTTCTTTAACACATTTTTCATTTGCTATCACCTGAACTTCTCCAAGTGCCTCAGCAATTAAAAACGAGGAGAACTTCTCCAAGTGCCTCAGCAATTAAAACGAGGAGTTAATATTCTAAGACACAATAAGTTGAATATTTTTCTCGGTGGGTGGCCTTACAAATACACACACACAGAGCAACTCTGATCTAGCCAACCATATGGTCCTCATTTTCTGTATCTATTTCTATTTATGTTAACTCAAGAATTCTGCCACTGTAAGGCAGCTGACTAACCTTTTGCCCCTTTTTTCTCTCTTGCATTAAATAGAGGGCTTAGCCTGAAACATTTCCTGGGTGCTGTTTCCTTCATGGGAAAAAGAGTTCAAGGCGAAATTGCTTAGTAAAAAATTACATTCACGTGATTATTTTCTTTTCAGGTGTTGCTCTGTATCTGCATTGTCTAAATCCTTTTCCTTTTGTATTCCATTTATTTAAAGCCATTGTCTTACCATCTCTTTTTCCACCAAGAGAGAAAGCAAAGGATCCTAAACAATTTTAGCACGTGAAGAATCAGATTCGGTAAACAATTCAGCAGCTACTAAGCGCCTACCATGGGCCTCACCTCCCACTGGACATTGCAGGAAGTTATTAGTGGTTCCTGAAGAAACCAAGAAGTCTGCTCCCTGGGTGTCCACGAGCCCTCCTGTCTCGAGGCGGGTGGGGACCATGGGGAGCTGGAGAGCACAAGCTTGGGAGGAAAGGGCAGTTGCTACTCAGCCCCAGCCAACTGTTGCCCTGTGGGAATGAAGGCCCAGTCTCGCCAGGTCAGCTAGTTTTTCCCGAAAAGCTAGAAATCAAGATTTTTTTCTGCATGAAATCTCTCCATTTAAAAAGTTGTCAACTAATTCAAAATTTCTAAAAACATTGTGTGGGCCAACAAATGTGCAAGCCAAGTCAAATAAGTCTGCAGGCCTGATTTGGCCTGCGGCCGGCCAGTTTGTACCTTCTGCTTTACATTAGAAACTCCCCCGAATTTAAAAATGCTTACCACTCAAAATGACTTGGTGACATTTATCATGATCTATGTACATTTTTTGGAGAAAAATCTTGAATAAGGCTGCTTGAATGCAAATTCTAAACAACAAAACCTGCCACTGCAGTCCTTTAGTACCACAGGGCAAAGTAACTTTTGGACAGCATTTTTTACTTCTAAATAATTGCTTTCATATTGTGTAAATTCTGCCTAAATTATGTATGGATCAAGTCTTAACATCATAGTTTCTAAAATCAAGTTTATATCAGCATTCCCCCGGCCACACACATACAAAATACTATCCCATAACAAAAATGACCCCTCTTAAGGATTATTTTGGGTTCCTGCAGGATTATTATTGCTGGAAATAACAAGTGGTTGTCAAGGAGGTGGAGAAATTGGAATCCTTGTACACTGTTGGTGGGAACGTAAAATGATGCCGCCGCTATGGAAACAGTAGGATGGTTCCTCAAAAAATTAAAAATAGAACTATCATATGATCCAGCAATTCTACTTCTGAATATACATATCCAGAAGAATTGAAAGCAGGGTCTCAAACCAATAGTTGTACATCCATGTTCATAGCAGTGTTATTCACAATAGCCAAAAGATGGAAGCAGCCGAAGTGTCCATTTGACAAATGAATGGATAAACAAAATGTGGTATATACACACAATGGAATATTACTCAGCATTAAAAAGGAAGGAAACTCTGGCACATGCTACAACATGGATGAACTTTGAGGACATAATGCTAAGTAAAATAACCCAGTCACAAAAAGATAAATACTGTATGATTCCACCTATATAAGGTACCTAGAGTAGTCAAATTCACAGTAACAGAAAGTAGAATGGTGGTTGCCAGGAACTGAGAAGAGGCAGAAAGAGGTAGTTGTTGTTTAATGGGGGTGTTAATTAGTGTTCTCCAGAGAAACAGAGCCAATGTGATGTTTATATAGAGAGAAATCTATTTGAAGGAATTGGCTCATGAAATTATGGAGGCTGGCAAGTCCAAAATCTGCAGGGTAGGCCATCAGACTGGAGACCCAGGTAAAAGCCAACGTTGCAGTTTAAATCTGAAGGCTGTCTGCTGATAGCATTCTCTCTTTCTTGGGGGAGGTCAATCGTTTGTTCTATTCAGGCCTTCAGCTGATTGGATGAGGTCCACCCACATTATGGAGAGCAATCTGCTTAGTCAAAGTCTACCAATTTAAATGTAAATCTCATCCAAAAACACCCTCAAAGAAACATCCAGAATAACGTTTGACCAAGTAGCCGGGCACTGTGCCTGGTCAAGTTGACACATAAAATTAAGCATCACAATGTGTATAGAGTTCCAGTTTTGTAGGATGAAAGGTTCTGGAGATTGATAGAGTGTCAATGTGAATATACTTAACACTACTGAACTTTACACTTTAAGATGGTTAAGATGGTAAGTTTTACGTTATGAGTATTTTACCACAACTGGGAAAAAAAAAAAAGCCTGTTAGATCTTTCCCTCAGGCCAGCAGCACCAATGGGATGGGCAAGTGTCAAGATCTTCATATTTCCAGGAAGCTCTGCAGCCACCATCAGGACCAGAAGTGGCAGGATAAACGGTACAAGAAAGCCCATTTGGGGACAGCCTTGAAGGTCAGCCCCTTTGGAGGCACTTCACATGCAAAGGGAATTTTGCTAGAAAATGTCAGAGTTGAAGCCAAACAGGTAAATTCTGCCATTGGGAAGTGTTTCAGGGGCCAGCTGATCAAGAAGAGCAAGAAGCTCACAGCTTTCTTACCGGATGATGGTTGCTTGAACTTTACTGCAGAAAACCATGAAGTTCTGGTTGCTGGGTTTGGTTGCAAAAGGCCATGCTGTTGGCGACATTCCTGGAGTCCACTTTAAATTTGTCAAAGTAGCCAGTGTCTCTCTCTTGGCCTTATGCAAAGGCAAGAAGAAAAAACCAAGATGATAAGTTTTGATGATGCAAACATGGTAGTAATAAACTTTCATATACAAAAAGAGTCTATTAGAGAAATTTCCTTTCACTAAACACCAAAAAAAAATTTTCATAAGGGACAATAGGGTACAAATTGGACTATATTTTAACATTAGACTCCTGTAAAGAACAGTTATTCGTGGGACTTCCCTGGTGGTCCACTGGTTAAGAATCCACTTTCCAATGCAGGGGACGCGGGTTCGATCCCTGGTCGGGGAGCTAAGGTCCCACATGCCACGGGGCAACTAAGCCCATGCACTCTAGACCCCGTGCACCACAACTAGAGAGAAGCCCATGTGCCACAACTAAAACCCAAAGCAGCCAAATAAATAAATAAATATTTAAAGAAAAGAGTTCTTCGTATAGCAAACTTCTATAAAAAGTTGAGAGAGTAAAATTATTATATCTCGAAAAAGCTATTTCTGTGGGAAGTTAAGATTACGTATTCTAGTTATATTGCTTCCTGGGGATATAATGTTCCTCAGGCATCAAGCGTAGAGAGTAAGAGAAATAGAAGCAAATACATTCCTTTGACTGTTACTCTCAAATAACAAACTTTTCAACTGAAGTGTTGGTAAAAGCTAAACAGCAGTCAATTCATGGCTGACCATATGATAAATGGCTATAATTTTAGTATTTTGGTGACTATTGCTACATACATAGGGAGGTAGAATTTTTTATTGGAGTCTAGTTGATTTACAATGTTGTGTTAGTTTCAGGTGTACAGCAAAGTGAGACAGTTATACATATATGTAGCTACTCTTTTTCAGATTCTTCTCCCTTATAGGTTATTACAAAATATTGAATATAGTTCCCTGTGCTATACAGTAGGTCCTTACTGGTTATCTATTTTACACATAACAGTGTGTATATGTTAATCCCAAACTCCTAATTTATCCCTCTCCCACCCCCAGGAGGTGGAATTTGATCCATAGGAGCACCAAATCCATGCTTCCAATGCATTTCAAGTAGATTTTCTGACATTTTATGCTAATACTTGGAGATTCTTCACAAGGTAAGTAGGGTATCATTAAATGACTATTCTGGCGATCTTAACTTAGTGACTCAGATTATTTGTTCAAGTTTCTAAATGCCAGAGAAAGTCTTTCAAGTACAAGTTTCTAAAACTCAAACTTAACTGATGTGACAGGAAGCATCCCTTCTTTGTCCCACTTTAATTTAACCATTAGTTTATCCTATTAGCAGTATTATATGGGTAATAATAGCTTTGATCCTAATGCTGAAGGTCAAGGTATGATCATGGTAGTGAAATAATTACCAATTATAACTAAAAAGGCAACATCAATTCTAGTAACTCTAAATTCCATAAGGAAAGATCAGTTGGTTTTTGTAATTTTTTTGGTATTTTTAAAAAATTTTGCATTAACAGTTTCTCTAATGGCTTTTTCCCCCCCTAAAACTAGAGAGTTAAATAAAGGAGAAAATAATTGCTGAGGCAGGAGGTGAGCTTTCCTTCTCCACAAGAAGGGAACCCCTTGATAAGTCTTCCAGTTTCCAGTAAAAGCTCTGACTTTCTGAGAAGCTCATTTAGGCCTAAGTGAGCAAGTCCGATGAGGTGATGACAGAGGTGCCAGCTGAAACGCTGAGCTCAGCCCATTGCAATTTCAGATTTTTGAGTCTCCCTGTTTTGAAAAGGAATTTATTATTTTCTTTCATTTTTACTTCATTAAAAACAATTCTCAACTATGAGCACAAATTTGGCAAATCATAAATAAAAGGGAAATCTCTCAAGACCATCTAGCACATTTCTCTGCTTCTAAGTAAAATCAAACTTCAACCTTAGGTCTACCTTTTAAAATGTATCTCTGCAGAAGGCTTTTCCCTAAACCCTCTAGACTAGGTTAGGTCTCTCCGGTGTATACCTCCACACCATATTGTATTTCTCGTTCAAAGGACTTATCACAAACGGACCCAAATACTTACTTGGACTCTCAATTTAAGACAGCTAACTAAACTCACACATTTACCCCTCTTCCCTCCCCAAGTCCTAGTGAAATGATGAAAGAAATACAGCCATACAAATAAATCCATAACAGGAAAGACACCAACAGACCAGAAGAGTATGGAATTTCTAGAAGATTTAATCCAGGTAGGAGAAAACTTAGAGAGCCAAGGAACCAGAAATCCCATATAGGTGAAAGAAGAGATTTTCAAGGAAATTTTTCCACGAGAGGATGGGAATAAGCCCTGATCAGAAGTAGCTGGGGTTGGTAGGAAAGTGAGTCTGAGAGGTTGGCATGTAATGAAGGGTCTGGGGAACACCTGCATCATCAACTTGCAAGTCCCAGAGCCACTGACTTGGCCTCAGCCCCTGGGAAAGCCACAAAACATTATTAAATAGCCAAATAAAATTAGAGTTTTGATGAGTACGACTCCCACTGTGGGCACTGGGATTAGAGAAGACGGTCAATAGCCCTAATATCTGACAAGTAGCTTGAAGGACAAGGAACCCCACATGCAGAAGACAGTTCCCCTGGCCCACCCCCCTAGTCACCATAGCTGGTCCCTATAATAGGGATAGAAATCCACCTTCACTGCCAGGAGAGCAAATATCTTCAAATAAACATCAGCCAGTCTAGATCTGTTTTACAAACATTATAAACAGACAATGAAAACCTGCCAAACACTGGAAGAAAACCAAATTGTTCAGTGTTGTTATATTATTTCACTTCTCTGGATTAACCTCTGAGAAAATAGTTAATACAGAAAGTGGAAAACAATTTTTTTTGAGAGACAATTTTAAAAGCAAATCATCATTATCTTAAGAGAAATTAAGAGAATATTGTAACCATTGAAACAGAATAGGCAGCTGTGAAAAAGCTGCCTATTGGCTGTTCTTGGAAATTAAAAATGTGATTATCTAAATTTAAAACATTTCAACCTTTTTTAATATTAAAAATAAGATTTTTCCCTGAGTACTAGTTATGCTGGACATCTTTCATGTTTTTTTGACCATTTATAGCTCTGTTTCTGTGAACTGTCTGTTTATATTTTTGGCCCATTTTTTTCCCCTTGAGTTATTTGCAATTTTTCTTATTGATTTGTGAGTGCTCTTTGTACATTGATATGTTGCTTGATATATATGAGCAGATGATTTCTCTCAGCCTGTCACTTGCCTTTTAATTTGTCTTTTGGTGTCTTTCAAATTTCAGGAATTAGACTTTTTTTATGGAGAGTAATCTGTAATTATTTTCCTAAAAGCTTGTGGGCTTTAATTTTGCTTAGGAATGTCTTCTCCAAATCCAATACAATAATACAACTTCTTGTATAATTATACATACCAAAACCATCTAATCTCTCCAAACATTTTCCTTATCTGTAAAATGGAGATAATGTCTTCCTTACAGTGTTGTTGTGAGAATGAATAGACACATGTAAAATATCTGGCACACACAGGCACTCAATGGACATTGTGGAGATAAGAAAATTGAGAGCAATGAAATAAGGCCAAAATCAAATACACACAAAAATACAACCTCCCAAGTCATTGACTCAAGGAGGCTAGACTAAATGGTCTCTCCTTGGCCTCTGTATGGACAGGAGAGTTGACTTTCCTTTTCTATGACTTTAGGTTAAACAAGTACACAGACACCTGGAATTAGCTTACCCATCCCCCATTCACTGGGGAAGATGGTTACATGTTTGGGATTTGACGTTGCATTCCCCTCTTCGCCACCTCCTGCTCGACCTGCCACAGGGTGTCTATGGCTTTGTCTTTCCCTCTCCTCACCTTGTCATTCTCACCCCCTGCCCATGCTCTGAATCCATCAGTCCACAAGCAAGTCTCTAAAGCCTGGGACATTGATGGATGTGTCATCGGTGAGGGATCCAGGATCACCAATCTCCTCGGGGAGGAAGCCTTCCTACCCGCCACCACACCCCTCCCGCACACATAGGCTCCATTCTGCAGCCTTCATGATATTTCTAAGCAAAATCTGATCATGTCACTTTTTCTTAAAACCCTTTAGTGCTCTGCCACTCACTAGCTATTTTGTACTAGGAAAATATTTACCTTCTTTGGATCTCTTTCTCCCCTTTAAGAATAGGCTTAATAATGGTTAGCTACTGCTTTTAATATACAATAGAAATATCTTAGCCTGAGCTATAATCCCCTGTATGATGATCTCCAGCTTCACCCCTGGCCATCTCCTGTCTTGCATTTCTTGGTTCAGGCATGCTAGTCCTCTTTCCATTTCTAGAACACAACACTCAGTCTTGTTCTGTAATTTTGCACACACTGTTCCCTCTGTTTGGAAGAATACTTTTCCCCTTGCTCCCGGAGCCCTCCTATCCACCTTCATTAACTAATTCTTATTTATATTTCAAGGTTCAGCTTCTTCCTGAACTATATTTCTGACACATATTATGCTCTGAATGAATATGTGTTGAATGAAGAACTACCAAATATTGAGTATGTACTATCTATTAATAATTGTATGTACATTATCTCATTCAGTGCTCACACAATTCCTATGAGGTCAATATCATTAATCCCATCATCGTGGATGTTCAAACCAAGCCTCAGAAAGGTTGAGTGACATGTCCAAGGTTATACAGTTATACAGTTATCAGTGGCAGACCTGGTATCTAAATCCAGGTCTGTCTGGCTCCAAAGGCCAAGTTTAGAGTGAAATAGAGCATCGAGCAGGACATGAAGGAAGAAGTAATAATAAAATCAAATCTTAATATAAAGCTCTCAAGAATAAGGCTTTCTCATGCAAAATCTGCATAGATTTTCAGAAGCAGCACAAAATCCTTAAAGCCTGGTTTTTTCACCAACTGCTAGGGAGATGCCAAGGGCCCACACAGCAGTGGGTTCTCTTGGCCAGCAGGGAGGTGTGGCGACCATTCCAGACCACCCTCCCCCAAGGACCACCCTTGTCCCACAGCATCTCTAGCATGAGAAATCAGGTATTCGAAGGTTATTTCCAGATAATTAGATCTCCTTCTTTCTATGCCATAAAGTGTAGTCCATGATATTTCTTAAAAAGAAATGTTTCTTGGGACTTCCATGGTGGCACAGTGGATGAGAATCTGCCTGCCAATGCAGGGGACACGGGTTCGATCCCTGCTCCGGGAAGATCCCACATGCTGTGGAGCAACTAAGTCCGTGCACCACAACTACTGAGGCTGTGCTGCAGAACCCACGAGCCACAACTACTGAGCCCACATGCCACAACTACTGAAGCCCGTGTGCCTAGAGCCCGTGCTCAAGAGAAGCCACCACAATGAGAAGCCCACACACCACAATGAAGAGTAGCCCCCGCTCACCACAACTAGAGAAAGCCCTACCCAACGCAGCCAAAAATAAATAAGTAAATAAATTTTAAAATAAATGTCTCTTTTTAACAAGGGCTTGCATCCTGATGTGTGAGTTTACAAACAATTCATATTATTAGAGTAGAAACAATTTAAACATAAGGTATAAGCCACTTAAACATTCATTTCCAGAACTTGGGATAGTCTAATTTGTAGTCATAGCACATTAATAGACGTTATTTCGGTGTGCTATACCTGGTCATAGATTACAGGTACAGAAGTAAAAACATGGGACAAATATAGGTCTCTATCTTTTCAAGAGATATGAGTGCCTTTATACTCTGCTCATCATTAAGAAAACACTTTACAAATAGTCACATGTTTGTGGTATTGTTCAGTTTACTGGGACTTTTTTCCGGTGATTTGTTAATGGTATGTATCAAATGGTTTGTCCTCAGACAATGGTGACTTCAAATAGGAAGGAAGGTAACTTCGTCTGAAGATGGATGTAATGATGAATGGAGGGTAAAGAGAAAGTTAGGAGCAACAATTAGATGTGTAGCAATGATGGAGTGGTCCGAACACAAGGACTGAGAGTAAGACACTCAAAACATAATGGGTATGGTTTCCTTTGCTGTGCAAAAGCTTTTACGTTTCACTAGGTCCCATTTGTTTATTTTTGTTTTTGTTCTCATTACTTTAGGAGGTGGGTCAAAAAAGATCTTGCTGCAATTTATGTCATAGAATGTTCTTCCTATGTTTTCCTCTAAGAGTTTTATAGTGTCTGGCCTTACATTTAGGTCTTTAATCCATTTTGAGTTTATTTTTGTGTATGGTGTTAGGGTGTGTTCTAATTTCATTCTTTTACATGTAGCTGTCCAGTTTTCCTAGCACCACTTATTGAAAAGGCTGTCTTTGCTCTACTGTATATTCTGGCCTCCTTTGTCATAGATTAGGTGACCATAGGTGAATGGATTTATCTCTGGGCTTTCTATCTTGTTCCATTGATCTATATTTCTGTTTTTGTGCCAGTACCATACTGTCTTGATTACTGTAGCTTTGTAGTATAGTCTGAAGTCCGGGAGCCTGATTCCTCCAGCTCCATTTTTTTTTCTCAAGATTGCTTTTGCTATTGGAGATCTTTTGTGTTTCCATACAAATTGTAAAAATTTTTGTTCTAGTTCTGTGAAAAATGCCACTGGTAATTTGATAGGGATTGCACTGAATCCATAGATTGCTTTAGGTAGTATAGTCATTTTCACAATAATGATTCTTCCAGTCAAAGTACATGGTATATCTCTCCACCTGTTTGTGTCATCTTTGATTTCTTTCATCAGTATCTTATAGTTTTCTGTGTACAGGTCTTTTGCCTCCTTAGGTAGGTTTATTCCTAGGTATTTTATTCTTTTTGTGCAATGGTAAATGGGATTGTTTCCTTAATTTCTCTTTCTGATCTTTCATTGTTAGTGTATAGGAATGCAAGAGATTTCTGTGTATTAATTTTGTATCCTGCAACTTTACCAAATTCATCGATTAGCTCTAGTAGTTTTCTGGTGGCATCTTCAGGATCTTCTATGTATAGCATCATGTCATCTATAAACAGTGATAGTTTTACTTCTTCTTTGCCAATTTGGATTCCATTCAGACAACCCTCAGAATAGGAGAAAATATTTGCAAATGAAGCAACTGACAAAGGATTAATCTCCAAGATACACAAATAGCTCATGAAGCTCAATATCAAAAAAACAAACAACCCAATCCAAAATTGGCAGAAGACCTAAATAGACATTTCTTCAAAGAAGACATACAGATAGCCAACAAACACACGAAAAGATGCTCAGCATCACTAATTATTAGAGAAATACAAATCAAAACCACAATGAGATATCACCTCACACCCATCAGAATGGCCATCATCACAAAATCTACAAACAATAAATGTTGGAAAGGGTGTGGAGAAAAGGGAACCCTCTTGCTGTTGGTGGAAATGTAAATTGATACAGCCACTATGGAGAACAGTATGGAGGTTCCTTAAAAAACTAAAAATAGAACTAGCATGTGACCCAGCAACCCCACTACTGGGCATATACCCAGAGAAAACCATAATTCAAAAAGACACATGTACCCCCGTGTTCCCTGCAGCACTATTTACAATAGCCAGGTCATGGAAGCAACCTAAATACCCATCAACAGACGAATGGATAAAGATGTTGTACATATATACAATGGAATATTACTCAACCATAAAAAGGAATGAAACTGGCTCATTTGTAGAGACGTGGATGGACCTAGAGACTGTCATACAGAGTGAAGTAAGCCAGAAAGAGAAAAACAAATATAGTATATTAACACAGAAATGTAGCATCTGAAAAAATTGGTAGAGACAATCTTATTTACAAAGCAGAAATAGAGACAGACGTAGAGAACAAATGTATGGATATCAAGTGGGAAAGAGGGGTGGGATGAATCGGGATATTGGAATTGACATATATACACTATTGATACCACGTATAAAATAGATAACTAATGAGAACCTACTGTATAGCACAGGAAACTCTACTCAATGCTCTGTGGTGACCTAAATGGGAAGGAAACAAAAAAGAGGGTATATATGTATACATATGCCTGGTTCACTTTGCCATGTGGTAGAAGCTAACACAACATTGTAAAGCAACTATACTCCAATAAAAATTTAAAAAAAAAAGAAAATTTACAAAAATGAAAAAAAAAAACATAATGGGTAGATACACTGTGAAGTGAAAAAGGTAGGGGGCAGAGCAATGGAGAGAATATATAACAATTTGTAGAGTGTATGTGTAATATAAATGTCTCTAGAAAGACTCACAAGAAACTGGTAAGAATGATTGCCTTTGTGCATAGGTAAAATATTCTCTGACATAAATCATACCAATGTTTTCTTAGGTCACTCTCCCAAGGCAGTAGAAATAAAAACAAAAATAAACAAATAAGACCTAATCAAACTTACAAGCTTTTTCACAGCAAACGAAACCATTTTAAAAAATGAAAAGACAACCTACAGAATGGGAGAAAATATTCGCAAATGATGCAACAGACAAGGGATTAATCTCCAAAATATAAAAACAACTCAACAACAAAAAAACAAATAACCCAATCAAAAAATGAGCAGAAGGCCTTAATAGACATTTCTCCAAAGAAGACATACAGATGACCAGTAGACACATGAAAAGGTGCTCAATATCACTAATTATTAGAGAAATGCAACTCAAAACTACAATGACCTCACACTGGTCAGAATGGCCTTATTAAAAAGTCTACAGGGGCTTCCCTGGTGGCGCAGTGGTTGAGAATCTGCCTGCTAATGGAGGGGACACGGGTTCGAGCCCTGGTCTGGGAAGATTCCACATGCCGCAGAGCAACTAGGCCCATGAGCCACAACTACTGAGCCTGCGCGTCTGGAGCCTGTGCTCCACAACAAGAGAGGCCACGATAGTGAGAGGCCCACGTACTGCGATGAAGAGTGGCCCCTGCTCGCCACAACTAGAGAAAGCCCTCGCACAGAAACGAAGACCCAACACAGCCAAAAATAAATAAATAAATAAATAATTTTTAAAAAAAAAGTCTACAAATAACAAATGCTGGAGAGGATGTGGTGAAAAGGGGACCCTCCTACACTGTTGGTGGGAATGTAAGTTTGTACAGCCACTATGGAAAACAGTATGGAGGTTTCTTAAAAAACTAAAAATAGAATTACCATATGATCCAGCAATCCCACTCCTGGGAATATACCTGGACAGAACTATAATTCAAAAAGATACATGCAACCCCTATGTTCATAGCAGCACTGTTCACAGTAGCCAAAACATGGAAACAACTTAAATGTCCATCGACAGATGAATGGGTAAAGATGATGTGGTACATATATACAATGGAATACTACTCAGCCATAAATAAGAGTGAAATACTGCCATTTGCAGCAACATGGATACAACTAGAGATTATCATACGAAGTGAAGTAAGTCAGAAAGAGAAGGACAAATGTCATATGATATCGCTTATATGTGGAATCTAAAATATGACACAAATGAACCTATCTACAAAACAGAAACAGACTCCTAGACATAGAGAACAAACTTGTGGTTGCCAAGGAATGGGGGAGGGAGAGGGCTGGACTGGGAGTTTGGGGTTGATGCAAACTATTACATTTAGAATGGATAAACAACAAGGTCCTAATGCATAGCACTATATTCAATCACCTGTAATAAACCATAATGGAAAAGAATATAAAAAAAGAACGTCTGTATGTGTCTAACTGAGTCACTTTGCTGTACAGCAGAGACTGGCACAACATTGTAAATCCACTCTACCTCAATAAAAAAATTTAAAAAACAAAAACAAACAAAAAAAATGATTGTTTCTGAGAAATGGGATTGGAAGTACTAAGTTGAAGTTGAGGGGGGAGATCAAAGGTGAAGAGTAGACTTTTATGCTGTATACTCTTTTCTCTTTCTCCGCGTGCGTGAGTATGTGTGTGTGTTTTAATCACGTGCATGTATTTTCATTTCAAAACAAAACAGGAATGCATGAGGTTGCCCAGAATTGCAAGGCTCAGGTGTTTGGGGCATACTCGCGCTCAGCCAAGCTACCTTGGATGCAGTCTCTCATTAGTAGGCATGGAACAGACGTAAAACTTTCAGAAAATTAAGGCTCAGCTCCACTGTGCCCTGCCTGGAGAGATCTGAGGGCCAACATGAGAGGTAAGGAAATGGTGATGGGAAAACTGAAAGAGAGATGGGCTTGGTGGAGCCAAGGAAAATGTGAGTTGGAAATCAAGAATTTAGCCCCACTCAGGGGACAGCTCCCAAGGTCAGTGTAAGTCTGTGTCCCATTCAGGTCTTTCCCGAGGAGTTCTGGAAGGCATTTCAGCCCATCACAGTGAGGCAACATCTTCCACTTGTCTCTAATTGCTCTGACAGAAAGTTTCTAATGATCATTTGGCTTGCCATGTGTCTTGCCCACAGAGAAAATATGTCCCAGTCAGCAAAGGGAGGGAGGACGAACATGTGATTCTGGTCCACGTTGCAGTTATATTTCTTATTGTATTTAAATAAATTTAAAAATAAAGTCATTTGTACAGAGACAAGATAATAGTTTTGAAAGAGTTTTCATCTGTTTCCTAGCATTTCCTTCTATTAGGACAGCTATTAAGAGAGCGGTCCAGTGGTTAAGACTCAGCGCTTTCACTGCCGTGAGCCCGGGTTTGATCCCTGGTCGGGGAACAAAGATCCTGCAAGCTAAGCAGCATGGCCAAAAAAAAAAAAAAAGACAGCTAAACCATTAGATATTCATTGGCTCAGGGAAGGTACGTGACAGCAGAAAACAGGAAAAAAATAGAAACTCTTTTAGATTTGTGCTTCAAAAGCTAGCTCCTTAGAATTTTTAAAAAATGGATCATGGCAAGGTTTGAGAGCTGTAAGAGCAGGCCTTCCCTGACCACCTTTCTTACCACTAGAAAAGGATTCACTACATCTGGTGAAAGAAAAGAATTAAAGGGGAAGTGATGAGTTTGACAGCAGTGTGACCTGAGATAGGGGGTCTGTGGGCTGCTCTCCAGCTGGAGCACTAGGATGTAAGCCAAGGCCAAACCCCCAGATGGGACTATGGAATCCAATAGCGGAAGAGACCTGTGCCCATAAAACTGGGTAGAATCCTGGGGAGGTAGCATAATATCGGAGGAGAGATAGCTCTGTGATCTGTGTAGGCAGATAGCCTCAAAGTCTACACCATCATTATGGGGCAGCAACAGAATGAGTCTCATATATCCAAGGGAGGCAAAGGAATAATTGAGAGGAACTGACTAGATTTGAAGGGTTGCAGAGATGAGAACAAAAGATGTCTCCATGACAACCTGCATGGACCAATCAGGGAGGAAGGGATTCCTCCCTGACCCCCTCAGTGAAGACCAGATTTCCTCCTACCCTAACTGCTGCCACCAATGCTTTGGAACCATAGAATATATATAACCAATACATTTCAGTAAGCCAGATGAAGTCAGAACTCAGGTAAAATGCCTTGTAAGGGAAGAGGCAGGATTTCAAATTGGCAGAGATTAAGTTTCTGCCATTCTGATGCGTGGTGACTCAGAATATAAATTTAGCTGAGTTACGTAAGAATAAAGTTAATACGTTTCTTGTGCACCTAAATTTGTGGCCTTAGATTCATGCCCACTATATATATATTATATACTTCAGCCTCCTGTGAGTTTGAGAAGCTGATCCAGAGCTACTTACATGCTATGTGCCATTGGAATGTCAAGTTCCCCATCAGTCAAATAAGGGTTTTAATGTCCACTGCATGGGGTTAATATGAGGCTTCCATGTGATAATGTGTATAAACTGCCAGGCCCAATGTAGATGCTCTATACATACTATTTCCCTCACCACTTCAATCGACATCCATAGAATATTACAATTTCCAAGTTTATAGCTGGTTAGGCATTAATTGTGCTTTAGGTCAACTCCTTCATGATGGCATCTTAGCATCTTAATCTCATCAGTAAAATGTCCTCAAATCACATGGATTACTTCTGGGAAGGGTTTCTGTGGCCGGTTAGTCCCACCCACAGTGTGTGGCTTCCAGTAAGCTTCAATCAAAGAGAGTGTCCCCTCCCTGACCTGAGCTTGCTGTCATTTCCCAGGCCTTTTGCCACCATCAGCGCAAAGTCCATCTTTTGGCATTCTAACTTTCTCTCCCTCTTGCATAAGATAAGCCACGGCCTGCCTGTCCCAGGTCCAGGAAATGTGAGCTGCACCATTGCTCAACATCTCTTCCTGGAGCTAGGTAAGGAAAAGGTAAGGGCAACTGTGCAGGCCCTTTATATAAATTATTTTATCCAATCTTTCCAATCATCATCATTTCATTGACAGAAAACTAAGACTCAGAGATGCTAAGTGATTTCCCTGGTAACCAAGAACTAGTAAGTGACAGAGCAAAACCTGAAGCTAAATCTGGAAGGCTCCAAAGCTCATACTCTTTCTGTCACCTAACCACCCACAGAGGAAAGGATGTGAAGGACCAGTACGATTCGTACCCAAATGATGGTTGATTGGAGTACATGGCCAGGAATGAGAGGTATCTGCAGTTGTCACTGAAACACATGTATGTGTTTAGATAGTAGCACGTAAATTCAGAGAAAGAGAGAGAAAGAGAAAGAGAGAGAGAGTGTTCAAACATCTTTCAGTAGGCTACAGTCAGAACTTGGGTGGACCTATCTCTATAGTAGTAGCAATAATGGTAACAATGCTTTGTCTACGTCTAGCACTCGGCTTTTCTAACTACATTTACATCCATTACATGACTTAATTCTTACAACATTCCTGGCGAGATATGCAGGAAAAGCATGATTATTGCCATGCTTACGAGAAGGAAAAGAGGCACAGACTTGTTGCACCTTCCCCAGCAATCTCGAAAACACAGAGCTGAAGTATGTGTCGGTACAGCACATGATGACTGAAGATGTGGAGAGGTGTGACCTCTTTTTCCTTGGTGGAGTAGAGAATGAGGTGTACCAGTCAGGGCCTCAGCAGGAAACAGATGTCATGGTCAAATTGGATGATATGAGGCAATTCTAATAAGAGGACTATTTAAAGACAAGTGCTCAGAGCGTAGGGGAACCACAGACATAGGGCAATTCTCTAGTTTGCATCAGTGAGGACCCATTACCACACGTAGGACTAAAGGGCAAGAGGAGGGTGTGGTTATTAGAAAAAGAAGAGAAAAGTCTGTGCAGAGAGACTACTTGACAGGAGCCCTGGCCTTTGGCCAAGGGACACAGCCAGCCTGCAGTGACCCCACCAGGAGGGGTCCAGGAAAATATATACCTTGGTTTTACTCCACTCCCTTCTTCCCTCTGATAACCTGCTGGCACTTCCTGTTAGCCAAATCCAACTGGAAATCAGAGGCAAGGATACCCACTGATGTGGTCAAAACAGTTCAGCCTCATGAGGCACAGAACAGGGAGCAAAGGGGTAGAGTGAATCTGGAGGAACAAATGGAAGATATCTTACACATGAAGTTTTCTGCTAAGAGATAGAGGCCAAACTAGAACTGTGTATCAGTAAGACTTCAGCTTACTTGAAATGATTAAAAAATAAAGAGGAATTACTGGACAGGCTTCAGCTTCAGTCACATCAGGAGGCTGGCTCTCTGTGAGGGTGTAAGATCTGTCCTCTTCAGTATGCCAACTGTGTACTCAGGCTGCCTTGCCACATGGTAGCAAAATGACTGCAGCAGTTCCTGGCATTGCATCTGTACACATTTGCTGAAGAAAGAGAGGGACCATGATTCAGAGTTTCCACTAAAAGTCCTGAGACTCATTCTGATTGGACTATCTTAAGGCATATAATCAATTGTGAACCAAACATTATGGCTAGAATATGGAATGCATCAATTGGCTTAGCCTAGGTGAAGTGCTTCATCCCTAGATACAGGAATGGAATGACTTTCCATAAACCACATAGATTCTGGAAAAGAAATTAGAGCTTTGTGGAATGGCTGGAGAGGCCACCAAGAAGCATCCACTCGAGTAACAGAACTGCCTCTGTTGAAAAAGGGACGAGCCAAGTGGGTCTAAGGAGTGTTTTAGTCCAAAGTGTAATCAATCAACAGAAGCCTAACATGGACCAAATGGACCACGGTGGGGGTGGGGATGAGGGGTGGTGGTATTTATTGCATTCAATGAAATACAACGTGTCCATCAAATGTTGGCGTAGTGGCTCAGTGACGCTCTTTGGAACTCGGATTCCTTTCTCATGATTATTACCCTGTGGTCAAAAGATGGCTTGCTGCACTTCTAGGTATGCCATACAAGTTCAATGCAGGAAAAAAGGAAAAGGGACAAATAATGGTCCAAACGGAAAAAAAAAGTTGTCCTGAAGAGCTATTTCCTCTCTATTTGCAAAGTGAAACCCTTTACCTCCTTGGCCAGAACTATGCTATATGGCCACCTCTTAGCGGCAAAGGAGTCTGGGAAATAGGGGATTCTTGTTTTCTAGCTCAAGTTGTAAATGAAGATAAGGGAGACAGGGATTGGGAACTGTTTTGGAGAGCTCATCCATGGACTCTGCCACAGGAATGATTGCCTAACAGCACTGAACACCCAGCTGAAGCTGGAAATCAAATCTGTGGTGGAGCCAATCAGCAGAGAATCACTCACTTGACAATAAAATTGGTTAACTGGAAAAAATGACAGCTTTATACTAAATTTCACTGATTCTGCTAACCTGGGAGAACTACAGGCCAAATTTTCCTAGCAAACAGGGTAGTGAAGCCAACCACATAGACAATTCAGGAAAATTGCTGGAACAATGCTGCTATCTCATTTCCAGAAAAAATTAAGAGCTTTTCTGAATAAATTTCTAAACTGAAGCCCATAGTCTGTGACATATACCAACATTAATACTGGTTATTTTCCCAGAGAAGCTCATTCATCTAGCTTTAAAGACTACTAACAAAGTTTTAGTAGTTTTCTAGATAATCTTTAAAAATTAGTTCAGACTCTGTTTAAGTAGGTCTTCAAAAGGAACCCTTCAGTGTGCAGGTTCTGAACTTTTCTGCATTATCATCAAAACACAATTTTTTTCTTAAAAAAGCATCTAGAACAGGGCTATATACAAATGTATATTTAATTAAATAAATGTTGTGGCTACGATTTTATAATCCAAATATAGCATTGCTCTGCTCATAGCACCCACAGTGACACATCTGAAGAATGTACAAATTCAACTCCAAGGGTCTTGAAGAAAAATGTAGATCTTCAAGGAGCAGCTAAGAGACTTTACTGTAAATAACACACTTCAGTGTTTCCTCAGTCCCACATCACATGGCAGCTTCTGTACCCACAATTTTCTTCCCATCCCTCCTGCCTATTCCAGAAGAGACATCCCATGTCCTTATATAGAACCATTCAGCCCCTTTCCAGGCTCCTGTAGGTCCAAAGCTTGACACATTTCTCCACCAGTACATCAAAGGCCTCATCCATCCTCCCAAGCAGGAAAGGACCTTCCTTCTTAAAGAAAAGTATAGGGAGTCTAACAAAGGTCAAATCACAATAAGGCCAAACTCTAGGCAAGTGCTTAATATATAGCTTCATAGGGAGTGCCAGCAACTTCCCACCTTTAATAAATAATACAAGTATTGGAGAAAAACATATTAATAATTTACTTTCACATGGCACCATATGGCGAAAATAACAAGCATCACAAATCTCACAGATCTTCAGTGTGAAACAGAAGAGGGAAAGGATAAGAGAAAGATAATGACCAAAAAGATATGGGGCAAGAGCAATAGTTACATTTTCACTGGAAAGGGACTGCTGGAAATGTGAATTTTAAACTCTGACCAAAAGAACTATGTGTTGGGCTTCCCTGGTGGCACAGTGGTTGAGAATCTGCCTGCCAATGCAGGGGACACGGGTTCGAGCCCTGGTCTGGGAAGATCTCACATGCCGCGGAGCAACTGGGCCCGTAAGTCACAATTACTGAGCCTGCGCATCTGGAGCCTGTGCTCCGCAGCAAGAGAGGCCGCGACAGTGAGAGGCCCGCGCACCGCGATGAAGAGTGGCCCCCACTCGCCGCAACTAGAGAAAGCCCTCGCACAGAAACGAAGACCCAACACAGCCATAAATAAATAAACAAATAAATAAAAATTAAAAAAAACCTATGTGTTCTATTAAAAAATGAAATGGCCCCCACTGTAAATGTATAAGGAAAACTATGCTTCATACAGATATGAACTAATGAAGTTACTTTGTGGTTTGTGGATATCCTTAGACATATTAATAATGAACAAGTAAATGAAAATGATTTCTATATCAAGATGAGGAAATGATTAGCGTAATTATTAAGATAACCAACAACTGCATTAATAAATGCTTTCAATCTCTATGATGCTTGTTAACAACCATGGTAACAAATACCTGTATTCTAGTTTGGAATCTTCGGTTTATAAGCCATGTGATTTTGGTCAAGTCACTTAGCTTTTCTCCATGTCTCTGCTTCTTTATCTATTAAACTGAGAAGATAATATTTGTCCTATATCTACTTTTCCAGGTGCAGTAAGCATCAAACCAGGTAATGCTTATGGCAGCATTTTGAGAATTGTGAGGTACTATCAAATCCGAAGTACTAGTTTTATTAGTAATAATGGTAGATATCATTTACTGACTATCCACAAAGCACCTAGCAAGATACTAGGTGCATTGGATAACTAATAAAACGTACAATGTTCACTCTAAAATATTTAGCTTTAGTATCACTTCTAAGACAGTATAATATTCTCCTTGGAATTTTAATTAGTAGAATTAAATTTAATTAGTAGAATAACAGCTACCTTGTAGTGAGCACTTATGAGGCACTAGTCTAAACACTTTAAATATCTTATATCATTTAATGCTCATAGGAACCTGATGAGGGAGGGTAATGTTATCTGAGGGAAGGTAGCATTATCCTCATTTTTATTTTATAGAAGGGGAAACTGAGACTCAAAGAGTTTAAGCAACTCAACCAATCCCAGTTTACCATGTATTGAATAGTGGAACTTGGAATGGAATCCAGGTGATAGAATTGACATGCCTTGACATTTCCTTGTAGTTAAACCAGTGATATGCATAAGTACACAGGCAACAAATATGTGTTGACTGAATGAATGAACATATATAGATCCCTATGTTGCAAGTAGTTAGAACATTGCCAGATTCTGATGGCATATATTATTATTTTCTAAACAAGGAAAGGAAAAAGAAAACTTCCCATACCTCAAATAACTGCTATCATCAAGAAATGAACTTTCAGGGGCAGACTTTTCCAGATAGACACCTAACCCTTAAAAGACTAGATTATAAACTTTCCATTTATTTTGATGAAAAATTTCTAAAATATACTAAAAAACTTTTGAAGATCAATGTACTAGGAGTGGCTATTTGATTCCCTCTCAATCCCCCACCAATAACTAATTTAGTCTGTCTTCTAAGTTATTCTTTCCACTTTCTGAGTATTTGCTACTCACTATACCTACTTTTTTTTTTAATTGAAGTATAACTGATTTAAAGTGTTGTAGTTTCAGGTGTACAGCACAGTCATTCACATATATGTATATTCTTTTTCAGATTCTTTCACCTTTATAGGTTATTACAAAATATTGAGTGTAATTCCCTGTGCTGTACAGTAGGTCCTTGTTGGTTATCTTTGTTGGTTATCTATTTTACACATAGTAGTGTGTCACTATACCTGATTCTAATACACATGACTGACATACCTCTACTGCTTTCTTTTTTCTCTCTCTTTGCTCTTCTTTCCTCATAGGTTATCTGTTTCCTCTTTTCTCTATACTTTCACTTGAAAATCTGTCTTTTTATAGACAGAATCCACCTTTTCATTCAATTATGAAAGTAAATAATCACAATGAATTGAATGTGTTCCTAACATTTGTCTTTCCACTCAATTTGCTTCTTGCCCCTTGCCCAGGACCTGTCCCATCGACAACAGACTTTTTTTAGGGGGTCTAAATCCTAATAGACTGGAGAGGGCCACCAGCACTTCCTGGCAATCCTTCCATATTTCCTTAATTTACTCCCCACTCTCTAAAAGGACTGTCACTTGTTTTCCTTTCTCTTCTAACACTCAACATCTCCTCCTCCATGTCAGCTGATGATCTCACCTCTAATTTTACTGAGAAAATAGAAGCAAT
Source organism: Balaenoptera ricei (assembly GCF_028023285.1). Lineage (NCBI taxonomy): Eukaryota > Metazoa > Chordata > Mammalia > Artiodactyla > Balaenopteridae > Balaenoptera > Balaenoptera ricei. The sequence continues at coordinate 28,812,741 of NC_082643.1, read as the reverse complement.
ACAAAAAGAACTGCCTGGTCTCCCATGACTAAATACACCATCTTACCCTCTCCACACCCTTGTCTCTCTCTTTGCTCTCTTTTCTGTGTTCTGGGCTATTCCTTTTTACAGTCTTGCAAGTCACTAATTTTCCCTTTGACTGTATTGGAATTCAAATCTAATACATTTGTACTCCAACGACTGTATTTTTTATATACAAAATTTGGATCATCTCTTTTGTGTTTCATCTTTGTTTATTTTTATTCCATAATCTCTTGTTCTTTTTGGTAAAATTATGCCTTTAATTCTTTGATCGTTTCAATCATATTTATATTAAAATCTTATCAAACTACTTCAGACATAAAACTGATTTTATCTGTAGTCAACTCACATTCTAATTGTTAATTTTGTTGGCTTTCTTTCTCAGCATTAAACCTATTCACATGTTTTGAATGTGAGGTTGCAGGTTCACATTGAAGCCTTTGAAAGGTTTTAACATTTTTCTATCTCTCCCCATGCCTTCAACCACGAGCTCACCTCTCTCTGTCAGCAGACATTTGACCAAAAGCCAAGTATTATAGTAGTAACTTGGAATTCCTGCCCTAAGGTAATATTGTGGATTCCGCAGATTCAATCACAGAGCAATTAGGCAGGATGGCTCAATTTTTGATTGTAGGATTGTATCTGGGTACCCCCTTCTTCCTGGGTCTATATCTTTCTAAAAGCCACATCTCCTAGTAGAAGTTACCTAGAGTTTTAATATTTTTTCAGCCTCATTCCTGAGAAGAGAGGAGTTTTCAGGCTATAAGGCTGAATCTAGTTTCTCATGGAGCAGTTTTAGTGTCCTCTATGCCTCAGGAGCTGAAATCCTGGCCAGGGCTCTGTGCTTTCTGGATTTCCCATAAACTTTGTGGCTTCAGCCTACTTGCTTTGACATTTTTGTTCTATTTCCACCTAGGAGCTGTTTGTCTTATTTCTGAACCTGGATTTATATTTATTGTTTTCTCCCTTTAGGTTTGACCTATTATCGTCATTCACTTGGTGCGGAGTGGGTTATCAAAGCTTCAATTCAGTGAGCCTTCCTGACTAAAAGTTGTACCTGTAAACTCTTGTTTCCATCAAAAGCCAATCTCCTCACTTGTGCGTTGCATTCCACCCACGCTTGTCTTCTATTTTTATTTATTTTATTTTATTATTATTTTTTTGGCCGCACCGTACAGCTTGTGGGATTTTAGTTCCCCAACCAGGGATCAAAGCCGGGCCCTCAGCAGTGAGAATGCAGAGTCCTAACCATTGGACCACCAGGGAATTCCCACCCTTGTCTTCGTGAGGACTTCACTACTGCAATGATTTCCCCTCTGCTCCTTTTTATATCAAAATTCCTTGAAAGAGTTCTCTCTGTTCACTGTCTTCACTTTCTCATTCCTCCTTCTTTTCTCAACTCATCCCAATCAGGCATTCATGGCTGAGACTGCGTTGTAAAGGGAGTGCTTTACTCATGTGAAGTTTGACTTGCCAAGTAGGCATCCAAGCAGAGCTAAAGAATAAGTAGTCTTTTTTTTTTTTTTTTTAAGAAATTCACGTTCTTTTTTTATTTATTTATGACTGTGTTGAGTCTTCGTTTCTGTGCGAGGGCTTTCTCTAGTTGCGGCAAGCGGGGGCCACTCTTCATCGCGGTGCGCGGGCCTCTTACTATCGCGGCCTCTCTTGTTGCGGAGCACAGGCTCCAGACGCGCAGGCTCAGTAGTTGTGGCTCATGGGCCCAGTTGCTCCGTGGTATGTGGGATCTTCCCAGACCAGGGCTCGAACCCGTGTCCCCTGCATTGGCAGGCAGATTCTCAACCACTGCGCCACCAGGGAAGCCCGGAATAAGTAGTCTTGAGGCTCAGAGAAGAGTACAGGGCTAGAGACATTAATATGGGACCTTCAATATATTGATATTATAGCAGAGATTACTAGATGCTTATCAAATATTCTTTCTCCTCTTCCTCCTTAGTATAGAACGTCAACTTTAGCTGAACCTATTGCTACCTGGAATAAAGGCCACAACTACCAGTTTCCCTTGCAGCGAGATATAAGCACATGACTGAATCTAGCCATCGAACTAATGAGATAAACTTGCGAATGTATATGTGTGTTGGGGCCAGGGGCTTCCAAAAAGGCTCCTTTAAAAGAGCTTGTCTGCTGGGGGGTTCTCCTTTCTCCTTTCCTTCCTCCTGATCTGTGTAGATGATGCCTAGAGCTAAATTAGTCATCTCAGATCATGAGGTGGACCTGAGAATAGAAGCCCCACACTAGGATGATGGAGCAGAAAATCAGAAGGAGCCTGAGTCTCTGATGACTTCATGGATCTGCCACATCAGCTGTGGACTGGCTTCTTCAGGCTCTTTCTGACTCTTAGTAATGTGAGACAGTGAACTCGTCTGTGTTTAAGCTATTGTCATTGCATCTCTGTTATCAGCAGTGGAACATGATTCATTAGAGAATCATGGAAGGAATTTAAAGCCATGGATCTGGAAGAGATCATCTAGGAAATGGGTGGAGACGTAGAACAGAAGACGACCACACCAGAGCCTATGGAACTCTAACACCCATAAGAAGAGGACGAGAATCTAGGACAAGAGATTGACAATGAGGGACCAGCAAGGTAACAGGAAAACCAGGTCAGCATGGTGTCCTGGAAGCAACTGAAGAAAATGTTTATAGTACGAAGCATTATTGCCAAATGCTACTCATAGGTCAAGTAGGATGAGAACTGAGAATTGACCATTGGATTTAGCAACATGAAGGTCGCTGGTGACCCAGTGGACAAGAGCAAGTTCAGAGGAGCAGTGGGAAAAAGCCTGATTTGAATGGACAAAAGGCAGCATGAGAGGAGAGGAAGATGGAAAATACAAGCAACTCTTTTAAGTAGTTTTGTTTCAGAGAAGAGCAGAGAATTGGGGTAATAGCTGGAGAAGTAGGCTCAAAAAAAGTCTTTGTTTTAAGAGGAGAAAAATAACGGCATGTTTGATGCTTGTGGGAATGATCTAATTTAATGATGCAAGAAGGAGAAGGTAGAATCACTGGTGTGATATTTTTGTTTAAATCAGGTTGTTCCCTGAGCTCAACTCTAGTAATCACTTTAATTGGCACATTATTATGTTTTCGTAACTAGCTTTATGTTGGTAATTTTTCCTGGTTCTTTTTTTATTTAGTATAATAAACTCAATGCATTTTTTAAATGGCATAAATAATTACAGAAAAGAATTTTAAAGAGAATGCTTGATTAAAAAACAATGAAAAGATATCCTGGGACTTCCCTGGTGATCCAGTGGTTAAGAATCTGCCTTCCAATGCAGGGGACAAGGGTTCGATCCCTGGTCGGGGAACTAAAATCCCACGTGCTGCAGGGCAACTAAGCCCACGCACCACAATTAGAGAGAAGCTCACGCCCCGCAATGAAAGATCCTGCATGCCGCAACAAAGATCCCACGTGCCACAACTAAGACCCGACACAGCCAAATAAATATTTTTTAAAAAGAAGATATCCTAATTCAATCTTATTTATATTATATCATTTAGCTGCTAAGTGCTTCAAATACATACATACAAAAATCTCCAATATATTAGGAGAAAGCATGAGTTAAAGAGAAAAAAAGTACAATAATTTTACTTTCTGGTATACTTTGAGAAAATTTGATCTACAGTGTAAGGCATGATTTTGAGTTTTTCTTTCCTGTAGGAATTATAGCAAAAATAAATAAGCAAACACGATTTCAAAATAAAATTACTAGCCTCAAAAAGGAGTTGCGGACTTCCCTGGTGGCGCAGTGATTAAGAATCCGCTTGCCAATGCAGGGGACATGGGTTCGAGCCCTGGTCCAGAAAGATCCCACATGCGGTGGAGCAACTAAGCCCTTGCGCCACAACTACTGAAGGCCATGAGCCTAGAGCCCGTGCTCCGCAACAAGAGAAGCCACTGCAATGAGAAGCCCGTGCACCGTAACGAAGAGTAGCCCCCGCTCACCGCAAGTAGAGAAAGCCCGCGCACAGCAATGAAGACCCAGTGCAGCCATAAATAAATAAATAAATAATTTTTTTAAAGGGAGCTTGAAGTGCTACCCAGTATTAGATAGGAGTGGAGATGAGAACAATGTGAATGTTGAGCTTTAAGTATTTATAATGTTTCATGGAAACTAGAACTACAGTTCCGAGACAAGAAAGTGGGTCCTTTAACTTGATAATGCGCATTTGGACTGTATGGCTCTCTGGGAAGGAACTAGGGTGACCCCTGCTGGGGGCATGAAGTGAAGGGCTCTCCTTACAAGGCCAGATTTAGGGTAACGGGGAGGCTGCAAATTCAAACGCTGAAGTGAATGAGGATTTAGAATGAGGAAAGAAAAATAATACAAACAAGAGAAAGTGATCATGAATGGATCGGCTGAAGTAAAGAGTCGTCGAGAAAAATAAGAATGAAGTCAGGAAAAACAGTCATAGGAAGAAAAGAATTGTGGTACATGAAACTCCGAATAGGGAAATGCATGTGGAGGTTTTGGTTCCAGACTCCTTTAAAGGACATCTCTGAATTCCCTAAGAGTTCACAGACCCTACATAGGTCAAAAAACCCTGCTAGGAGAAGAGAATATTCTCTGAGACGTGCACATGGTCAATCTTGATACACAAAAACTCTTGAGAGACTCATCATAATTTCAGAGAAACATTGGGATTAAAAACAAGTCTGAGGAGAGGGGAGGAGATGCAAAACGACTGACACTGCAAAGGCCAGGGAAGGCTGGGAAAAGTGTTGAGGTTTTTCAGTGGGCATCAGTGATCCTTTGTACCACAGTTTATAAATTGCTGCTCCAAGTTATTTAAATGATTCTCTATCTCACTTCAGACAGTTATACTTAATACATAAAGTACTGTAAAGGTGAAATTGAAATTAAAGAGAAAGGAAAGAAAAAACAGAGACACGTTAGTACCGTAAGATTAAAGATTACATAGGTGAGGTTGTTAGCCTGGGCTTTCTGACCCAGAGCACCCACTGGTGGCTTTCAGAAGATCCAACCTGTGGGAAAAGATATTCTTCTTTTATGTCTTCTCCAATATTTAAAATTATAGTTAGGGGAGTAAAACCTTTTGTATAACTTATATTTGTTACTAAAGCATTATTTCATACTAAAGTTAAAGGCAGCCTGTAAAGCAAAGTACCATTTGGTAATTTGTAACTGTCATCATTGGCCAACTATATCTATCAGGCCTTCCTTTGATATGAATTGCAAATGTTTCATGTCATTATGATTATGAACATCTATCACCTATCTATCTATAACTTGATACCAGCTTAGGCTAGGAAATATCACTATATATATATATGGTTGGGTTTTATTTGTATCAGCAGAACACAAAAGTCAGAGGGCATCTTGTGTGGCAAGATGCTTACTTATGGAAGTAGGAAGCCAACAGAGCTGAAGTGGTCCCTTACATCCTGACAATTCACTGCATGGTCTGCTTTTTTTGCCTAAGTAAAAAGCTCAATTGAAAGACATTAAAATGTTACCAAAATTGGATTTGCTTCAACACAAAGAATGTTGTCTTTAGTCATCCTACAAAACTGCATACTGCAGTTTTATCTGTTACCAGATAAAAGACCTTGAGGAAGCAGTGTGTCTTGGAAATGGTTAAGCTGATTTATGCCTTGGAGGAAAATTTAAAAACTCAGACAATACCATGTCAAATGTTCTCATCCATTCCAGAATCAGTAAAATCTGTGTCAGTATTTTGGAGCAGATCATTGAGGAATTGCCCTTCTCTCTCTCGCTCTCTTTTTTTTTGGATAGCACTTAAAAAATATACATTATCCCCATTTTTATTTTTTTTCAGATTCTTTTCCATTATAGGTTATTACAAGATATTGAATATAGTTCCCTGTGCTATACAGTAGGTCCTTGTTGTTTATCTATTTTATGTATAGTAGTGTGTATCTGTTAATCCCATGCTCCTGACTCCGCCCCCCTTCCCCTTTGGTAACTGTAAGTTTGTTTTCTATGTCTGTGAGTCTGTTTCTGTTTTGTAAATAAGTTCATTTGTGCCAGATTTTAGATTCCACATATAAGTGATATCATATGATATTTGTCTTTCTCCTTCTGACTTCTTTTACTTAGTATGATACTCTCTAGGTCCATCCATGTTGCTGCCAATGGCATTATTTCATTCTTTTTTATGGCTGAGTAGAATTCCATCTACCACATCTTTTTTATCCATTCCTCTGTCGATGGACACATGGGTTGCTTCCATGTCTTGGCTATTGTGAATAGTGCTGCTGTGAACATTGGGGGCCATTTCTCTTTATCATGAAGGTATTGACTTCTCTTAGCAGAGCCAAGTCCTGGTTCCCATGTTATTTGTATAAAGACAGTATCAAAGGAGGATTCCTATGTTGGGAGCCCTTCTGGAAAGTTCAGAGGCCTCCTGTGGTTTTGAAATTGTAAAAACTTTATTTGCCAAACAAAACTTCAACTCAGACATTGATCCTGGGCACAGCCGGAGACCCAGCCGTATTTGTCAGTGCCTCTGGGCTTTCTGGCTCGGTGAAGGAAGAAACTCCACACGTCACTGAGATTCATTCCATCCCAGACTGTCTTGCATTCATGTCAGAGACAAACCCTGCTTAAAATATTGTTTACTACTCCAGAAGTCATCAGCCTATTCAATGTCAGAGCCTTGAATTTCTGTCTTTTCTGGAGTTTGTTTTCTGTTTTTTTTTTTAATTAATTGATTAATTTATTTATTTATGGCTGTGTTGGGTCTTCGTTTCTGTGCGAGGGCTTTCTCTAGTTGCGGCAAGCGGGGGCCACTCTTCATCGCGGTGCGCGGGCCTCTCACTATCGTGGCCTCTCTTGTTGCGGAGCACAGGCTCCAGACGCGCAGGCTCAGTAGTTGTGGCGCACGGGCCTACTTGCTCCGCGGCATGTGGGATCTTCCCAGACCAGGGCTCAAACCCGTGTCCCCTGCATCGGCAGGCGGATTCTCAACCACTGCGCCACCAGGGAAGCCCTTTTCTGAAGTTTTTGAAGTTCTCCTCTGCTATATAGAAAGCCCAGCTGTCTGAAGAGTAAGTCTATCAGCACTTAATTGAATTCAAGGTAGAGAACTCATTCTCAGCCTTAAGATCTCAGATTAAACAACACTTCTTTAGGGTCATAGCTCTCCATTATTGGTTCTCATAGAACCATGTACCTTTCTTCCATAATAATTTTATATTTGTGGTTATGATTATTTGATTAGCATCTGTCTTCCCTACTAGACTATGGGCTCAAGGAAGCCAGGGACTAATTCTGTTTCAGTTGATCATTGTATCTCTAGCACAGAGCACAGTGCTGAGCTCAGTAAATATTCAGAAACACATGAACGAATGAACAGAAGAATGAACAACAGGAAAGCATTTTTCCACAGCTTTCTAGATGTATGTGGCTGTTAGAATAATAACAAAATGTGGTTGCCCCTCTTATAAAGCTTTATCTGAATTAATCTAATCCTCACAACAATCTTTTTTTTTTAAAGATCTTTCCAACATGCAATAGCTATTAGTTTTTTTTAAAATTAATTAATTAATTTATTTATTTATTTATTTTTGGCTATGTTGGGTCTTCGTTTCCGTGCGAGGGCTTTCTCCAGTTGCGGCAAGCGGGGACCACTCTTCATCGCGGTGCGTGGTGGGCCTCTCACTATCGCGGCCTCTCCTGTTGCGGAGCACAGGCTCCAGATGCGCAGGCTCAGCAGTTGTGGCTCACGGGCCCAGCTGCTCCGCGGCATGTGGGATCTTCCCAGACCGGGGCACGAACCCATGTGCCCTGCATTAGCAGGCAGATTCTCAACCACTGTGCCACCAGGGAAGCCCCAACAATCTTATTAAATAGGTACTGTTATTATCCACTGATGAGGAAATCGAGCCAAGTCACTTGCTTAAGTTCTCAAGGTTTTAAAGAGTGGTTCTAAGCTTCAAGTAGTCTAAATTTAGGGTCCACACTCCTAATCAAAGTCCCTTACTCACTGTGAGGGGAATTGCTAGAAAACTACCTACTCTTTGGATGAGGCTACCTCTCTGGAAGATTGGAGGTAGACAGCTAAGGAAACTTTATAGATCTGGGGAAAGTTTTCCTGCCAGCTATAACCCAGGGTGCCAATTCCTTGTCAGGAAAGTACCTCTAGAATCGGGAAACACTACAGAAATCTGCACGTTACCTCTGCTCAAAATACCAGATAATGTCAATGGAGCAGATCTTGACAAAAATGACCTCAGGATTTCCCTGGTGGTCCAGTGGTTAAGACTCCTCACTTCCACTGCAGGGGTCATGGGTTCGATCCCTGGTTCCCTGATCTGGGAACTAAGATCCCGCATGCCGTGTGGCATGGCCAAAAACAAACAAACAAACAAAAACAAAAAACAAAGATGACCTCAATGATTGGAGAACAAAGACAAAGACATGATACAAAAGGAATCCAACTCACAGCGTGTTTGAGAATTCTGACATTTTTCTCAGTCAAACCAACCCTCAGCTGCAAAGGCAAGAAAATGGAAATTTTCATTCCATCTGTAATACCTACCCTTGTAATCAAGGATTTCATAACTTACTGCCATCAGAGTTAGAGCTGACATGTGTAGAATGTCAAATAAAGCTAAAGTGCTTATTGAATTAAAAAAAAAAAAAGCCATGTACTTTTGAAATTTCCTTTTAAGCAGAAATTTCCTACTGAATTTTTTTTATTTTAAATATACAATCTGGATTTATTTCAAAACTTTTTTCAGGTATTGGCTACTATTTTTTGCAAGAATATCAGTGAGAAAGATCTAACTACTTGCTTAATAAAGGGCTCCCTGTCTGTAAGGAGGAAAAATATTGTATGTAAATTTATGAAGGTGCTTATAAGTGCTTTTTGGAGTCTGTGAGACAAAAGGAATTAAGAATCACCAGCCTCTAGGTTGAAACTGTTCTTTATGACTTTCTAGATGGAAGTGGGTAGTATAAGGGGTGAATGGATGGGAAGAGTAGGATTTTGTTGGGAGTCTGTGCGAGGATGTCCTTCATATGCCCATCTAGATTCATTCTCTATCTGTCCCAGCTCTTCTTTGAACCTCTGGCCACTGACCTGTGTGGAATACATCATGGTTCCCTGCCTTCTGGCTCCCACTTGGTTCCTCTACTTAAGGCCACATTCCTCTCCAGCAGCTCCTCTCTTTCAGCATCCAGTAGCTGCCCCTTCCCATTGTCCCTTTAGGCCTAGGGCTGGCAACTGTTTCCCGCTAGGTCAACATCTTTTATTTCCCTTAACCTTGACTTCATCTCAGGAAGTAGTCTCTTCATTATAATCTTTTCAATGACCTTTTGACTGTGTTTTCTATGAGGACTCTGATGGATAGAGGCTGCCTCTCTTCTTTCACTTTACCTAGTCAAGAGGACATTTTTTAAATGGGTTTAAAAAAAAAAAAGTGAGATTCACCACCAAAGACCTGATCTGTGAAAGAAATAAGTAGTAAGCTGAACTTCATTAAAATTTAAAACTTCTGCTCTGCAAAAGACAATGTCAAGAAAATGGGAAGGCAAGCCACAGAATGGGAGAAAATATTTGCAAAGACATCTGAAAGGACTGTTATCCAAAATATACAAAGAACTCTTAAAACTCAATAGTAAGAAAACAAAGAACCCAATTTAAAAATGACCAAAGATCTTCACAGACACTCCACCAAAGAAGATAAACAGGTGGTAAATAAGCATATGAAAAGATGCTCTACATTATATGTCACCAGGGAAATGCGATTTAAAACAACAATGAGATACCACTACACACATATTAGAATGGCCAAAATTCAGAACACTGAAAACACCAAATGCTGGTAAGAATGTGGATCAATAGAAACACTCATACAATGCTGGTGGGAATGTAAAATGGCAGAGTCATTTTGGAACAGTTTGGGAGTTTCATAAAAAACTAAACATACTCTTATCATAGGATCCAGCAATCATGTTCCTTGCTATGTACCTAAAGGAGCTGAAAATTTATGTCTACACAAAACCTGCACACGGGTGTTTATAGCAGCTTTATTCATAACTGCTAAAACTTGAAAACAACTAAGATGTCCTTCAGTAGGTGAATGGATAAATAAACTGTGGTACATCCAGACAATGGAATATTATTCAGTACTAAAAAGAAATGAGCTATCAAGCCATGAAACAACATGAGGACCTTAAATGCATATTCCTAAGGGAAAGAAGCCAATCTGAAAAGACTACATACTGCATGATTCCAATTATAGGATATTCTGGGAAAGGCAAAGCTATGGAGACAATTAAAATTATTAGTGGTTGCCAGGATGGGGGGAGGGAAGAGGTGAATAGGCAGAGCAGAGAAGATTTTTAAGGCAGTGAAATAGAATGGGCAACACCAAGAGTGAACCCTAAAGTAAACAATGAACTTTGGGTGACTATGATATGTCACTGTAGGTTCACCTTTGGTAAAAATATATACAATTCTGGTGACTGATGTTGATAAAGGGGGAAGTTATGCATGTGTGAAGAGAGGGGATATACGGAAAATCTCTGTACCTCCCTCTCAATTTTATTGGAAACCTAAAATTGCTCTTAAAAATTATCTTTACAAGTTTTAAAAATTATTTTAACTGATTTAAGACTAAATTTGTACTTGCTCAACATTTCTCTTTTCTTTCACCACTTCCTCTTCTCAGTTTAAGAGTTTTGTGAGCTGAGGTCATAAGGTTACTCCTTGGTCCACCCCTGCTCTCTCTCTGTATCAGCCTGGAGATACCCAGAAAACATAAGTTGACCTCCAAAAAGGACTAATGAATAATGTCGATTTTAAAGATGTTTTCTTGGGCAGATGAAGAAGAGGGTTATATCACCCTTTCACAGAACAATTTCCCCTAAATTCACCTCCTTTGACTTCCCAAAGTTCCTCCTCAAGCAGCCTTCTCATCTTCTCATCTTTCTCCAGAACTCACCTATCTTTCCAGATGCTTGGCTCAGCCTCTTCCCCAACCCGCCATGTTTGCAGAGCAAAATAAAAACTAGTCAAAGCACTACCCTTCTAGCACTCTGTCTAGCAATACCCTTCTTCCACCAGTTGTTCCCAGATGTTCTGTTCTCAGGAAGCATCCTTATAATGCTGTGTGAGAAGAGGTAGCAGCAGCTGTATAAAACTCAATTCTCATTATTCCAAAATCATTCTCTGGACCCTCTTCACCAAATCATCAAATCCAAAAAGATTGTCTTAAATGTACATTTGCAAAAGAAAGAAAGATAAATTGTTTTTCCTAATAAGTAATACATGCTCATTGCAAAAAAAATTTAAACATTTCAGAAATGCATAACTTATAAGTTTAAATTTTCCTTTAATTCTAATATCCACAAATATCTACTTTTTTTGGTTTGGAGAATGGTCCTCTAAATATTTTTTTGACATACACTAACCAATATTATTTTATTTCTTTTTATTTTTGAAAAACGAAGACTACATTTTTTTAAATGAGCAAAAGATTTGAACAGATATGGATGGCGAATAAGCATATGAAAAGGTGCTCAACAGCATTAGTCACTAGGGAAAAGGAAATTAAAACTACGATGAGATATCACCATGAACCTATTAGAATGATTAAAATTAAAAAGACTGGCCATGCCAAGTGTGGGCCAAAATTTGAAGGTTAGAACTCTCATAGGCTTCTGGTGGAGTATAAAATGCTACAGTCACTTTGGAAAACAGTTCGACAGTTTCTTAAAAAGTTAAACATACACCTGCCCTGTGATCCAATCATTCCACTCTTCCGTATTTACCCAAAAGGAATGAAAGCATATGTTCATACAAAGACATATGTTCATAGAAGGTTTTCTTTGAAATAACTTAAAACTGGAAGCAATTCAAATGTCCATCAACAGGTGAATGGATAAACAAATTGTACTATATATCTATATAGATATAGATATCTATCTATAACAAAAAGAGAATATATTAAATGTTTTGATTTTCTTAAAACTCTAGAAAATATATACTAATCTTTAGTGACAGAAAGCAGATCAGTGATTGTTTGGGTGGGAGAGAGAGGTAAGAGAAAGATTGTCACGGTGCACAAGGAAACTTTTGAGGGTGATGGATATTTTCATTGTCTTGATTGTGGTAAGTTTACTGGTATAAAACTTATCAAAACTTATCAAAGTGTAAAATCAACAAGGACCTACTGTATAGCACAGGGAACTCTGTTCAGTATTCTATAATAAATGGGAAAAGAATTTGAAAAAGAATAGATATATGTATAACTGAATCACTTTGCTGTACACCTGAAACTAACACAACATTGTAAATCAGCTGTACCCCAATATATAATAAAATTTTTTTAAAAACGTATCAAAGTGTACACCCTAAAATATGCAGTTTAAACTTTAGTTTAGTTGAATCAGATACTTTCTGTGGTCGAAAGAAGCTGTTCTCTGTTCCCAGAACAATTAAGTGCTTCTGGTGCCTTGAAATTGTTATATAAACGAGTCAAAGACGGCCTCTATGTTCTGGCCCCTAGGTTCTTATTTTCTTCACTCCGTTAAGAGTTGAGCTCCGTTAGCACAAAAGCCCACTGGTGCCAAACTCAAATTTTTACAGGTCCAATTATTTTTAAAATAGCCTAAACAATCCAAATTTTAGCCACTTATTGCCTGCTTGCTTTGAATACCTCTAAAACAGAGGCCCCGAACCTTTTTGGCGCCAGGGACCGGCTTTCATGGAAGACAATTTTTCCACGACTGGGGTGTGGGTGTGGTTCAGACGGTAATGCAGCGATGGGGAGCGACAGGTGAAGCTTCACTCACTCATCCGCCGCTCACCTCCTGCTGTGCGGCCCGGTTCCTAACAGGCCACGGACCGGTAGTGGTCCACGGCCTGGGGGCTGGGGACCCCTGCTCTAAAACATCACGCAACAGTTGTTACCAATTGATAAGACAGAGGCTTGCAATAAAAAGGCCCAAAGCTGATGCCGCCCTTGGAGCTCTCTCACCCAGAGACTCCATGTAAGTAAGCCCCTTCTCTCATCCTTCCTTCCCCTGGAAGTACTCTTGCCTAACTCCCCTTTTAGATGATAGCCCCTTGTGGTAAGCCTCTGAATGGTCATGTGCTGTGATAGATGTCGCCCCTCTCTCTTTTTTTAATGTTTTTATTTTATTTATTTTTGGCTGTGCCGGGTCTTAGTTGCGGCATGTGGGATCTTTAGTTGCGGCATGCACGTGGGATCTAGTTCCCCACCAGGGATTGCACCCGGGCCCCCTGCATTGGGAGCGTGGAGTCTTACCCACTGGACCACCAGGGAAGTCCCAGACTTCCCCTCTCTTGCATCCTTATTCAAGTGCCATCCAATAAAGCGTGTGTGTTATTATCTTTCTTGGTCATCCTTTCCCTTGATCAGACCCACATCTCACAAAGCCCTATAAGACTAATTACAAATTCAATAGAAAATTTGCAAAATGATGCCAATTATGGTTAAAACATAACTAAGAAAGAAATACATCTAAAATTTATTTATTGTAATTGGAGACTATTAAGGAGAGAAAAGGTATGGGAATTTTACAGACAAAAAAATGTCAATTTGGGCTGAGCAGTTTTGGACAAAGAATGTCACCTGCCATTTCAGTAAACAAAGGATGTTGTGGCCATAAAGCTATCAGTCACTGCAGCCTCCCCTGATGGTGCAGCCTGAGGGGAATTCAGAACTGAGAAAAACAGGATACCAACCCTGCATAGTTAAGATGTATATCAAAGGAAAAATTTCAATGAGCCCAGACTCTTGCATCTTCCCATAGATAGAAAAGCACTAAAATCATTAATGGAGACATCTGTTTTTGGGATTAGCAGTCATCTTTTGATGTTCGAGTACATTTATTTTTCCAGCAAAAACTCCTGTGTACCCGGGCTCCTCCCTTACCTATTTGGAACTGTCCTTAGAGTGATCTGAGAGGCTGCCATTCCAGGCTACGGTCCTCAGTGAGTCTGCTGAATAAAACATAATTCTCAACTTTTATGTTGTGCATTATACTTCAGTTGACACAACAAATTACATTTCAAACTTAAATAAGTTGTTTCTATATCCACCATATATTCAATGGGAATGGACCATAATCTTGGTTCTGCCATTTACAGATTATGAGAACTTGAGCAAGCCTTTTTAAAAAAACAATTTATTGAAGTATAGTTGATTTACAATGTCATGTTAATTTCTGCTGTACAGCAAAGTGATACAGTTATGTTGCAGGAAGGGGGACCCCTTCCAGGGCCCAAGAGTGGGCTCTAGTCTAACACTCGGGAATGAATCATCCAAGGAGACACACATGCTGACAAAACAAGAGACTTTATTGGGAAGGGGAGCCCGGGTGGAGAGCAGCAGAGTAAGGGAAGCCAGGAGAACTGCTCTGTCACGTGGCTTGCAGTCTTGGGTCTTATGATAATTGGGTTAGTTTCCAGGGTTGTCTCTGGCCAATCATTCTGACTCAGGGTCCTTCCTGGTGGTGCGCGCATCACTCAGCCAAGATGGATTCCAGCGAGAAGGATTCTGGGAGGTTGGTAGGACATATGGACTGAAGTCTCCTCTCTCCTTTTGACCTTTCCCGAATTCTTCCACTTGGTGGTAGCTTGTTAGTTCCACATTCCTTACCAGGAGCTCCTGTTTCCTGTTGTAAGATAACTCATGCAAGTGGTTACTATGGTGCCTGGCCATAGGCAGTTATCAGTGGTTCCCTTAACAGTTTAATATATACATATATATTCTTTTACATATTCTTTTCCAGTTGTCAGTGGTTCCCTTAACAGTTTTATATATATATATATTCTTTTACATATTCTTTTCCATTATGGTTTATCACAGGATATTGAATATACTTCCCTATGCTATACAGTAGGACCTTGTTGTTTATCCATCCTATATATAATAATTTGCATCTGCCAATCCCAAACTCCCAATCCTTCCCTCCAACACCCCTTTCCTTGGCAACCACAAGTCTGTTCTCAATGTCTGTGAGTCTGTTTCTGTTTTGTAGATATGTTCATTTGTGTCATATTTTAGATTCCACATATAAGTGATGTAATATTGTATTTGTCTTTCTCTGTCTGACTTACTTCACTTAGTATGATAATCTCCTGGTCTATCCATGTTGTTGCAAATGGCATTATTTCATTCTTTTTAATGGCTGAGTAATATTCCATCATATGTATACACCACGTCTTCTTTATCCATTCATCTGTCAATGGACATTTAGGTTGCTTCCATGTCCTGGCTATTGTGAATAGTACTGCTATGAACATAGGGGCGCACGTGTCTTTTTGAATTATAGTTTTGTCTGTATATATGCTCAGGAGTGGGGTTGCTGGATCATATGGTAACTCTATTTTTAGTTTTTTCAGGAACCTCCATACTGTTTTCCATAGTGGCAGAGAGCAAGTTTTTTTTTTTTTAATCTCCCTGAACTTCCAGTTCTGTACAAGTAAAATGGAGATAATCATACTTATTCTGAAGTTATTGTGGGTTATTGTGAATGTTATTTGAGATAACGAACATGAGACACATAACACATAACAGGTTTTCAAAATTTGTTAGCTCTCCACCCTAGATATGATAGAAATACCCTTTTATTTAAAACGGTGCAAAGTACCATCACATATATGATGTAGGTCGTTGCTTGTTACAAACAGGAACAGTGTTTTTAGCAATAATTTACTAAAGAAAGAGCTAATGGTTCAAAAGGTAGAGAAGATCCAAGGCACTTGCTTATGAAAAGGTTTTTCTTAATGTCTCCACCCACCCCCTTGCCTTAAAAGAAGTCTTTGTGCAAACAGTCTAGTGAGTTTGAAGAGCTTCCTTCCGGCTTTCAGCAGCACTTCGGTTTCATTTGGAAGACAATGTGGTCTAGTGGCTAGATGGAACCAAGATCTTGGAGCCAGCTGATTCCAACACAGTGGAGGGGAGGCTAGCCTCAAAGCCACCAACCTGAGACTCTGGACAAATCCCTTGACCTTCTAGGCCCCCTTCAAATCCATGCCAACAAAGTGAAATGTGTTAAAGTCAGGTTCCCTTTTGCTGAGAATAAAGCATCTTCTCAGGGAACTAAAGCAACTTGAGAATTAAGACAAAAAGTATCTTTCAGCAAAATGAACTCTGAA
Organism: Balaenoptera ricei; assembly: GCF_028023285.1. Classification (NCBI taxonomy): domain Eukaryota; kingdom Metazoa; phylum Chordata; class Mammalia; order Artiodactyla; family Balaenopteridae; genus Balaenoptera; species Balaenoptera ricei. The sequence continues at coordinate 28,796,577 of NC_082643.1, read as the reverse complement.
AAGTAGTAGCAGAAAATAGGAATACGAACATCATTGCTTCACGTCAAAATCCAAACCTCAGAATCATGGAGGTGGCAACTCCCTTCATCCTTCATTGCTAGATATTTTGTTTAAGCGTCCATTCTGCCAAGCAGAACTTTTGACATCTGAAGTGTTGGTTCAGAAAAATGAATGTAAGGGATTCCTTACATATATGAAAGAACCCCCTTTCAACCCAAACTTTCACCATGTGTGGGAGAGAGGATAGTCTCTATTTTGCTTAGGACCTCACATTGAACTTCAAAACATTTTTAAGATTTTTGTCTTAAAACTATCTAATCTAAGGCAAAGACCTGGAAAAATTTGCTGCTAGAAAAAAGCAAGAGGCCAGAACTTAGTTAGAATATGGCCTCAGGATGTCCAGATGCTATATTGATTTCTCTTGCATTCTAGACCCCAAGTAACATTTGGACCAGATTTTAAATCCCTCACACTGTCAAAACATGTACATTTCCATACAATATCCAAAAATCTCCACAACTCATCCCCAAGGATCTAATGCCATCTAAAGGCAACTGTGGCAAATTGCAAAAAACAAAAAAAACATTTAAATATTAAAACTTTTCACTCTGGATACAAACATAAATGAGATGTTCTTAGCTTAATATATTCCTGTATTGATTTTATATAATACTTATTAAAGTCAGTGAAGCTCTTTCCCCAAAATCCAGCATAAGCAAAATTAAAATCCAAATAACTAATCAAGAGGGAAAAAATATCTGTGTGTCTGTGGTTCAGCATCACAATAAATCAAATAAATATAAATAAAACTACATAGGGAAAGGTCTTTAAAATTTAATGGTGGATAGCCAAAAGGTGGAAGCAACACAAGTGTCCATTGATAGATGAATGCATAAACAAAATATGGCATATACCTGCAAGGGGATGTTATTCAGTTTTAAAAAGGAAGGAAATTCTGACACGTGCTACCACATGGATGAACTTGAGGACATTATGCTAAGTGAAATAAGCCAGTCACAAAAGGACAAATATTGTATGATTCTAATACTTATATGATGTACCTAAAGTAGTTAAATTCATAGAAATAGAAAGTAGAATGGTGGTTGCCAGGGGCTGAGGAGAAGGGAAAGAGGGAGTTATTGTTTAATGGGTACAGAGTTTCAGTTGGGGAAGATGAAAGTTTTGGAAATGGATGGTGGTGATGGTTGCACAGCAGTGTGAATATCCTGATTGTCACAGAACTGTACACTTTAAAAATGGTTAAAAAGTTCAATTTTATGTTATACATTTTTTACCACAATAGAAAAAAATTCAGTGCTGTGGGGGGAGAGGGATGAGATGCATTAACACACTGCTGATGGAAGTAAAAAGTGATGTAACATTTCTGGAAAATAATAGGACAGTATGTAGCAAGAAATTCTTTTTTTTTTTTTTAATTTTATCTTTGGCTGTGTTGGGTCTTCGTTGCTGCGCGCGGGCTTTCTCTAGTTGCGGTGAGCGGGGGCTACTCTTCGTTGCGGTGCATGGGCTTCTCACTGCAGTGGCTTCTCTTGTTGTGGAGCACGGGCTCTAGGCGCGCGGGCTTCAGTAGTTGCAGCATGCAGGCTCAGTAGTTGTGGCACCCGGGCTTAGCTGATCTGCAACATGTGTGATCTTCCCGGATGTTCCTCTACACTGGCAGGTGGATTCTTAACCACTGCATCACCAGGGAAGTCCCTCAAGAAATTCTTAAATGTTGATTTATTAGTTCTATATCTGGGACTTTATCCAAAATGTGTAAAACAGATACATTCAAAGAATTATGTACAAGGATGACCATCAAAGCCTTATTTATAATGGAGAAAAGTAGAAAACAGCTTATAAGTCCTATAACAGAGGAATAGATAAATTATGGAAGACCCATATAGATTGGAGTGTTACAATTATAACCACATTTATGAAGAATACTTAATAACATTAAGTGAATTAAATAAAAATAAAAAGGGAATTCTTGTTTGATTTATTTTTGTTTGTATATTTTATAAATATTCTATTATAAACATTTCTCACTGTTAATTGGGAAATAAAAACATGTGTGTAAACAATTTGTGAAGATGAAAAAGCTGAATTAATTCTCTATTTGAAATACATTATGAGGTTATTTTACCTAAGCCAAGCCTCAGAATAACTCATGTCACATTACACTAATGACCAAAACTATATTTTGTTTTAACTTGATGAGAAATCTGTTGAGAATGTTTAAGAATTTTTAAAGCTTTTGTGGAGGCATAATTAGCCCTTTATTTCACAGAAAAAAAATTATTTGGACGTTCAAATTTATTAAACATTCACATCATATCTACCACTGTGAGAACAGTGATAGGCCCTTAATAGGTTAAATAAATTGTATCTAAAATGACCATCTCTCTTCAACCACCGTTAGACTTTGCTTGAACTTAAATGACATGATGCAACTTTTCGATGAACAGAATGCTTGTTCTGTTGCCAATAAAAATAAACATTTAGCTCTAGGCCAAAAATAATGTTTTAAAAATATTGACTGCTTTATTCAATTCAATGAGTATTTACTAAGTACTGTCTAGGTATTAGATACAGCAGAGAACGAAGCAGAACAAAAATCCCTGCCCTCAGAGAATTTACAGTCTAGTGCGGAAGGGAGCAAACCAACAAAGTAAGAAAAACAGTGTAAGTGAGGTTATGACAAGTGCTATGGAGAAAAATAAACAGAAAAAGAATAGAGAGTGTGGGAGGAAAATCAGTAGGGCAATGAGGGAAGGTGACCTCTGAGGAGATGGGAAGGAATAGAGGGGGTAAGGCATGCATTTGGATATTTGGGTAAAAGGTGAAGGGCATTCCAGATACATGCAGAGGCCCTGAGGCAAGAGAGTGTCCCCCCTTTAAGAAAGAATAGCAAGGAGGCCAGTGTGCCCGGAGCAGAATAAGCAAGAAGGAAAACCAGAGATTCTGAGAGATCAGAGAGGTGGAGAAAGTAGAAGCTCATATAGGGCCCCCTTGTAGATCATTATAAGCACTTTGACTTATAATGGACAAAAATGCCCATGAATCCTGGAAACATAAATATTTATGGTATTTTACTTTTTACAAATTAAAGATGCCCTTGATAACATTATATATATTAGCCTATGTTTTCAGTCTTTATGAACACCCTGAAATGAGATTAGGAAGTCATTTGGAGGGTCAGCTGGCTGACATATCTCTGTTCCATGTGTCTCATCCTTCCACAGGTTAGCCCAGAGTCGTTCCTGGGGTGAAGGCAAAGGAACCACACAGCAAGTGGCAGTGTGCATGCACTTTTTCAAGCCTCTGCTTGAAAACATCCCATTGGTCAAATCAAGTCATATGACTGAGGCAGAAAATCCCATCCAGTATGGGAAGGTACCTCCATGCCACAAGGGCACCTAGGGAGGAATGAAGTGAGGCCAATAATGAACATAACCCCTGGTTGGGAGGGAGTGGTTGCAGGTCCTTCTCCTTTCTGAGCCAGATGAGAGCCTAAGGACCGGCACTAGAGAATACTGATGCTAGCATCTGAAATCCATTGTTCCTGTGGAAAATGTAGTTCTCAAAGATAGGTAGACTCCTGGGAAGAAAGTCAATACAATATAACTAGGTCCAGCAGCCAGGGAGGGGATGAATAAACAGGATACTAGAATAATTCCTTATTCAAAGAGAACTACTGGAAGAGAATTAAAAGTATAATGGAAACTCTTTAAAAGAGTTTCATGACCAGCACAAATGGCCTAGGAATTGAGCATACTAATACAAAGAGGAAATGTTTAAAGTTAAGACCCAAATTACTGGTCTGAAGGTCAAGTACAAGATCTCAAAGCATAGAATAAAAATAAAAGAGATGGAAATCATTAGGGAAATGATGAGATTTGAAAGATAGGTCCAGAAGACCCAACATATGAATAATAGGTATTCCATAGGGGAATAAAAAGAAGTAATAGAATAAATAGAAAAAAGGGAATAATTAAACCTAACGAGGAAAATTTCCTTGAGCCAAAGAAAGACATGCAGACTGACAGGGCTCACTGAATTCCAGATGGTTTTAATAAGAAGAGCTACATTCCTAGGCATATTCTGGTAAACCTGAAACGCCAAAAATTTAAGAAAATCATAAGCGCTTCCAGTCAGAAAAAATATTTTACTTACAAAGAAAGACAAACTGCTATCTGACTTCAAATCTGTAACATCAGAGGCTAGAAATTAGTAGAATACCATGTACACATTTTTGTATAAAGAACTGAAACTCTGCAGTACTTTACATTGATCAAAAAAAATTGGCTAACTGGGAAAGAAAGTTATAATCAAAGATTCCGAGAATATATCACTCCTGTATTCAATCTGAGAAAAATACTTGAGAAATAACTCTAACAAAACAACATGCAAATCAGAACAGAGGGCCTCAAGATGGGTGCTGAGCAAATAAGGAAAAAGGACCACGCAGTACACACAGATAGTTGCATTCATAAGGGAAGAATCATGGAACCAGAAGCCTCAGGAGTACAGATCCATGGATAGCCCATCCATTCTAGGGCAGTGCAGAGACTTCTGGTTGAATCAACCTGTGGGAGAGGGACCCCCCCATCCTTGGGTTATGAGACTTTCAAGTTACATTATTAGGGAAGCATCAACCTTTTACCCAACCACTGGGCATGATCAGAGCCTGGGACAATACAGCAGTATGAAACTTGGTTCTAGCTCTATCCGGCTAGTTCAGCATAGTTCCCTTATCTCCTGACATGAAGTGGGGAGTAAAGTCCAAGCCTTGAAGTTCTATGATGTGGTGAGTTGGTTGCGTGACTCAGCCCCTTAACATTCACAGCTGGGGCAGCAGCGTTCCACTCCTTGGTGTGATCAGGATGAGGGACCCTGGGTCCAACCCTTGTCATTAGCCAGGGCCTTTATTCACTAAGCTGTAATCAGTTTCAGCGCAACTTCGCAGAAAGCCAACTCTTTTTCTGGAAGACCATTCTGCAAGGGACTCTGTCTTGTACAGGTTAATCCTTGCCTCTTTGTGCCTCCCCCAATAATTATGATCCCCAAGTTTGACCTCTGTGCTTCATTCTCCCAACACTCTGTTTCAACCATCGGGGTAGAGAGGTTGGTCACTGACTTTGTAGGAGACACTAGAGGTAACTAGAATGACCTAGTGTGAACCCCAGAGTACAGATGATGTGTACTCAAAGTAGAAAGAGGAGGTCATTTGTGAGAACAGCCTGAGAGGTACACATGGTCCAGGGTGGAATATAAAGTAAGGCCAGCATTTGTGGCTGCAGTTCAAGGGAAGAGAAGAAGCTAAACAGGACCTAGGACCTTGCTTTCAAGAATCCCAGCAAGAGAGCATCCCATGTGAGTTGCAGAGAGGAACAGCCATCCCGCATGGCTTAATTACCAATTTTTTCCTGCCTTTCATCTATCATTGCTTCCTAGCCCATAACTAGAGTCAGATGCCATCATGCCCAAGGGAGGAAATAGCAAGGTCTGTCTGATCCAGGAGGAGATAGAGCTAATATAAAACAACCCAATAAAGTCTGGACTATTACGGAATAAAGGCTTTAGTCCCCCAATCAGGTAAAGAATTCCAACCAGTCAAGGTGAGGGATGAGAACAAGAGGATTATAAAATGGATGGTGAAGGAAGTAATAAATATCACCCTTGACCTTGTGATAGTTACAGAAATAGTGATTGTAGCAGCTATGCCATTTTAAAACACACACACACACACACACACATGCATAAGATGTATAGATATATAGATATATATACATAATCTGTATGTATATACATACACCAGATTTTTTCTTTATCTTTCATATTTTTCCCCTTTCTCTTCCCCACTACATTGAATGAGAGTCCGTAGTGCTTAATTTTGCAATTGAGTTCATAGGACACCAGGGCCACAACGAGCCACACCCAGGGAGGATTGCATATCACCTGGAGAACCTTGAGATGGACACAATGGCTGATAGGACTTTGTGTCTTCTGAAGACTTCAGTATCCTTGCTTGATGGATGGATAGTGGCCTCATGTTAGGCAGAATCAGGAAGTTGCTCTTGAGTTGGTCTAAGGGTAAGAATGGATGCTGAATAGCCAAAAAGCTAAACGCTGGAATCCATTCTCCGCCCTTCCTGTGCTCTCCTCTACATCAGAGGGAATTACATCTCCCAGTTCCTTTTTCACTAGCTTCCGGGTAGGTTCAGCTGATAAGAGGCCCTGGCAAAAGATTGGAGTAGAGGATGGGAAAAGGCAAATTATTTATAACTCTGTCTCAGGCAGCACCTGCAGGGGTGGTTGCGTCACATTCTTGGTGTCAGTTTCTGCCAGGCAGACCATCCTGGCCCAGCTCAGTGGGAACAGGCCACCCACTCTATCCCATTTTCTAGACTTTAGTAAGTCTGCCTCCTCTGGTTGTATTCTTGATCTAGGCTGGTTGTAGCGTCCTGTGTTGCTAATGCCTGGGTTGCCTCAGTGTCCTATGCTTGCCTTTTCAGCTTTTTCATCACATGTCTGTGACCATATCATTCTCTGAATTAAAATTCCCTCTGTGAAAGACCTTGAGTGGTGTCTGTTTTCTTGCCTGGATTCAGATAGAAACAATATGTATATTTCGTTATAAACTACCTCAAGCTCTTTGGGATGTAAATAGGAGTTAAAAAAGATATTAATATCATCTAAATACTTGAAAATTTATCACAATGATCTCTTTCAAAAGTCACAGTTATTCATTTTATAAAATGTAAAAGAAAAACAACTTTGTCCTTTTGTAAATAACAAAGCACTTTAATGTAGATGGTGTTATTTTTTACATGAATATTTGAATGTTGTTGAGTATTTTTCTTGTAATACGGCAAAGAAATGACCTTTTAAATTTCAGTCTTTTGATTTACTCAATGAATGTAGATAATCTTTTGTTGGAGGAAAGTCTACAAACCTACCGAAAGAAGTCTATTTCCCAAATTTTACATTTGACCAATCCCTCAATATATTTTTCCAGGCATTTAATTTTTTCCCTTTAAAATTGTATGTGAAGTTGCAAATAATCCAGATGGTACTGATTCGTTTATATATAAGTAATCAGCATTGTTTGGTATAAAACATTTGAAGTCCTATGATACTTTTCAAATATCTTTATCCTTTGAAGACCAAAGTTGAATACTTCCAACGCTAAGTGAAACTTGAACCACACAAGACTCAAGTCCAATGAACCTAAGAAATTTTAAGTTTGTACAAACCCAAAGCTAACTGATGTTTTCACATCTGGCTCTTGATACCAAGCCACCAAAGAAGAGTGGTGTTTTTTTAAATGGTTAATTCTACCCTTGTTGAAAGTTCCTATTTAATCACAAATTATATTTAATGACTTATGATTTTGACCAGATGGCTTCAAGTTTACACTACATTGGCTTGCAAGAATGCGGCCAATATATTTGGCCTTTATTCTGGAACAATGTTTTTTTCACTGATCAAATGACACAACCAGTTGCCAAATAATGCCTATACATTTTTTTCTACTTATCCAATTTTAGTGAGTTGCTGTACAGCCAAAGGTCTTTGACGAGTTTTAGTATACTGAAAGAAATTAAGACCAACAGCGTGGCAGAGTGATTAAACGCAAGCTTTTGAGTCAGTAAGACTTGGGTGTGGATTGTAGCTGTGTTTCATCAATGTTCTCCTCTGTAACATGAAGATAAGAAGGGTAGCCATCTCATGGAGTTGTGAAGATTAAATGAGAACACATATGTGAAGGGCTGAGTGCCCTGCCTGGCACATAGCGTATGTTCAATCAGCCATTACTATTTTAATACATTTTCCAGAACATACTTTTTCCATGTTAGAAAATCTTTTTATACAAGATGAAAGGCAGAGATGTTAAGACATTTCTGAATGTGGGTAGAACCTATGAAACTTTTGTAGGTCAGTGAACAGTTTTGTTCACCTGTGTATATATATGTATATATGTATATGTGTATATATGTATATATACATGTTTGTTTTACTTAAATTTACTTATTTTTCAAATAACACATTTGCATGGTTCAAATTTCAAATTTCAAAAGGTACTAAAAGGTATACAGTGAAAGGACTCCCTCCCATCCCTGCACCCCCAGTTACCGAGTTCCACTCCTTGTAAGGAAACCAATGTTAGCACTTTCTGGTGAATCCATCCAAAGATATGTTATACATATACAAACAAATAAGTATGAATGTTACCCTTCCCTCGCACACAAACAGTAGCGTACTATACACTGTACTTGTTATTTTTCCTTCACAGTATAGCTTGTATATCATTCCATATCAATATGGCTGCATAGTATTCCATACTTTATTTTAACCAGTGCCCTATTAATAGAAATGCCATCTGTTTTCAGGCTTTTGCTATCACAAATAATGTTACTATAAATAACCTCATGTATGCATTATTTAGCATATATGTATACGCTATACATATATCTGTAGGATAAATTTCCAGAAGAAGACCTGCTGGGTCAAAGAGAATGTATAATTGTAATTTTGATGATGATCTGCAAATTGTTCCCATAGACGTTACACCATTTTATAACCAACTCACAATGTATGTGGACATTTAAAAATCTATTTTCATTATAAACCGATGTTACTTCAATAAATAAAAACTAAAAAATAAAATTTTAGAACTACATTTTCAGGGCTAGTAACAGACCAAAGATTCACCTAGCTCAACAGTCCATGAATCTACATACACTTTGAGTTTGACATCCTTTTTTTTTTTTTTTTTTTAGTGATAAGCTCCAGGCAGAAGCATATCTCCGAGAGATTTCTTTTTGTTTCCATGGTGACACTTACATACTTAGAAACCTCAAATTATTGTTCCTAGGTTACAACAGTAAAAACTCTGGATTAAAACATTCTGCCCACTCCATGTTTTAAATAGGAAAGAGATAAGAAAAATCCACATAGGGAAACAGTGGTACACACACTGCTTCATGGGTCTGGGGATTCTTCGATTTAGACATTTTCTTAGTGTCTATTGGGGGTATATTCTTCTGCTCTCTGAGGCTCTCTTCAATGTTCCCCTCCAGCTTTTGAGAAAGAGACTGATTTGTTTTCTTTATTGGCAGAACATGGAGAGAAGGTAGGGTGGGAGAGGGGAAGTTATAGATTTGCCCTTCATTTTCAGCCCCTCCGAGCAGAAAAGTTTTCTACTTTCTGGTGTGGCCCTTGATGACTTAAATGCATTTGAATTTCTTTCTTGCTACTAAGAGTTAAGATTGTAATAAAGAGTGTTTTCCAAGGACAAAAATGTATCTGCTTGTCTGAATTTCTTTTTCATTTCAGCAGCAATCAGAAAAAAAGAATTCAACTGAGCTATTGGAAAATCTCACAGGACAGAAGTGAACACACGTACAATTCCTTAGTGTTATCAGTCACAGGGGAAAAGTCCCTCTAAGATGTCCTTCAGAAACATCAGAGAGGTATGTAAGTGTGTGTTCCTGTCACTTGGGGTCCATATGTGAAAATCCGCCCAGTTGCAGAAAGGTTTTGATTGAATGTGCGTGTTTGCAACACTGAGCGGTCCACCCACGAATGTGGGCCCATCTGTAGATTAACTGCCTTCTGCATGTGGGCCAAATCACAGGAATGTATCTAAAACAAAAGGCTGCTAAGGGTTTAAGCTTTCACTAGAATCTCCTTTAACAGTGTTGATTCTAAAGTCAGATTCAACATTCAGTGAGGCCTGATTTAATTGGTCCAGCTTTATGATGCTTTTCAGAGGGAAACTTTTATCCTTGCTCTTTCTTAATTGGTACAAAATTAGCCTTTGAATTCTGGATGACTTGTAATTTCAGTTAAAAGAGAGAGAAAAATAAAAGCAAAACTTAGTCTATTGTGTGATAGTAACACAGATCAGTTATTTGCCACACTTGAGAACAAAAACTTGACTGATATAACAAATGTTTTGCTTTTCTTCTATCTGTCTTGACATCATAAATAGAGCTACCGAAACATTTTCTGACTGCAAGTAGTCAATACAGCTCCACCAATCTTTTCAAGCTTCTCTCCAGGAACAGATGTAGAACTGAAATGTGAACTACAGCAAATGAATTGCAATTACTTTATTTACATCAACAATAGTCCTTTTTAAAAAACTAGCAATAAAAACTCCAGCAAGTACATTTTTATGGGTAATTGCTCAAAGTAGCTTAGGAAAAAAGGGAATTAGTTGGGTCGACTTACCAAAAAAACTCTTTAAAAGTAATTTTGACTATGACTTTAATATACCCACACCCCAAGATGTTCTAATTATTGAGAAAATGCTGCTCTGTGTATCTTGATCAATGTGTAAACTTAATTTGATATAAAAATTGAAATGGTCTCCTATATATCAAGAACAATTTAAACAAAAATAAGAGAAGGCAATTTGATCGGGGGATGTTAAGGCTAGGCCAACTACAGGCCTATTTGTATGTATCTGTTTTATAATTTTCTCAGAAGAATAAAACTAGCTTTAAATGGCCACTAGTTTTATTTCAAGACTGTTGTCAGGGTTTCTCTTTAAATAAAATAGAGTAACATCCAAGGTAAATCAGGCTGATGAGACCACATTGCTAACACTGCCCCATCCCATTGTGTGTACACCATTAAACTGGCAGGTAAATCTTGAGTAGTTCAGAACTTTTAAAGGAAAAAAAGAGTTGTCTTTATGACGTCCAACATTTAGGAATGATTATTTGGTACCCTGAGAATCCACCTAAACCATTATTCTTCCTAAACCATTTCCTATAGCTAAAGGTAAAAGTATATGCAATATACATTTAGAGGTCTTTCTTTTAAAATATAGAGAATATACCTTACGGGTGAAGCAACACAGCATAGTGGACGAAACTTGGAGACAGTTAAGACTTGGTGAACATTAACTCTGTCAAGTTAATTTACCTTCAGTATTCTCAGAGTTAAAGTGGAAATAATAATAATAGTGTTTCAACTAAATAAGATCATGTAACAAAACATAGTTTCTTAAATATAACAGAGCCTTAATAGAATCTAACATAATGCACGTGTCTTACTCTGTCTGACTTTATTTCACTAAGCATGATACCCTCCAGGTCCATCCATGCTCTTGCAAATGGCAAAACTTCATTTGATAACAAATATTGTATGTTGTCACATATATGTGGAATCTAAAAAATAAAGCAAATTAGTGAATATACCAAAAAAGAAACAAACTCACAGATATAGAGAAAAAACTAGTGGTTACCAGTGGGGAGAGGGGTGGGAGGAGGGCCAAGATAGGGGTAAGGGATTAAGAGGTACAAACTACTAGGTATAAGATAAATAAGTTAAAAGGATATATTATACAACACAGGGAATATAGCCAATATTTTATAACTGTAAATGAAGTATAATCCATAAAAATATTGAATCACTATGTTGTACACCTGAAACTAATATAATATTATAAATCAACTATATCTCATAATATATATCTATAAATAAAACATGTAAATTTTTAAAATAAATAGACTATTGTTATCACAGTATGCTATTTGAATATTTCCTACGCACTGTTTACCATAATATATAGTTAAACAAGACCCCAAAAGGGAAACAGATAACCACATTTATAGCCCCAGGGAATTCCCATCCATCAGCTAATCAGCAAACCATGTGCATGACACTGTAAAAGATGTGAAGATTACCATCTAACTGGTAAGAACAGAATGTATATACACAAATATGGCCTCATGTACTATTAGCTAAATGTTAAGTTGTACCATATGGGCAGTTAGGGAAAAGGCACAGTATAAAGTAGTTAGCACAGTAAATAGTACAGATAAAGTATGCTGAAGGAATTAAAGAATGGAAGTAAGAACGTAGTCAGGGGTCTTCAGGAAAGATAACACTTTAGAATTCTTAATTAAAAGTGATGGAAACCTAACTCAAAGTAGCTTAGTGAAAAAATGAACTGGTTGTTTCAACTAACTAAATTGTGGGAAGGGCATGGGCACACTTGTGCCTCTGATAATACAAAACCCAAGCACTCTAACTCCAACAATTTTTTTTTTCTCTTTCCTCCTATTGTTGCTTTTTTTTTCTGTATATCAACTTCATTTTCTTAGATTGACTTATTCCACAAAGCTGGACCCATAGTTACCACTAGCTCCCAGTTTACATCTTCCTAGCTTGGCCAGAGAGGAAATGACTTCTTTAACTTCCAATCCAGAAAAATCCTAAGCAAAGTCTCTGACTCATGTCCTGTGCCCAATCCTATAATAGGGTGGGTACTTGCAGCCTCCAATAGAATCACACATTTAGAAGAGTCAGTGGGAATGGAAGGGAGCAGACCCATCAAAGAAATGACTGCATTTTCCAAAATGAGAGGGCAGCAGTGCAGGACAGACAGGACAACAGATGTGCAACACTAAACCTGAGGTTTAAAAGCTAGCTAATGCGGAATCTAGCAAAATGATATAGATGATCTTATTTGCAAAGCAGAAATAGAGACACAGACGTAGAGAAAAAAACATGGATACCAAGGGGGAAAGAGGGGAGGGTGGGATGAATTGGGAGATTGGGATTGACATGTATACACTACTGTATATAAAACACATAACTAATGAGAACCTACTGTACAGCACAGGGAACTCTACTTGGTGCTCTCTGGTGACCTAAATGGGAAGAAAATTAAAAAAGACAGGATATATGTATACGTACGGCTGATTCACTTTGCTGTACAGCAGAAACTGACACAGCAGTGTAAAGCAACTATACTCCAATAAAAAAAAAAACAACAGTAAAATGTGATGGCTTTTCAAAGATACTAGAAACTAATTTTATAATTGAATTAACAGCTGCCATTTAATGAGCATTTAAGTACCAATTTAAATATGTATATAAAAGAATCTTAAACGGAATGTTAAAAAAAAAAAAAGCTAGCTAAGTTTATAATTGTCTAATCAAAGCAGGAATGGGATAGGACAAGGGCTAAAAATCTACACTAACATGAATCAAGCCTTTTAAAAACTTCACTTCCCCCTCTAATATATATTTATGCTGTGATTCCTGAGTTTCACTAGTCATAGAAGTTGCTTGATATTTGCTTAGCTTTTTAAAAATTTTTTATTTAATTTATTTATTTTTGGCTGCGTTGGGTCTTCATTGGTGCACGTGAGCTTTCTCTAGTTGCGGCGAGCGGGGTCTACTCTTTGTTGTGGTGCGCGGGCTTCTCATTGTGGTGGCTTCTCTTGTTGCAGAGCACAGGCTCTAGGTATGTGGGCTTCAGTAGTTGTGGCATGTGGGCTCAGTAGTTGTGGCACATGGGTTTAGTTGCTCCACAGCACGTGGGATCTTCCCAGACCAGGGCTTGAACCCGTGTCCCCTGCATTGGCAGGCAGATTCTTAACCACTGCGCCACCAGGGAAGCCCATTTGCTTAGTTTTGTATTGGTAACAGACGGAATGAGGCAGAGCATAGCAAATGAGTATGCAACATCAGAGTCCAATCAAGAGAGAGAAACCACATAGTAATCTGAACAGGGAAAGCTCAACATAAAGAATTATTAAATATAACGGGATTGGAGAAAAAAGGGATTGACTGGTAAGAAGTAAAGAGAACTGTAAAGGATATGCGAATAGCAGATTTAGGGAGCGGTCACTCCCCACAAGGCTGAGCTACAGCACCAAGGAAGGGACCCCTTAGTGCGGACATCCAGAGCTCATTGGAAATAGCATGGCCTTCGCTCACCAGATGGCAGAGTTTCTGGTGGTGCCATACTGGCGACACTTGCTGGAAACCTACCCCCAGAATTGCTGGGAGAACTTGTTCATGGAGAAACACCTTGGCTCCAGCACTCTGCTGGGAAGTCACCCAAGAGGTGTCATGAGAAGCTGCTCATGGGGAGGTGCCATATGCTAAGGGTCCTGCGTGCTGCTAACCACTGCAAGAGCCTGAGGAGAAGACTGGACTTCAACCAGCAAGAGAAACTCCTTTCTCCTCCAGTGTTCTCCCAACCCCCGCTACTGACAAAGCTTAGCATCATGCCAACCGACAAAGGAGGAAGTCCAGCTTCATTATCATAGAGCAGGCAATGAAAGGTGAACTTGGAACTGAGAGACAATGAATCAGTAACTGGCACAGAGTATTTATGGGATTTTCCTAAATACCCATCTTGAAGAAATACCATCAACCTTATTCTGCTGTACTCAAATACACCTTAGCCAGAGAAGGAGGAGGGCATATAGTGTCTCAGGAGGCTCTGCAAATTCTCCAGATGAAAGGAGACTACTTAACAATGTAACGATGTGACAATCACGAGAAGAGATTTTTGGTTCAGAATAGATGACTGATGATGGGAATTTGGTCGTCTCTTACTTTGATCTGGGGAATGACATGGAAATATATTACTACGTGACCTTTAGCTCTACAGATGCAATGGAAACTACGTACAGCTAAAGTTAATTTTACTTTTATAAAAGTATGTGACATACGTTAAGAAAAAGAAACTCAAATATTTATTTTATATGGGAATTCATTCACTGGTAGAAGAGGCTATACAGGTGGTGTTTAGGCATGTTGAAAAACAAATATGGCATGTTCATACTGAGAGACTTCAAAATTTAATTAGGAAGATGATATGGGTTGAACTAAGGAGCATTGTATCAGTCAGGAAAAGAAAGATAAAAGAAAAAAGCAAAACACTAGGTATTTTAACAGGGGAGATACCCAGAGCTGACAGCAGAAGCAACAGCTGCCTCTAGATCTGGGGAAACGGAAGGAAGGCTATTGGGATTATCATTCACCTCCTGGGAGGAAGGGCCCTTCTAGAACTGGGTATCCATCTGCCTCTGAGAAGTGCAGGCTGCTTGTCTACCTGGAGGCGGCGGGGGCGGGGGGGGCGGCAGGTGGAGGGAGGGAGAAGCTGGGGGTCTGAAAGAAGCTGGGTCAACACAGGCAGGAACAGGAAAAAAAAACCAGGAAAAAGTCCCTCTCTCTTCCTCTGAACTTCTAGTCTCCTTCTAGTGCCTCCTATTGGCAGAATTTAACAGCCAGCCGGCAAAGGAGTCTGGGAAATGTAATTCACAAAATTCCAGTCCCGGCATCAATACAGAAGCTATAAAAGGGTCAGTTTGGGACTGAGGGCCTATAGCTAAATAATCAGTCCCGTGAGCTAGCTGAATGAAGGGCATCATTTAAGAATTTTTTTCTTCTTTTATGTTTTGTCTTTTCATATTATAGGGAGGGAAAGAGTGGCCATCACTACATGTCACAGTGGAGCCGGGAATGTGGCTTTTTCTTAGTTCAGCGCCCTCATTACTCTGGTAGGTGTCCGAAGGCCCTACTGGGACCTTAACAAAACTTAAGCCATTGAGCGAAACCTCTGTACTCAGCTGGTAGTCAGCTGTCAAGCTGGGGGTCTGCCAGCATGCCTGCCAAGGGAGTTGGTGTGTGTAGGGGCCTGGAGTTAACCTTTGTGAAGGCTGGGGGAGCTGGGCAGCCAGTAAGGCCTCCCAGTAATCCTTAGTCCATTCATCTGGCATTTTTTGGGCATGAGACTCCTACTTTCTCTGACATTTTTTTCCTACGTTTATATCCCAAGAATCAGCCCCTATTTCACCTCTCTCCACATGCTTTCAGCCCTATACATATATTTTCTTTTTATATAGTGGCACACAAATCAAATGTCCTATTCTTAAATTTCCTTCACAACAGACCTTGATAGGCTGTTAAAACCCATGCTCAGCTCAATAGTCTATGGGCTAGTGATGAGTCTTTACACAGATTAGGGAAATACTTTATTTGTTCTCAGGAGTGGCAGTGGAAGTGCCTTCTTCCCTAGAATGTGTTTATTGCAAAGAAAGAAAACATATTAAAACAAGTAGAAAGTTCATACCCTGTTACATTTTTCTCATTCTACTGGCATTAAGTTTTAATTTTTCTTGCCAATCTATTTTCCTCTTTTACATCTTAGATTAACTATGGATAAGATATCCATAAAAACAGATAATTAAAAGACTGAAAGGGTTATTAGTAAAGTTACAGATGTTTTTCCTAGAAGAATAATACCTGATATGCTTATTATATTATGAAACTAATCAGACTAAATATTTTAACTGTTTTTGCTAATTGAGGAAAAGGAAAACAACACTAATTGAATTGATTGAAAACATAGTAGATTTTGGCACAAGAAAATGTACTCACTTTATAAAACTGAACCTTGTAGTAGACTTGAAGGCAAATAGTAAAATGCATTCATTTTTGGCTTTTTAAGTTTATTTCAAATACTTGCACTCCATTTTATTTACTTTTTATAACAGCTCTACTGAAGTGTAATTCACATGCCATAAAGTTCACTCTTTTAAAGTGCACAATTTCATGGTTTTTAGTAGAGTCAGAGAGTTGTGCAACCATTACCACGATCTAATTTTAGAACATCTTCATCCCCCCTCAAAAATTGGATGTATTAGCAGTTACTCCCCACTTTTTCCACCCCGCAGGCTGGGTCAACCATAAATCTGCTTTCTGTCTCTATGAATATGCTTATACTGGACATTTCGTATAAATGGAATTATACATGTGGACTTTTGTGACAGGCTTTCTTCATTTAGCATAATGTTTTCAAGGTTCATTCATTTTGTAGTGTATATCAGTACTTCTTTCATTTTTATTTCTGAATGTTATTCCATTAAAGGGCTATACCATATTTTACTTACCCGTCCATCATTTGATGAGCATTTGGGTTGTTTCTACTTTTTGGCTATTATGAGTAATGTTGCTGTGAACGTTAGAATACAAGTTTTTGTGTGGACATGTGTTTTTGTGGGGTTTTTTTAACATCTTTATTGGAGTATAATTGCTTTACAATGGTGTGTTAGTCTCTGCTTTATAACAAAGTGAATCAGCTATACATATACATATATCCCCATATCTCTTCCCTCTTGCGTCTGCCTCCCACCCTCCCTATCCCAACGCTCTAGGCAGTCACAAAGCACCGAGCTGATTTCCCTGTGCTATGCGGCTGCTTCCCACTAGCTATCTATTTTACATTTGGTAGTATATATTAGTCCATGCCACTCTCTCACTTTGTCCCAGCTTACCCTTCCCCCTCCCCGTTTTAATTTTTTTGAACATGTACCTTAGAGTAGAATTGCTAGATCATATGGTAACTCTATGTTTAACATTTTGAGAAACTGGCAAACTGTTTTTCCAAAGTGGCTGCACCATTTACAATCCCTTCAGCAATGTGTGAGGGTCCCAATTTCTTCACATCCTCACCAAAATTTGTTGTCTGTCTTTTTTGATTGTAACCATCCTAGTGGGTGTGCAGGGTTATCTCACTGTGCTTTTGATTTACTTAACCATAATTAATAAAGAGCATTTTTTTCATGTGCTTATTGGTCATTTGTATATTTTTTGGAGAAACAATAGGGATTATGTTCAACCTGTAGATTTGTGTAGAATGGCCGTCTTAACATTATTAAGTCTTCTGATCCATGAATATGTAATGTCTGTCCATGTATTTATGTCTTCTTTAATGTCTTTCAACAAGCAATGCAGTTTTGCCCAAGTTCTTGAACTTCTTTTGTTAATTTATTACTGAGATTTTACTCTTTGTGATGCCATTGTATATAGAGTTGTTTTCTTAATGACATTTTTAGATTGTCCATTGCTATTGTGTAGAAACACAATTTTTTTTTTTTTTTATAAATCTATTTATTTTTGGCTGCGTTGGGTCTTCGTTGCTGTGCACGGGCTTTTCTCTAGTTGCGGCAAGCGAGGGCTACTCTTCATTGCAGTGGCTTCTCTTGTTGCGGAGCACAGGCTCTAGGCACACAGGCTTCAGTAGTTGTGGCACATGGGCTCAGTAGTTGTGGCTTGCGGGCTCTAGAGCACAGGCTCAGTAGTTTTGGTGCACGGGCTTAGTTGCTCCGCGGCATGTGGAATCTTCCTGGACCAGGGCTCGAACCCGTGTCCCCAGCATTGGCAGGCGGATTCTTAACCACTGCGCCACCAGGGAAGTCCACAATTTTTTTATTGATCTCGTATCCCACAACCTTGCTGAACTTGCTCACTAATTCTTAAAGTTTTCTGGTGGATTCCATTTTATTTTTTCAGTGAAAATATATCTTTGGTATGTGTTTCATATACGTACTTCCTTTACTTTTAGAAAAACTCTTCTCTTCATGTATGATTCTATTGTCAGCTTTTGTTTAAACTCTTGCTCCTCTGATAGTACCCCTCTATTTTTGTAACTTGTAAATTTAACCACTGCAAAGATTTGCTGAACAAACCTTCAAATAAAAGTATATTCACACAAGCAGATTAACAAACCTAGATCAGCATATAAAAGTAATGAGACAAACAGTTTCTCAAAATTAGAATGTTTATGAAGAATGATCTTTGTATATATCAGTTTGTGGTTGTCCATTGCCACATGGTGCGAAGAAGGCACAGGGCATTTTCTAAAGGTTAGATTGACTATCTCAACAAGACATGAGAGATCAAGATACAGAGATGACTGGGATCAGGGAACCTCCAGTAGGAGTCAAGATAGTGCTGCAGACGGCATCAAAATCAGGGCAATCTAGACTTATTTTGTGATCCTAACTGAAAAAAAAATCTATAAAAACACTCATTATGTTGTTTTGTATTTGTTTTTAAATTATCACTTCAGACTTCTGTTATTCCACTCAAGATGGAATAACAGGGAGTTTATTTACCGTCCCTCCTGAAATAACCAAAAATGCAGGCAAAGTATATGAAACAATGGTTTTCAAGACAATGGATGTTGGAAAACAAAGAATAGTGATCACTGAAAGATGGGAAACAGATGTTGAGTCTATTACCCCAGCTTAATGTCTGGAGAGAGGTTTTAGGTCATGGTACAGAGAGAGAGAACCCAGGCAAAGTCTTACAAAGCGCAAGGTATGGGGAGAGGGGCATGGAGCTTCCACCCCCTCTGAGCGCTCCACTTTCCCCGAATCTCCCTGTGTTAACCAATCCAGAAGCTCTCCAAATCTTGTCCTTGTGGGATTTTATGGAGACTTCATTACATAGGCACGATTGATTAAATCACTGGCCATCCGTGATTGAGCTCAACCTTCAGCCCCTCTCTCCTCTCAGGAAGCTGGGGTAGGACTAAAAGTTCCAACCCTTTATTCATAATTGGTTCCCCAGTCAACCAGCCCATCCTTAGGTTACCGAGGGGTTTTCCAAAAAAGCCTCCTGTGAACAAAGGGGCCTTTATCACTCTCTTCATTTAGGAAATTCCAAGAGTTTAGGAGCTCTGTGCCAGGAACTGAGAGGAACAAAGACTATATATATATATTTCTTATTATAAATCCCAATATCACAGGCAGTTTCTTATGAGGTTATACACACGCCTATCAAATGACCCAGCCATTAGGTAATTTGCCCAAGAGAAATAAAGAGTTCACAGCAGCTTTATTTTTAATAGCTTCAACTTGGAAATAACCCAAATGTCCATCAACAGGTGAATGGATAAACAATGTGTGTGTCCAGACAATGAAATGCCACTCAGGAATGAAAAGAAATGAACTATTGACACATGAATGGATCAATCTCAAGATAAATATGCTGAGTGAACAAAGTCAGACAAAAAAGAGTTCATTTAGAAAGAGTTCCATTCACATAAAACACTAGAAAATGCAAACTAATCTCCAGTTTCTGTTACGAACTGAATTGGATCCCCCCAAAATTATCTGTTAAAGTCCTAACCTTCAGTACCTCAGAACGTAACTGTTTTGGGAAATGGTGTTTTAAGGGGGTAATTTAAAATGAGGTCGTGAGGGTGAGCTCTAATCCAATCTAACTGGCATCCTTTTAAGAAGACATTTCTCCTCAGATAGATACAGAGAGAAAACCATGTGAAGTCATATGGAAAAGATGTCCATCTACAAGCTGAGAGATTACTCAAAGAAATCAATTTTGAGGACACCTTGATCTTGAACTTCTACACTTCAGAATTGTGATAAAATGAATTTCTGTTGTTTAAGCCACCCAGTCTGTGGTATTTTATTATAGCAGCCCTAGCAAACTAATACAGTGACAGAAAACAGCAGTAGTTACATGAAGAATTGAGGGTTGGGGAGCGATGGGGTAAAGAGATTATATAATAAAAGGGAATAGGAAACTTAGTGGGGTAATGGATATGTTCATTATCTTGATTGTGGTGATGGTTTCATAGATATAGACATACGTCAAGACTTATCAAATTGTACACTTTAAATATGTACATTTTATTGTGTGTCATTTACATTCTCAATAAAGCTATTAAAATTATTTCACTTAATTTTTACAGTGCTCTTCCATATCTATGTTAGTTTTATGTTCCATATCTATGGAACAGTAGTATGTTCCACATCTATGTTAGTTTTAATTATGATGGTACACTTTTGTATTTTAATTAACAATGCCTTACTATATGTTCTTACTTTAATTTTAAAGTATTGGTATTTTATATTGCAGTCATCTTAAGCAATATAATTTTGTCTTTATATGTCTTTGTCTAATGGTATTACAGGCATACCTCATTTTATTGTGCTTTCCTTTATTGGGCTTTACAGATATTGTGTTTTTCACAAATCAAAAATTTGTGGCAACCCAACGTTCAGCAAGTTTTTTGGCATCATTTTTCCAACAATATTTGCTCACTTCATGTCTCTGTGACACATTTTCATAATTCTCACAATATTTCAAATATTTTTGAGGCATGACCCTCCAGCAAAAAGATTACAACTGACTGAAGGCTTAGATGATGGTTAGCAGTTTTTAGCAATAAAGTATTTTTAAAATAAGGTACGTACATTTTTTTTTTAGACATAATGCTATTGCACACTTGATAAACTACCATGTAGTGTAAACATAACTTTTATATGCAGTGGGAAACCAAAAAATTCATGTGACTTGCTTTATGGCGATGGTCTGGAACTGAACCCACAATATCTCCGAGGTATGCTTATATATATAAAACCATGAGTACAACGTAAAGACTGCAATCTTTAAGAATTTTTTGTGATGATCTAGAACAGGGATTATGGACTTGGAATACGGGTCAGCTGTCTATTTCCTCCTCTCACATTAATTTAAAAATCCATAATTTCCTTTTCTTGGGTGGTATGCACTGCCCCTCTGCTGCCATCCGAATTTTCAGATGTTCCCAGGTATGCTGGCTGATCTTCAGAATCCCCTGGGGAGACTCATAAAACACAGATTCCTCTGCCCTATCCCTTGTTATTCTGATTCAAGAAAACTGGAGTGGGATTCAGAAAACTAACCTTTTTTATTATAGAACATTTCAAACATGTGCAAAGTGGAAGGAATATTATAATGAGCACCCATATATACCTCACCTAATGTCAACAATAATTATCTCATGGTCCAAACTTTGATTCATCTATCCCCATCCTCTCCCTTCAATACCAGCGATCTGTAGTTTTCAGAAGTTCTCTGGGTGATTGTGATCAACGTACACACAGACACACACACCCATCATTAAAAGGATCAGTAGTATTCTAATTGTGCTTTTTTTTTGGCTGCGTTGGGTCTTCGTTGCTGCCCGTGGGCTTCCTCTAGTTGTAGCGAGCGGGGGCTACTCCTTGTTGCGGTGCGTGGGCTTCTCATTTCGGTGGCTTCTCTTGTTGCGGAGCACGGGCTCTAGGTGCATGGTCTTCAGTAGTTGTGGCACAGGGGCTCAGTAGTTGTGCTGCACAGGCTCAGTAGTTGTGGCTCGTGGGCTCTAGAGCACAGGCTCAGTAGTTGTGACGCACAGGCTTAGTTGCTCCGTGGCATGTGGGATCTTCCCGGACCAGGGATTGAACCCGTGTCCCCTGCATTGGCAGATGGATTCTTAACCACTGCGCCACCAGGGAAGTCCCCTGTTTGTGCATATTAAAATGTAGTTAATCAATTTGCTAGTGTTGAACATTTACATTCTCTTCAATTCTTTGTTTATAAAGAAAAATATGATGCATAACCTGACACACAGTCTTGGCCAAATACTTATGCCACAACTACAGGTTCCATAATTATACATCTTCATTCTAAATATTTTTCTCATTGAGAGATTTATTGGAAATACATGAAAATATTAAATGACTGTTTATTGAATTGCTAATCTGAATACACAAAAGCAAATACATTCTTAGTCACTTGGGAAATACAAGATAATCTTAAATTCCATAAATCTACAAAGAGTTTACAATCCCACACTGGGGAGCTAAAGTCAATTCCTTGTAAGGCAACTTTGTGAGTTTTCTCAGGGTGGGAATTGAGAGATGGTAGTGGAAACAAGGGTAAAAGGCTGGAAATATGTGGGGTTTATTTGCAGAGATGGTGGACCCTGACTAGCTGTTTGTGTAAGAGCCTTAGTCTACTGTGAGATTTTTAGTCTTTCAAGTTTGGGCATGGCAATGTGCTGACCTCACAAGGAAGTGACAGCTGCTAAGATAAACTAAACCATAGTTTGATTCCACTTACTTAGTTCATCCCCTGAAGCCCAGGAGAGTTTCAAAATGAGGAGGTAGCCAACAGTGCCAACGTGGCAGCTGAAGGAGAATGCAGATTGGTGATGAAGAAAGTCATTGGTTGAAATAACATCAGAAAACCTTTATGGAAGTCCTTCAACATTTGGGATTCCCAAATTTTCAGGAAAAATTTTTTTTTCTGAACTTTCCAGAAAAAAAAAAATGTTCTGTGCAACTAAGGATGTAACTCTTGTACATAAATTCTATTTGGCCCCAAATACCACTACCTATTTAATATTGAAAGAAAAATATTCTAGAATACATAGATTAAGTAATTGTAACAAGAACAACAACAAAAACTGGTTGGTTAAATAAGTTTATTTTTCTCTCACAAAATAGTCCAAGCCTTCATTGCCTTGAAGCATTCAGGGACCCTGTTTCCTTCATCTCCTTGCTCTGTCCTCTTAGGGTGTTATCTTCGTAATCAATGCTGGCTTTGTTTCAACCGTGTTTTCAAATGAGCCCAAAGGAAGCAGGAAAGACTATTGAGGGCAGGAGGCTTTGTCTTTAAGGAGATGACCTGGAAGTTAAACTCATCAATTTTTAAAAAAATTTTTATTTTTTTAAATTAATTAATTAATTAATTTTTGGTTGCTTTGGGTGTTTGTTGCTGTGTGCGGGCTTTCTCTAGTTGCCGCGAGCGGGGGCTATTATTCATTGCTGCGGTGCACGGGCTTCTCATTGCGGGGGCTTCTCTTGTTGTGGAGCATGCGCTCTAGTCTAGGCACGCGGGCTTCAGTAGTTGTGGCACGTGGGCTCAGTAGTTCTGGCTCGCGGGCTCTAGAGCGTAGGCTCAGTAGTTGTGGCGCACGGGCTTAGTTGCTCCACGGCACATGGGATCTTCCCAGACCAGGGATCAAACCTGTGTCCCCTGCATTGGCAGGCAGATTCTTAATCACTGCGCCACCAGGGAAGTCCCAAACTCATCAATTCTGCTCACATCTCATTGGCCTACAATCGTCACGTGGTCACATTTAGTTCCAAGGTAGGCTGGGAAATGTGTGCATGGCCATCCAGCTAATATTCAGGAGAAATAAAATGCAAAGTGGAGGACAGTTAGCAGTCCCTAGCACATAGGATCTGAAAGAAATAGGCTTTTCTTCATAAAATAGGTTTCTTGTGGGATTTAATTACTTTAATTTTTATAGAAAACAAACCAAAATGCTATGGGACAATGAAGCCCGGACATTTTAGGTTTTTCTATTTTTGTAAAGGATTTTATAGATTAAAAAAAATTCCACTTACCGGCAACTTTACTTAGAGAAATAGTAAAACCACTAAGGATATTAAATTAGTGGTTATTTTCATGAATTATTGACATACGTTCTATGTCTACCTAGTAAAGAGAAACAATGGAGTGTTATATCTGTATTACTTACTAATTGCTGTATTATTCCAAAATTTAGGAGCTTAACACAACAAACATTTATTATCTCACATAGTTTCTGAGGTCAAGAATCTCAGAATCTCAGAATTAAGAATCTCAGACTTGGGGAATTCCCTGGTGGTCCAGTGGTTAGGACTCCATGCTTTCACTGGCGGGGCCCAGGTTCAACCTCCGGTCAGGGAAAAAAAAAAAAAAGCATCTCAGACTTTGGCTGGACGGTTCCGGCTCAGGGTTTCTCATGAGGTTGCAGTCGTCTGAAAGCTTGACTGGGTTGGAGGAGTCACTTCAAAGGTGACTCACATGGCAGTTGCCTGAGGCTCCAGTTCCCCACCAAGAGAACTTCTCTGTAAGTTTGTCCAGGACCCATAGCAACCAGCTTCCACCAGAGTCCCCCACAAGAGAGGGAGTGTAAGAGAACACCAAAATGCCAAAAGGGTCTCTTATTACCTAATTTCAGCCATGATGTACCATCACTTTTGCTCTACTCTATTGATCAAGCAGACCAATCTTGCTATAAGGTGGAGGCAATTACACAGGAGCGTGAATACCAGGAGGTAGGGATCATTGGGGGCCATCTTTGAGGCTGGCTACCATAACACCTAACCTGTTATTGGAAAAAAAACTGCGGAAAATCTACCATTTTTTAGAACAAAAAAATTCCACCGGATACAGTTATCTCCAAAGTGTGTCAGAGCAAACAAACGGACTTGCGGTATTTAACTGTGTACAAGAAAAAAAGTCGACACATTTGCATGAGATGACTTTAATTCCGTTAGGTTCTAAGGAGCATTGAATCCTTCAGGTTATATTTGATTAAAATGTCTGTTCTTCACTTTTGCTAATCAGAAATGGCTTCCTCAGAGCGAACATTGTCAATCAGATGTGGTTTCTTGAAAAGTTTCAGAGGTTAATGTCAACAAGTGAATTTGAAAGCAAGTGAATTTCTGTAAGTATTGGTCCAGTTTAAAGTCATAGGATCCTTTAACATTGCCTAAACAGTGAGCTATATTTGGGGATTTGGCATACAGAGGGTCTGTCTTGGATCAGGTCTCAAAATACCTAAAGGATTTCCTTAAACAGGCCCAGGGTCAGATACAACAGGTGTTTTACTTCTAATTTTGGAACCCAAAGCAGCCAGTTTCGAGTGAGGCTGTTCTGCACTCATTCAGTAAGAGTGAGGATAATAAGTAATTTTGCCAAGACCTCATGTGTAGAAAAGACTGGAAATGTGTTATTCTTCTAATACTTTTGATAACAAACCACATTTTTACAAGATAACAAAGAATTGTAATGAATTCTGATAAAGGCCTCTGTTTTCTTAGTATTTAATAGTTCATTGTAAAAAATATCAAAAGTCAACTTTAGTGCCAACCAGAATACTTAAATGATCACATCCATTTGATTATACTATTATCAGTGAATTACATTTTTGCAATGGAAAATAGAGACATTGTAGTGTTAATGAGGTATTTGGTTTCCTTTTCAAAGTATTTCAAAGGAATTTGGGGGCTTTAGAAAATGGTGATGTTACGTACGTTATTAAAAATATATGTATGTAAGCACATTTAAATAAGATTAAAATATAGATAAGGCTTAAAATGGAAAATATGCTTGAAACACTGTTAGCCACTCAAAATGAAATTATTGTGCATATAAAAAGTGAGCAAAGCTTTTTGAATGACTTCTAAAAAAATTTGAGCAAATGTAATCATGAACATTTCAAGTACAAAGTAAGGTTTGATAAATTTTCAAACGTGAAGCCCCTGGAAATACGTTTCTAATATATCCTCAAGATAATTAGCAATGCAATCTTAGCATGCTAGACACAGTAGATTTCCCATAAATACATATTGAATATGAGATAAGCTTCAGAATTCTTACTGAAGGAATAGTAACATAAATATTAGGAAAGGCATAGTTTTCTTTTGGCATATCAGAAAGTCTATTGCTTATTAATACTACAGAATCTACTCATTTTAAGAATTCAATATTTAAGCTCTATAGTTTAGATATCACTTTACTTTCAATTCCTCTGTGGGTTTATAAGGCAAGCCATATTTAAAAAAAAAAGAAAAGCAAGCCATGTTGTAGGTAGTAGCAATACTGCGTAATTCATTTTGAGTGGAATGAGAAGTATATGCAACGTATATATTTTTAAAGAAAGAAAAGCAACAGGTTTGATTTGAAACTAGATTTTTCTAAAAGTGATTCTGAAGTGTTTATTTCTCTACAAAATGTACAAAATTTAATAATGGGACAAGAAAATTCATTTAGAATACTTCTTTTGTATTCTCTAATACAAAAAATTGGATATTGAATCTTTAAACCTTAAGAAATCAAATTTAGAAGTTCAAAGGAAAAGTGAATATGGGAGTCATTTGTTTGCACCAAGTACCGAAAACAAATTTCTAAAATAGAACTTTCAGTAATTTGCACTGGGCTCTCACCATCTGGCCTGCCTTGCCCCCATTCCAGAGTCTGACCACATGTCTAAACCTACAGAAACTCTCCAGTGCCCCTAGCCCCATCCTGGCGCACCATGGCCTCAAGGCTGGAGTAGATTTTATGGTTAACCATGTCTTTAAATGATTAGGACACCAGATGCTGTTGTACTTTAGTAAAAATAAAATTCTGGTGTCACAAAAACATGCTGGATAAATTCTAGGTTCCAAAGCATAAATTGTCATTCAACTTCGTGGGGTGGGAAGTTGAACGGGAATCCTCCGGCAAGCACTGCTGGAACCCAGGGTAAGTCCAGCACGTTATCAAGCAATTACGAGATGAATTTTTCATGAAAAAATATCTAAGTTTTTCCGGCCGGCGACCATCTCTTTGTGCCGGGGTGGGCAGCTACAGTGGCACGGTGAACCAAAATGTCTGTGGCAAAGGCATCATCTTGCTATAGCGCACGAGCTGTACATCTAATCTCTAATAGCAATCAGCAGGCCACGGTTGATTTATGCACAGCCTGTGTCGCCCCGCACGGTGCCAGTTCCAGGAACCGTCGCCAATTAGCTCTATTTTCTGTTTAAGCCGTTAAAGCCACCTCCATGGAAACGCCAGGAGAAGAGGCCGGGGGGAGGGGAGCAGACAGGTGCGCCCTCTGTTTGGAAATACACAAAGGGCCGACCCAGCAGCCTCAGTGTCCCTGGTAACTCCACGCACGCAGGGCGCGCGCACTTCCCGCGGCCCCGCGGCGCAGTGGGCGGCCGGCCGGGCGGGGCGGGGCGGGGCGGTGCGCGCAGGTTGCTGCGCGTCGGCTGGCTGAGACCCCCCGGCCTGTTCGCGGACGCTGTGCCCGGGAAGCGCGAAGCCGGCTCCGGGCGGCGGCGGCGGCGCCCGCGCTGTAGGGACTTGTAGTCCCCGTGCCTCCCGGGCGCCTCCCCCGGGTAGGCCGGCCGCGCGTCCCCGCCCGCCGCAGGCCGACTTCCTGCCGCTGTCCAAACTACACCTCCCGCCGTCCTCTCCGCTGTCTGGCCGAAAGCGAAAACAAAATCTGGGCTGCGAGGGTGCTGCCCTCCGCTGGGCGCCCCCGCCCGCTCCCCGCCCCTCCGGCGCCCTCCTGCGAGGTGCGGAGACGAAAGGCCGCGTCTTTCTCTTTCGGCTTCCTCGGTTCCCGGTGTTGGAGCCGCAGGCCTCGCTTCACCTGAGCCGGCCCCGCGCGCGCTCGGGTGCGGGGCTTTCCTCGCCTCCGCCGGGTCGGGACAAGGAAACTTGTGGGGGCGGCGACCCCCGGGCGCAGTTGCTGAGCCGGGCGGCGAGGCCGCCGGGAAGTGACTCCTCGCTCTCGGGTTTTCGTGAATTTCCCCCCCCGTTGCCCCTGGGCGCGTGGGCCCTCGGGAGGTGGCCGCGTGCGCCTGGCCATGCATTAAGCAGGGCTCCCCTATGCGCGCGGACCGCTGCCTCGGGCCGCCGCCTGCAGCCGCCGCCGCGTGCCCAGCCCAAGCCCGAGCCGCCGCCCGCCCCAGGCCCGGGCGTCGAGGAGCCGGCGGCGCGGCCATGTGGGGCTAGCCCGCGCCGCGCCGGGCCTGCAGCGCGACCGGCAACATGGAGGCGGCCGTCGGCGCCCCAGACGGCGGCGACCAGGGCGGCGCGGCGCCCCGGGAGGACGCGACGCCCATGGACGCCTATCTGCGGAAACTGGGCTTGTATCGGAAACTGGTCGCCAAGGACGGGTCGTGCCTGTTCCGGGCCGTGGCGGAGCAGGTAATGGGGCGGGGGCCGGGCGTGGGGAGGCGGCGGGGCCGGGTGGGAAGCGGCGGGCGGGCCGGGCCGCCTACCTCCCGGGTTGCGCGTGGCCCCGCAGTCGTCACAGCGGCCCATTGTCGGGCCGGAACCGGACGCTGCCCTGGGTCTGGAAGCTCTAAATCGAAACTTAAAAACCTGTAAATTATCTGGGTGTCGTCCCTCCTGGCGAAGAGGTAATGAGTTGAGGCCAGCCCGTGAGGCCTGCGGAGAGCCTTGTACCCTTGCTTGATGGCTGGCGACTGGGCGAAATGTTCTTTTCCCCTCCTCTTGGTTTTATAAGCACAGCGGTCCCACCAGTAAACCGAATGTTTCTTAGAGGAGGTGGTGCACCAGACTTGACTCGCGGAACATGATTTTTTTTCCTGTTGCTGGACTTTGGAACGGGGGGTAGCCGAGCCCGCCGATGTCCGCCTGAATCAGAAGGGGGAAAATGTACAGTTTGGGAAAGCCAGACTTTGGAAAACGTAGAATGTTTGCAAAGAATTGTCTTTGAGCAGATTCCACTCTTTTTTTTAATGCTCTGCAAGGCAGTGTAGGTGTACTAAAAATAATTGACTTTTAAAAAAAGTTTGTTTTGGAGTTGGTGGTAGGAAGGAAGGGTTTATCTGGGGTTCTTTAGGCCCTTGGCCGAATTTTTCCCCCTTAATGCTGAAAATCACTTTCTAACACAGTTCTTGGGAGGATGTTTCTGATTTTTTTTTTTTTTTTTTTGGTAAGAGAGCTTATTCCCTGTTAAGTAATACTGTAGTTGGTAGGTATACAGTCACCAAAACCCATCTTGTATTGAAAAATAGCTGTTGAAATAGTTGGACAAAAGTTTCACGTTACTGCCCTGGTGTGTATTTCCTACCGTTCACAGTTTGCTTTCCTTTGGCCTAAGGTCCACCCCTCCCGTCTCCTCCCCGCCTTTGGAGTTTTTCTGTTTCTCTTTCTCTCACCTTTTTTGAATGCTAAGTAGCTTTCAAAATTTCTATTTGTGAGTAAATATTTTACTTAACATCTATAGACCAGTCTATTCTTATTTTTTTTCAACATCCAAAGGTCAGCCATTTATTTTCCAAAGGCCCTCGTTTTCACATTAGTAGCATAACATCTTTTTTTTTTTAAACAAGAAATTGATTTAGCAAAGGTGCAAACCTTTGCATTTTGTTGCAGGCATTGTCATTCAAACATTCTTCGCAAAGCTTCCCAAATCGAGCTCTTTTTTAGTTCAGTAGATGTCTCTTACTTTTAGAATTTTAGAATGTTCTAATGTTGCTTTGGGATTTGTTCACACAAACACATCCCAGTCTTTACTATCAGTAGGTAAACAGTCTGTCCCATTCGTGAGTTTCCTGGATCTCCATCTGTCCTGCTGCCTCTGCCTCAGCCTCCCTGGACCCCTTAGCACCTCCAGAAGCAGAAGGAAGAGGTGGAAGTGAATTCAGTCCCTACTGATACATATTGTTAGCTCTAGCAAGAATTCGGTAAGGAAGGAGGTGGAAACAAATCGAAATAAGGGAAGTACGGTGCTTATTTGGAGTTGGATTATCTACATCCTCGTTTATGTTGAAGTAGAAAGGTGTGTCTGGTTTCGGTAGTACATGCTGTAGATAATTGGCAAACTTGATTATAGAGAATCTCTATTTTTAAGTAGAAAGGAACAAGAGCTAGCTGGTTACACTAAGAACTCATTGCTAACGTCAGCTAACACATTTTATTGTATCTTATTGTGATGGGATTTAAGTTAGGCATAAGGGACTGTCCCTTCCAAGTAGGTGATTCTGACTTTTAGTATACTGAGCTTTTAGAAAGCTTAATACTGTGACTCTTGGGGGCAGCTCAGTTGTTCAGTAGACAGGACCAAAGGTAATAATAGCCTTCATGGCCAAAGGCAGTGTGTGCGTTGCAGGGGGAGGCAGAGGACAGTAACAGCAGCCTCAGCCTGCCCTTTAAAAATGTGTACAGAGGATTTACTTTTTTGCCAACGATTTCTCCAATAATATCAAAATAATTATAATTTCTAACAAGGAGTCGCAGTAAGTAATCTAAATGGTGGCCTTTGGCGGGGGGAATGGAGAGGGAGAGACTTGAATTAGCAGGAGTCTTTCCCTCCAAATTACCTGATTTAGATAGGCCCTTCCCTTTTTACAGTTCTGGACGTGGGCCTACAGGAGGCCTGACCTGAATCAGCTCTGTGGCCCTAGAGCTAAAAATAGGGCGCTCTTAGAGGACTTGGAGAAGCAGTGTGTCTCGGCCTTTCTCACTGTTTATCACCGGCTGCCCTAAGTAAAGATTGGAAAGCCTCCTATTTCTAGCTTATTTTCATGTATATAATGATTTGCAAAGATATTTGTCATACCATTTGAATTCTTCCTGAGTGTCCTTGAACTTGCACAGTATTATGCTTTTTAAACAGTTGTCATTTAACCTTGCTTCTCTTAACAGTGCTTGGCTTTGTAAGGCCCCGGCACCCCGCACTTTATCGGAAGTTGCTGAGAGTTTTGCTTCTGAGTAACAGGTTCAGATTTCATGTGCTAATAAAATCTTTGTTAAAAGAGGAGAAAAAACAAGAGATATGCCTGTCATTGTTTTTGATGGAAAATAAGCTTTATTCACTTATGTCTGCCACCTGTTGCTAGGTAAATGGCTTTAAGACTAGCTCCACTTTACTAATGGCAGGAAAGCCCTATCGGATGCCACTGTGGTTTACTCAGACTAATACGTTGATTCATAATAGTGTCTAGCATAGCTTCTGTGAAGGAAGTGTTGCTAAATGTCATTTGTTGAATTGGCAAAAAAATTGTGTGGTGGTTGTTTTTTCTACTACTCAAATCTATTACTATTTGGGCGGTCCTTCAGTGCTGGAAGCTTAGAATATGTAAGGATGCTTTTCTGTAGTACCTAAGACAACAATGTCGGCATACTCTGTTAAGCTGAAAACCAGCTACTATGCTGAAGACAAGTTCATTGCTCACCTCAGCTAGTGCATCTTCAGTGTGTCTCAGTGTGCAGGGACCTGCTAGCTGTCTAAACAGTTGTGCCTTTGCTTCTGTGGGTATACATGAGCCCTGGCTGTTGCCCACAGTGACCTGTAGAATGTGCAGCTGGAGCTTCCCTTTTCCTGAATGCTCTGCTCGCCCTGAACATAAGGGAGAATCACTCAATTGGAACTATAACTCTTAAAGTTACTTTATAATAATAGAAATTCTCAAGAAGCCTTGACAGTAGTTTGAGATGTGATTATTTTATATGTCAGCTTTTTTTTCCTCCTACCTTGACCTTGTGGAGTACCAGGAACACCTTCGTTTGAGACACCTAGTAATAGAAAAAAAAAATAATCTACTCTTTTTAGCGTGGTAGTTAAAGTATTGGAGACTAGCCAGAGGGTTTCAAACCAAAGCTTTAGACTTTTAGTAAGAGACAAAATGCCAGTAAGTTATTCTTTTGTTGAACTAGTTGTTTAACAGAAGAAAACAGAGGCTACAAAATGGGAGGATTTGGATCACCTTTGTAGTATGACTTATTTCAGGTGGTGCTTTAAGATTTGGGGCAAAAGGGCAAGTTTCAAGGCTGTTGGGATGACAGCACACAGGGGCACGTTTGCATCCTGTGTGTTGCTCCCGGGATGTCCTTTCAAGAATCATGTAAGCCTGACAGCTAAAGGATTTAAGAATGAGCGCCTTAATTTTTCTGAAACCACGGTGGACTTAAATTTATACATAAGACAAATAGTTCAGAATTACCGGGAAAAAGAAATTTATCTCTTACGGGCATAAAGCCTCAAAGACGATTTTTGTGGAAGTTGCCTGTCTGTTCTCTTTTGCCACAAGCACAGGATGAGGCTAAGCACCGCACTGCAGGAATTCTGTCAGCCTTGCTTTGTGAAGAGCAAAGTTATAGTAGAGGGCTGGCCGGGAGAGGAAAGTGACTTAAGTTTACAAAGATTTCCCCAAAGGAGTGATTTCAGTGACTTAAAGGAGAAATGGTAATAAGCTCTTCATAGAGTGACATCTGGCTTAAGAAGTACTGCTGTTTGTATGTGTCGTGTCATCTCTCTGGTTAGTGGAAGAGGTGGGAATGAATAAAGAGCTAGAAATGATAGAAAGGGAAAGGGAGACTGATGTCTGCTAGTTGTGAGGTTATGTTGGGTGTGAAAGAAGGCACTAGGTCGTAGCTTGAATCTTCTAACAAAGTGCTTGATGGTGTACTGCTCTTTCCTTTGCAGGTGCTGCACTCTCAGTCTCGCCATGTTGAAGTCAGAATGGCCTGTATTCATTATCTTCGAGAGAACCGAGAGAAATTTGAAGCGGTAATTCATAATTTTAAACGTGTAATGGTGTCTTGACTTATATTTGCATTTTAGCCTTTAGAATGGTCTAGTGGGAATTTCACGGGTTGGATCTTAATGCAGGTTTTGAAAATAACCCTTATAAAAAAGAACTGCTGGGCTTCCCTGGTGACACAGTGGTTAAGAATCCGCCTGCCAAGGCAGGGGACACGGGTTCGAGCCCTGGTCCGGGAAGATCCCACATGCCGCAGAGCAACTAAGCCCGTGCGCCACAACTACTGAGCCCTCGTGCCACAACTACTGAAGCCCGCGTGCCTAGAGCCCGTGCTGCACCACAAGAAAGGCCACCGCAATGAGAAGCCCGCAAACCGCAATGAAGAGTAGCCCCCGCTCACTGCAACTAGAGAAAGCCCGCACGCAGCAACGAGCTGTGATTTTTTTTTTTTTTAAAGGCCATTTTGTGGTATTCATTTATTCAGACATTTAGAAAGCTTCTGTGACAGATGGGTCACTGAGCTGTGGAGGCTGGAAGGATGACTTGGGCAGGACCTTTGCGTATTACGAGTGAGCTTTGTCTGCTGTGATCAGGGAGTAGGGTGTTGTGGTTAACAGTTTTCCGTGATTGGTGACCCCATGTGAATTGTAAAAATTGCACACTTAGGGTATAAGAAATACGCTGAGCATAGCTAGAGTTGAGCCTTTGATTTTATCAGGAGGCATTTATAAATTTTTAATTTTCAGTGTTCATCATTGTGAACTACCTATCAGAACATTGTAATTATGTAAATAATGATTAGTAGTTAATAGAATGTAGTATAGTTAATTAGTAGTTAACAGAATATCAACTTACTGTAATTTTCTCAGTAGTGTGTAGTAGACTGTGAAATAATGCCACAGTGACCTATTTTCATTTTACATTGAAAGCCTTATAGGATTTACTAGTCATTGGTTTTATGAGCTAGAATTATCATCTGACAACTTTCAATGGTATTTTCCCCCCGTTGACTGCCAGAAGAACATTGACACTTTGCATATAACTCAATTCCAAGACTTAATAGGTAAATAGTGTTTAGATGTGTTCTTGGGTTGGAGTTCCTATTTTCAAGCAAAATTTTATTACTGGTGACATTTTTCTGGGTGTCATGTTATAAGATGGACAGTAATATATTCCAGGAAGGAGAGGTACCTGCTTGATCAGGAGATTTGAAAACTTGTTTTATTAAAAAAAGCTGGTAGTGTGGAGGCTAGATAAGAGAGTATTATAGCAGGGGAGTGGAGTGGAGTGGTCCTTGAGTATTTGAAGAAATTACAGGTGAATTAGTTATTACTGTTATTGGCTACTGTTGACAACAGTGGAAATTGCTAACATTGGTTGAGCATTTACTGTGTGCCAGCAGGCATTGTTTTAAGTGCTTTGCATATATTTATTTAGCTCTACAGTCTCAGGAGGTGTGATCTGAGGTTGAAAGTTCCAAGGGGGAAGTTTTGCTTTCCTTATAATGAATACTTCTAACAGTTTCTATTGGCCAGAATTGGAAAAGACTCTCATGGGAAGAAGGGTGTGCCTGTTTACTGACCATGGTTAGTTGGGGCCTCGATGAATACTTTCTGGTTAGAAAGGAGAATCTCAGATTGGATGCAGGCTTGTGTCAGAACACGGCTTAGGTCTTTTGCAACTTTAAATGGTTCTGTGGGGTGGTTTTATTTTTTTTAAGTCTATAGATAATCAACTAATACACAACAGTAGCCTCTGATTGGTGGGATATTTGAAATATGTGGCTATTTTATTACAAGTCTGTGTTGAAACTTAGGATACTTTTTGGAAATTTGACAGTATACAATCTATAAAGGAATTAATCTCCATCTTAAAAAAATCCATGGGCATTTAAAAGATTTTTATAGACCGGGTAGTGTATTTTAATGGTTTTAAGTGTATCACTTTGTTAAATTAACTAATTTAAATAAAATTGAATTTGGTGTTTCAGACAAATGTCTTTTTAGATCTTTCAGTTAAATTAGTGGAATCGCTATGAGAAAAGCAACAAACATTATATAGCTTGAATAAACTCAATTTTTTTTTATATGTTAAAGGAACAATGAAGCAGGCCATATGAGAAAAATCTTGTTGATTCTTCAAAAGATCTTTAGCATTATTAGTTCTCGTCCTTGTTTTTAGTAGAACTGACCTAAGAGAGGATGAATATTCATAGCTGTTAGTAAACTAATATTTCTTAGCTAGTGCATCTGTCTTTAATTCTCTTCTAAGCATTGGCCATTACCAGGTTAGTCTTTAAGTGCTGCTTCTATCATGTAATTTCTCTGTTTACAGCGTCACCTGCTGGGACCTTGAACTGTCTTCTCCCTCAGTCTGATAGTCCTGCCTGGGCTCCAGGCCCTCTGTGAATAGGTGGCAGTCGCGTTCCTCTCTCACTGCGCCCACCGCACCGAGTGGCCCTGCCCCTGCTGGCCAGGTGGCTCCTGTCTTCCCAGCGCAGTGCTGTCCAGCACTTCCTCAAGACGCTGTCCCTGTGCCCAGCCACGTCCTGTCCAGGAAATGTTTCCGGACAGTGTTTCCTTCTTTAAATTCTTTTGTATGTTTATGATGTTTTCTTAATGATTTGTATATATTTTCATAATTAGATTTGATCTGTGCATGTGTGTATATATAATCGATATATTTTGGTATTACTGATGTATCCAAGGTTTGTGTAAAAATTCAGTAATTCACAGTGAAGAGATTAACTTTTGCTTCGATGTATTTGTAATAGACTTTTTTCTCTTTTTGCAGTTTATAGAAGGGTCATTTGAAGAATATTTAAAACGTTTGGAAAACCCACAGGTATGCAGTAATCTTCTGACGTATATTTCTGTTTTTTATATGTTAAATAATGTATTCAAAATTCATTACGAGAGATTAGTATTACAGTGTATGGAGGGGTTTCCTTATGAACATTTACTATCTTAGGTGCGCGTTTTATGCAGCATTTAATTGGAAGACAGTTGGAGCTGTGTACTGTGCACTGTTGCCTCACTGAAGACAGTCGGGCTATCTTTATCTGTCATAACGGCATAAAAGACCTAAAATAACAGTGCTGATGATTTCCAGGGTGCTGTGTTGGTATGTGTATGGGGCTTGGTGGACAGGGCGATATTTGATTGCTTCCTTAGGCAACTGAGAAGACAGTTTCTTTTATGGAGGTTCCATTCCCCATAACATGGGGTCAGTATGAGAAGTAGGGAGAGACTGTTGCGAGTACAAGTACTTCCCCACCAGGTCCCATTGCCAGCACTTTCTCAGTCATTTTGAAGTTAAAAGAATTTTTCTTTTTTTTTTTTTTTTTTTTCTGCTGTCAAAACTAATATTCTTTGTGTAAAAATCCAAATGTTAATGGCACGCCATGTAGAATGTTCCCTCATCCCCGGAGGTAATCACTGTTAAGTTTAAAATGACATTAGCAAAGGAAAAAGCTAAGAGAAGGAGTCAGGTAGGGAGGAAAGGGAATAATAACATAGGAATAGGGTGTTTGATCAATGTTTGGTGTCTCCCTTCAATTCCCTAACTCTAATTTGAGTGCTTGTTGTGGGCCAAGAATGGCCAGGCACCTGGGAGGCAGAGGTAACTGGGATTTGGATGCTGTTCTCAGGAGTTTCCCTGTGGTAGGGAAGAACGTCGAACACCAGTGAGAAGGTACATGTGTCGTAAGATGTGTAGGTATGGTGCTATAGGCATTCAGTTTTATTCCTAGCTGGGTAGGCAAAGCAGGAGTTTGAGAGTAAGAGGGCATTTGAACTCTGAAGAGCTTCTGGATAAGAAATGCCTAGGGTGAAGGGCATTTCCAGGTAGTGAAAATTGTGCGCAAGACAGATAAAGAAAGCAGTTGGGTTTGTGTGGAGCACGGAGCACACGAAGGTGGGAGGTGGTGAGAAATGTCCGAGGGCAGGCTGTGGTGAGCTCATGGGAGGGCGTCAGTGCCAGCCTCATTAGCTTGGAGCTGATACTTGAGGCCAGCATTTCTCAAAGCATCGCCTACAGGCCACTGCATCAGGAAAAATGCAGATCCCTGGCCTCTATTCCAGACCCAAATCAAAGTCTCTGCGCCTGGGGCCTGGGAATCTGGCATTGGGAAGTTTTTCAAGTTTTCTGAGGCAAGAAGTGAATTATGTTTTGTTCACTGCTTTGAAGTGAGAATAGTGCCTCGTGTTTTTGTTAACTGGATGGATGGATGGATGAAAGAATCTTGTGTAAAGGTAGTCTGGAGGTGGATGAGACCAGAGGCAGGAAGACTGGTTCCAGTGGTTTTGAAAAAATTGTTTAATACACGGAGAAGTGGGCACACTATATAGTAAGTGTTGAAAAAGGAAAATAAGTATGGTGTTACTCCAGTTTTGGTGACAAATACCCTCTGAAGATCTTTTCTCTAAATCCACTCATGACTACATTTTTATTTCCGTGATTTTGAAACTGAGTTTTGCCCACAAAAATGGACACAAATTCATTTTCCTGAAGTTTGTAGTTTTTTTCCTCTTAGTTTATAAGCCTCTTTGAAGGCAAGAATTATATATTTTGTTGCTTTTGGACTTCCCGTGGTTACCTGTCAATTTGGGGTGCCTAATTGATCAGTTTGTGTGTGTTGAGTGCATGTTAAAGCCGTATTGCATTATACGTAACAGGTAGGAAAGATTAAACACCAGAATATTAACAGTTCTCTCTAGGTGGTAGTAATACTGGTGATTTTTGTTTCCTTTGTAGAAGATGAAGGAAACAACAAAGACCGTTTATTAATTTTTAATCAGATAAAACCCCACAGTGTCATTTTATAGTAATCTTTGTGCAGCAGTTCAGGCTCTTGGGCTATGAGGGTCCGAGAAAGGATAGCAGAGACATAGTGGGAGTGGAGAGAAGGGGACAGAGGGAGGAAATGAGGCAGTGTGAACTGAACTGAGACTGATGGGGGGGTCTGCAGGAGGGGGGAGGGCAGGTTGCTGCGGTTTTGAGCACGTGGGACAGGTGTCTCCTTCCCAGGGTGCTGGCCAGCCAGATTTGTTACCCTTAGGGCACCCCTCCCGAATCCGCTCAAACTCCCAGGTGTTTCGGGTACCTGCCACACAGGACAGTCGTTTGTTCTTCGTTATTAGCAATAAATATTTGTCTTCCTTTGTTTCTCTTTCTCCCTGATACATGGAATGTATGAAATGAAAAGAGAAATATAGTTGATGGATAAACTCCATTGCTTCATCCAATTCTCAGAGAAAGCATCTTTCTCCTTTTACTTAAAAATACCAGTGGAACATTTTGAAAAATGCCTCGAACTTTTTGCAAGAATATATTTTTGTCAGCTTTACGTAGGTGAAATTGACATACTATAAATTTTTAAGCTTATAATTTGATGAAATTTGACAGATGTATACAGTTGTGTGACCGCCCACAGACATCGTATAGGACGTTTCCATCACTCCACAAAGTTTCTCATGCCCTTCTGCACTTAATCCCCCCCTCCGCCATATCCACTGATGTATTAAGTTTTGCCTTTTCTAGACGGAAAAAAATGGAATGGTATAGTTTATAGTCTTATATGGCTGGCTTCTTTCACTTAGCATAATGGAAACATTTTGAGATTCATCCATGTTGTGTGTATTGGTAGTTCCTTTTTATTGCTGAGTGGTCATTCTCTGTATGCATGTACTGCAGTTTGTTTAGCAGTTTACCAGTTGATGGATACTTGAGTTCTTTCCAGTTTGCGGCTGTTATGATTAAAGCTGCTAAGAATATTTGCTTGCAAGTCTTTCTGTGGGCATATGTTTTCTTTTCTCTTGGATTAATACTACCGGGAGTGGAATTGCTGGATCATATGGTAAATTTATGTTTAACTTAATGAGAAATTGCCAATCTGTTTTCCAAAGTGGCTATGCCATTTTGCTTTCTCATTAGCAATGTATGAGAATTCCAATTGCTCTACATCTTCCTCAACACTCAGTATGCTCAGCCTTTTAAATTGTAGCTGTGTTGGTGGTTGTATAGTGGTATCTCATTGTGATCTTAACTTGGATTTCTCTAGTAATGTTGAGAATCTTTTCATGTGTTTATTTGCCATCCATATATCTTTGTTGGTGAAATGTCTATTCATAGATTTTGTCTTTTTTTTATTACATTGGTTTTTTAAGAGTACTTTGAGTACTTTATATTGAATATAAATTCTGTACTGGATATATATTCTTCAGTATTTTCTTCCAGTTTGTATCTTGTATTTTAGTGTTCTTAACAGTGTCTTTTGGGGAGCAAAAGTTTGCTTTGATGACTATTTAAGAACATTTAAATTAGTTTTTTTGATATAGTGTAGTTCTTTAGTTAAAGTAGATTTTGTAGACATGCTGTGCTCTTACCCACAATGAGGAAGTAGACTAAACATCATACAGAGTGCTGAGTAAATAAAATTATGGCCTTAAGGTAGAAGATACTGATAGAACATAGATTTTTTTTTTTTAATAATTAGAAATTGACCTTGGTTAGAGAAGACAAGAAGATACGATAGACAAGAAAGATGTATCATATATCGCATATGATAGATATGTGTACTTAACCAGACTACAACAGAATTTATTCTGAAGATTAAATATTTAAAAAATGATACATTATTTGAGAGGTGGTATTTTGTTGACACTAGTAGAATAATTTTCCATTTTCTAAAGTGGATATATGGATTCTGCATAAAGTGGATATAGCTTGTGTTTGTGATCTAAGCAGACTGGTTTCAGGGAAGGATTTCCTCTATACCAGAGGGTGTCTTTTGTAGCAGTTTATGAGAAGCTGGGATTGTTAGGCAGAGGCCTATTTTAAGAAGTCTGTTTTAATATATGGCACCCATTTCATTTTGAAAAACAGAGCCAACTTTTGAGAACTATTAAAGTGCAGAGTCTTTGGGGGAAAGATGATTCTTTTCTGAGAGATCAAACCATCCTCTTAAAATCTTTCCTTATCTCAAATTTGTTTTCTTTGAAGGAGAAAGTGGCAGCATTCATTTACCATAGCTCATTATTTTTAGTAACTCTTGGTATTAAGTCTACTAATTTCACAAGTAGTTTAGGAATACATTCTCATGGTGAAAGATTTAATACAGAATGAAGAGTGAAAATCTTTACATTTCCCTCATCTTGAATTTCCTGTCTCCGCTGTCAACTTAGGATATATCCTTCCAGACCTCTTTCTATGAATATATATATTTTTTGTTTTGCACAATAGGATTATTTCACCAACTTACTTTTTACACATAATAATCTGAGTGATCTTTCCAAGTCAGTTCATCATTCTTTTTGATGATTGCATGATGTTTCCATACATAGTTTGGATGAACCATAAAATTATTTAATTATTCCTTATCTATTAGTGGAATCTTGGGGCTATCTTTAAAAAAAAATTTTAAACTATTACAAATAGCTATAGTGGACATGCTTGTTTATATACACTTTTGTGGACATACGAAATATTTCTTTAGGATAGATTTTTTTTTTTTTTTTCTTTTTGGCTGTGCTGTACAGCATGCGGGATCTTAGTTCCCCGACCAGGGATGGAACCTGTGCCCCCTGCAGTGGAAGCACAGAGTCTTAACCACTGGACCGCCAGGGAACTCCCTAGGATAGATTTATACAAGTTGAATTGCTGGGTCAAAGAGTACATGGATATTTAAAATTTTGGTATATACTGGCCCTTTCCTTCTGAAAAGCTTAAGGACTTAAGAGAGATTCCTTTAGTACTAGAACTTCTACCACATGTTAAAGTGATTGCTGGGACACTGCTTTCTTTGTACCTTCAATCATCCTGAAGAGAAGGGACCTGCCCTTTTTCATCCTTCCTGATTCCTGAGTTCTGCTTCGAGTCCGCATCCCATTTTCCGGGCACGTGTCATGTGCTAGGCTCTGTTCTGGGTGCTAGGTTGGAGGGCAGAGTCTTTGCCTTAACAAGTTCTCAACTTAGAGATACTACTCCGTCATCTTGCCACATCAGTAGGAACTCTTACTCTAGCTCTGTTACTAAGGATTTTTGCGACAGAAACTTGGGCTGCTTTTTAGTATATGTTATAGCATTCACAATACTAACAATATTAATGAGCTTTTCTAGCTAATTAGGTGTATCGTATAAAGATATGTATTAAGGTATTGTAAAAAGTAGGAGACATTTATGTGCCAACTTTTTTTGTTCAATACAGGAATGGGTCGGACAAGTGGAAATAAGTGCCCTTTCTCTTATGTACAGGTGAGCACTGTAATAATGTAGGTAAACAAAAATAAAGTCAGTGGGAAATAACATGTTCCGTTGTAGTCAAGTTGTTAAAATAGCAAAGCAGTTTTATGCCTTGGTTGTGAAAGCATCTTTTCTAATGTTTTGCTTTTTTAATTGCATTAGTTAGATTTTGATATTTAGGTATCAATGTATAGAGATTTTAATTTTCCAAATATTTTTGAAATGGAATATAAAAATTTTTCCAGGCCTATAAACTATATCACTTATCAGCCTTCTAGAGAAATGATTTCCTACTCTCAAGGCTGGTAGCATTGAATGGCCCCTAGAACAAAGGCAAAACACTATATTGTCAATTTTACAACTTTTGCCCATTAGCGGAGCAGGTGAATGCTCTATTTTTTCTTTTTGAAATGTCCTTATAAATATCATCTTCACAATTCCTCTGGTTTTGAGGTCTACTTTTAGAATTATATCTGAAGTTACATATATGCAAATTACATTTAAAATTTTATTTTTTTACGAGGATACTTTTATATAAGTATGTCACAGCTTAGTTATTCCATTACTATCTTTTGTTCACTGCTCTATTTCCAGTGCCTAGAATATTGCTTGGTGTATACTGGGCTCTTGAGTGAATGAATGAATGAGTGATTAAATCTCAATTCATGAAATACATTTCATCAGAAGTAATTTCTACATGTTATTTTCAGGAAAGATTTTATAATTTACCGGGAACCAAATGTTTCTCCTTCACAAGTAACTGAAAATAATTTTCCTGAAAAGGTAAGAATTTTTCTAAGTGTTTCTAAAGGATTTAAGTAAAAGAACCACTCAGTTGCCATCTTGACTGCCTAAGCTATAATTTTTAAGTGACTTTTTGAGTTTTTTTAAGTTCCTATTAATCATCCATGAGTTACATTATTTTGTATTTGTTTTTTTCCACAAATCACTGTGTTGAACTCTATCATAACATTTTACTAGAGAAAAAAAATTGAGATAGTAGTGTATGTGATTAATTAGACTATTGCTGTTTTACATCAATATAAACATTAAATAGAAATATAACTTGTGAAAATGGGTTCTGCGATTGCATCCACAAATACTTTGGTAATTGTGATGTATTTCCCATTGTAAAGATAATTCACTGGCTAAGGTGGTATTATTTAGTCACAAAGCAGAAACAAGTGAAAAATGATGTGAAGCCTAGAAAGGGGGAAAAAACATGATTCATTATTAGAGAACTTTGTTTTGGTATCATCCAGGCCAAGTTGAAGTGTCTTATCACCATGCAAATGGTGGTAAGGGGGCAGGTAACTGAGTGAAATAGACCTTTATAAGGACTTGCAGGTTTCCAAGGTGCTTGGCTCTGGATCTGGCCTTTCCAGTATAATTTTTGGAATATGACATAATCTAAGCAAAATCAGTGTGTATTTCTCTTAGCATAAGTGATTGACTTATGCTAATACACATAAGCCTTATATATACACATACAGTACACATAAGTGATTGACTTATTTAGAAGGTACTTAAAACTGTAAAGCAGAAAAAATTTACCTTTGATTCTGCTTCTTACAGGTAAGCATTATTAAAGTAAGGTTTTAGAATATTTTCTTACAGTCTTTTAACCCTCATCTTTAGGTAGTTGAAATCACGTTGTTTTCATATATTGTGTATGATTTTTGTGATCCCATAAACATTTCCCCAAGTCAGTAGGAACTTTTGATTCATTGGCTGTGTAACATTTCAGCATATGGATGTACCATAGTTGACCACATTGGAGCTTTAGGTTACTTCTAAAATATTCACTTCCTACTAGGAAATTTATTTACTAGTAATTCAGAGATATTAGAGATGTAAGTTACTGTGTAAATGTCATATATGAAGGGCTGAAAAGTGTATTTTATTTTTCCCTTTCAGGTATTACTGTGTTTTTCAAATGGAAATCATTATGATATTGTCTATCCCATAAAGTATAAAGAGAGCTCTGCTATGTGTCAGTGTAAGTAATCACCCTTGTGCTTATACAGGAAATTTTCTTCCTAAGCATTATAGTCTTAATGCAAACAAGTCAGGGCAAATACACTGTTTTGTTGTAGAAATATATTTCTGAGAGCCTTAGGTTACCAAAAATGTTAATACTATAATAAAAACTTATTTCAGTAGGAAAAAGCACTAGTATAGAGTTTGGCTTGTAAATACAAAGTTATTTTTTCTTGCAGTAATTAATTTCAGTAATAAGGATTTGTATGTGTTTTTAAAGCTGTTAGTGTATAGCTTGAAAATCTAAATGACAGAGGAAATCAAGTATTTGATCGTATTTGGCTCTAGACCTGGGTTTCTTGACCTTGGCGCTCTTAATATTTTGGGCCGGATAATTCTTTGTTTGGGGG
Source organism: Balaenoptera ricei (assembly GCF_028023285.1). Classification (NCBI taxonomy): domain Eukaryota; kingdom Metazoa; phylum Chordata; class Mammalia; order Artiodactyla; family Balaenopteridae; genus Balaenoptera; species Balaenoptera ricei. Next base: position 28,753,499 of record NC_082643.1, on the reverse strand, counting down.
GTTGTTCTGTGCATTGTAGGATGTTTAGTAGTATCTACTCTGTCGATGCCAGTAGTGCTCTCTCTCCCATGTGAAAACCAAAAATGTCTGTGGATTTTGCCAAGTATTTCCTGGGAGGATAAAATACCCCTTCCTTCCCCAGTTGAGCATTACTGCTGTGGTAGCTCCTTCCTGCCTTCTTACTTTATCTCCTTTATCATCTATTATGACCAAGTGCACATGACTCATACAAAGCAGTGGTGCTGGGCATGTGATGGGCATTTTTCCTCTGTTCTTTAGCTGGGGGTGACCAGTAAAGACATGTGTAATGTAAAATTTTAAATTGATCTATTTGAGACATGGGAGTCTAGCTGTCTGTATCCTGGGCTATGTCCTCCGCCTGTCCCAGCTAGTCAAAATCTGGACATTTCAGCTTTGGGAAGGACAGCTCATGGCACCTACCTTTCCTGTACTTCTCAGAACCTGTGGTTCGGATGATATTGGGATGGATGCAAGGTGGTCTATGAGAAAGGGGGTCTCTTGGGGACTTGTTTAGGGGATGGGCACCATTGTCGATGAATTCTTCGTGGACTTGTTTGGGTAAGGTTCACTGTAATTAAACCAAGTGAGAGTCCTGAACTCCCACGTGTAGGTTTTGAATGTTTGGTAATATATATTTCTATGTTCTCTGGAGTTTGTGTTTTTTTTCTTCTTTCTTTAAAGCAAAGAAGTTGTCTAAATATGCTTCAGTGGCTGCTGAGAATACATTTTACAACGGTTTCTTTTTAGTCCATTATGAAAAGTTATCTTCTTTCTAGCAATCTTAATGTTCCTTAGGTTTTCCATCCAAGCCTCTTTAGGTTGGGCAGGTTGTGTGACATCTCTAGTTCTCAGTTTCTTCATGTGTACAGTTAGAATAAGAACATTTCACTGTGCTGGCATTAAATGGTGAAGGTGGTGTGTAAAGGCTTAGCACAGTGTGTGGGATGTAGTCATCGGTCACTGTGCGTGTTTAATTTTATCATACTTGGTTCAAAGTTGTGATACCTTTTTGTGTTATTGTTAGTTTTAAAAATGTCAGTATATTATATAATGATTTTTGAACTAATTAACTGCAAAGACAGACATCTAGTTCCTCTCTGTCTAGGTAACTTTCTGATTAAATTGTGTTATTGCTCATAAGGTGTTACAGGTATTTAGTTAGGATTTGGAAGCCCGGGCAATCTCAATGGTATGTTAAAACGTAAAGTGAGTTAATATTGTGTAACATCTCTCTTTTGTTAATTGCAGCTCTGCTTTATGAATTGTTGTATGAGAAGGTATTTAAAACTGATGTTAGTAAAATCTTGATGGGACTAGACACCTCTGAAGTAGCTGAGGAAAACAACAGTGAAATATCAGATTCAGAGGATGACAGTTGCAAGTAAGAGTGAATTTCAGTCCTAAAATATCTTTGTAGTGCCATACAAAGAAACAGTTCAGTAAATGTTTCTGCATGGAGTAGCCTCACATATTGAGGTATTATGGTATTCCTAAAATACAGCAATATGGAAACTTATGCAGTAAGTTTCTTTTTTCCTGCCACTAATTTTATCTCATTTCTATTATAGGACTGTTTGTTTTGAAAGTTGATTTTGTTTGTTTCTTTGTTTGTTTTTGCTAAGCGTCTATTTCTGTGTAATCCTGATGCACATATCTCTGAAATAGATTTGGTCCTGCCTATATGTGTGTATATTCTAAAATTTTAAGGTTAACCTGTCAATTGCTTACATATCCAGTGATGAAAACGGCCATTTTGATTTCCTTGACTTTCTTTTATTGTTTTCTTTCTTAGATAATGCCGCCTCTTTTTCTTTTTATATAATAAAAATCCCAAGTTGGGGTATAAGTATGTGAACAGCTCTGGATAATGCCTTTGTTTATGTTGCGAATAAACACCTTTAACTTAGAGTCTGCAGCTTATTTTTCTTTTCCACTTAAGACATATAGGGTAGCGGTTAAGAGCTTGGGCTGTGGACATCCTAACCTGGTTTCATTCCTGGCTTCCTGCCAAATAACTGAACTTGGGGCAAGTTACTTAAATTCACTAAGAAGCCTCAATTCTATAGGTATAAAATGAGGACATATTAGTATTTCTTTAAAGTGGAGAATTTATAAGAATTAAGTGAGATAACATGTAGAATGCACAGCCTAGTTCCTAGGTAGAGTGTCCAACGTATATTAGTTTTTATCAGCGATGTTAAGAAGTTTACTCTGTATTTTATAAGAACCGACCTATTTCATTCTTGGTGAAGCTAAAAGTATATCATTCCTTTTGTATGAGAGTATGAAAGTACCCTTCTTGGTGTCACATACTGTCAAACTAGAGAAAAATGAAATTAAGCCTCAGGATATCTAATTCTTTATTAAACACTTAAATATATCTCTATTTGTAATTCCCAGCATTTCTTGAATTAAATTGTAGATCCTGATTGAAAATTTGGTTGACTACCATTTTTACATAAGAAAGAAATGAGTCAGATTAAAATCTGGGTCTGCCATTGTAAGTTTAATCCTAGAATAGACTAATTAACTTTGCACAGATGGAGATTCTGTTGCATGGTTTTCTCCAGGTGCCTAGTATGATTAAGGCATGTCATTGAGCATAGGGAAATTTTGCGGGAGAATGAATAACTAGCTTGTTGTAGCTTATTAACTTTACTTGGTGTGTGGGGACTTCCAGCAGATGCCCTTTGGTTGCTGCTGCAGTTTTAGCAACAGCTGGGTCTGGGATGGCAGCTGGCAGGTGAAGTAGGAGAAGTGTGGAGTAGAGGCTAGTAAGCTGGAGAAGTTTACCAGGGATGGTGTGCTCATTGTAATGATCAGTTTTCCTTTTTATACTATATTACTGAAGCCCTTGGAACATGGAAGCCTTTCTAATTAATTTTTTCTTGCATTGTTAGGATTTCCTTTTACTTGTGTCATGTCTGGCTTAGGGAGGACCAAGCTTCATTTAGGGAAGAAGGCTGCATAATCATGGCAAGATAGATAGGCATAGTGTGTAATATCCAGGCACTATGCTCCTGTGCCTGGATCTTTTCACATTCATATTGAGCAATCCTGAAGCATTAGAAATTAGGGTGCTTTTTTAGTCCAGACTCTATAAATACTTGGGGTCTCTTAAATATTGCTGCATTTAAGGGTATATAGATTTGGAGATTGTCCTAAAGACTAGACATTGATTTATTAAGGAGGAGGAATTATACAACGGAAGAGTACAGGTAGCCTCTCACCTCATCACCCACTCAACTTGCCATCAACTTGTCCAGCCTCTTGCTTACCCCCGGGTCTTTGCACTTGCTGCCCCTTCTGCTTGCGATACTAAATAGCCGTATGGTTTGCTGTCTCATCCCATTTAATTCTTTATTCAAAAAGACATCTTCTTTCATCCCATTTTTTATTGTTTGATCCTAGGTCTCAAGACTAATTTTTTCCCCCCAGAGCACTTAGCAACATTTAACATACTGATTACTTATTTAGTTGGTGTCTACTCTTACCTGATTGTGTATCTGTTGTAGCGGAATATTTTGTTTAATGGAGCCTCATCTGTATTTTGAAAGGAAAGTTTTACATTAAATGTTTTTATGAACTCAATTATTCTACCAACCCAAATTTCATAGTTTATTTATGTTTCTCTCTTCTTGATGATTGAGTCAGTAAGAATTACTGATAAAAATCTTTGACCTATATACACATACACACATACACGCATGTACATATATACATATATATGTATATGTATATACACACAGTTACACTAAAACTTGTTTGAGCTCCTTGGAATATATATAGGTTTGACTTTTTGGAATATAACTGAGATTTTATATGACATTAGAACAAGTTAATTGCATGCAAACATTTTTGTACTCCTAATGATGGCTGTATTTCTTCCTTTGTAGGAGTAAAACTACCACTGTTAATGATGTGAATGGATTTAAATCTTTGTCAAGTGATCAGGTATTTTTATTTAATGGTTTTTAACTACCTCTTCAATATAAGAAAGCACATAAATTTATAGTCTTAATTTTTTTTCTCTTTTCTGGTACATTTTCAATAGAGTCAGGATCATCTACTAGTAAGACATTTTTTGGTGACCTCTTAAATTTTTAAAGTTTTCTTCTTCATTTGATTTTACTCTTATACATATCTCAAACATGTTTTAAAAGCATTTCTGTGTTGATTGGACTTCCTGACTTTGTTTATTTAGCACCCGAAAAGCAATGGGAACTCTCCTAGCCTTCCTTTGTCTAGAAAGGTTCTTAAGTCACTCAGTCCAGCAGTCTATAGAAATGTGGAATATGAAATTTGGCTGAAGTCTAAACAAGGTGAGTTAAAAAATCTGTGTATTTTCCATAAATTTGCTTTGAGGCCCTTGAAAATGATTGTGGCAACTTGATATAATGCTGATATTCTTTACAGCTCAACAAAAACATGATTATTCCATTGCTGCTGGCTTACAGTATGAAGTTGGAGACAAATGCCAAGTAAGTGATTATGTAGAGGAAGAGAAGATTTTACTTGAAATTTTATTTATTGTAATAGGAATCAAGAAAACAGCTCAAGTTTGGATGTGTTGTTAATTTGGGATTTCAGAATATATTGTGTGTACATTTTAATAGCTATAAATATTTAGCTTTTGAATACATTAACCAAAGTCAACTATATCTAAAACCATGGCGTCCCATCACATGATCTTTAAAACAATTTAGTCTTTGATATTACTTGCTTCAAAGAAGTAACAGTAACGTTTTAGATTTTTAGATATTTTCATTACAGTTGACAAATTATTGAAATGGATTCAGACTTGACGTTATAGGCCAATTTGGTTTATGGAAGGCATCCTGGAAGATTCTGATAATACACAGTTTTTTGTTGGATTGAGATAAGAAAGTGAACAATAAGAGACATTTTTGCCATTTACTTTGAATAAGCTGCTGCTTTGGGCTTAAAACTGTTGATTGTTAAGGGGGAAAGTTGTGTTAGATCAGTGTTTCTTATGTGGAGTGATTTTGCACCCCTACCTCCCATTTAGCAATGTCTGCAGACATTCTTACTGTTACAGCAGGGAAGGTGCGACTGGTATCTAGTGGGTGGGGACCAGGCATGGTGCCAGATGTCCTAGAACACACAGGACGGCACCCCCAGCAAAGAATCATCTGGTCCCAAGTGTTAATAATGCCAAGACTGGAGAAACCTTTATGAAAAGATATTACTCTTTCTAAAACAAAAACAACCCACACACACCAAAATTAATTGTTATTTGGAAGATAGTTCTCATCAAAAATGGTCTTCATCAAAAAGTGTTGCCTTTTTAAAACTATTTTAAAATAGCCATTGACAAACATTTCTTCTTGACTTGTGGAGGAAACACTTGTTTCCTTGGTGATAAAGTGGTTTGTGAAAAGTGTCTGGGGGACCAGGATTATTTCTGGAGGTCAGTGACAGACTTTACCTTAAGAACTTGTAATAGTGTTCTGATTTGGGGGCATTTTGAAAGGAGAGGAAGAAGAGGATACGATTCATTTAGGTTCTTCCTTTCAGGGTTGTCAGAAATGTGCCCTAATCACAGAACAGAATTGGGGAATCTTTTACTGTAGAGGTTTGGGGAACTTGGAACAGAACAAAAGAGAAGAGTAAAGCCAGGGCTTAGGGCACTGCCTCCCTCCCTAACCCCACTCAGTAGAGAAGAGAAGATTGCTTGTTTTATGCTGCATCGCTAAAATTATGTTACTTGTTATTTTAAATCAAGCATATTTGCTTTGAGATTTCAGTTGCTTTTGTGAAGCAGATGCTGTTGATAAGGTAGATGGTAAAGCAGGTACTTGTTTTAATTTTTTCCTTTTTAGAGTACTTTCTTTCTATTTCTACCACTTGACTATTTCACTTGGATAAAATTTAATTGAAATTTATTACGGAAACTGCTGCGACTCAAAGGTGACTTTTATTTACTCAAGCAAGCTTGTAAATGTAGTTTAAACTTTTAATAAAAACTAACTTCAGAAAAGTATTTTTTATTCTTAAACTCTGGAAGAGAGGAAAGCAGTGTCCTGCTGTGACTGAAGGACGAAACCTCGGCTTGAGGACTTTGATCCACAGTTGGCCGTCCCTCTGCGTCTGGCTGTGGAGGGCTGACTATACTGTGCCATTTTACGTAAGGGAGTCGAGCATCCAGGGGTTCTGGAACCCGTCCCCCGCGGATGCCGAGGGCCAACTGTACTGATAGGAGGACGTGGCTTCACGCAGGGCCGTGTCCGCCAGGCTCCCGGCGCAGTGGTTAGCGGTGCCCTGTGCTGGGTGTGCCGTTTGACTGCAGGAGGAGACCTAAAGGCTTATCCTCCTGTTAGCATTTGCTGTTGTGTAACAACCAATCGTATGTCAGAGAAGAGATGACGGATCTGTTTTTAGGGAGAAAAAGGCCACATGTACGTGTGACAATATTTTAAATATTGGAAAAGTGAGGAGACAATAGTGATTTTAATAATAGTTTTTCTCCTTTGTTGAGTGGTTGCTGTGTGCAGGCTGGTGTCCTTTATATATACCATGTGTACCTCATTCCACCTCCATGCGTCCTGTGATGTAGGTACTATAATTAGCCCCATCTTACATACGAGGACACTGAAGCATGAGCTAAGTCACTTGCCCAAGGTCATATTGCTGGTAAGTAGAAAAGCGGGGCCTGGAATCCTGGTGTGTGTGGTGCCACAGCCCTGCCTTCAGAACCAAGACAATTTAGAAAAAACTTGGAAGAGTAAACAAAAGTATTTTGGATGGAGGTACATAGGTCTGGGAGGTCAGAGACAATATTATTGTGTACCTTTTGAACTTTGTTTTGTTTTTAATTATATATGTTCATTTTCTCTTCAGTTGAAAATGAAATAACAGTTTAAAAACTGATGGTTGATGTGAAAGAATCAGGTGACTGATTTTTCTTTGTGGCATCGTTCAACAGGTTAGGTTGGATCACAATGGAAAATTTTCTAATGCAGACTTTCAAGGGGTTCACTCTGAGAACGGGCCAGTTTTGGTCGAAGAACTTGGAAAGAAGTATGTACTGCTCTTCAGCTAAGGTGTTCATTCACCGTCTCTTCCACTTAGCCTAATGTAATCGTCAGCATTTCTAAATATCCCTGTGTATTTGCAAATTCAGTTAAATGTATTGCCTGTGTGTAGAGAAATATATTTGTCTAGATCTTGTAGAAAAATAGTTTGAGTTCAAATTTAGTGTTATCCGTGTTAAGGTAGTTTAAATAAAAAATATTTGTTTTGTTGCTTACTGTTGAAAATGTGCCATTCTTCACTAAGGCGATTTGGAAAATTAACTGTATTGTAGCTGTGAAGTGGGGACTTTGGAGGACAGGGACCACATTCATTTCTAATTTCATTCATTGCTGCCTTGCTTGCAGTCTTCAGTAAATGACTGTCTGATGGAGGAGTGAAATACTTGCTATTATACAGTGTTACTTTAGAGCAACTTTTGTTTCAGTTGCTGCTGCCTTTATTAGAGGAAAAGGTAGTAAATCACACCTAAACTTTACTGTGGAAAATTTCAAACATACACATATGTGAGGAGGATAGTCCAGTGAACCCCAATTTAACTGTCACCCTATTTTAACAACTAACAGCAGGTTTGGCAGTCTTTTCTAATCTCTTTTCCCTAACCCCTTTAAAAAAGATGCGAGTGGAATTGGAATATTCGAAAGCAAATCCCAAACATCACACCATTTCTCATAGACACATAGATGCCTCTGTGTGTCTCTAACACAGTAAAGACTCCTCCCTTCCCCATCCTTAGCTACAGTACTTTCATCACATCTCACAGAGTAATAGTCTTTCCTTCTTTATCTAATCTTTTGCTTAGGTTTTGATTACGGCCTTTTAGTCTTCTGTCCTTGTAGGTTAGAAAATGTGCTTTTGATTTATGTCATCTTATTTGATTAGAGTTACATCTGGGTTGCTAAATGCTTTGTACTTTAATGTGTTTTTAATATAAGAACTAAACCTGGGAACTCTTAGGTAAACTGAAAGTAAAATATTTATGCAGAATACTTAAGTGGATAGTCTTGGGGGAGCACGATAAATTACTGCAAGTCTTTTCCTTCTTTTTAAAGACTCTCCCCGAAGAACCTCAGACCGCCTTCCTCAGAAAGCTGGAACACGGTGGCAGGGAAGAAGATGAAAAAACCTCCTTCCGGACAGAATTTCCATTGTGGTAGGAGCACGCCAGGTTACCCTTTCTTTGGGGAGGGAACGGTGCTTGGGGGCGTCCATAATGGGAAGATTACGAGGCAGTTTGGCTCTTGCCACAGATGCGGACTACAGAGGGCCCAAGGCCCCGGCGAAGCCAGGCAAAGCCCCGCCCGCGCTGCCACCTCGCCTGCAGCACCCTCCGGGGCTGAGGCAGCGCGTGCCCCCCAGCCACTCTGCAGCGCCGCAGTCTCAGAAGCCCTCCGGTGAGCACAGGAGTCTGAGCAGGACACCCACACAGGCCACGAGGTAACCGTCCCGAAGGCAGGAGAGCTAGAAACTAAGTGAGAAGCATCTCTTTTACTCTCTGTGTCACGTGCTTTTAAAAAGTTACAGTTTTTGTTCGTATATTTGTCTACAGCGTGACATTAAAAGCATTGTTGATAGAATAACGTGAGGATTTCAGTTCTTTATAACTCTGTTTAAACAAATCAAAGTAATTTGGTAGGGTCAGACATCTTTGTTTGTGAATAACTTTTTTCAAATGATTTAGATCGTAACCTGGCACCTCAGAGTTTTCCGGTAGCTTGTAATGTGTTAAATACTGAATTCCAAACGGCAGCCCTAATTCCTTGCAGGGTGAGGGTAGTCCTCTTTATATAGGAACTTAAATCAACCAGAATGGTCAGCCTACTTTGTTCCGACAAGTTTGGATTGTTTGTTGTAATGTGTCTAATACTGAACAGGTTGCTGTGATCATGAATAACCAGCATTCTGACTGAATATGCAGAGGCAGATGAACGTCAGGGTCATAGTTTCCTGTGCCGTGGATTTGAATTTTCCCCTGATCTGCCCTTCCTTGGAGTAGCTTATGGAGCTATGGAGTAGTTTATATTCTTTGGAGGAGCTTTATTTGAGAAGGTGTTGTCTTAAGTGGAGGCTGTCCTCTTCCTGTGAACTTGGCCACGTCTCCTGTGGGTGCTTGTGGCTCACCGTCCCCATCCGAGCTTGATCTCCCCGATCATCTGAACAGCGGTAGCACCTGCTTATGTGCTTGCTAAGCTCTGGTCTTCAGTTTCTTTATTGTTAGCATTTGGGCATTCCCCTTTCTTGGGAACGTACTTAACATTTTGTCATTAAAGACAGTTTATGTAACATCTTTAAGACAGAGTTGTAGGTTCTTAGGCTGACATGGTACCAATACTGTGTAGTTTCCTGGGGCTTTGGTAGCATAGTACCACAGACTGGCTTAAAGCCACAGCAGTGTATTCTCTTACAGTCCTGGAGGTTGCAAGTCTGAAATCAAGGTTATCAGTAGGGCTGTGCCCTCTCTGAAGGTTCTAGGGGAGAGTCTGTCCCAGGCCTCTCCTACTTCTGGTGTTGTCCACAGTCCTTCGCGTTCCTTGGCTTGTAGATGTATCACTCCAGTCTCTGCCTGCATCATCACGTGGTGTTCTCCCTGGGTGTCTGTCTCTTCCAGTAAGGAACCAGTTATAGTGGGTTTAGGGCCCACCCTACTCCGCTATGATCTCATCTTAATGGGATTACTTCTGCAGAGACCCTATTTATAAAGTCACATGCACAGATACGAGGGGTCAGGACTTGAACGTATCTTTTTTGGGAGACGCAATTCAATTCATAACAAATACCGGTACTTCACATCCATTACAGTTTTCTTTTTAATTGAGCCAACTGTTCAGGATAGCAAATTAATTGATACTGTTCGAAATCCAAAACACTGAGAAGTTTGTTCTGATAATTCTCCTTCGTATCCCTGTTGTCCCAGTTGTCTAGCTTCCTCTGCAGAGGCATCCAGTGTTAACAGATTCTTGTGTATCCTTGAAGGGATGCTAATATGTGCGTAAAAAGTACATATGTATTCATAATCCAGTTATCCAAAAGTTCTAATGAGAACAGATGATTAAAAATCAACCATAAGAAAGAATTCCCTCATCCCTCAAGGGTGGTCACTAGATACACAACCCTGAGAAATGGCCTGGGTACAGAGTAATCAGGGCCGTGTGTTCTTGGCACACCCAGCAACGATGTGCAGGGGCATTCGGGGCCCACGGTGGGTTAGCCTCCCCCAGCAGATAATACTTATGTCGCTAAATCACCTAGTTGCGGCTGAAGTCTGATGTGCGGACATTGACCAGACTCCACTAGCGTCTGGTGGTATCTTACCCAGTACAGGCAAGGTACCTAAGAGGACTAACTTACTTTGAATATTAGCTTTGGAAACCTAAAAATGTGAAGTCAGTATAGGAAGGTCATGGACAGAAATGAGATTTTTTTTTTTTAATAAAATTCTCATTTTTTAGTAGACTAGAAGAGCCTTTTTTTCTCTTGAACAGAGGATACTCTTTAATGTCTTAAAGTTTTAAAAAAAGAACATACACAGACTACCAAATGGTTAATTTAAATACACTTTTGTTTACCACAAACTGAATTTTTATCCAGAGTGTTTCTAGTGTTTTGTCCAGTCTCTTAGGAATCAGAATGATCAGACGGACGCGGTCCTTTTCTTGTTTATGTGTTAGCTACCTGTTACTTGGTGTATAAAACACTCGATGGCAGAAGGCAGTGGAGGGTACATAGACATAAAGCTTTGGAGAATTTTTGGCACTGTGATTGATTATGTACGAACGTAGTTGTACTTGCAGTTAGTATGCCTTCTAGCCTGTGGGAGTGAGAATGAATCTTACTAGTGTCTTAAATTTAGAGACTGCTGATGGTTGAATATTTAAAGTAAGATTCTAAAAAATTCTAGTCAAAATTTAGAATTTTATAGCTAACACTCCAGTTGATTTAAGTCCATTAGAATTTTGACTTCATTTCTAATACTTAACACATTAGTTTGGGATTCTCATTATCGAATAAAAAGAGCAGTGATGTTGGGCATGAGACCTTCATGACCGCTCGCTTTTTCAATTTCTTTCTCATTGATATTGTCTCTTCCTTTGGAGAAAACAAAGTGTAACAAAAACCAAGCAGGATTGCCATGTATGCTTTCATCATGCAGGTGCCGAAAATGATAGATGTATCCGTGCTGAATATTTCCCCTCCCGCTAGGCTCAGGAGGGGAAAGGTTCTCTGTGGCGCGTGAGGATGAGATGTGGGCTTTGGGTGATGGGGCGCAGAGGTTAGGGAGTATTGACTTTCTGGAGACTCCTGGCACTAGCTGAGTCATCTTTGGAGTCTTTCACCCCTGGGGTTTGAGAAGGACTGGTCTAAGATTGAGGGTGCAGGTTTGCTCCCCTGTTTTTTTCCCTAATACTCTGGGGTTGACGTGTGCCCCATTGGAATTAGGATATGATTTTAAGTGGGACTGAGGACATGAAATGGCCGTTCTTTATTTCAGAGGTCGGAGAATCAGATGGTATCAGTTGTGTCCTGCCCGCTCTTTTTAGGGAGCTGCGTCTCTTCAATATATTTTCCCTGTTGGCTTTGGGTTTTCATTTCCCACTGTTGTGGAACTATTAGACACAGTGTAGAAATAGTATTTATATTGCCTATAATAATTTTAATTCATATAAAAATGTTAGGGTTATGTTATAGGCTACTAGACTCTATTCATGCATTTTTTTGTCTCCTTCTTTGACCAAACTTATTGAAATGACAGCAGTCTTATCGTAGTTAGTATCTAGCCTGGTGCATGTTTTTCTTCTTTTCACCTTTCATCCTCCCTTGGTAGTGTCTTTAAAAAGCAGGAAGATGGTCGTGGTGTCTCTTTGAACGTTGTCCTTTACTTAGAACAGAAAATTAGAGTGCTTTTGAGGCCTAAACTAACTAAAACCTAAACCTAAAAGCACTAGAGTGCTTTTGAGGCCTAACTTTCCCTTTCTTTTGAAAGAGAATTCTTATGAAAGTATTGGAATATGGCGTAAAGAAATATACAGTGCTTACATTTATGCCCTGATGAAAAGAAAAATCTCAGTGATTCCTGTATCACTTGGAAGTGAGTTATATATTTCTTTTCTTTCCACCCTATTTTAAGTTTGTCTTCTTGACTCTGAAATGTAGCCTAATGCTCCAGGGACTTCTGTTTCCTAAACATTTATTAATCAGGCAGCTAAAAGTTCTGTAATGTCACAGTGTAGCTAAACTGGTCAAATATTTGAATTGCTAAAAGCGTTGTTTTGTATTATTTTAGGTACTCAGTACATTTTGTCTTTTTTTTTTTTTCATGACAAGAATGTTTTATTTGACAGGAAACCTGATCGTGAGAGAGCTGAGGATTTCGATGCCATGACTCGAGAATCTAACTATTTCGGCCTCTCTCCAGAAGAGCGCAGAGAGAAGCAAGCTATAGAAGAATCTCGTTTACTCTATGAGATTCAGAACAGGGATGAACAGGCTTTCCCAGCCCTCTCCGTATGTATATAAAAAGGGATTTTAAAAGTTATCCTTCAGAAGTCTTCCTTAATATAGTTTTTGTATTAAGCCATAGTTTTAAATGGTAGACTAATAGTTTTTAAACTGAAAGATACCTTGGTGATTATGCAGCTACCCCTCCTTTTCATCTTCATGATTAAGGTGAGGTCTAAAGATATTTCTAGTTGGTGGCAGAGTTGAGGCAAGTAATAAATTGGTTATCTCACTTTAAGTTTAGTATTCTCTCTTTTTTTTTAATTTATTTTATTTTTGGCTGCGTTGGGTCTTTGTTGCTGCACGTGGGCTTTCTCTAGTTGCGGTGAGCGGGGGCAACTCTTCGTTTCTGTGCGGTGGCTTCTCTTGTTGCGGAGCACAGGCTCCAGGCACACAGGCTTCAGTAGTTGTGGCTTGCGGGCTCAATAGTTGTGGCTCGCGAGCTTAGTTGCTCTGCGACATGTGGGAATCTTCCTAGCCCAGGGCTTGAACCCGTGTCCCCTGCACTGGCAGGCGGATTCTTAACCACTGCGCCACCAGGGAATCCCTAGTATTTTCTTTTGAACCGAAACTCGTTTGTTTTTTGCTAGCAAAAACCAGTAACTTTCCCTAAGCAGCAGAGGTTCGTGATTCAGTTAACGAGATACATCTGTAAAACCGGGAAACTCTTTTCAGTGTTGCTTATTAAACATACCAGGACAAGATTAACCTAGTACATACAAATAAGAGCTGTTGTTCAGAGCGGTCACTGTTGGAGGTGGTGGTACATGCAGCCCTGTGGCTTTGCCCTTGCTCCCTGTGTCAGACGCTGGGCTGTGATGGATGCTTCTCTGATGAGACAAGTGCTCCCTACCTTTACGTTTCTTACTTCTTTTGGGGGAGTCAGAAGGGAGAACAGGTCTTGTGCAGAGTGAAGTAAATGCTGTGTGAGGAGGGGTCATTGGCAGCACGGGGCAAGGGTTAGCTACTTGAGTTTGGGGGCACTGGGCGCGCTGTGCCTATGGTCTGAAATATCGGTAAGTGATACCGAATGACCTGTGATGGAGAGTGGTGGTTGGAACGCTTTCTTAACAGTGGGTTAAACAAACAAAATGGAATGTTACAGGATGCTACCCAATATATATATATTATGTATGATACATATATTGGCGTATATATATATATATATATATATATCTATCTCAATATGTATAATATGTATACAGGTATATATATTTATACCAGTATAAAACATTAAAGCCCCACACACTCAATTTTTTGTACTCTGGCCTCCATTGGATCCTTTAGAGGTATGAGATGCTCAGTTGAAAACAGCTGACCTGGAACAGTATATATATAGTTCAGTCTGGCACAGGGATTGGAGTTTAGGAATTACTGGAAGAAATGCCCAAATTCATATGTGAATTAGGCATGGTCTTTAGTCTCAGTATATTTATCTCTGTGATATGTTATTTTTCCATAATATTTAGAAAATTAAAAAACTACAAATCATTTAAGTTTCTACTCACAGCTTTTTGTCCTCTTTTCAGTTAGTGAATGGGGAGAAACAACTACTGTAATGTGGGAATAGATTGTGAAATGTTTTGATTGTTAAAATGGGGTCTTCGTACTCATTGTCTTTAAACAGGCATTTGATTCTGTCTTGGACTTGATAGCGACTCAGGTTTGTCTTGTAGAAAACGCCTGCCACAGAGGGCTGAAGTCCTCTTCTCAGCCGTGTGCAGCACTTACTCACAGATGCTAGAAGAGGAGAGACCTTCAGTGGTGATTTAGCTGAGAAGCCAGGCTTATTCCAATCCCCATGTTTCACCAGTTAGAAGTTGGAGCTCACGTGGAGCTTGGGAGATTTGCTGACAGTAGCGTGTCAGTGGTAAGCGTCCTAGTGCACTGTATCTGCCCGTTTGCACTTGGGTGTTTCTCCCCCACCAAGGGCTGTGGCTCAGCTATGGCTGCTTTTGAAGGTTGGTATGAAGGGTGCTATTCTTTGTGCAGAGAATGGAAGTGTAAGTTGCAAAGTGAAGGTTTGGTCAGGGTGGCTTCCTGAAGTATGGGCATACGAAGAAGTCGTCGTACTAATTTAGACCAAAGCGTCTGATTACCTTATTAGTAAGCTGATTACTATAGAGTATGTAATATGAACCTTAGGTCCTATTTTTTTGTAGTTTGGGAAGTATAAAGATACAGGGCTATGAATTTTGAGAGTTTTAGTTAGATGTATGAAGAATAAGGTTAATTAGAAGATTTTGTTCATATATTTGTGAGTAAATCTCTAACCCAAAGTGTTGGGTTTTGTTTATTTTAAGAGCTCATCAGTCAGCCAGTCAGCTTCTCAGGGTAGCAACCCAGGCGTCCAGAGAAAATCATCACATGGAAGCGATAGAAAAGGAAGCAGGCGGAGAATGGACACCGAAGAAAGAAAAGATAAAGGTATGTTATTTCATCATTTGAAAGCAGATGCGAGAGATCTGTTTCTGGCTTAAAGTCAGACGTGGGGAAAAGAACTTACTTTTTAAATGATTAAGCAATGTACTGTCACGTCTCACTGTTGTAGAGAATCATTGACTCAAGCTACATAAAGCACATTGTGTTATTCTGAAAACTCTATTATCCACTGACTAAACATGGTTCAAATGGTACTTTTGGCTTTCTCTGTCTTCACGTTTTATTGTTGTGTCTTCACACCTAACTAGCGAATGATGCCGTCTTTTTTATTCTGATCTGTTATAGACTCTGTCCATGGACATATTCCCTTGGATAAAAAGCCCGAGCCAGGCACACTGGAGGTAAACGTTTTAAATACTAATTGCGTCTCTTTCTTTTTCCTTAACATTGTGATAGTGTAGAAGGAGATGGAGATGATTTCATCATTTTATAACAAAGTGTTAGGGAAGTAGAAAAGCAGAAGAAAATTGAGAAAAAATTACAGTGCTTGAGGAGAATTCACTCACAAATTATAACCGTTTCTTCAAGGGTACCTTACAATGACCTGTCTGAATTGGTGGAACATAGCTTAGCTTTTACTTTCCATTACTCTATAGTAGATTGAGATTTGTAAGGGAAAAGTGCTGTTTTGAAACCATGCCCCCGATAAAAACTGCCCAGTAGTCTGATGTGATGAAGATGTGGAGGCAAAATCCCCTACCTGTTGGAGCCCAGGTACAGTGGAAAAGAGTAGTTGGTCGTCAGAGGGTTCAGGCAGGTGCGAGTAGGGTGGGCTGTAAAGGCGGCCATGTTACCCCAGAATGTGGGTCTTTGAAATGCAAAAGTGTGCTTTTTTTTTTTTTTTGGTGCTTCCAAAGAATATTAGCAATGATAAATGTTCAAGAATTACATCACCGTCAAAGAAATTAGAGTGCCCACCTCCTACAGAACAAGTAAGTACATTGTAGCATTTGACATTGAATGCTCCATTCCCTGGATTTCTTAACTCTTACTGTCATCATTAAAAAAGAAAATACAGGAAATGGGAGAATTTACTCTATCTAGTTTCATAATTTGGAATACAATTACGATTTTTCTCTCATTCTGTTCTTGGTTAGTCTAGAATGTTCTCAAGTTTTAATGGAATGTTATTTTTATAATCACCATTGTCTGGACATAGAAGCCATTCTTCTGAATTGATTTTGAATAAGTTTGTATCTGGCACCTTGTGTTGCCTTTGTGGTGAGTTGGCTTGAATATGAGATTTTTGAAGGGAAATTATGAATTTCTGTTTTATTTCAAAACTTTAAAAAAGAGTTAGACAACTCTGCATGCTTAACAGTTATTTCATAGAAGGGAGGGAATGTAATGATTGAAGAGATTAGAAAAATAAACATCTAAAGTGCAGTACCACCAATTTACAGATTGAATGATGAAGGAACCTGAGTTCTAGCAGATGATTTTGGTTCTTGATCTAATACAGGAGCAGAGAAAGTTCTTGTCCTTTGCCTTTCAGTTACATCCTTCGTGTCAGGTGGAAAGTGTACAGTTTTATGCTAAGTCTTTGTGTGAGGAGCTTCTAAACTCATGAATTTCAGGGTGATTTCAATGATTTTGCTTTCTTGCCTTAAGAGCATTGTGTTCAGGTTGCTTTGTAGTTTGTTTCTAACCCTGCCAGTGACTTCTCTGACTTTTGGTGGGCAAATCACTGGTTAGGATCACATTTGTTAGTATGGAGTTTTCAGCTACTGTGTTTTTTTCTTTCATTTCGAAGACCAGAAGAAAGACCATGTATGTAGAAACCACAGTTGTGTGTAAAAGGCAGGCAACTCAAGGTACCTGTGGTGGTTGAATTAGTGTTAAGCAAAATGAACTCTCGTCTTTTTCCACCCCCTCTTCTTGAAGAAGCCAGCAGAACATGTGTGTCTGTCCAATCCAGCTCCCCTTCTAGTGTCTCCAGAGGTACATCTAACTCCTGCCGTGCCTTCTTTACCAGCCACTGTGCCAGCCTGGCCAAGTGAACCTACAACTTTTGGACCAACAGGTTAGATAAAAATTTTAAAAGTTCGGTGAATCCACCAGCAAAAGCCTTCCAGGTCTTGAAATTCTTGAGTGTGAGCTTGCCCTCCGAGCGGGATTAGGCGTGTGGAGCCCCCCAGAGCCCTGCTCTGCTCCCAGCTGCCTGCGGTGCTCGTGTGACGTGCGCCCTCCCAGTCTCGGGGGCAGCTGTGTGAGCTCTGCTTGCCCAGTGCTGGCAGCGCAGTGTTCACCCCCGTGGGCCAGCTCTCTGCCAGGCTCCGTGTCTTGTTCATAAGAGCTGTTATTAGAAGATACTGACTCAAAGCTTGTTTTCTGGGCGCTTATTTCCTCCTTTGTGTCCAGGAGCTTGTTTGGTTGACGTTAGTACTTCTTTAGATTGCTTAAACACACACCGTTTTACTAGCTGTACAGTTTTATAGCATTCTTCGCCTTTTAGCTTAATGTAAACTTATATTTGTAGAGAATTATTTTTACCTCTTTATAGCTTTTGATTCCTTTCCCTTTCTTTTGTAGGTGTCCCTGCTCAAATTCCTGTTCTGTCAGTGACACAGACTCTGACCACTGGACCTGATTCTGTTGTGTCCCAAGCTCATTTAACACCCTCTCCAGTTCCTGTGTCAATACAGGCCGTTAACCAGCCCTTGATGCCTTTGCCTCAGACACTGAGCCTTTACCAAGACCCACTCTATCCTGGGTTTCCTTGTAACGAAAAGGGAGATCGAGCCATTGCACCACCTTATTCACTGTGTCACACTGGGGAGGACCTGCCTAAAGGTGAGCTCCTTCTCCGAGTTCAAGCTGATTTTATTTATGAAGTACTGGTACAGGTTCAGTGAGAAATGTAAGTAGAGGACAGAGGTCATGTTGCTGAGTAAGCCAAAGGACTTGCTTGGGGAGGACGGCAGAGGTTCAGCTGTTAGTCGCTCATCACTCCTGTTTCAGCTTCTGTTTGATTGGTGTGTGTTTTCATATGTTTAGTAATATATAAACTATTATTTATAGCAGCAGCCCCTCCCCTTACTCCCCTGCCCCTGTCATTTTTTCAAAAACAGTCTGAAACCATTTTGAATTAAATCTTAATAGTGTTACTAACCAGATAACTAAACAGTACTGAGTTTCCACATCAGTGGTTTGGTGTTTGGAACTACTCATATTACTTCGTCCATGAAAAAACTGGAGAGGAGAATGAATAGAATACATAATAGCTGTCGTTATAGTACTGCATGCAATAGTATAGATTTTTTAAGGAATTCTTTTTAAATTCGTCTTTTTTTTTTTTTAAGAAAGTTTAGTTTGCAAGATTTCCTATTTGAAAAACTGAAGGAGTAATGTAGTGACTCTCTGTGCTCTTTACTTGGATTTTTGTGGATGATTTTCTTTTATTAGTCAGTGGTTTGATGTTTGTGTCTGAGGGTAACCGGCTAATGTCAAATGAATACCTGAGCTAGTATGATCCTACTAATCTTGTTAATGATTTAGGTTTATGTTGATTTTTACTCCTACCCCCAACTATTTTATTTCATAATATTTTAATCCCCACAGAGAAGTTTAAAAAAGAAATGCAGTGAGCACCTGAGTTTTCCTTGCACAGATTTAAGTTTAGTCATAAAAATCTCAATTTAAGCCATTTTGGGGCATGGATGTTAGACTAGATAAAGCATGTTGACTCTGGAATTACCCTGCAGTAACAGAGTCTGGTGTTGGTTATATTACAATTTTTAATATATGTTTCATATCATAGGCTAGAGAAAAACAATCCAAGTAGGCAAAATTGTCCTTAGAACTATATGTCATTTGAGGATAATGAACAAAAGCTTTTTGTGAATGTATAATTTTAGTGAGTGATGATGTTACTTATTTTCAGATAAGAACATCCTTCGATTCTTCTTCAATCTTGGTGTAAAGGTATTTACATTTTATCATTTTCAAGTTATTTTAAGTTATTTAAGTTAATACTGTTTTAAATTATTACCATTTAAATCATCTTAACTCTTATCCTGTTGGTCAATAACCTAAGGTTTACTAAATCTCACTGTTTTAAGAAGTGGCATTTTCGGTACCATACAGTTTGTTTTTAGAGGTGATTGAGGCTCCAGTATTTGCCTGCTTTTCCTTTTAATTGGCAGTGCTTTAACCCTGTGAGTATATTCGGGAAACAGCCTAGTGAAAGCGCTCTCCTGAGGAATTAGGTGGAAGGTCTGGGTTTGAAGTTTCGCTCCTGCACTCTTTATCTGTATGGCCCCGGGCAAGTCATTGAGGGTGTCTGGGCCCAGCTGTTCTCACGTATGGAATGGGGATGATGCTCTTCTTCTGTCTGCCTCAGTTGCCTGAAAGGCGGAGAGGAGGCCACGCGTGGAAGGTGGAGCCCCCTAGCAGAGCAGAGCTCCCCGTGGGAGGGGATCAGCCTGGAGACGGCTTGTCTCAGAAGGAGCTGGAGAACTCTTCTCTCGTCAGTGCTGTGTTGTCTGCTGTCTTGGATTCGTTTCTGTGGGTTCTAGGCTGTTAATACATGAAATGAAGTGCCCTACCGTGTGGGGCCTACGGACCCGTTCCTAAAAGGAGACTTGATTAATTTCTCCATCTGCTGCATTCATGCGTAGTTTATATTTATCTAGTTAATGTTGGCTATAGCTGATTGGTTAATTAGTCAGTTGTCTGGTAAATTTTCCTTCGTGTTTTGGTGTTTAGCTGAACCTTTTGCAGGGGAAGGATTTGGAGTATTTCATTTTCGGTGTTTATCCTTATCTGACTAGAGGTCTGACTTTAATCCTTGCAGTTGGATTGCTCTGGGATCTCCTCTGACTGTGGAGTCCAAATGTTGGAGGTCACCTACTTCTGTACCAGCGTTTTTATGGTAGAACACGTCTAGACTAGGTAACTAGTTGGCACGGGGTCACACATTGAGTTAGTGGTAGAGCCAGAACATGAATGAATGCAGGTCAAGCTAAACAGCCAGTGATCGAGAGACTGGAAGTTGGAGGCTCGAGTGCTTGATTGACGGTGGTTGTTTCTGAGATCTGTATCACCCCAGATTACTTCTGTGCAGTTAGACCTGAAGGATGGAATTAATGATCATGATAATCTGTAGGTGGGTTCATCACTCCGTCTCCTTTCAAACCTCTGTAGCGGGACTTGGAGTTGGTTTCAGGATAGGAACAAGGAATGGCGTCTCATAGCCGTGACTTAATTTTGTAATTCCTTTGCATGTTGTGTATCAGTGTGACCTAGTATTTGGACTGCAGTTTATGGTCTTTGCAGGCATGAGAAACTTATCTTGAGCCCACTCTGAACTTCTCCCCGCCCCCTGTATTGTTTATCTTACTGGTTTTCCTTGTCTTTTGTAGGCGTATAGTTGCCCTATGTGGGCCCCACATTCTTACCTGTACCCTCTGCACCAGGCCTACCTGGCGGCCTGCAGGATGTACCCAAAGGTCCCTGTCCCTATGTATCCTCAAAACCCTTGGTTCCAAGAAGGCCCTTCCGCTCCGAATGAAAGTGACTGTACCTGTCCGGACGCTCACTTCCCCGGGCCGCCTGAGGCCAGTGTCAACGGTCAGATGCCACAGGCAGAGACTGGACCGCCGACGTTCTCTTCAGCCCTGGTTATCCCTCCGTCTCAGGTGTCTGAAAGTCACGGGCAGTTGTCTTATCAGGCCGACCTGGAATCTGAAAACTCTGGGCAGCTTCTTCACGCTGAATATGAAGAGTCGCTGAGCGGCAAGAACATGTTCCCGCAGCCATCTTTTGGGCCGAACCCATTCTTAGGCCCGGTTCCCATCGCACCTCCTTTCTTTCCTCACGTTTGGTATGGGTACCCTTTTCAGGGATTCATAGAAAATCCAGTAATGAGGCAGAATATTGTTCTGCCCTCTGATGAGAAAGGAGAATTGGATCTGCCCCTGGAAAATCTGGATCTTTCTAAAGAATGTGCTTCGGTTTCAGCAGCAGACGAGTTTCCCGAGGCTGGAGGTGAAGACACCCGTCCTCTCCCTGAAGCCAGTGTGAGCGAGCACGAAGGCCAGGCGGAGCAGTCATCCCAGACACCTAAGGCAGATCTGGCACTGGTTCCCGTCCCTCCTGTAGCAGAGGGAAAGGCTCATCTTCCCGCTCAGATTCTAAACAGAGAGAGAGAAACCGTGCCCGTTGAACTTGAGCCTAAAAGGACCATTCCGAGTCTGAAAGAAAAACCAGAAAAAGTGAAAGATCCTAAGGCTGCTGCCGACGTGGTCAGTGGGGCCAGCTCTGTGGACAGCAGGGTGCCGAGACCAAAAGAAGAGAGCTCAGAGGATGAAAGCGAGGTGTCTGACATCCTGAGAAGTGGTCGGTCCAAGCAGTTCTATAATCAGACTTACGGAGGCAGGAAGTACAAAAGTGATTGGGGCTATTCTGGTAGGGGGGGCTACCCTCATGCGAGAGGGGAGGAGTCCTGGAAAGGGCAGGCAAGCAGGAGCCGAGAGGAAGGTTATCAGTACCATCGGAATGCCAGAGGACGGCCCTACAGGGGGGATAGGAGGAGGTCAGGGGTGGGAGATGGCCATCGGGGACAGCACACTTGATGGTGTTGCGGCATTTTAGAGCAGAAGCCCTTTCTTAGGTGGAATGTTTCTGAAGTCTTTAAAAAAATACATTAAAATAAAAACCCAAATTGGAACTCTCTCCTCCCCTCCCCCTTTACCCTCACTCTCATTCTGGACAAGAGATTTTGGATATGCGTTTAAGGGGGCAGGTGAATTCCTGGTGTTGCCATTTTTCTTCGTTCAAAATCTATTTATCGGGTGACTGCCCCCATAAAAAGTTAAGAAATAAGTTTGTTAAAGTATTTTTTATAAACAGCTTAATATAAAACATTATAGATTTAGTGTTTGATTTTTTTTTCCTTATATAAGTTTAATTTTCAAATGTTGGAAATGTGTGCTTTACAGTGTTTACTAAAGTGACAAAATACATCATTTGACACACTATAGATTCCAAAACATAACATTGCACCAAATAGAAATGTATATTTTATTATGCAATGCCTTAGTCATAAACTGGGCTCAAACAATTCTTAGCCTAAAACACTGTTGTCTTTTGAAATGCTTCCAACCCAAAGGCCTTTCATCTCAATATCTGTCAAACTTGAATAATGTCTTCTCTTTAATATTACACATAAGGCAGCCTATTAACCTGTGTCTTAGAAATGTTGTATATAGTTCTTTTAATATTCATAGGGTATATTTTTGAATTTTGGTGAGTATTTGTTGAACTTGAGATTGCATACAAGAATAGATGTTTAAGAAATAATAGGAAATCTAATGAAATGGCTGTTCCCACCAAGAATTCTTAGCACTGGTGTAAATATCATGGTGCCTACTCGAAAGAAATGTAGATGCTATGCATTTTGAAAATAATCTGCATCTGTTAAAACTGCAGAAGTTTTTTAATGCCACTTTAACACTAATGCACTGACAGATTTAAATATTTTGTGAGAAGAAATGTTAAAAATTTTTAGCTTGACAGGTTTCTATAGAGTTACTGTGTTTCATTTTTCCCTTTGCACCACACTCAGTTATGTGTACCACTTTACATTTGCATGTTCAATTTGTCACGGCTGGAACTATTGTACAAAAAAGGATGATTGTGACTTTGAGTTCTTTTCTAGAGGATGCTGCTAGACAGTGGATTTGTTTGCATTTAATAGCTCGTCACCCCTTCGGTCACACGTCTCTGATTCTGCTTCCTTCCAGTCTCTTGCAGTATTCGCCAGACTTTCCCTTTGCATGTTGCACTCTGTTCCCATTTGGAGATGTGATTCTCTGAATTAACACAGTATTCATTCATCTGTGTTACTATGTAAAAATAACTGTAGCTTATATTTCTTATTTGTACATACCAATGTGAAGTTCTACCCTTTTTTATGTTCTGCTTTGATCAGGAAGTTTTGAGTGCTATGCAAATAATGTAGTAATTTCTCTTTGCATGCCATGTGTAATATACCTAGCCAAAAGTAGATTTTTTTTTAAAAGCAATTACTTTAAAAGCAAATACAATTCACTTGAATTTGACAAACTGAAGCAGATGAGTTTTCTGGGTTCTCTGATAACCTACGGGAATGTTTGGGTGCCAGCTAGGCTCAGTGAATCTCCACTGTACTGTAATAATGGTTATTTACCTCTGTGTTGTTTTAATTACCTAATGTCTTTGTAACTGCTGATTTGAGTAGTGATTAGTGTGTAGATGTCTTGTAACATAGGATTTTAGAGAGCACTTTGAAAGATAACATTTTATTATGATGGTGCTAGGTAAAAATTTGTAAAGACTGGGATGGTTGTGTGGAAAAGAAAAAAATTCTTGAGAGAACCTGTTGAAAGGAATTTCTGTTGTCACCTTCTAAGCTAGAACAACTGGGGAAGGTACTGCTTAAGCAATTTTTTTCTTAGTTAACATCAACAGTTGTTACAGAATGAGAAGATGAGAGGGTCCTCCACTTTCAGCTCATGCTTGTACATGTAGGATTAGCTTACCTGATAATTTTAATGAAAATTACATTAGATATAATGACCAGATTTAAAAGTTCAATGTAAGTTTGATCTCAGGAGTCGAAAAGAAATCGCTATTTCCTGTGTCCTTTGTTTTATTGACTGGGATTTGATCGTCCCAGTTTCTTCTCGAAATGTTTAAAAATTGGATAGGAAAGAATACTGTTGATTTCTTCATTGTCACTCTGTCTTACCTCAGTTGAGTAACAGAATACTCTGTAATTCCTGAAGGAAATGCCGATTTGCTTCCTGTTTCCCATACTTACCTCCAGGACATGATGGAAACAGTGCTGGAAGAGAACTTTAGCAGTTGGTACTTTACTCAGTGACCTCTGGAATAAGAATAAAAGAACTCTGACTTTTGATTATTAGTTTTAAAATTGTCTTTACGTGAAGGTCAGTTTTGTTTTTTTCCTTTAGGTTTGTTATCAATATATTAGTCCAGGGGTTTTGCCTTATGCTGAGGTCACACTAGGGCCAAGCAAGCTTTTGTCCTCCTTCGTTTTAACTGAGTCATATGGTATGTTGACATGAGATAAAATGTTTCAGAGAAAAGCAAAAGCTTAGAAGTGAGAATCATTTGTATTTTGAGTTGGAAATTATGGAACTTACTCTATTATGATACACATTTTGAAGAACAAATGTTTAGAATGACCAAAGCTCACCCTTTCTTTTCATTTTAGTTGCTTTTGCTAAACTTGATTCCAGCCCCTTTCCTTTTAGCATTGCGTATATTTCTCTTCTTCAGTTCCTCTCAGATAAATCTTCAATTCTTGCTCCACGTACCCGTTGGTGGCAGGATGCTAGCATCTGTGTAGTCCTCGTCCTGTTTCCTGGTAACCCGTATGTTCATTTTCATGGCTGACCTAAGCTCAGACCCTGCCTTGGCCTGGCAGGAGTAGGTTTTCCCTACTGATACATTATCGTATTTGATGCAGACTGTATATATTCTTGCAGTGTGTTTCCTTTGTGACTCAAGGTTGAATAATGCCTGTGAACTGCAAACTTGCTTATGATTGACTTGGTGCAATAAAGTTCCTTTCTAACCATTTCTGGTTTAGAAGACATTCAGCCATCCTAGAAACTAGCAATATTTATTTATGCCTCATTTATTTTACCTTAGTCTTTCACTTATGGGTACTAAGCAAGGTCCATTTTAGTGTAGCTGAAGAGACTACATATTTGCATATTTGGCTACACTATTTCTGTTTACTGTATTTTGCTTCCTATTTAATGTCTAAATGCTATTGTGTCGTTTCCAATCTTAATGGCTCAGTTCCAGTATATCAGTTTCAAAGAACTAAGGTTTTGCTACTAGTGGCAGCCACTTAACTCTCCCACTAATTGGGATTTCCCACTAATTTAGGTTTTCTTCTCCCCTGAAATACAAATTTTAGAAAAATCCTACAAGAGGGGTGGGTGCATGTCTTAATGCTGGGAAACAGCGACTTTGGGGTTGAATTTACTTGAATGGATTAAAAATTGCATTGTTACAGAGCTAGAAAAAAATTTATGTATGAAAAATGATAATAGCCTTACACTGAGTACAAATAATACTTAAAGCATGTGAAGATGTGATCATTTGTGATGTTACTTGTAAAAAAAAAAGTATATATACATCTTTTGAAGTGTTGAAAGGAAAATAGTACTTTATATTCTTTATCATATCACTTTTTGTAAGTGTTGAATATATTCCTGTTTATTTTTCTATGTTCTGTTTTGTAGCCTTAAGAAGTGTTTCAAACATATCTGAATGTATAAAATAAGAGTAAATGCCCTTCATGATGTGATGCTGCATTATATATAAAACTGTGTGCATATATTTTGTCTCTTGATTCTGCTTGTGATTCTTTGGTTCTAGGGCTTTAACCAAGTAATATAGCATGTAAATCTTAAGAGGAGTTTAAGTAAACTCCTAAAATTAAAAGAGTTGTTTGCCCTGGTTCTTATCCAGTCAGAAAATCTAGTGTGTGTGCAATTAAATACCACCCGGGATTTATAATCTATGGGGTAAGTGCTGTTGTTTTCCCTACGTTATATATATAGTAAAATGGGTCACGCAACTAGTAAGTGGTAGAATTTGGATTTGAACCTAGCTCTGAGTGGTTTGAGAGCTAGTCCTATCATTTTTCTCAGCAGTCATTAAATGAAGTGGGGATGTGCAGAATA
Source organism: Balaenoptera ricei (assembly GCF_028023285.1). NCBI lineage: Eukaryota > Metazoa > Chordata > Mammalia > Artiodactyla > Balaenopteridae > Balaenoptera > Balaenoptera ricei. The sequence goes on along the minus strand of NC_082643.1, from coordinate 28,727,781 downwards.
TCTAAGAATAATTTATAGATTAAATGACTCAGTTTTAAGTTAGATAAAACACTTTGAAAGTTTTATTTGAAAACTGAGGTAGCAAGTATACTTAAGTACTTTGAAAACCCAAGTTTCTTAAGGCTGTATTTCTTCATTAAGTCGCCTAAGAATATTGCTAGTCAATACTCATTTAACCTACTATGGACTTTCTCATCTTAGAGTGGCTTTCTCTGGAAGCAGAGCCTAAAACAAAGGCTTCATTCAGCACAGGGTTTGAGAGGGAGGTGACTTAGGTGCAGGGGCAGCAAGCTGGGAAGGGGGATCCCAAGTCCTATAGGCCAGTTGTTTGGGGCTGCCTGAGAAGGTGAGTGAACTATCACAGAACCTTGGAGGGATCAGAGGGAGAAAGGACGGAGGAAAAGGGGGAAGCATTTCTCCGTTAGCTGTGTTGAGTGCCAGCACCTCTTCCCACAGAGTTAATCGGGAAGAAAGCAAGAAAGATGTCTGTTGATGCTGGTTGAAGCCCTTGCAGAACTGGTCACTTGATGTGGATGGATAAGAAGGTGAGACTGGCTGACCAGTGGGCCACAAGAAGTGCCCCATGCCGGGTTTCTCTAAAAGTTTTCAGAGAAAAGCAGAATGGTCTGCTTTTCATTTTGAGTATATTTGTTTTACTTTCACTTGTTGACTCTTAAATGCAGGACTAGGGAATGATATGAGGATGTAAATAAACTGCAAAAGAGAAAGTAAACCCAACTTCCCTTCACAGACCATAATTTATAAGCTCTTCCGAAAGTGAATCATGCACTCAGAATAGTGAAGCTACAGTTGTTGGTATGAACATCAAGTTAAGAGTTTTCTACATTGATCCTCCGAGTTCAAAAAATTCTGTGTAGTAAGCTAGTTTCATTTAAAAAAAAAATAAATTTATTTATCTTTGGCTACGTTGGGTGTTCATTGCTGCGCGCGGGCTTTCTCTAGTTGCGGTGAGCAGGGTCTACTCTTCGTTGCGGTGCACGGGCTTTTCATTGCGGCGGCTTCCCTTGTGGAGCACGGGCTCTAGGAGTGCAGTCTTCAGTAGTTGTGGTGCATGGGCTTATTAGTTGCTCTACGGCACGTGGGATCTTCCTCGACCAGGGCTCCAATCCGTGTCCCCTGCGTTGGCAGGTGGATTCTTAACTACTGCGCCACCAGGGAAGTCCACTAGTTTCTTTTACGTGAAAACCTTGGTTTTGGATTAAACGCCTTCAGGTAGAGTAAGAAAGTAATGCTATGCCTATCTAGGGACGTGCCTGTTACTGTGTAACTTAGTTCTTTGCAATTTTCTAAGATATATTCAGAAATCAGGGGCCAAAAATGGAGACCAGAAACCAGAGGGCACAGACATGAAGTGACACTAATGCTCTGCTCCACGAGAAGGGACAGATAGATGGTCATGGCTGCCAGTCTCATTAGCTGAAAACTTGCAGATACGGGAGACAGACTTGGGCACATGCAGGGTTGGGAGCTGGAACTATCCACTACAATCTGCCTATATTATTATCCTTTCCTCTCACTAAGCTCTTCAGTGCGCATGCTGACTTGTCTCTGACCTGTGTTCTGGTTCACATGGATTTTCTTACCATTTTTATCATTATAGGTGCTCCTTTCCCTGGGAGCTGCCTCCTTCATGTAGCCCCTCTGACTCTCCCACCCAGAACTACGTCTCTTCTGAACCACGTGGCGCTCATAATACACCAGGCACTGGGGTTGAGGGATTGACATGTGTATCTAAATGAATGAGTGAAATGATAGAACTAAGTAGTTATCCAGTCTTCCTACAGAAACACAGAACCTCTATGGCGAGTAGATTCATTCCTTCAATACAGTAGGCAAACAACATGCCAGACACCAAACTGCACATTGAATCTGTAAGCAAGAGAGAAAGCACTGGACGACTTCAAGATGCTATGGTGTAAAATTAGGTTAACTTAAATTACATAGATAACACTTTTTGTAACGACTGCTGCACACCAGGTTGACTATAAACAGTTTATATGTACAAAATTTCAATTCAAAAGGTAATGGGTGTATAATATATGTCTCCTTTATTCCCTGTTCTTAACCATCAAGTTATCCTTCCCAAAGCATTAACTTTGAGTATCCTTCTGTGTATTTTAGTATTTTGTATATTTTCATATAAACAGTGGTGTATTATAATAAATTATGTTGCACCATGCTTTTTTGCTTAGAGATTTTCTCTAATCAGGATATACTGAGCAGTCTCATTCTTTTCAATAGCTAACATCTGCATTGATGTATTTGAGTTGGTAACAGATTTTATAAAAAAACCCTTTTCCTTGTGTTAACAATTTTGTCCTTTTCTACTGCTATACAAAATTTTAAGTAACATGTAAATCTGTTTTAAAATTTTCATTTACATGAAAAATAATACAATTGATACATATTTTATCAGCAGTAAGTAGAAAGAGCTGTGCTCTTATAATACAAATATTTTAAGGACATAATACAGAATCAGTAAATAAAAATAGCTTTTATCTTATTTTATTCAATACATTTGAAATAATGACTCAAATTTAACCTATCTTTAAAAATAGGCAATACTTATTTTAGTATAATCCCATATATGTACAAAACAAACTCTTTACATATTCACAGTTAAGTGCACAGAAAAAAAGCATGAAAGGATATATATTATTAAACATAAACACTGGTAACATTTGGGAGGGTAAAATAAAGGGAAATCGTAACTCTATTCCATATATTTCTGTAATATTTGAAAATTTCACAATAAACATGTATTTATGGATTACTCAAAGCAATATTTTTAAAAGGCCTAATGGGGCTTAGTTAAACCATACATTCTATCCACTGTTTGCATATTAATTAAAGCTTCTATTGTTTCAAGAAGCTCTAAATTTTGTTTAATAATTTCTAATTTTCCTAAACTCTTTTCCTCACTTGTAGTATAAGTTAGTTCCAGCTCAGCGCATTAGGCAGAAGTATAATTGAAAGTGGTTTCACACTACAGGTATCCCACTGTTCAAGAAATTTGGATAAGTCTTTAGAACTCCTGCTACACACTATCCAAAACTAAGAAAAAAAGTCAAATAGATAATATCCTTTATATCCAAACCCGGAAATGAATATATTTGGCACCAAGGGGGTACTCTGTATTGCTATCTGGGGACCGACCGCTTTGCGTTAACGTTGCCTTTAGGTAAGTGGCTCACAGTCCTTGGCTGCCCATCAGAAATCTGTGGAAGTTTAAAAATACACAGATGCTTAGGCTTAGGGACCAACTCTAAAGATTTTGAACCTGTACTGTATTTTTAAGGGAAACAAATATTCTTTAAAATGCTTTTTCTAAAATCTTGATCAGTGATTACATAAAGGTATGTTTATAGAATGGCATTACCTTGAGAATAACTACAGAATATAGAATCTTATGAAATGCTACACCTAATTCAGAGTAAAGTTAGGATTTTTTTTGGGGGGGGGGTGTTGAAATGATTTTTTTGCTAAAGATATTCAAAAGCACCAAAAACATTGTCAACAATGCTTAAGTTGGTAATAGTCTTTTCCCAGCAGTGGTGTTCTGTAGTAGATAATCTACCTTTGGAAGTCTAAACACACTGACAATTTAATGCAAAGACTGAAAACAAATATATATAATCCTGATGTTTATTTATCAAATTTCATCAGTGGCGTCATTGACCGGTTTTTAAAATAAGTTTCATTATAGTGGCATACTTGGCAAACCATGTAAGTACAGAAACTTTTTTCACGATTTTTAAAAGGGGGCAACACTGCTCAGCACTTGGTACATGAATATACAATACACCTACTGAATATCTTCCCCGTACATCATGAAAACTTGGAGGTAATTTGTATAGCCTGAAATGTCTTCATATTAGAATGTTATGCACAAAAAGGGCCTTATCATCAAGAACAGAAAAGTGGCATTTGCCGTATTCAGACTGCAATTTAAAACACAACTGGCTTTATGTTACAGTAAGTAAATTATACTTCAATCTCCAGAGCATGTGGGGCATAAAACCTGATCTAAGTTTTATTCGACAAAAATCCCAGTAAATGTTTCTTCTAATAAATGGCTTATCAATATTCTCAGATTCACTCTAATCATCCAAGAAAAAGTAGTTTCCACTCTTCTTTTGTTCTACATCCTAAAAGATAAAATAGAGAAGCAACAAAAATCAACACCATTCTCCTACATGTAAGGGTAGGGTAGACTTTCACCTGCAGAATTACTTAGCAGTGTTTGTAAGTGTCTATACAACCTCCTCTGCACTCACTGGCTGCTTCTGGATATGCCTGGTTCCACTACTTAAAGGCAAGATTACTACCTCTGCTACCCATCCCTACTGCCTGGACACCTTCCTGCTGCACACCTCACACAAAATTCCTTTACATAAAATACTTAAACATATAAAACTTTGTTATATAAAATATTGTTTCCAGAAAAACTATTAAATTCCATTTTTATCATTTTAACTTTAAGCTTCTGGTAAAAAAGTAACACTGTCAGTTTGAGAACTGCCTATTACACAAGAAGTATATAAAAATAATTTTTCCCGGCACTGTCTACAGACTGGCCAGTAATGATCCATCTACCTACTTGCCTAGCTGCTTGCTCCCTTATTAGGATTGAGGTATGACTGTCTAGGATGAGTGGATATAGAGAAAATGATAAGTGTACCTGGGGACTGAACTAAGTCTCTACCCAAGAAAACTACAACACAAAGTGTTTGTAATGCTTCAGAAGAAATTCTTATGAAAATTAAGCTGTGCATAATAAGTGTTCTAACATTTAGTTCCTCTCTTCTGCTTAATATGCTTTTCAAAACTGAGAAAACTCTTCAAATTTAATTTAAAACTTGCCATTTCATTATCCTGGCCAGAGAGTAAACATTTATAAACAAAATATATAGTGAAGGCTAAAGGCATCCAGATATTATGTTAGGTGCTTAAGAATACATGATGTGCACCATGTCTCTGCCTTCTAAGAGGTCACGTTTTAGTAGCAAAGCTAGAGAAGTACAAATATGAAAGGACAGGTACGTGTTAACATACTTCTAAAGCTTCTAAGTATTAAGGACGATGGCTAGAGGGCCATGAAATGTAAGCAGCATTTTAAAGAGGCATTGCAGGGATACCAGAAACACAGAAATGCTTTTTTAGCATTCATTTTTTTTTTGGGCAATGAAGAAATGACTGCCTTCTAAAAACCATATTTCACAGACTACATCAAGTATAGGGTACAAAATTATTTTACATACTACAAAGAAGAAAAAAACCACTGCCAATTTAACTGACAAAATGTTTTTTCATTATTTAGAATTTAATGCTCATTGAAGAAGTTTGTTTAGACTCTTAAAATATGCATTTTAATCATGTGTTGCTCTTCTGCGTGCACAAAATGTGTAAGAAATATTAAGGTATTTGTAAAATCTTCTGTTTCAAGTGTAATCTTTCTGAAGACAAATGGCAAACTCAACACAAGCAGTACAACAATGGGTGCAACTCAAACAGACAATGCAGCAATGGCAGCTACATCACAATTGCTACCTATCAGACTGAAGTATGCCATCAGATACTAAAATGTGAAAAACATGAATCTTAGAATTAATGAAATGACATAAGATTTTAGTGACACAGCCTTCAATTTAAAACATGCTTTTCAATTATTTACACTGAGAAGTTATCCGTGATTTAAGGTAATTTTTCTACATACCTTAATCGAATTGAGTTTGTTTATTCTTGGCCTATAGTTGTTTGGATCTCTTCTGAATGTAATTTCAAGCTGAGACAAAAATTTATTCATGCCAGCCAAAAGGGTTTGAGGACTAGAGGAAAAATAAAATCTATCAGTTGTGACTGAATTTTACCCCCCCCAGTTTAATTACTTTTTTAGGAGGAAGAGTATTACGAATCACTGTTCCCTCTAATTCCCCAATCAAAAGTCATCTGGATAATAGTATAGTCACAGTACATTATAAAGTCTATATTCAGAAATGTCTTTGCTTGGACTATTAGTTTGTTTGGCTATATTTTTATGCAAAACAAACACAGTTTAAAGTGTTTCTGATCTGGAAAAAAAGTCAGTGAGAAGTACTGCTTTAGAAAAATTATTTGATTGAAGAATTTCAAATCTAAGATTTTTAGGGGAGAAGAGAATTTAACAGAAAAGGTAATATTTATGTTAGAAATTTGGCACAAAGCAATATGTACAACATAATGGTGTTTAGTAATAACACCTTTTAAAATTTCTATACTTTATTCATCTTTTCTCACCCAAACTAGTTCTTAAATCATGTTAAGTCATATCATACATGTGGAACATTTTAAGCATTTTGTAAATACAAAGGGAGGATCACTATTTGAATAGCTTTATGTAGTCTAAGAAATTTCCCTAACTCTCAAAGAAGTTGTGTTATTTTCAGTAATAGATACATAAATTTTAAATAGAAAAAAAAAAAAAAAGGAATTCTAATAAGTTTAGTACTTCTATTCCTTGGATGTATTCAAATAGCAAATCCATTCCTCCCTAAACCAGGAAACATTATGTTGGAATCACATGAACTTGCTGTTTTTACAGGTCAAATGGCTGAATATCAGGAATTTCATACAGTTCAACCCAATAAGGTTTCAGCACTAAAAGTGTAAAAAATTTCTCATAAAAAAAATTTCTCATAAACTAATGTGAAAGTTCTTTATATTACAAGTACTCTCAATCAAGCCAATAAGGAAAAAAGGGGACGGAGGAGGTAAAATCATTCATTTTTAACTCTGCTGTACATTAATACCAGATATTTGGGGTATAGTGAGCTTTACCACTAGCGGTGTAAATTGGGCAAATCATGCATCCAAATAATGAAACAGACAAAACTGAACCTGAAAGAAAAGGTGAGGGGCCCAAAGCTCCGCATGCTTATTCCCCTGGGTCAGGAGTTCTATACCATAGTCTAAAAACCGCTATTCTACCCAGGGCCATCCAGTACCGAATATGCATAATCTTGGGAGTTACAAAATCATTTCTAGAATTTCTGGTTATCTCTTTCCTTATTAAAAATTAAAACAGTATGACTTATGTCTATATGTTGATTGGAAAATTTAAAATAATCTTCTGGGGAGATTCAAGATGGCAGAGAGTAGGTGGACGTGGAGTTGATCTCTCTCCATGGATGCATCAGGAATACATCTATAGATGCAACAATTCTCACAGAACACCAGCCGAAAACTAGCAGAAGACCTTGGACACCGAAAAGGAGTATAAAGATCCCTGTATAACTGGGTAGGATGGAAAAAAAGAAGGGAGGAGAAGAGGAAGCCGGATGGGACTGCACCCTGGGGCGGGGGAACTGAAGCAGAGAAGAGATTCTCGAATTTGGGGAAACCCCCTCTCTGACGGGGAAATCGATTGGGACAGAAGGGAAGCATCTCAGGCTGTTGGAAGAGGGTGAAGCTGCTGATCCGTAGCAGACAGGACAGAGTAAGAAACACACAGATGGCCCGTAGAATGGCCCTACGTGACCCAGACTGGGATGTGTGTTCACAGGTGTGCAAGGGGGCTGAGAGCTGGTGTGTGGGGATTGGAGAACAGGCCCAGAGTGAAAAGTGCTGTTGGCTGTGGGAAGACGGACTGAGGGGACGGGAGGGAGGAAATCCGCAGCAGGGAATGCCTGTGGAGGAAGACTGGCTGCCACGGAAGCAGGGCACTATTGCTAAGTCCCCCGCAGGCAGAGGAGACACTATTGTAACCTCTCTCTCCCCACGTCACCGCCTGCCAATGACAATAAAAGAAGCCCGCTCAGGGCTGGCTCTTGTGCGCTGGCTGCTGAGACATAAAAAAGCCCCCTCAGAGCTGGTCCTCATGTGCCGGCTGCGGGGCAATTAAAAAAAAAACACCATCACCCTCTCAGGGCTGGCCCTCACATGCCTGCTGCCGGGTGCCAGAAAAACCCCAGCCAGGGTTGGCCCTCACATGCCTTACGCTGGGTGCCGGAAAAGGCCCTCACTCAGGCCGTATCTCTTGCACCCATGGCCGACGGCTACCCTGTGCATTTGGTGCCGCTGGGGCTCCAAATGCAGATCCAAGCAGTCATACCACCTCTGTACCCAGTCCTCACAGGGCCAGACCCAAGAGCTCCAAGGCAGCCTCAGGACCAGACTCCTGCGGGCAGACCACACGTAGAGGTGGGGATAAAACCAAAGCTGAACCCCAGGGACGGGGTGACTAAGGAAGAGGATGGAAAATCCTTCCACTGGCAGCACAAGCTGCAGATTAAATCCCCACGATCAGCTAGGAAGACCCTGCGTCTATGGAACATCTGAGTAGACAATGAGTGTTCCCACAAATGAAAACGGTCCAGCTCTGGCAGCTGTGGACTTTGGGGGCAGCACACGTGGGAACTGGGCCACATTAGAGTCGGAGGGGTCCCCACAGGGCCCACAGCAGGTCCACAGACCAGCCCAGAGGCAGAGGAGGGGCTCCGGGGGAGGCAGAGGGGGGCTGTGGCTCACAGTGTGTGCAAGGACCCTCACAGCGGAGACCCCAGGGAAACATAATTATTACTATTAATTTTATTGTTTTGATTCATTCTGTTGTTGGTTCTTCTTTTTTTCTTTTTGGTTTGTTTTACTTTCTTTTTTTTCTTTGTTGTTTTAGATTTTTATTTAGTCTTTTGGATCTTTGTTTTATAACATATTTTTATCTTTTTTTGGAATATATTTATATTTTTACTTTGCTTTTCTGTTGTTCTGTTCCTGTCCTGTATTTTTTGTCAATATATATTTTTTAATATTTCCATTTCTTCTTTGCTTTTCTGTTGTCCTGTGTTTTTCCCTTTTTATTTTACTATTTTTTTAATCATTTTTATAGATTTGTTCGGTTTCCTTGCTTTATTCTTCAGTGGGCACACTGCTTTGCTTTTGTTTTTAGGTTATGTGTTTTTGTTAGTATTAATCCTAATTGTTTGATTTCATTTTTGAATTCTTCTATTTGTCTGGTTTTTCTCTTGCTTTTTTGTTTTATTTGACTGTTTTTCTTTTACATGTGTGTGTGTTTCCCTGTTTCCGGTTTTTTTTTTTTGGTTTGATTTTGTTTTTACCATTTCTCCAGGGTTTCGTTTGTCTTTTTTTTTTAAATACGTTTTCTGTTTTATCTTTTTTATATTTCTGTTTCTACGCTGCTTTTCTGTTGTTGTCTTCTTTCCCCTTTTTCTTTGTTTTTTTAATATCATTTTTGTCAGTTTGTTTTGTTTCTTTGCTTCACTCTTCAGTTGGCACTCTGCTTTGGTTTTGGGTTCTTGTCAACTTTCTTCTTAATTGTTTGATTTCGTTCTTGGGTTCTTTTGTTTGTCTGGTTGTTCTCTTGCTATTTGATTTATTTGGTTCTGTTTTTGTTTCTTTTGTGTGTGTGCACGTTTCTTTGTTCCTGTTTCTGTTTGATTATACTTCTTACCTGTCTGGGGTGTTGCTAGTCTTTTTTTTTTTTTTAAATCCCCTTTATTGCCAGGACGAGCAACTTGCGGGGTCTTGGTCCCTTGAGCAAAAGTCAGGCCTGAGGCTCTGGAGTGAGAGCACCAAGTCCAGGATGCTGGACCACTAGAGAATTCCCAACCCCAGGGAAGATTAATCTCTGAGAGCTCTCATGGAGGCCTCCATCTGAATCCAAGACCCGACTCCACCCAACTGCCAGCAGCTCCCAGTGCTGGACGCCTCACACCAAACAACAAACAAGACAGGAACACAAACCCACCCATCAGCACACAGATTACCTAAAGTCATACTAAGCTCACAGACGCCCCAAAACATACCACATGACACGGCCCTACTCATCAAAGGGAAAAGACTCAGCTTCACCCACTAGAACGCAGGCACCAGTCCCTCCCATCAGGAAGCCTACACAAGACACTGGACCAACCCCACCATCGGGCAGAGAACAGAAGCAAGAGGAACTACGACCCTGCAGCCTAGGGAAAGGAGACCTCAAATACTGTAAATTAGACAAAATGAGAAGACACAGAAGTATCTTACAGGCAAAGGAGCAAGATAAAAACCCACAAGACCAAATAAATGAAAAGGAAGTAGGCAAACTACCTAAAAAAGAATTCAGAGTAACGATAGTAAAGATGATCCAAATTGTTGGACACAGAATAGAGAAAATACAAGAAACATTTAACAAGGACCTAGAAGAACTAAGGAGCAAACAAACAGTAATGAACAACACATAACTGAAATTAAAAACACTCTACAAGGAATCAATAGCAGAATAACTGAGGCAGAAGAATGGATAAAAGAGCTGGAAGACAAAGTGGTGGAAATAACTGCCGAGGAGCAGAGTAAAGAAAAAAAGAATGAAAGGAAGACAATCTCAGAAACCTCTAGGACAACACTAAACGCACCAACATTTGAATTATAGGAGTCCCGGAAGAAGAAAAGAAAAAGGGTCTGAGAAAATATTTGAAGAGATTGTAGTTGAAAACTTCCCTAACATGGGAAAGGAAATAGTTACCCAAGTCCAGGAAGCACAGAGTCCCATACAGGATAAACCCAAGGAGAAACACACCAAGACACACACTGATCAAACTAACAAAAATTAAATTCAAAGAAAAAATATTAAAAGCAGCAAGGGAAAACCAAAAAATAACATACAAAGGAATCCCCATAAGGTTATCAGCTGATTTTTCAGCAGAAACTCTACAGGCCAGAAGGGAGTGGTAGGATATACTTAAAGTGATGAAAGAGTAAAACCTACAACCAAGATTATTCTACCCAGCAAGGATCTCATTCAGATTCGACAGAGAAGTCAAAAGCTTTACAGACAAGCAAATGTTAAGAGAATTCAGCACAACCAAACCAGCTTTACAACAAATGCTAAAGAAACTTTTCTAAGTGGGAAACAAAAGAGAAGAAAAAGACCCACAAAAACAAACCCAAAACAATTAAGAAAATGGTAATAGGAACATACATATCGATAATAACCTTGAATGTAAATGGATTAAACACCCCAACCAAAAGACATAGACTGACTGAATAGATACAAAACAAGACCCATATTTATGCTGTTTAGAAGAGACCCACTTCAGACCTAGGGACACATACAGACTGAAAGTGAAGGGATGGAAAAAGATATTCCATACAAATGGAAATCAAAAGAAAGCTGGAGTAGCAATACTCGTATCAGATAAAATAGACTTTAAAATAAAGACTGTTACAAGAGCTAGGGAGGGACACCACATAATGATCAAAGGATCAATCCTAGAAGAAGATATAACAGATATAAGTGTTTATGCACCCAACATAGGAACACCTCAACACATAAGGCAGATGCTAACAACCATGAAAGGAGAAATCGACAGTAACACAATAATAGTAGGGGACTTTAACACCCTACTTATACCAATGGACAGATCATCCAAACAAAATAAATAAGGAAACATGAGCTTTAAATGACACATTAGACCAGATGGAGAAAAATGAGATTTATAGGTCATTCTATCCAAAAACAAAGGAATACACTTTCTTCTCAAGTGCACACAGAATGTTCTGCAGGATAGACCACATCTTGGGTCACAAATCAAGCCTTGGTAAATTTAAGAAAACTGAAATCGTATGAAGCATCTTTTCTGACCACAATGCTAGGAGACTAGATATCAATTACAGGAAAAAAAAACTGTAAAAAATACGAACACATGGAGGCTTAAACAATACGCCAGTAAACAACCAAGAGATCACTGAAGAAATCAAAGAGGAAATAAAAAAATACCTAGAAACAAATGACAATGAAAGCATGATGACCCAAAACCTATGGGATGGAGCAAAAGCAGTTCTAAGAGGGAAGTTTATAGTAATACAATCCTACCTCAAGAAACAAGAAAAATCTCAAATAAACAACCTACCCTTACACCTAAAGCAATTAGAGAAAGAAGAACAAAAGAACCCCAAAGTTAGCAGAAGTAAAGAAATCATCAAGATCAGATCAGAAATAAATGAAAAAGAAATGAAGGAAAGATCAATAAAACTAAAAGCTGATTCTTTGAGAAGATAAACAAAACTGATAAACCATTAGCCAGACTCATCAGGAAAAAAGGGAGTAGACTCAAATCAACAGAATTAGAAGTGAAAAAGAAGTAACAACTGACACCACAGAAATACAAAGGATCATGAGAGACTACTACGAGCAACTATATGCCAATAAAATGGACAACCTGGAAGAAATGGACAAATTCTTAGAAAAGTACAACCTTTTAAGACTGAACCAGGAAGAAATAAATACACGAACAGACCAACCACAAGTCCTGATATTGAAACTGTGATTAAAAATCTTCCAACAAACAAAAGCCCAAGGCCAGATGGCTTCACAGGTGAATTCTATCAAACATTTAGAGAAGAGCTAACACCTATCCTTCTCAAACTCTTCCAAAATATAGCAGAGCGGGGAACACTCCCAAACTCATTGTATGAGGTCACCATCACCCTGATACCAAAACCAGACAAATATGTCACAAAAGAAGAAAATTACAGGCCAATATCACTTATGAGCACAGATGCAAAAATCCTCAACAAAATACTAGCAAACAGAATCCAACAGCACACTAAAGGATCATACACCATGATCAAGTGGGGTTTATCTCAGGAATGCACGGATTCTTCCATATACACAAATCAATCAATGTGATACACCATATTAACAAAGTGAAGGATAAAAACCATATGATCATCTCAATAGACGCAGAAAAAGCTTCTGACAAAATTCAACACCCATTTATGATAAAAACTCTCCAGAAAGTGGGAACAGAGGGAACCTACCTCAACATAATAAAGGCCATATATGACAAACCCACAGCAAACATCATTCTCCATGGCGAAAAACTGAAACCATTTCCTCTAAGATCAGGAACAAGACAAGGGTGCCCACTCTCACCACTATTATTCAACATAACATAGTTTTGGATGTTTTAGCCACAGCAATCAGAGAAGAAAAAGAAATAAAAGGAATCCAAATTGGAGAAGAAGAAGTAAAACTGTCACTGTTTGCAGGTAACATGATACTGTACATAGAAAATCTTAAAGATGCCACCAGAAAACTAGTAGAGCTAATCATTGAATTTGGTAAAGCAGCAGGATACAAAATTAATGCACAGAAATCTCTTGCATTCCTGTACACCAACAATGAAAAATCAGAAAGAGAAATCAAGGAAAGACTCCCACTTACCACTGCAACAAAAAGAATACCTAGGAATAAACCTACTTAAGCAGGCAAAAGACCTGTATGCAGAAAAGTACAAGACACTGATGAAAGAAATCAAAGATACAAAACAGATGGAAAGATATACCATGTTCTTGGATTGGAAGAATCAACATTGTGAAAATGACTATACTACCCAAAGCAATCTACAGAGTCAATGCAATCCCTATCAAATTACCAATGGCACTTTCCACAGAACTAGAACAAAAAATTTCACAATTTGTATGGAAACAAAAAAGACCCCGAGTACCCAAAGCAATCAAGAAAGAAAAACGGAGCTGGAGGAATCAGGCTCCCTGACTTCAGACTATACTACAAAGCTACAGTAATCAAGAGAGTATGGTACTAGCACAAAAACAGAAATATAGATCAATGGAACAGGATAGAAAGCCCAGAGATAAACCCACGCACATATGGTCACCTTATCTTTGACAAAGGAGGCAAGAATATATGATGGAGAAAAGCAGCCTCTTCAATAAGTGGAGCTGGGAAAACTGGACAGCTGCATGTAAAAGAATGAAATTAGAACACTTCCTAACACCACACACAGAAATAAATTCAAAACGGATTAAAGACCTAAATGTAAGACCAGACACTATAAAACTCTTAGAGGAAAGCATAGGCAGAACAATCTATGACATAAATCACAGCAAGATCCTTTTTGACCCACCTCCTAGAGAAAGGGAAATAAAAACAAAAATAAACAAATGGGACCTAATGAAACTTAAAAGCTTTTGCACAGCAAAGGAAACCATAAACAAGACAAAAAGACAACCCTCAGAATGGGAGAAAATATTTGCAAACGAAGCAACTGACAAGGATTAATCTCCAAAATATACAAGCAGCTCATGTAGCTCAGAATCAAAAAAACAAACAACCCAATCCAAAAATGGGCAGAAGACCTAAATAGACATTTCTCCAAAGAAGACATACAGATTGTCAACAAACACATGAAAAGATGCTCAAATCACTAATTACTAGAGAAATGCAAATCAAAACCACAATGAGGTATCACCTCACACCAGTCAGAATGGCTATCATCAAAAAATCTACAAACAATAAATGCTGGAGAGGGTGTGGAGAAAAGGGAACCCTCTTGCACTGTTGGAGGGATTGTAAATTGATGCAGCCACTATAGAGAACAGTATAGAGGTTCCTTAAAAACCTAAAAATAGTACTACCATTTGACCCAGCAATCCCACCACTGCGCATATACCCTGAGAAAACCATAATTCAAAAAGATACATGTAAATATTCCTGCAATGAACACTGTGGTACAACTGCCAGGATATGGAAGCAATCTAAATGTCCATAGACAGATGAATGATTAAAGATGTGGCACATATATACGATGGAATATTAGCCTTAAAAAGGAACGAAACTGAGTTATTTGTAATGAGGTGGATGGACCCAGAGTCTGTCATACAGTGAAGTTAAGACACAAAGAGAAAAATACGTACCGTATGCTAATGCACATATATGGAATCTAAATAAACGGTACTGATGAACCTAGTGGCAGGGCAGGAATAAAGACACAGACGTAGAGAACGGACTTGAGGACACAGTGGGGGGAAAGGAAAGCTGGGACGAAGTGAGAGAGTAGCACTGACATATATACACTACCAAATGTAAAATGGATGGTCAGTGGGAAGCTGCTGCATAGCACATGGAGATCAGTTTGATGCTTTGAGATGACCTAGAGGGGTGGGACAGGGAGGACGGGAGGGAGGCTCAAGAGGGAGGGGATATGGGGATATATGTATACTTATAGCTGATTCAGTTTGTTGTACAACAGAAACTAACACAACATTGTAAAGCAATTATATCCAATAAAGATTATAAAAAAAAGAGCCAGCCAACTTGAAATAAATAACTAACTAAATAAAATAAGTTTCTAAGTGTTGGAACTTATAATTAGGTTTGAATAGTTTACAAAATAGTTTTACCTGTTTGCAAGTGTGTTCTTAGATGGAACACCATCAAAAACAATGACTCGATCTGCTAGATAGGTGGCCATGATGAAGTCATGTTCCACAACAAAGGCTGTCTTCTTAGCATGGAGTATGAAACTAAAACACATGATTTTGAAATCTTAGTTTTATATCATCATATTCAAATACTATGTTAAGCACTTTTGTCTGCCACTACACATGATCACAGGTAATACTCTTATGAGCGTGACATTACCGTTTGACAACTCGAGCAGCCATCAATCTTTGCTCAGAATCCAAATAAGCAGATGGTTCATCAATTAAATAGACATCAGCAGGTTTGCCCAAACAAAGAGCTAAAGCTACTCGCTGCAGTTCACCACCAGATAATGTCTGCACCTATTTGCAAAAGAAGTTCAGTAAACCATGTAGAGACATCCAAAGTTTAAAATAATAAAATGATAAAACAACAAAAATTATTTAGAGTACCTCTTGATCGATGATGTTTTCAATTTGCAGAGGCTTCATTACATCAGTCACAAATTGTGGATGAGTGTAAGCATCTCTGATCTTTTCATGTAGTAGCTGGCGAACACTTCCCTGTTTTTAATGGAAAAGTATTGAAATTTTATTTCAGTATAGAACTACTCTAATTATGAATCTTGAGAAAGTTAAGCTACACAGCAAAAGTATATCAATTTGCCACCAACAGATATCGATAGTATTTTGATGCTTATCCATCAGCTATGACATGTTTTTTGAGATTTTAAAAATTAAAAACCCACCATGTCCAAGTTAAAAAAAAAACAAAACAAAAATCTTAAAATTTGAAAGTAGTAAATGATGAAGGTTTCAGGGAAGCAATCATTAGAGACTAGGAATACTTCTAAAGGTCACTATGGGTATCAAGTAATCTTCGGCAATCTGTGAGCTAACACAAAATGCACAATAATATGACAGGGATGAATTTAAGATGTCTTTTAAGTTGTTATCTGAGGAGAGGGCTGAGTTTGAGAACTTAAAAGCTAAGCTTATAGAAAGCATCAATGATAAAATTTTCCTTGTAAGCCAAGCCATCTCAAATATTCCCAACATGAGTGAGTACTGAGGTACTGAGCATAGATACTGTAGTTAATTAGTTCATTACAACACCTGCAGAAATCAAAGGAGGTTAATTTCATAATGTTTTAAGGCTCATCCATATTGTAACATGTATCAGAGTTTTATTTCTTTTTATGGCAGAGTAACAGTGGCTCTACCATTTTTCATTCCCACCAGCAACGTATGAGGTTCTAATTTCTCTACATCCTCAGCAATACTTGTTATTGTCTTTCTGCTTTAAGTCATTCTAGTGGGTGTGATGTGGTATCTCAATGTGGTTTTGATTTGTATTTCCCTAATGACTAACGATGCTGTGCATCTTTTCATGTGTTTATTGGCTATCTGTATATTTTCTTTGGAAAAATGTCTATTCAAATCCTTTGCTCATCTAAAAATTGAGCTGTAAGAGTTCTTTATATATTTTGGATACGAGTACCTTATTAGATATATGATTTGCAAATTATTTCTCCAGTCCTGTGGGTAGCCTTTCACTTTCTTGATGTCATTTGCAGCACCAAAACACATTAAGTTTTTGAAGATTTATTTTGGAAAAAGATGCCAAACAGACTTTAAAAGAGTTTCCTAGCAGTGGAAATGAATAAAGGACTGTAGTAGTCCTAAGATCTTCCTTAGCCACCTTATTACACCTGTACAGAAACTAATTTGGAGAAAAATTTTGATATAGTGTAAAATTAATGATCTAGGTATATATATATATATATATAAACTCTTCTTCAATAACAAAATAACAGAATAGGGCTTCCCTGGTGGCGCAGTGGTTAAGAATCTGCCTGCCAATGCAGGGGACACGGGTTCGAGCCCTGGTCTGGGAAGATCCCACATGCCGCGGAGCAGCTAGGCCCGTGAGCCACAACTACTGAGCCTGCGCGTCTGGAGCCTGTGCTCCGCAACAAAAGAGGCCGGCCACGACAGTGAGAGGCCCGCGCACCGCGATGAAGATTGGCCCCCGCTTGCCGCAACTAGAGAAAGCCCTCGCACAGAAACGAAGACCCAACACAGCCATAAATAAATAAATAAATAAATAAAAATTAAAATTCAGTTTCTCTTAAAAAAAAAAAAAAAAAAAAAAAAAAAAAAAAAAAAAAAATAACAGAATAACTCACGGTTGATTTGGGACTGATTTTCTGTGGCTTATAACTGACATTTAAAACTGGTACTTCCCCTGCAAAGTAATGCAAATAAATAAGACACCGAAAACGGCCCAGATCTTCAAAGTTTACTATGTGGAACAGAGTAAAAAGACTCAATATTACAATAGTACCTCCTTCATCAGGTTTAAGTCTCCCAGCAAGCATTCTGATAAATGTCGTTTTACCAGTACCTGGCAACACAACATACAAAAAATTGACTTGAAAGATGCTTCACATTTACAGTAAATCACTAACGTACTAATGGATTTTAGCTGAGAAATTAGTTTTGAACAAATACACTGACACTACTGAATTCTGAAGGTTATATAGAAAAATACTTGAACTTTCATGATTCATCTCTCAAGTATCATTCTAAACTAATTAGGAGGAATATAGACTATTTAAAGCTTATGACGGCCATTTTAACAAATGGTGGGTCTATAAAGTCTTGGGTTAGTTCTTGAAAGACTTACTTAGCTAAAATATCAATGCACACAATTTATTGTTAAGACAGGACAATAACTGTTATGATTGATACCATCATCATAAAGGCCAGTTACATGAAATATTTAATTGCAACCAAGCTCAAAATTCCTGTTAACTAAAAACTGATACATTGCAACAATCTTCATAAAGTTTTTTTCTTCTACAGTTTTGTAAGCTGTAAGTACACAATTCAAATCTTTTTCTAAAAATCATGAAAGCAATACCAGATATTTGGCACTCAAATTCATTTCATAACTATATTTATGACGATAATCTATTACTAAAAAGTGTTGGTAATACAACTATTTACAAAGTTAGAGTAGCCTAAATTTAAATTAAGAAAGGTTCCAAGTGGAGGAATGCAAGGAAAACATTTTAAACTAGACTGCTTCAGAACTACAAATTTATCCTTTCCTTCCTAGTCAGTTTCTAAGATGAATAAGTGCTATTCGTATCAATTTATACATAGAAAAACCAGCTTAGAAAAAATCTTATTCTCACTGAAGGTTATGAAAACAAAGTAAGAAATATGAACTCGATTAAATGACAGATTAAATCATATGTTGTCACAAAATGTGAACTACACTGAGTAATGTAGGAATTCAATCCAGCTCCCAGACCTATAACTGAGTCAAAGTTTTTCACGGAGTAATTAACACTCAGTTACTGGATAAACAGAACAAACTTCCGAATATCACAAAATAAGGAAAACTTACCATTTTCCCCCAACATCACCATGATTTCAGAATCTGTAAACTCTCCAGCTACAATTGCTAGCTCAAACTCTCCCATCTTTTTCTTCATTCCAGGATATTTATACATACACATCTTTTTAACTTCTTCTTCATTTGCTGTCTCAGCTACTTTAAAAACAAGTGATGAATCTCTGAATCTCAAGTTTTCTGTTGGAACATAGCCATCCAAAAAAATGTTTATGCCTGTTGGAAAGTCATTGAAATAGATTAGTAAAGATCACTTAAAGACTAAACTTTTTCCACAAAAATAAATTATCATATAAAAGCCAAAACCCTAGGCTCTCTTGTGAGCAATCTATGCATAGATTTAAATTTCTGTGGATTTATAGCATGCAGTTTGACAACAGTGTTTCACGTACCTAATGCCAAGTTTAAATAATACATGCCTATATACACAAAGCATAACTTTTCATTATTACGTGATTTTTGTAAGATTTTTTCCATCAGATTTTATGTGAAAGCCTATACTGCCATTTCTTCTGTATTTTAAAATAAAAAATTGTAATTTTTCTCTACAAAATGACAAGTAAAATGGAATATTTTCAGACTGACATAAATTAAAATAGTTTGAGCAATAATTTTTTAAAGATGATTTAAGTTATGAATATTCATTTTCATGTGAGACATAACCATACGTTGAAGTTACGATTTACTGCATTTGTTTTCAGATTAACTTCGCAGCTTTGAAAGAAATTTATAATAACAAACTAATTTCATTAACCTTTTTTTTGGCTTCACTGTACAAACACCATTATCTAAACAGATTTTAATAACTCAAAGTAAACTAACATACTGTACATGAAAATTCCTCCATACTGAAGTTGTTAAGAACCACAATGGCAGGTGCACAGAAATGGAAAAGTGGATTATTTGGGAAACAGTGAAAAGATCCGTTTTTAAAATGTTTACTATTTATAAGAGAAGGACAGTAGGTGAAGTTTCAGAAGGTCTTGAAAGAAAGTCTAAGGATATTATTCATGTCATCTGCAATTAAGAACCACATCTAGGCCTTTTCAGCCTAGAACACAGGTGTTCAATAAATATTTATTGACAGAATAAACATATGTGTTTATTCTGCCCAAATTAGCATTTTTATATCTTAAACTATTTAAAAATTACAAATGTGGGGTTAAAAAGATTAAAACCAAAAATTAAATAAAAATATAAACTTGAAGGAACCTTAGTGGCCATTTAGTCCAAGTGCCTAACTCATCAGGTAAGAAAATGAAAGCTCAGAGAAGTGACTTTGTGGAAAAAACACTAACAAGTCAACTTTATACATTAATATTGCAATGTCTCTCTTGCCAATTTAAAAGTGAGTTCAAGCTAAAATTCCTTTACAGTTCATAAAGAGCTTTTACATATAATGTGTTAATTTCAGTATATTAAAGGAAAGCAGAAAGATTAAGTGCAGTTTGTCACTTGAATTGTTTTAACAGATAGGGTACATTAAAAACCTCACCAGCAACTACTTCTTGGCATAGGCTTTAGACATGGCATCTATAAATGGAATTATGAAAAGTGATTGCCAGGTACCCATGTCATTATCATCAATGTGATTCTAGAACTACTTTAGGCAGAGTCGGCATTCAATAAATACTTGCTAACTGAGGAGAGTAAAACATTAATTGCTTCTGATATCATCTCTTAAAGACTACTGGAAAGAAAACTGGGCAATCTCACAAATTTTCCCTTAAAATGCCTACCTATCTCAAATGTATAGATAGGGACGTGAGAGCAATTCCTTCCCCACACCTTAAACTATTTATACACTTTTTATAAATTAAAAGAGCTACCACCGCCTTTTTATGCAGAGTATGATGCAATATAATTTCTTTCTCCAAAAGTTTCTTAGGTAACTCAAAAGCAATCTCTTTGAAGAGACAGCTTTAAAAAAAAAAAAAAAGAGCCTGTTCAACCTAGGGAGCTATAAGGCTACATGAATAATTATTCTTGTAGAATATGGTATTTTTTCAAGATATGGACTAAGTAGTCCTTTTAGGTGTTCTAGATTGCCAGCTTAAGGCATAGCTGGAGAGAAGAAATGTAAAAAAGTAAAAATAGGAATGAGGAAGCAGTGAAGGGGAACAGGAAAGAAATTAAAAGGAAGAAGGTGTACCAGGTAGCAAGTGCACTGATTCTGTTTCAAGAGCCACTTAGTGGTAGGCTAGTTTTTACTTTTGCCTAACCTGCTTAGGGAAGAGACATGGAAAAGAGAGACCAGAGAGTCCTTCTTTCCTGAAAGTAAAAGGAGTAAGTGAAAATACACTTACTAAGCTATTTTATTAGAATTTTAGTCACTTACTAGACTATAATATACTTAACTATCTTATTAGACTTTTGTATAGTCTTAGTTTCACAAACTTAGGATACAGATTACAGATAAATTTGAAACATGAAAACAAGATGCACTAAATGAATTTTAAGAGTTTTCCTACTGGTATTGGCCCGTCAAAGATAAAGCTGAACATGACAAATAGTACAGTGATGCTGCAGAGGCCAAAATATAAAAGAAACTTTTAATATAGCAAATAAATAGAGCAAATAAATAAATAGAGTGAAATTGATAAAGCATTTTTACCCACAACAAAAACTTCTACAAAAAGACATAGGTTATGTTTAACAACTGATTTATATAACCTTATATATGTATATTCTATTGGGAGATTAAATTCCTTAAGGCCAGAGTTTTGGATAAGTAATACGAGAGCAACACTTAACTACTTAGCATCAACAGCAATACATTTTCTAAGCATTAGAGTGAAAGAGAATACAGCATTGTGAAAAGTTTTTCAAGTTACCTTCTCTTACACTAAAAGGCATAGTGACAACACCGTAAGCACTTGGTACGCCATATAAACAGCAGATGAAGTCAGAGAGATAGTCTAATACACTTAGATCATGCTCCACCACAATGATATATCTGAAAATCAATATAGATTTTTATTTTAAAATGTAATATATATAATTAAAATTATATTTAATTATAATTAAAACTTTTACATAGTTTTTTAAAAAACTACAGTGTAAATTTCAGGAAGATAGATATATTTTTAAAAAATTAACTGTAAAGACCATATTAAGCATAAGTAATAAAACATTTTCTTTAAGACTCATTATCAACGTTCGTACTTCAAATTGTTTTCCTAAACTAAAAGAAAAAAGTTAACATGAAATAGTGTATGAATATATGAAATAAATGTTTGGCTAATAAAAAACATATTTTAAAATAAACTTTACAAAGCAGAAACAATTATAATAGATTTAAATCAGACCTATTCTAAACTGTTTATTATGCTCTTCAACTTATGCATTAAACCCTTCTACTTGTCCTGTCTCATGCTAGCTGTAGTAAGGAATGCATAGAGAATACAACAGAATCCTCAACCCAAGGACTTTCACTTTAGCTGTGGAGACAAGGAATAGATATGAAACAATACCAAAAAACACTACATTAGCAAAATGTTTTTACAGGTAATAAAAATCTAGTGACGGTAAGAAAGAAAATAGATTAGTGTGTGTACTGGAGCACTTTATGAACGGGATGGGCTATGACATGACTTTTCAAGTGGTAAGAAAAAAGTATTGCTAGTATAGAAACTATTAGGCAAATAATAGTCATAAAGCTTTTATGCAGCATCTTATTCCTATTCAACTTAGCTCAAGATGTTCAAAAAGCAATGTCCTACAGACACCTAAAATTCTAATTTATCAGCTTCCTGTACAAATAAAAACCAGCCATATTTTTATTGATGGAATCACTACTCCCATAAAAAAAACTCAATTTTATTTGCAATCATATATTGTTTAAATTGTCAAGCATGCCTAATTCATTCTTTTCTTTCTTTATCTAGATTCTAATTCAGGCTGTCATTTCTATCAATATTTTTATAGGCTTTTAACAAACCTCATTTTCTTCAGGTCCCCAGATGTGGCTCTCAGTTCCAAATGAAACACATACCATCTTCAGACTTTCTTTTAAGACCTTCCAAAACTTTAGCTACTATAGATCTTCCTCAATTTATAAGGTTACACCCTGATAAACCCATCGTAATTTGAAAATGCATTTAATATGCCTAATCTAACAAACATCATACTTAGCCTAGCCTACCTGAAATGTGCTCAGAACACTTGTATTAGCCTACAGTTGGGCAAAATCATGTAACATAGAGCCTATTTTATGATAAAGTGTTGAGTATCTCATGTAATGTACTGAAAGTGAAAAACAGAATGGTTCTAAGGGTACCAGCTGTTCACCCTCGTGCTCATGTGGCTGACTTGAAGCTGCGGCTTGCTGCCGTTGCCCAGCATCAGAAGACAATATCGTACTGCCTATCGCCAGACTGGGAAAACATCAAAATTCAAAATTTGAAGTACAGTTTCTACTGAATGTGTATTGCTTTCACAATACTGTAAAGTTGAAAAATTGGTCAACTGAACCACAGCATCTGTACTTCTTTTATTTCATTTATATATAGGACACACTGAAAAATGGCTCTTTCCTTGTTTCCTGAATAATCTACCCTTCCATCCCTGTGTGTCTAAGGGTGGTCTATCATCTCAATGGTCTAAAATCCTACCTAAAATCCTCACCTGCTGAAATTCTACATAACCCTTTCATGGTTCACCTCCAATTCTACCTCCAGTAGGAACACCCTTCTTAATATGCAAATAAGTTTTTGAGCATCAATAAAAATGGCAAATCACCCAAGTGGGCCAATACTTATCCTGCCTTGGTATCTTTATTGGCAGTGTTCCATTATTTGGAATAATTCTCTGCTTTTTTACCATTAAAATCTTCAAGGCCCAGTATAAGGCAGCATAGTTATTATCTAGTGGCTTTTAATGTGCTTTGAAAAGAAGAAAAAAATAAGTCACACCTCCTGCCTTCCCTACTTTCAAATGGAGCTTATGCAGAAGTCCAAAATGTTAAAAAAGATTTAGGGGAGCCACTCTATTTTCTGAGGGTTTGGGAAGAAACAATAATCTGCATCATGAGAAATCTATGCTATGAAAATTTACACCCTACACTTAATTTTGGGTTATCTGTTGGTTTTTAACCTTCCTCTCGCATTACTGTTCCCCTCTCTAATCCATCCTCTATTTCTTGTTGTTTATCAGAGGATATGAGCTTCAAAATCTTTTTACAGCATTAAAGACTAAATGTATGCCTTGATATGTTGCAGAATTTCAGGATGCAGATATACTTCCTGTAACTTTTTATTATCAGTCTATTACTACAAAGAGATTATTTTGACCCTATACCTATAAAAATGAGACCCAGCACATCTGAGAAAATGTCTAACAATCACTTTCTTCGCTTTGTCAATCTAACCTGTTTTGGCATGTTATCCCTTTTACAACTATGGTTACTGCCCTCTCATAATATAGAATGCAGTGATTTGGCTGAATATTGAAATACATGGCACCTGGTTGTAAATTATTATCCTTTTAGCTTTTTTATTACAGTTAAAGCATTATGTAGTATTAAAAAAAATATGTGTAAATGTAGATATCTATGATATTCATTTCAGTAAAACAAAGGAATATAAAAATGTTTTATAAAAAGGTATTAGGGTTGAGAACTACTGACTTGACTGCATGTGTATTCTTTAATTTACCTTATCCTGAAGTCCCTGAATATTGGGACATTTTATACTCTTACTTTCCCCAAAGAGGCTATCATAATGCCCTGGTCTATGTATGAAGTGAAAATTATGGCTACAGTTTGGCTCAACTAAGACTGTCTCTTTACCACTGATATTCCAAGTTTTACTTCAAGGTATGTACATGGATCATTTGCTCCTTGAATCTATGGAGTCAAGTTTTCCAATTCTGGAAAATACCCAGCCATGACCTTTTCATAGCTTTGTTTTTCAGACTCTTATTAAGATATATGTAAATCATCTTCTCATTCTATTCTCTCTTATCCCATTCTCCATGTCTCTGAACCTCCCTTCTGTATTTCAATCTCATTCTCTCTCTGCTGTATTCTGGTAACTTGCTCAGACCAACTTTTCAAGTTTCTCACGCTCTTTTCTGTTGTACCTAACCTGTCTAATCTGTCCAGTGAGTTTTCAATGTCATGACTATACTTTTAATTCCTAGATTTGTTTGGGTTTTTTAAACATTTACCTGTTGCTTTTTTGTAGTATCATATTCTTAGAGTTTTAAATCTTCATGTTTTAAATTATTTTAAATATTATTTTACAGTCTCTTTGGGAATGTCACTCGAAGTTCCTGAAGTCTAAATTCTGCTGTTTGTTGTGTCTACTGACTCATTTGTAGACAGTTTCCTCCTATCAATTATAACCCTGGGCTTAAAGCTCTTGAGCCTTGACCTGTAGAAATCCTGTGTGACCAGGGTTGCGGGCATCTGCTTCCAGAGTGGTTTTGTATTTGCTTCATCTAGGTGCCACAGAACTGAAGACTCCAGGGCCCTCTTGTTATACGACTCTCTTAACACGGCTGGCTCTTAGACGGCCCTGATTACATACATTTCAATTCCACACCCCTGTGAGCTGCCGGTCCCTAAAGAGATCCGAAGGGGAGCCAGCCCTCCATGTCCAAGAATCTCAGTGAGTGACAGGTGTATGTTTCCTTGACATCCTCCTGTGCTTCCTCTTTTGCTGAGAAAGCAGTCGTTTGAGAGTCCCGGCACTTTGTGTGATAATTCAATACAAGGCCTTGCTTCTTGCCCACAAGTGGTTGTTAAAGCTCAAGACTTACTACAGAGACAAGCAACGTCCCCTCAGGAAAGCCATCCTTGTTCTTCTCCTGTAATTTACAGTTCTCTCTTTGGTTTTTGATCCCTAGGGATTTCTCTTGCTCTCTTGTAAGATTAGCTATGAATTAAATCAGCTACTAAAGAGAGGAACAGAAAAAAGCCCTGGGTTCTTGCCATATCATAAATTTGAAACCTAGAAATAACTAGCTTTTCTGACCTTAAAACATCTTCATCTGCAAAATGGGAATACCACCTAGATTCTTACTTACAAGATTACTGAGGCACAAATTAGATAATGGATATAAAAACTCTGCAAACTACAAAAGCACCCTACAAATACAGGATGTTGTGATTACTTAACAGAAGTTTTTAAGAACTCCCTTGTGCTCAGTAAGACCTGGGAAACAAGAATTACTCTGTTCTAAATTGTGTGTATGAGTGACATATCCATTTGAGGATCTGGTAAAAGTTAAGGATCTGCTTCCCAGAAATCCATACATATATGCCAAAATTTGCATATCACTACAGAGTATTCTTAGGCTCCCTGGAAACAGGTATGGTAGTAAATGGATCTTGCATTAAGAATCTCTTTTCTAGATAGAGGAAGGTAAGTTCAAGCGATAGCTCCAATGACCAAGATGGAAAACACGCACATGTATGTGACATTGATGGTCCCAGTGTTTAAACTTTGTGAAACTCCTCAAACAAAACAGCACAGGCATATACCAAATCTGTACTTACCTATCTGGATTTATTAGAGATCGTATAGTAATAGCAGCCTTTAAACGCTGCTTGACATCTAGGTAACTAGAAGGTTCATCAAACATTAAACTATGAAAAAGAAAAGCAAACATAATTTGAAAGGCAAGTATGATAAAATTCTATCTTGCAGGTTATTTTAAAGCAATGAGATATAGTTTCTGATTTAACAACAACAAAAATCCCCTTATAATAATGAGGAGCCCACCCCATAATGGTAAAAATTTCTGTATTCTGTTCAGAAGTAGAAGAAAAGAAATTACGAAAGGCAGGACTGCATATCAAGTCTGGGGAGAGACTCCCAGATTAGGCTAACTTACAAACTGTTATCTCCTCATGAAAAATATTCTGATATATTCCAAAGTAATTCAGAGGGCTCTCTTAATTGGCTAAAGTCGGCTGCACTAAAGCAAACAGAGTTTTTGGAAAGGAGGGCTCTGCCCAGAATTACAGAATACTTTATGGAGAAAAACTAGCCTGCACTGGATGCCAGAGTAGAAGTATGGAAAAAGGTGAGAGCAAAAAATATCTGGGAGAAGAGAGGCATTAAAAGGTAGAAAGGAAACTCGCCTTTTTCACTTCCTTCTTCTCTCTCACATGACAAGCCACCCTGATTTAGGATAACCTAAAAGACCTGATTTTCCACTTGAGCTATGGAAAACCTTGCCGGCCTGGTAGGAGAGCTTTATCTTAAAAAAATGTCCTTCTTATGTATAAAAAGAGTTTACAAAGTAAACAGCTGACTTCAGATTAAAGAGCTCTAGAATCCGTAAGTTGTAAGGTACTTACCTAAATGAATTTTTTACCCCTGATGGAATAACAGGGAAATGGGCAATGGATGCACAACTGCTTCAACATCTGACCTCAAAGTTAGAATATCAGATACTCTTTCTATTAATTTCTCTCAAACCACTGCTCTATTAGCAGCATTATAAATAAAAACTCTAAAGTAAGGATAAGATTTACAAAAAGTATAAAGTAACCTACATATCAGCTTTCTGTATACAAACGACAGCACAGGCAAATCTCTGCAACTCTCCTCCTGAAAGATCTTCAACATTGCGTTCTTTTAGATGGGTTAAATCTACAAAGAACATAGAGGCATTGTGTTCAATGTTATTTTATTTTACCTCTTCAGGATAAAATGTATATTGCAAATCATTCTGCGTTTGAATATTTCTGTTGAAAATACGACAACTAAAAAAAAAAAAAAAAAAAAAAAAAAAAAGAAAATACGACAACTACTAGAGATTTTTCCATTTATTTCAGTAATCCATATAAAGATACCTATCTTTATGAGTTAAGTTCAGGGCCTATTAAAACACATACACAAAATAAACACTTACCGAGCTGCTGACATACAACTGCTTGTGACTTTGTTTCATCTTTCCGGTCCAAAATAGACCCCACTGTCCCCTGCCATAATATATCAGAAATAGTATTATTTTCCTTCAATACTAAAATTCCTTCACTATTAAAAACAGTCACAAAATAAAACAAGTTTACTTTGATTTATCTTTTATATGTCCACCAATATTTGTAATACCCACTAAATTCCTCCTAAAAAGCAACTAACCTTTGCAGCCTTGGGAATCTGGTCTACATACTGAGGTTTGATAATGGCTTTTAGGTCATCTTCAAGAATCTTGGTAAAGTAATTTTGCAATTCAGATCCACGGAAGTAAGTCAAAATTTCTTGCCAATCAGGTGGGTCCTAGAAATATATATATAATTATCTGAATTTAATAATATAATTGCAAAGAGGATGAATGTTATACAAAATAGAACACATATCCAAATAGAATACCTCTGCTTCTAAGATAATATTAGAGGTGGATTTAATTTCAAATCAAGAAACACCAACTCATAACAGTTTACGAAAGTTCAGAATTATCAATTAAGCAGCATAAACAGATTTTACCTAAAAAGGAGTTTCATTTATAGTTTCTCAGCATTAATTCCACAAATAATCTTGAAAGTAAGAACATTAAAAAATAAAATCACACATACTCTCTCCTTCATAGCCTCATAAAACTGAACCAAGACATTCATTTTTATAAGGTGGTAATACATACATCATATTTTCCAAGGTTTGGCTTTTGCTTTCCTGCTAAAATTTTTAAAGCAGTTGACTTTCCAATACCATTAGTTCCAACTAATCCCAAAACTTCACCCGGACGAGGAATAGGCAACCTGTCGTAAGTGTACAAAAATAATAAGACAACTCAGACTTATGTAGAAAAAGCGACGTAATACCAGAATGATGTATTTTAATGCACTTGCACTCCACACACATTCATTAATAAGCCAAAAGAGATATATGCCAGATATTATTGGCTATTAGGAAAAACAAAAACAGCAGCCAAGATTAACTTAAACTGTTGTTAGAAATGCATCCACAACTAATATTACTCCAAATTTTACTTATTCAACTTTCACTCAAAGTCTATTCTAAAGTAACAATTTTTCTTTACAATATAAGGCTCAGTTTTAATGTATAATAAAATGCTTTGGTAGAAAATTGCATAGCAGGTGCAACCTCACACTGTCTTTCTTTTTTTTGGCCTGTCATTTACTTACAAGGAGAGAAGTGCCACATCAACCAGAAATATTCCACTTCATTCTCCCTGCTGCAGTAGGCCCCTTAAAGCTGGCAGGTTGAGAAATACCTTTTTATTCGTTAAATCTAGACTCCTAGATTCAAAATATTAGTGTTCAGCAGATTAAAAACCTCAAAGAATGCCTGTTATTAACAATATATGTCGAAGTCCAGAGTAATATTCTCTGTAGATTATGAGATTAATAGATAAATAAAATCAAGATGAGTTCCCTTAAAAGTAATTTTGGGGATAAGGATATTATTAACAATAGTGATTCTCACCCCCAGTTGTATATTAGAATCACTGGGAGCCTTTTCAACTTACTAAGGTCCAGACTGTACATCCAGAGATAAGATGTAATTCAACTGGGCTGAAATTACCTGGGCATTAGTAGTTTTAAAAAGACCCTCAGGTAATTTTAATGTTAGCTAGAATGAACCACTGACATATACAATATGATTCTGCATGATGTTATAATACTGTATTTTGCTTTAGTGGATGCAAAAGTTAATACCACTTTTTTCCCATTTTTGTTATTTTTCTGAAAATTCCAAATGGATTTACTCTTGACTGAAGCAAAGAAGAATGTTGACTTAGAAATATACCTGTGAAGCTTGAAGGCGTTGGCACAATATCGGTGTGTTGTTTCTTTTTCCAAGTTGCTTGGTAAATTGACAATTGATAAGGCGCCAAAGGGGCACTTCTGTTATTTAAAGTAAATAATTAGTTTTCTGTTAATTTTTAGAAATATAGGCATGACTAAAATGAACAGATGAAGAAATTTTTATAATTTATCTTCCAAAAGTGGGAGTTTCACACAGACGTAAAGTACTGTTTCATTTCCTATCCTTTGCTTAAAAAAGTTAAGTTCCTTGAAGGCAAGAATCATATCTAATAATTCTGTACTCCCCCTCGTGACTGATATAATCCTGGACATTTAATGTGTTTAATACTTACTGAAAAACCTTACAGAACTTGAGGCTTTTGTATGAGAAGGTTAAGAGCAAGATAAAACACGGTTATTGAGCATACAGTTCCATATTCAGTCAATGAGAAATGCCTTCCCTTTATCTCCTTCTTCCTGTCTCTGTATGCTTCCTTTTCTACCTTGTAAAAGTCCTTTAAGGTCATGGATTGTACCTTTCTTGGTCTATTTATGTCCCAACAACAGCTAGCATAGTATTTGCACAGAGCAAGGACTAACGTCTTTCCATTGTGATTTGTAACCATCCCATACGAAAAAGATACTTCACATTCCAATTGAGTAAACTCACATTAGGAAAAAAAAAAAAAACCTCATAGAAAAACTTATTCAAATAATAAGTAACTATCAATCAGATAAATGCCCAAGGAACAAGAATGGCAAGAATTGGAAGGTGATTTAAGAGTGGTAACATGGCTAGAAAAATTTCTCAGAAGTACAGACAACTATAAAGGTACAACCAAAGAGTATATATAACCTCAGATTAGAAATCTGTTTGGCAGAACTGTTCAATGAGCTCAGAGGACTAATTCAAAAGTCTCTGTATATAAAGATTTCAGGGAATTCCCATTTTCTAAGTTATAAGAACATAGAGGTTTAAAAAACAAAACTCTTGTTTGTTTTCTAGCAAAATAATCACCAACCTCTAACAAAAATTATTAATTCTTTACACGAGACTTTTTTTGCAAATGGAATTACCTCCATTTACAGAATCCTCTATTACTCCATCAATGTACATAAAATGCTTATAGGCTGCAGGTAATTTAAACTTCTCTTAATCTACAAAGAAAAGAATAGCCACATCGCTCATATATGTGGTGCATTACAAGTATCTTAGTGTTCAGGGGGTATACACTACCCGCCCCCCTCCCCACAAACAATTCATCGCATCAGTTTCTTTTCAGCCACTGAAGTGCATACCCCAAATTCTGGAATCTCATTTTTCTATACCAGTGAAGAAAGAAAATAAAATCGAATATATTGTTCAAAATAAGATTTCCACCACCCAAAACATTGGCAGGCAGATAATAAAAGATTAGTAAGGGGGCTTCCCTGGTGGTGCAGTGGTTAAGAATCTGCCTGCCAATGCAGGGGACACGGGTTCGAGCCCTGGTCTGGGAAGATCACACATGCCGCGGAGCGGCTGGGCCCGTGAGCCACAACTACTGAGCCTGCGCGTCTGGAGCCTGTGCTCCACAATGGGAGAGGCCGCGACAGTGAGAGGCCTGCGCACCGCGATGAAGAGTGGCCCCCGCTCGCCGCGACTAGAGAAAGCCCTCGCACAGGAACGAAGACCCAACACAGCCAAAAATAAATAAATAAATAAATTTATTAAAAAAAAAAAAAGATTAGTAAGTATTTGCTGGAAGAAATAACTCCTGCTTATATTTTCAAAACAAGAAAAAACGCTTTCAGGTACCAAGCTTGGTACTTCTGGATACTTAACTGAGGATTCAGAAACCAATGTAAAATACACAAGCCTTATTAGAAAAAATAACAGGTGGTATCCATATTTTGGGAAATCTTTCTAAAATATGTTATCTGTAAATAAAAATAACTAATTTAAGAACTTTATACACTGGCTCCTAAATATCTTTTATGAACTAAAGTTGGAAATTCATCATTCTTTAGTAAAACGCCCTATTCAAACCATTCAATGTAACAAAAACTGAGGTATTTTGAAAAATTACACTATTGGGATAAATCCAACAATAGAAGAATGCATAACGCAGCAAAAGCAGTACTTAAGGATTAAGTTAAATTAAAAAATTTTTTTGGCTGTGTCCATTTTTATTTAAAAGTGTGAATTTAAAATTAAACACAGGGACTTCCCTGGTGGCGCAGTGGTTAAGACTCTGTGCTCCCAACGCAGGAGGCCCGGGTTCGTTCCCTGGCCAGGGAACCGGACCCCACATGCATGTCGCAACTAAGAGTTTGCAAGCCACAACTAAGGAGCCCTCGAGCCGCAACTAAGACCTGGCACAGCCAAATAAATAAATTTAAAAAATAAAATTAAACACAGGCTTGAAAAAAATGTATGTAATATGACTCATATTTTTTGTATTTATATTTCAAAAAAGTTCTGGTAAAGACTTGGAGATTGTCCTTCTCATAAAAGGGTGAAAAAAATTAATTTTGGTTGGAAATGGCTTTACGAAGTTGCATACAGCAAAGATAACTTTTATTTTATTATTATTTTTTAAGGATAACTGTTAAGTGGGGTGGTTAATTAATTGAAAAAGCAATAATAATATTGATATAAGAACACGATTTTTCTGAATTTATATTCTTTATTCAGTGTTTTATATTTGGCTCTTTAAAAATAGTTATAATGTATTCAGAATTTTTAGATTTCATTTTTAGGTTACAAATCTGATCCAATAAATAAAATATCACTTACTTTAATACAAATACCACAACCAATACAAAGAGTTTCAGAAATCCATGCTATTTTGCTCTGGGAGACAACCTCTATGCATAATTTTCCTGGCAAAGGAAAAGACAGAATTAAGTCATTTCTCCTGATGTTCTAATTTTCTGAACACGGTTATTTGGGCAATTCTGGCTCCAAATTTTCATACAGAATCAAATTTTTAAAAACAAAGGCCACAGAAAGAAATACATTTGAGATAACGTCTTAAATCAGTGCTTTGTATAGATTACTGAACTTAACTACTTATATGAATACTCTTGTCAAGCAAGGCAGAGATGACTCTAATATGCTTACTTGTTTAATCTACTACGGGAAGAAAATATGCTAATAAAAATACGGCAGATCCTAAAACAGCTTTACTTTTAAGCTGACTGACCTGAATATATAATCCATAAAATATGCCTTGAAAATGGTAATGTACACCAGATAAGGGAATGAAATACGTTAGCTAAATCAGGGAAGCTCCCCAAAGGTTATGTGGATATCTAATACACAGACAAAATTAAACCTGGCATTAGGGATATTAATAATGGAATTTCTGAATAGCACGGTAGACTGTAACACATGACATCTAAATTTTCTTTTAAGATTTAGTAAGCGTATACCTCACTAGTATATTTAAAGTAAAAATTATTTAGTTTAGCCCTTAAAGACTACCAACAATTCATCAATTCTGAATGGTCATAAATTTATTTAATCTTGAAAATATAGCAAAACCTCATGAATAGTCATTCATATTAAGCTTTTTTTTTTTTTTAAGGAGAATACTATCAAATATCAATACAAACATCTTGGCAGTCCTTTCTTCATGACTTAAAGTAACCATAGGATTTTGTAGAACAGTAAGAATCTCAGTAATTTGAACTCTGGTTTGATTTTGTATTCAATGAACTTAAACAGGATCATTTAGTCACAAAGCATTAAAAGAAATTTAGAACAAAATCTGGTCTTATTTTTACATTTTAAAGAAACTAACGGGGGAGAAAAGTATATACTAAAGCCTAGAGAACCATGAAGACAGTGTATTTCTTTTAAAACCTTCTCTTATCCTTAAATGATCCACAGAACAGCTTACCCATTCGAACCACAGGGCAACACTTTTTGCACTCCTGCCGACACTTCTTAGGTTTACATTTGTCATGGTTGACAATAGCAATTCTTGTTAATTTATCCGCCATAATTCTAAGGAAGTAAGAATATCCAGTTCCTCTACTAAAGAAAAATTAACAAAATTATGGCATAGTCAATGCAATTAGTTAAGAGAAATAAGTCACAGGCATAAAAAGTTAGACAGGAGGAGGTAAGTTATCACTATATTCAGATATTAATACCTGGAACTAGTTAAAAAAAACTAGTAAAAGCAATAAAATAATTTGGTACGGTTGGAAAAACAAAATTTTACATATATTCCATTCATCAGAAGATTTATATAAAGAAGGAAAAAATACCACTTTCAACAGTCAGAAAAAAGAAAAGATCTAGGGATCAACTTAACAAGATATATATACACATGTGCGGAAACTTTCAAAATACCACTGAAAGACACAAAAGACCTGAACAAGTAGAATGACACGCTGTCTCAGTTTCCACAATAAAGCATAGTCAATATCAGAGATTTCAACCTTCCCTGAATTTATAATTTAATCCAATCTCAAGGAGGAAAAAAAAAAACTGAATCAGACAAATCAAATCTAAAGCTCTCATGCAAAAAGAAAAGTAGTAATAGCCAGGAAAATGGAAAAGAGCAAGGGGGAAGGGGGAACCTACACTTGACATATGAAAAAAATGATATAAAGCCTCAGTAATTGATGCTGATACCAGTGTATGAACACAAACCAATGAAACAGAATAGGAAGACTTGACATGAAAACATACATATGATAAAGGTGTTTACTTCCTCCCTCAAACTAAGCATCACTTCATGGCTTAGCCAACTGACAACAATGCACTACTGATGGAAATGGCAAATAATTATTAAGGGTGTAACCATCATGTTGGTCAACTGGAAAAAGTAAAAACTGCTTTACCTGGGAATTTACAATATGGCCATGATGAATTTTATGTTAACAGCACTGAAATGAAAAGGAGACCAAGTAACTATATGTATATACTCACTTTTGGAGCTTTTGAAAGTCTTGATATTTAACAGCACCATCAATTATGTAGTTGAAGTCAGTTAACTTAATCTTTTATAATATTGGGCTTAGTGATAGACATTAATTTTCTTAGAATGTGATTAAAGTAAGTAATTAGAAAAAGTGCCTTACTACTCCAGTTTATTACAATATGTAATGAAAGAACCTGAAGCCAAAAGATTATTGACCAACAAAGACATTCTGTTGGCTTTTTCTATCCATGACTGTGATCCTCTATCTAGATTTTTCTTGACAGACTGCTTCCTCATATAGAACTCTCCAGTCCTTCTCATACCCCCTCAATATCATTAGGCTTGGAGGGGAGGAAAAGATCTTGCTCCTCAGTACCGCTTCCAGACGTTTATCTCTCCCTTCTCACTAAAAACAGCCACTTTTGCCTCTTAGGTCATCCCCCCGCTTTAGTCATTTACCAACCATCAGATCACTCCCTCCCATTCTTTGAAATTTCAGCCCATAGCTAATGTCCACTCTAACAACTCTTGTCATAACTCTTGGTGATTTCAATATGTTCATAGATGATCCTTCTATTAACAGCCTGTCCTCTCAGTTCATTAACCTCTCTCCTCTAGTGAGCTTGTCTTTCACCCTACCTTAGCCATTCATTCCTTTGGTCAAATCCTTCACCTTGTCATTACAAATAACTGCATTTTTTCCATAACCTACCTTTCAAATACTCCATTCTCCCACCACCATTCCTCTCTTTTCAGTTCACCTCTCTCATACACAACAATCTAACAATCCTTTGAACTCCCCTATTCCTCAGACCTAACACCATCTCTCAATTCTACCACATTTCCACTGTCCTTCAGCCTTTTGTATCTTTGTATCTCTGTACCCACCTAAAATTCCGTCAGTCACTTACACCCTTATCTATAATCCTGGTTAAGCACAACTCTTCACCTGCACACATGCAGCAGAAAATGGGAAGAGAAAAAACAAAGCCATGCTGACTAGTATCATCGTAAGTGAAACTATGCCAACCAGCAACCATACTACATGTATTTCCATAGCTAAGTCCCTTTGCAAACTAAAAGATATCTGCTAAGGAGAATGTTCCAACAATTCTCTCTCCTGTCTTTCACATCATCAACTACTCTTTCCACCAGCTTATTCCCATCAGCATTCAAACACTACATTATCTGACCCCATTTTCCTCCATTGCTTCATTTCTCCTTCCTTTTATAGCGAGACTACGTAAGAGTTGCCTATAGTCAGTGTTTCAAATTTCTTTCTAGGTATTTTCTCTGGAATCCATTCCAGCCTTTAGTGCCCATCATTCTATCAAAACAGCTTGTCAGGTTATCACTGTTTTTCACATGGCTAAAGCAAATGGTTGTCAATCTTTGCTTCAGGGTCTTGGCACTTTCTGCTCCCTCTGACTATAATGCTATTTCCCCTAGTGAGTCACATGGCTCACTCCTTCAAGTCTTTAATGTTTATTCTCAGTGAGCCTTCTCTAGCTATATTACCAAAAAATATAAAACTCTCTTGTTTTATTCTTCTCCTTAGCTCTTTCTACTATATGACATAGTATATATTTCATATATATGTGCATATATGGTATATGTACACGTTTACTGTGTGGATGTATATATATGCATTTACATATTCTCTCTCTACACACACAGACAATATTTTTCCCTCTCCTAGCAGAATGTATTCCATCATGAGTGCAGGAATTTTTGTCTGTCTGTTTATCCCAGTGGCTGGACCAGTGCCTACCACATAGTAGGAGCTCAAACATTTCTGTTGAATGAAATGAGAAAATGAATTTAGACATAGTAAATCATTTTCCTGTAGGTTAAAACAACTTCAGGAGTCTTGCAAGTTACCAATATTTTACAGTGACAGTTATCCACTAAAGTATATTATTGAAAAAAAAAATCACCCAAAAGGTGACTAAAATTTTATGTAATAAACAGTTACGCTGATAGGTTCACTTTATCCCTTTATAACCTTTAGAAACTGGTCCAGGCAAGCCTCCTAAAGATTAGAATAAGAAGAAAATAAATGACTTTTGAACTGCTACAAAAAAGCTATCATTCTGTAAGTGACAACTCCCTAGAAACTGAAGATTCTTCAGTTAGCTATTAAAATAAAACCGGACACCATATTAATTATGGTGAATCAGCATGATGAATTCCCCTATAGGGGATAAATCTTCATTGATTTATCAATGAAACTGCTTACGTTAAAGTTTATTTCTGCCAAACTACTAAAATGTTTCACCTACTATTTCAAACCATTTAAAAAACCAAATGACTGTAAAAGGTGATTTTTATAAAATAAAAACCTCCCAGAGATGGTTAATAAGCTGATTTATATAAAAAAGTGATAAATTATAATGCATTTAAGAAAAATGAATACAGATTCTTTGTAGAACTGTTAATTAACAGTGTAAACACTATTATTAGTTAAATTTCTATGTTAGTTTCAAGAATTGAGAAGAAAGATCCCCTCCTTTTTTTTTCAATGAGAAAGACATAGCACATGAAAGCTTGGAGGGGAAGACTGTAGTAACTGACTCCTTGAAGATATTTCAAATCTGAAAACTGTGCTCAAAATAGGTACTCAAGGGACTTCCCTGCTGGCGCAGTGGTTAAGAATTCCCCTGCCAATGCAGGAGACACTGGTTCGATCTCTGGTGCAGGAAGATCCCACATGCTGCGGAGCAACTAAGCCGGCGAGCCACAACTACTGAGCCTGCGTGCCACAACTACTGAAGCCCACGCGCCTAGAGCCCGTGCTCCACAACAAGAGAAGCCACCGCAATGAGAAGCCCGCACACCACAACGAAGAGTAGCCCCTGCTCGCCGCAACTAGAGAAAGCCCGCACGCAGCAACGAAGACCCAACGCAGCCATAAATAAACAGATAAACAGATAGATAGATATAAAAACTTATTTAAAAAATAGGTACTCAGACAATGACCTTCACTGTCATTATTCCAGCTGAGAGGAAAAAAGGAAGTGAGATATGGAAACCATCTGCAGTCTAAGACCAAAATTATTTTAATACCCTGTGAAAACATTTGAAAGGTTGCTGTTAACGAATGATGCTTATGTCATGTGAGATATTCTAACCTATGCTATTGCAGGTCATTAATTTTATAAAACATATAAGTTGGGAGTGGTGCACAACTCTGGCTTCAGAGTCTTAAATTGAAGACAATTAAAAGGGACACTAAATTAATAACTGCTTTCTCCTTACCCCACCCCAGCAATTATATTAAATATTCTTCCTAAAAAATTTTTTTTATAGGGGAGAACAAGGCTTTTCACTAAAACAAGAACAACACTCTTTGGTTCAGATGCAGATAAGAGCCCTTGATTAACACTGACAAAGCATTATCGTCAAGCAAATGGTATAGAATGAATATTCTCAGTATCAGGGACAAAGGTACCGAGGACTGCAACACACATGCCACTGTCATAAATGCCTAGTAAGCAGTCCTGTGGAAGAGAAGGCGAAAAACCCTCAAGCAAAACAAAACACACTGTTCTGAAGGCTATTTCTCACTCTTAACGATTTTACCGTAAAAAATGAGAAAACGGGCTTGCGTAGTTTATGGGATGTGGGAATCGGCTTTAGCCGTCGTGCCTACAATGCACGAACCACTGAAGGGAAAATAAAGGGCCTTTCAGTAAAGACCTGATCTCAAGGAGTTTAAGATATGATAAAGGAGAAGACGGAGAAGTCACCAAGGGGGAAAGTGCTATAGAAGCGTACCCGAAATGTTAAAGGCGTTCACCTGGGAGACTATTTGAGCTAACCCTGGTTACAGGAGAGTACACGCTGCTGTGCGAACAGTGACGTCTGGCCATCATGTCTACAGACGGGGAGCGGACAAGCAGGATTCGACTTCATGGCGGCAAAGATAATTCACTCATTCCACAATCCCCAAACGGCGGAAGAAAAGGCTTCCACAGGTGCCAGGGGAAGAGTGGGGGTAGTAGGGGACGGACGCTCTACGTTCTGAAGGCGGCTGTAGGATTCAGCCCTAGGGCAG
Source organism: Balaenoptera ricei (assembly GCF_028023285.1). Taxonomy (NCBI): domain Eukaryota; kingdom Metazoa; phylum Chordata; class Mammalia; order Artiodactyla; family Balaenopteridae; genus Balaenoptera; species Balaenoptera ricei. Next base: position 28,689,436 of record NC_082643.1, on the reverse strand, counting down.
GAGCGGGGGAAAGGGGGGAGTGGAGGCTGGACCGCTGAGGGGATGGCAGCTAAGGCCATTTTCGTGTCCCCTGGCGGGGGTGGCGGGCCGCAGTGGCAGAGAGCCGAGTCAGCTGGAGGGAAGCGCGAGGCGTCCCCAGCTCTCGGCGGCGCCCGCGCTCCGGCGGTTCCAGCTGTCTCGCCCAAGCCGGCTGCCACGCGCCGCCGCCGTCTCCACCGCCGCCACCTGAGGCCTAACCAAAGGCTCTGGGAGAACGTCCCTACGGTGTGTAGACCGTGGCAGACTACAGCTAAAGGCCAAACCCTTCCAGGCTATTCACGTACCTGGAGAAACAGATTCCCCTTGCGGAGGGGAACGCAGAGGCCAAATCAGTTCTTGCTTTCACTTCTCGGCCACACAACGTGTTCCTACGGCCACCGGCCAAAATGGCGGTGCCCAGCTGCCGCCTCACGCATGCCACAGGGACGTAGTGCGCGTGCGCGACAGGGCGCGCTGGGCGGAGCCCCGGGGGGAGGTAGGGCGAGACGGCGGGGACTGACGTCATTGTGCTGCGACCCCAATTGACGTTGTTGGGGAAGCGAGGCGAGCCTGGGAAGCTGAGTGGGAGTGGCGCGGAACTTGCAGCGGTTCCTGAAAACCTGAGTGGCGGCAAGCCGGGTCTGCGAGCTGTAAGTGCGTGGGCTTTCCCCGAAGTGGAGAATGGTTCTAGCTTAAGCAGACGGGTTCTCTTCCCCAATGTCAATCTCCTTTTACGCTCTCGATTTCCTCAAAGCTGGTGGGTCAGGAATGGATCCTTAGCCGCTGCCTATTCTCGCACTTCGGGCAGAGGTGTCAAGCAGAACCCACAGAGTCTGGTCCAGACACTGCTCGTGGTGGCGTTCTCTCCTTGGCCTCAGCTCCTGAACGGTGTGCCCACGAACCCGTTCTTCTCCGAGTTCTGTGCTTTATCCACTTGGTGGCGTCCAGTACCAAGTTCGGCAGTTGAATTCTGCTCCAATAATAGAGATGGGCCATTGTTTTGGACAATTTGACATTTTTGGACATTTGGCATTGCGGCCACAGGTTTGATCGTCTCATCCCAGACCTTACTTAACTTGCAGGTGGCAAACACTTTACGATTGAAGCTATTCATTCATCCAGTAAATTGCTGATGGAGCGTTTAAACCTCAGGCCTTTCCGAAGTTTGCAGTCCAGTGTCTATTATTATTTAAAGAGTATCAAGTGCCTGTGTGGAGATTAGGGAACAACTGAGATCTGACAGGAGGTGTCAAGGAGATGGTATACAGACCTTTTGGCACAGGTTTATAACAGCATTTACGTATAACGATGTTCAGTAGCTCTAACTTTGCACTACCGAAGCAGTGTTACATGTTGTTCACAATCCACTATTTTTTTTTTTCACGTTTGGATATGCCTACCAAGATTAACAAAAGATGTGAAAGATGAAGTAAACTTGTGGTTTAGAATAGGCCAGTTATTCACTTCTAGACCTTAAAGGCATTTTTCTGACTTTATGTTCTATGGTAAGAGCACATATAAATGGAGCTTTTGACAACTAATGAGCAGATGTGATTTTTCTCTGCATCACTTAACGGATTATTTAAAACGTAGGCCAATATTTACATATTCCTGGAATAAGAGTATTTCAGTCTGACTTTTCTAGGGAAAAACTTCATTTGGATTGGAATTTTTGCTCATAGAGGTATACAACTGCATAGCATTATAGTATTATAGATCAAATCAACCCATTTGACAGGAAAGGAAATAAAGCCCAGACCTGCCGAAATCTAGGCTAGTTAAAGGCGAGGCTGAAGTTGACACCCTGATCCTGTGCCCTTTGACTACTATAGTCTGCTGCTTTGCACAACTTGTAAGTTATAATATGTTATATTTTAGAAACAAAAACTGAATTTCCAAGAGTTTTTAATTACAGTGATTATGTCAACTGCTTTTGAGAAATAGATGATTAATATCCAGGGTATATTAGTGATCGATTTGGCTATTTTTACTTTTACCTTTTGTAGAAAGATGCTCAGGTCTGGGTATAATGTGGATATTCTCTTTTTTTCTACATAGAATATTTTTAAAATGACCACACCAAACAAGACACCTCCTGGTGCTGACCCTAAGCAGTTGGAAAGGACTGGAACAGTACGGGAAATTGGGTCACAAGCTGTTTGGTCACTCTCATCTTGCAAACCAGGTAAAACAAAACAAAACAAAAATGCTGTTCATAATAACTGCTGAAAGTTTTCTTGTGCACTGGACTAACTTTAATATTCTTTCTGTTAAGATGCTTTATTTTAATTCTAAAATAAATCTAATTGGAGTTTCATTTGTTATATATCTTCTCAATTGCTTTACTAGTATCTGCTTCAGTTTAACTGCACATGTCATAAGGTCTCTCCCTCTTTCTTTTTTTTTTTTTTAAATATTTACTTAGGTTGTGCCGGGTCTTAGTTGCAGTACAGTGATCTTTGCTGTGGCACTCAGGATCTTTAGTTGTGGCATGCAGACTTAGTTGCAGTATGCAGACTCTTAGTTACAGCATGCATGTAGCATCTAGTTCCCTGACCAGGGATCGAACCTGGGCCCCCTGCATTGGGACCGTGGAGTCTTACCCACTGAACCACCAGGGAAGTCCCTCATAAATTCTCTTTTTACCCTTTCTCTGGTATCATTCAGTTATTTGGTTAGCATTTTTTTTTTCTGCTACTTCTCTGGACAGGATAAGTGGTTGATACATTTTTTGAGTGATTACATATCCCCAAATAACTTTATTTTACTCTTGGTTGGGATAGAATTCTTGGGTGGCAGTCCTTTTCTCTCAAAAATTTGTGGATCCTGTTTTACCATTTTCTTTTTTGTCATGTTGCAACTAAGGAGGCTATGGCTGTCTCTCTTAACTTTCTAACTTGTTCTTCCTTTCTGGCAGCATTTAAGCTTTTTCTGTTTATTCCTAGACTTCAGGACTTTTGCCAGGATGTGCCAGGATACATGTGTATCTTTTCTCATCTGTCTAACCTATAATTTGATGGGTATTTTCAATCTGTAGAATCAAGCTCAGAGAAAGTTTTTTAGCCTGAGGAACGTTAATGATAATGTTATTGATTTGGTAGTCACTTTTCCCTCAGAAACTTCTACTATTTACATGTTGTCTCCTGTAGTGTCTTCCCACTCAAGCCTCTTCTGTTTCCCCTTAAGATTCTTTTCTCTCTCTTTTTATGAGTAGCTGGGGATATACAGAAAAACTCACCCTTTTTGTGTTTATAGTTCTATGAATTTTTTTGTTTTTAGTTTTTAAAAATTAATTTATTTATTTATTTATTATTTTGGCCGCACTGCGTGGCATGTGGGATCTTAGTTTCCTGACCAGGGATCGAACCCAAGCCCCCTGCAGTGGAAGTACGGAGTCTTAACCACTGGACTGCCAGGGAAGTCCCATAGTTCTATGAATTTTAACAAGCACATCACAAATATAGAATATTTCTGTCATTCAAAGAAATTTCCTCATGTCCTTTTGTAGTCAGTCTTCTGCCCCCTCCTAAACCCCTGACAACCTCTGATCCATTTTGTGTCCCTTTGGTTTTGCCTTTTTCAGAATGCCATATAAACGTAATCATACTTTATGTAGCTCTTAGGGTCTCGCTTCTTTCACTTAGCATAATGCATTTGTGATTGTTCTATCAGGAGTTGGTTCCTTTTTTGCTGATTACTGTTCCACTGTACAGATGTGCCACAATTTGTCTACCTATTCACCAGTTAATGGACATTTAGGTTTATGGTAGCCAGCTTCCCAGATGGTCCCAGTGATCCTTGTTTCCTGGTATTCATGCCCTTCTGATGACCCCTCTCACACTGTGTCTGGGTTAGTCTCTGGGACGAGGAGAATATGGCAGAAATGACGGTATGTGACTTCTGAGACTACATCATAAAAGACATTGTGGCCCTGCCTTGCTCTTATTTGGATCACGCACTCTAGGGGAAGCCAGCTGCCATTTTGTGAGGAAACAAGGGGACCTGTGGAGAGGTTGGTGTGGCAAAGAAACAAGGCCTTCTGACAATAGCCAGTGGGGAACTGAGGCCTTTTGTCAACAGTCAAATGAGTAAGCGACCTTAGAATGGATTCTACAGCTCTAGTCAAGCTTTTAGTTAATTACTTCAGATAACTTGACTGCAAACTCATGAGAGTCCCAGAGCCAAACTGCCCAACCAAGCTGGTCCCAAATACCTATCCCATAGAAATTGTGAAGTAATGCATGTTTGGTGTTTTAAGGCGCTAAGTTAACTAAGATAAGGTTGCTTCCAATATTTGGTGATTATGGATGAAGCTGCTATAAACATTCATGTACTGGTTTTCTTGTGGACATATATTTTCATTTTTCTTGAGTAAATACTTACGAGTAGAATTGCTGGGTTCTATTGTTTTTATTTCTTCCTTTGCATTAGCTAAGACTTCCAACATGATGTTGCATAGGAGTGGCACAAAGGGATATCCTTGCCTTATTCCTGATCATAGTGGGAAAACTTCTATTTTCTCGCTATTATATATGACGTTAGCTGTTGTTTTTTTGTAGATAATATAAAGTTGAAGAAGTTCCCTTATATTTCTAGTTTGCTAATAGATTTTGTCTTGAATGGATGTTGGATTTGTCAAATGTTTTCTCAACATCTAATGACATGATCATGTGGTTTTTCTCCTTTAGCCTGTTGTTTGTTTTGATGGATTACGTTAGTTAATTTTAGAATGTTGAACCAGCTGTGCATACCTGCAATAAATTCCAATTGATTGTGGTAAATAATCCTTTTTATACATGGATTCAATTTGCTAATATTTTCTTGACAATTTTTGCATCTGTGTTCATGAGAGATATTGTTCTTTAATTTACCTTTCTTGTGGTGTCTTTGTCTGATTTTGTTAATAGGGTAATGCTGCCCTTATAGAGTCAGTTAGAAAGTATTCCCTCTGATTCTGTTTTCTGGAAGAGATTATGCAGACTAGGTATTATTTCTTCCTTGAAAGTTTGACATAAGTCACCAGTGAAACCATCTAGGCCTGGTGATTGCTTTTGGAAGGGTATTAATTTTTTATTCAATTTTTGTAATAGATATAGGCTTATTCAGATTATCTGTTTCTCCTTGTGTGAGTTTTGGTAGATTGTCTTTCAAGGAATTGGTCCATTTTATTTATCAAATTTGTGGGCATGAAGTCTATAATACTCCTTTATTACCCTTTTTATTGTCCATGGGATCAGTAGTGATGGCCCCTCTTTCATTTTTTATATTAGTAATTTGTGTCTTCTTTCTTTTTTTCTTGTTTAGCCTGGTTAGAGGTTTATTGATTTTATTGACCTTTTCAAAGAAACAGCTTGTGGTATTGGTAATTTTTCTCTATTAATTTGCTGTTTTTAGTTTCATTGATTTCTTCTCTGATTTTTATTATTTCTTTCTTCTGCTTATTTTGGATTTAATTTGCTCTTCTTTTTCTGGTTTTCTAAGGTGAATGCTTAGATTATTGACTTTAGAGCTTTCTTCTTTTCTAATACATATATAGTTCATGCTATAAATGCTGTAAATTTCAGAAAGCAGTGCTTTCTGTTAATGATTTCTAGTTTAATTCTGCTGTGGTCTGGGAGCACACTTTGTGTGATTTCTATTCTTTTAAATGTTTTTATTGTGTTTTATAGCCCAAAATGTGGTCCATTTTCGTTAATGTTGCATGTGAACTTAAGAAGAATTGTGTATTCTGCTGTCATTGAATGAGGTAATCTATAAATATCAGTTTGGTCTAGCTGATTGACTGTGCTATTCAGTTCAACCATATACTTGCTGATTTTCTGCCTGATGGGTAAAGGTTAAGATTCAGAGGCTGAAATTTCTTTAGTGTCTTTGTTTATGTCTCCCTTGTTATCTTTGGATTTCCCTAGAGACTCCTTAAATGGCATCTAAACTTGCAGTTATTTGAATTTAACCTCCTGATATTATGTTGGAGCCCTGTTGATATGGTGGTAAGTTATGGGGGGAATGGAAGTGTTCTATAATCCTTTGATTAGATCTCAGTCTTTTAGTGGGCCTGTGTTCATGGCTGTGACCTTTACAAGCACTTCTCACCTTTTCTTTCCCCACTTAGATGAGACAGGAAGGCTAGAGGGAGATGGAGTTGGGTATTTTCCCTCCCCCATGTCCAGCTCTGGTAAAACCCATGTTGCTTAGGTTCTGCTAAAACAGTTTTCCTTTAAGTCAGGCGTTTGTTAAAGGGGAAGAAAATGCTTTTGGTGTATTTCACAAAGATTACTTTCCCCCTCCATCTGCAGAAAGCACTGGAGAATTTTCTCTGATCTTTACCCTGAAGAGAACCTGGTGGGGCTCCTAGAGGTAAAATTCATGAAAATGTGGAGTCCTCTCTATGGCTGGGCTTCCAGGAGCTTTTAATCTCTCAAGCTAGTCTGTACTCAGTCTCTAGCAATTAGTGAATTAACAATTACTCAATTACTCTTTAAGTTTTCCTACCAGTTGCTAACTCTAGTGGTGGTTTCTGCTCCTGGTAAGATGTGATTCTCTGTTTTCTGTTCTCTTCAGTTTTTTGGGTGGTGGTTTGCCCTGTGACCTCTTTGGGACCTAAGAAAAATTATTGGTTTTCAGTTAGTGCAGCTTTTTTGCTGTTGTTGTGAGGATGAGAGTGACATTGTCCAAGCTCTTTACATGTCAGATAGGAAACTAGAAGTTCTTCCTTTTACTTTTAAACTGTATATATCTTTTTATTTGAAGTGGATTTCTTATAGATAGCATATTATTGGGTCTTGCTTTTTAAAATCCAGTCTGACATTCTTTATCTTATAATTCGGAGTGTTTAGACCATTTACACCTAATGTACCTACTGATGTAATTAGATTTAAAACTACCACCTTGGAATTTGGGGGTTTTTGTCCATTTATTCCCGCTTTTTTTAACCTGATTTTGGATAAATTCAGTATTTTTTATGATTCTGTTTTATCTCCACTATTGACTCATTAGTTATACATCCTTTTTGAAATTTTTGAGGGATTGCCCTAAGGATTACACTGTACATCTTTAATTGTCACAGTTTTACCTTCAAGTAATATTATACTACTGTAGATATGGTATACAAATCCTTCAGTATACTTCCAATTTATGCCCATGCTTTATGCCATTTTTGTTATGTATTTTATTTTTGCATATTTTAAACCCCCAGAATATATTGTTGCTATTTTTGTTTTAAAAGGTCAATTATATTTTGGAGTGATTAAAAAACAAACTTTATGCTTACTTTAACTTTTTCAATTTTGGGAACTTTTTATTTCTTTGAATAGATCCAGGCTTCTGTCTGGTATCATATTCCTCCTGCCTGAAGAACTTTCTTTACATTTTTTGTATTTCAGGTCTGCTAGCACTGTTTGGTTGAAAAAATTTTCATTTTGCTTTTATTACCGTGATATATTTTCCCTGCATGAAATTCTAGGTTAGCAGGTTTCTCCTTTTACTACTGTAAAAGTGTCATTCTGTATCTTCTGGCTTGCATAGTTTCTGAAGAAAATTCTGCTGTAGTTAATGTGGCTTTTTTCCTGGCTGCCTTTAAGATTTTATCGTTAATTTTCAGCAATATAAACATTATGTGTCCACGTGTATGCGTGTGTGTGTGTTTAATCCTGCTTGAGATCCACTGAGATTCTTGGATCTTCTGGTTTAATGTCTTGCATTACTTTATGAAAATTCGTGGCCATTATTTCTTCAAGTAATTCTTTTGCCCCATTCTCATCCTTCTGGGAATCCAGTTATACATATGCTAGACCATTTAATTTGCTAGACCATTTGGTATTTGTCCCCTTGCTTTTAGGGGCTCTATTTTTTTTTTCTTTTTTTTTCTCTTTGTGTTTTGCTTTGGGGTTTTTTAATTGGCCTAGCTTCAAGTCTACTACTTCTTTCTTTGGCTTTATTGAGTCCATCTGTCTAAGGAATCTTTCATCTCTGATATGGTGTTTGTTATTATGGCTTTTTCATTTGACTCTTAAAGGAGTTTTCTCCTATGTTGAAATTCCCTGTCTTTTCCTGCATTTCATCTACCTTTTCCCCTAGATTCTTTAACATATTAATCATAGCTATTTAAAGTCCCCATTTGTTAGTTTCAACATCTGGTTCATCTCTGAGTCTATTTCTAGTGATTGCTTTATCTTTTGATAATATTTGTTTCTCTTGCTTGTTTGTGCATCATAAATGTTTACAGAATGCCAAACATCACATATAGATTAGATAAGGCGGAAAGATTTGGAGAAACAAAAGAAGGAAATTCTTTCCTATCCAATGTATACTCTTCAGACTAATGCACTCTTTCTATCAAGCCTTCTAAACTGTTAAATAAAGTTTTCCAAACAAGCGTTTAAACTTCATTACACAGAAGAGCAACAAGAATGGATCCTGCCCGACAAAAGGCAGGAGGGAGATACTGAGAAAAATGGTATTTATGCTTTGAAATGGATACCTGTTTTCCTCTGTCAGCCTTTTATAGTGGGGGTTAAGTTAGTTAGGAATTGAGCTGGGTTTGAGTTTGTTTGTTTGTTTGTTTTATTATGGTTACTTTCAATATCACAGGCTTCAAATTCCTCTAAAGATGCCCAGTACTTACGGTGGGGCTGTTGTGCCAGAGGAGTTTTCTTAGTGTTCCTCCTCCACGATCATTTTCAGTTATCTCTGTATCCCTGTGCCTCAGAGGGTGTCTCTCTCCATCCTCTTGCCCTGCCTCCAGCAGTAAAATGCGATGGTTGTAACTCAGTGCAGGGGATCAGAGGCAGGACTTCTTCTCTGTTTTCCTGGTCTAGCGTCAATCCTAGACAGCCCTTGCATGTCTGACCTGCAGGTTGGGACTTTCTCAACATTTTGGTCCCTCCTACCTATGATAGTGAAACTCTGGACTTTCCTAGGAGAGAGTTTTCTGCCCCATCCCCAGAGGAAGGAGTGTTTTCTGCTTCTTCCCCAAGTGTAGAGGGTTTTTCTTTTACTTTTCTCCCAGCAAGGATGGGTCTGTGCAGTTGGGGTTTTTGCTTTTCCTGCAGTGGCAGTCAGTTCCCTCCTCCAGGCATGTACCACTGACATAGGCTTTCCAATCTCTTGCTTTCCCCCCCAAATGTCCTCTAATGTGTACAGTGAGGCCCTCAGAAAAGAGTCTGAGAGTCAGAGTGAGCTCCCCTTGTGTTTGAGACTCCCAGGGCTGCTATACTTTTATGATAGCCCACGCTTAGCCTTTAGCAATTTGTTGAAATTCTACCTGATTTCTTCTTCTGTGTTTATTTGGTCGCTGATCCTTCCTTCCATGCTCTACCACAGTTGGGACAGGCTGTCCATCCTTTCTCTCCTAACCTGGGAGCTGACCCTTCTTGGATTTCAGGATATTTGGTTGCTGCGTGATTTTAAGCACTCATGTTTTCAAGAAAAATTATGAGTTTGTAGTTTATCTAGCCTTTTCTTGTTGTTTGAGTGAGGATGGTGCCTTTTTCTAGCTTCATGTATCCTAGACTGCTTCAGAAGTTTCTAATATTCTTTTTTATATTATTTTTTAATTTTTAAAAAATTTTAAAATTTTTGGCTGTGTTGTGTCTTCGTTGCTGCGCGCAGGCTTTCTCTAGTTGCGGCGAGTGGGGGTTACTCCTTGTGGTGTGCGGGCTTCTCCTTGCGGTGGCTTCTCTTGTTGCGGAGCACAGGCTCTAGGTGCACAGGCTTCAGTAGTTGTGGCACGTGGGCTCAGTAGTTGTGGCACACGGGCTCTAGAGCGCAGGCTTAGTAATTGTGGCGCACGGGCTTAGTTGCTCCGCAGCATGTGGGATCCTCCCGGACCAGGGCTCGAGCCCGTGTCCGCTGCATTGATAGGTGGATTCCTAACCACTGTACCACCAGGGAAGCCCTCTAATATTCTTTTTTTTTTTTTTTAAAGGTTTTTTTTCTTTTTTAAATTTTATTTATTTATTTATTTTTGGTTGTGTTGGGTCTTCGTTTCTGTGCGAGGGCTTTCTCTAGTTGCGGCAAGTGGGGGCCACTCTTCATCGCGGTGCGCGGGCCTCTCTCTGTCGCGGCCTCTCTTGTTGCGGAGCACAGGCTCCACACGCGCAGGCTCAGTAATTGTGGCTCACGGGCCCAGTTGCTCCGTGGCATGTGGGATCTTCCCAGACCAGGGCTCGAACCTGTGTCCCCTGCATTCGCAGGCAGATTCTCAACCACTGCGCCACCAGGGAAGCCCTCTAATATTCTTTATAGCACCAAATGTTTCTGTGAATTTGCTCAAATTGAGTATCTTCTGTTGCTTTACTGAGTAGCATAATTTGACTGGTGCCATACTGATGTCAGTAACAGGGTAGGAATCAGTGCCAGTTCACATTCTTTCATGCTATGGGGCTTGGCAGAGGACAACACATAGAAGTCACTGGTCCCCTGAAGTTGCCCCACTGCTCTGACATCTTGGAGGTGCAGAAGAGAACAATGGTTGACACTACCAGAAGAATGGTGGGAATCACTTAAAAATGTGTTGGGTATGAAAGTCATGAAATTCATCATTGTGCTGTCACACATTTTACTTCTGTGATTTTCAGCTTTGTGTTCATCAGTGAAATATAATTATATGATTATCATTTTGCATGTTACGAATGACTGAATACTCTTTATTAATGAGAAACAGCATGAGAAAGTTAGTTGTTTAACCTTTACTTAACCTTACTTCTCTATGGTCAGATATTTTTCAGTTCCAGTCAGCAGACAGTTGCTGAAATCTGTAACACTGTTAGAGATTAAAAAATACAAAAGACACACAGACCTTGTTGTCAAGGAGTTCACGATCTAATGGAGGAATTATATCTTTAAATTAGTCATTATTATACAATGTAATAATTTATAACTTTTATTTCGTGCTTACTAAGAGAGGTTCTGTTGTAAGTACTTCACATGTATAAAATAAACAACTGTCTCAGTAAAGTCTCTAAAAGTCGTATGAAGTATTTACTGTTATTTTTTATCATTTTCCAAATGAGGAAACTGTAGTACAGACAAATTAAGCAATTTGGCAGCTTTCACCTAATAAGTGGGGATGCTGGGATTCAAGGCAGTCGGGCTTTCACTGGGTCATACTGCTTCCCCCTAAGCATGAGCTCAGTGCAGTGGTGGGCCAAAGGAGAAAGTGATTGACGCTGCTTCAGAGGATCAGAAAAGTCTTCATGGAGACGATGCGTATCTGGCATGATGGGGCAAGGTAGAATTTCACTGGGGAAGGACATAAAGGCAAGAGGAACAGTATGTGCAAAGGTGTATAGCTTAGCAAAGCATGGTTCTTTCAAAGAATTGTGAGTAGCCAGTAAGACTAGAACAGAGGGAAGTGGCATAGGTGAAACTAGCTAGTTAGGAAGAGGCCTGATCATAGGGGGCTTTATTAAACAGTTCATACCTGGGAGTTCCCTGGTGGCCTAGCGGTTAGGATTCTGGGCTTTCACTGCTGTGGCCTGGGTTCAATCCCTGGTCAGGGAACTGAGATCCCACAAGCTGCACAGCGTGGCCAAAAATATAAAACATAAAATTTAAAAAAAAGTTCATACTTTATTGTACAGAGAGTATGAGCCATTGAACAATTTAAAGTCGCAGAATGAAACAGTGTTTGTTCACATTTGAGAATTGTGAAGGATGGACTGAAGTGAGGCAAGATTAGAGGTAAAGAAATGAGTTAGGAGATATGCAGTAATTCAGGTGAGCACTGATATAAGGGAGAATTTTAATAAACTTTCAAAATGTTAGTATCAGTCTTTGGGAGATACAGATGTACCTCACTGCTACAGTATGGTTGGTGGTAGATGGCTTTGCAAAATTATTATTTTATCTTTGGAAATACTGGTTCAATATTTCACTCACATTAAACTTGAAATGTATTTAGTAGATTCAGCTTAATTGAATACACATCAGAAAACAATCCCACCGTTCAGCACAATTGTCAGTCTCTGCCCAAGAGACTGGAAAAACTAAAGGTCAAATTTGTGTGGTTGCTGGCATTATAACAGAGTCTTATTATAATAATTTAATCATTTAATTTCATAAGCATCAAATTCATACCATGTTGGGAAAGAAAATTAGGGGAAAAATAAGTACATTTTCTATGTTTGACTCTATATGTGATATTTTATAAGCCAACAAAAATAAGGGATTTGATGAGGCTGTATTTTGTGAATATCTAGAACATAACTTTCCACTTGACCCATATCTTCTACCAAGACATTGCCTTTATGAGTTAATTTTGAGAGGCATAATTGGGTGGTGTAAGTTCTATTTTTCTTAAAAAAAAAAAAAAAAAAAACCTGACTAAATTTTTATTTTTTTTTCATGCTATAACTGACAGTTATGATCATTGAGTTAAAGAATTTCTGAGTTGAATAGCAGTATGTGCTTTGGAGAAAATAAAACAGCAATATAATAAATAGATCAAGGAGGACCTCTGGTGGGAAGTGAAATTTGCGCTGACATGTAAATGCTAAGAAGAATCCACTATGCAAAGATTTCAGAGAAGAACCTTCCTGACACAGGGAACACCTAGTTCAAAGGCTCTAAGCTAACTGTTTTGGCATGTTTGAAGTTCAGAAAGAAGGCTAGTGTGGCTGGAGAGTTGTAAGGAGGTAAAGTGGTAGAAGATGACATTGGAGATATAATTAGACATGGGTCAGATTATGTGAACTCTGGTAGGCCTTGGAAAAGAATTTGGATTTTAAGTACAAAGAGAAATCACTGGAGGTATTAAGCAGGGGAGCGAGATGATCTGATACAGAATTTTTAAAAGACGTTTAGGTTAACTTAGTTATTATATGAGTTAATAAATATTTCATGATTTAATATATATAAAATGCTTAGAAATGTGCATGGCACATATTAAATGTGATATCAGTGTTTGCTATTATTATTAATTTATTGATATGGGTTAATCTTTCAGATATGTTAAATGAAAAGAAAAATGCAAAGTGTAGAAGTATGTATAATATGCCATCATTTGTGTAGAGAGGAAAAAAGAATATATATATATATTTGCTTACATCTGTGCAAGGGTATGTAAGATACTGATAACTTGGATTATATCTGGAGAAGGGAACTAGGTGCTGGGGGGAGAGAGACTTCACCATGTTCTTTTTTGTACCTTGTGAATTTGATCTAAAGTGAATATACTACTTAGTCAAAAAATAAAACATAAATTAAATCTGTTTTGCTTAAATTTTTTGAAAAATCCACACTTTACTTTTTAAATTAGTATAAATTATTATGATTTTAATCAGGAAAAACAATACTGGATAGTTTTCCGTTATCTGGAATTGGATGATATAGGATTCCAGGTAAATTTGCTGAGGAGCAAAGAGTAGGTGGATTCAGTCTTTTACAATGTAAAAGGGTTGTGTGAAGAACACTTAACAAAGGCCTTCATAGGAGGTAAGGCAGCTGACTGAGAAATGTTGAGTGTGATGAGAATTCAGGAGAGCTTCTACTTCATGAAGTACAAAAGTGGTTAAAGGGGATTCCACAGTGATTTTCTTGGTGACCTTAACTAAAAGGGCAGTGGCTGTACTGGTTCTAAGGCAAGGGGGGCATCCCTATGTCACAGGGGCCAGTTGCTGGCTATAATACCCTATGGGTCAATGGTGGGCCCCATGTTTTTGGGTGAGTAACTCAAGGGCATTCTCTTCCCCTTTTCATATACAAAAAGGAAAAAGGGAATCTGATAATTGGGATGCCCAAAGGCAGGTGGGTTTATCAAACTCTCCTTTAAGGCCTTGATGGCCATGTCCTCCTGTTCTCATAAAATTGGGTCAGGGCTGTTATCATTAAGTAAAACATATAGAGGCTTTGGCCATAAAAGAGAAATTTGGAGTCCAATTTCAGCAATAACCAACTAGCCCGAGAAAACCTTGAAGTTGGCACTTAAGGGTTTTGGGAAACTTAGGACACCATGAAATCTGTTGGGATCTAGGTGTAGCCCTTGTTCTGATATCAGATGCCCTTAATATCAAACCTGAATTTGGGCCAACTGCAATTTTTCTTTGGCAATCTTATGTCCCTTTAAGGCTGAAAGCTTTAGCAGGTGGATGCTGTTTTCCTTTGAGGAAGCTGAGAAGGAGAACAAAGAAGCAAATCATTCACATATTGCCACAAAGTAGAACCCCTAGGGAATTTTATATGTCCAGATCAGCTTTTAGCATTTGTGAGAAAACAGAAGGACTCTCAGTAAAACCCTGAGGCATTACTATCTAGGTGAATTGTATTTCTTCCCAAGTGAAGGCAAAAAGGTATGGGCTTCAAGTGGAATACTAAAGAATGGACTGCATAAATCAATTACAGTTAAGAATTTACTCATGGTAGCAATGGGCATTAGTAACATATGAGGCTTAGGAATAACAGGGTGTCCAGGGATAAATAACAATGTTGTTTATTGCTGGTAGGTCCACCCTTAGGTTTTCTCACCAGTAAAATGGGAGCGTTACAGGGACTAGTAAACGGGATAATGAGGCCTTGAGCCTTGTAATCTTATATTATGGGCTTTATGGCTTGAAAGACTTTTTTACTTATAAGGTATTGATTAATTCCAGGAAGAGGTTTTGAGGGGTCTGTTTGAATCTTGATGGGGGGTGTGCTGTGAATTTTGTTAACATCAGTTGGAGATTTTGCCCATAAGGTGGGTGGTAGCTGATAATAGGGACAAATGATCAGTGTTTCTGGAATCTGCTCTAGTACCATCAAAGATGGAACAAATAAAAGATGTCAGAGGGTCATTTAGTTCACCTGGTTGTTTTTTCTGATGACTACTGTCAGTTTCTAAAATTATTTCCCCCTTTTGGGAGAAATTCTGGCGTGATAATTCTCTAAGAAGTTTCGGCCTAATAAATGAATAGGGGTGGAGGAACTGAGGGGAAAAAAAAGTGTCTAACTCTCAAAGGGCCTAAACAAAAGGGAACACATTCAGAGACAGGAACCTCTTGAGGATCGTTAGAGAGTTCCACTATATGAACCGTTTTAGTTCTCTGAGGCGGGGGCTGTTTTATAGTAGTGGGGTGTAGAGTGGGGCTCCAGTGTCAGGACTGGAAGAGAGTCCTTCTCAGTCTGGAGAAATGTTTCTCCAAACTGATTGAGAGGATTGGGAAGAGCCCCTACAGTTCTTCAGAGCCCTGTCATTGAGAATTGGGAGGACGTTGGAAAGGCTGGTTAGAGGGCTGAAGACACCCAAAACGCTTAAATTTGTAACAGTGTTTTTTCCAGTGTCCTGACTCTTCGCAGTAATAGTAGAAACTAGGAGGGTTTTGGTTCTGTTTAGGAGTCTTCATTTGTTGGAATTGAAAATTAAGAATTTAGGCAGTCTTCCTTTGAGGTGACTCATCTAAAATGCAAGAGAACTGGTTTACCAGGTTAACTAAATCTGGAGTGAGCATAGTTTCCCGTTCCATCCTGGTCCTTTTTATTAGATGGGAAAGGTCCCAGTTCAGCCCATTAACAAACATAGTTAAAAACGACCTGGGTGGAATCAATATCTGAAGGAAGACCAGAATTTTCTTCAAAAACAATTAGAAGTTGATTGTAATAATCATAAACAGGTTCATCAGACTTTTGTACGCAAGTCTGAATTTTGTTCCAATCAACAGACTTTGGAAAAGCCTCAGGAATTGCTCGATGAAGTTGCCTAGCGATTGTTCAAGCCTGGTCATCTGATAATAAGTTGGTGGACTGGTCTCCCAGTTGTAATTCTAGAGAACATTCAGGATTTTTCCAGTTAGCAGTTTTCAGTTGCCGGGCCTGGCCGTCACCAAAAAGCTATGAACTAGTTGATAGGAGTCAGAGAAACCAGGTTGATAAGTTTTAATGACTGTATTAAATTCCCTAGCAAATGTGTGAGGATCTTCAGTTACTTTGGGAAAATTTTGAATATGGCTTGCAGTTCAGTTTTGGTCCAGGGAAATAAGAAATTAAGGGTCTAGCCTCTGGATCCTTAGAAGGCTTAATGTTAAAGGGGCAGGTTCTGACAAGTTCAGAGGAAAAGGGAGTTGGGAAAGTTTAAGAGAAAAGGGGAAGGTTGGTGAGAGAATTAGTATGGGGGAATTGAAGGAATAGAGGAGGTGTGGGCAGCACAGAAGGGAAGGAGGAAGGTGGCGCCAGAGGTGGGGTCTGGCCACCAGCAGCCGAGGGAGGGAGAGAAGACAATGCCTGAGGTGGCGCCTAAGACAGCCAAGGAAGAAGAGCCTGAGGCTCCAGGAGCCATTGTATCTTTCTTTAATCATTTGTTCGCCTCAGTTAATCTTAAAGTTTTATTTCGCAGAGAGGCAATTTTAGACCCCTGATAATGTTGAGAAGCTTCAAAATACCAATCAAAATAAGCATTACACTCAGTTCTGGAAATTTTTGAGCTATTGTAGTCCAATTCAGTTCTAAGGAAATTAAGTTAGGGATTTCAAAAGTTCTTTGTAATAACCATTTATATTCTAAATTGCCTTTGGTCAAGTTGGTCCATTTAGTTAGAAATGTGCCTGAGGAAGGACCTTGGCTTTTAAACAAAATCATCTGGAGTCCTCCTAGGGGGTGGGTACCCTCAAAATGTTTAGATAACTAGGATCCCATTTCTCAGAAGTTTTTCTCTGGAGTAAAAGAACAATTTCCAAACAGCTTACAGCACAAACTGCTCAATTCAAACAGCTTGCAGGCTAATCCCAGCCAGTTCGAAGGAGACAGCTTGGTTTTAGAAGGAGCCAGGCCAAAGACTTTTACGGCCAATTTCCATAGGACAGCCCCTTCCAAAGGAGTAGGATGAAGAAAACTGGAACAGTTTCAGAGAAACAGCCCCTGTTCCCGAATGAATGGGCCAAAGGTGTTTTCAGTCAGATTTGGTTGAAACAGTCTGATCTCAAAATTAGACTGACCTGCCAAATGAGTACTCATATACAAAACAAAGCCTTAACCAAAAAGATGAAACCTTAAAATAGATCCCGAATAAAGCCTGGAGAGCTTCAAATGCAAAGAGGGCGTGTGCTCAGATCCAAGAGAAAGACTGACTTTCAAAATGCAGGGTCAGTGAGAAAGCAGTGAGTGACAGTGGGTTCAATGGTAGGTACTGCACCTGTTTGCTTACTAGCCTTGGAACCACTGGGGGTCTTCTCTGGTCCTCGTAGAGGCCACCAACATGTTGATCTGAAATAAATAGTCTGCCAGATATTTTTCCAGCAAAGATGGGTTTACTTAGGATCAGCAGAGAATTGCAATTCAGAGTCTGCAACCATGGCAAGCCAAGTGCAAGTTTCCACACTGAAGGGAAGTAGCACGCTTTTACAGAGAGGAAAAGGAAGTTGGGAGGGCTATAGTAAACAGAGAGGCCGTGGCTTTTCATTGGCTGAGTCCTTGCCAAGAAAGGAGACTTTCTTCTTCTTCTTGGGCTCTGTTATGGTCACAGGGTATGAGAACTTCCCCTTCTGGTCTCCCAAATCTATTTAATTGAGATTTCTGTTTATTAATTTTTTATGCTTCTGAGAAGTGAGGTCTGGTTAAGAGGATTGAAGAATTTTGGTTAATTTAAATTTCACAGTACTCACTATCCTCTTTATCAAACTTTCTGGACAAATATATGTGGTAATTTTGTATTTTGAATATATGGCTCTTTCTTTATCGTGAGAATTTATTGTCACTTGTGGTGTTTTCAGGATTTGGAGTGGATCAATTACGAGATGACAATCTAGAAACTTATTGGCAGTCAGATGGCTCCCAGCCTCATTTAGTGAACATCCAATTCAGGTAATACATTTTTGAATTTTTCAATTTGTATAGGTTATAAGTAGACAAAGAAATTGATTTTATTTACATAAAATTTAAAGAAATATAGAAATTATATTGAAGTGCACTTAACTCTGCTTTTTATAAGCCTTAGAGATTACCTTTCGACTCAACTAGATTATAAGTGTTTTAAGTTTATTGTCTTATCCTTTATGAATTCTTTTTTTATTTAATCAACATTTTTTTATTGAAGTGTACTTGATTTACAATGTTATGTTAATTTCTGTTGGACAGCAAAGTGATTCAGTTATACATATATATACATTCTTTTTTTAAAATATTCTTTTCCATTATGGTTTATCATAGGATATTGAATATAGTGCTCTGTGCTATACAGTAGGACCTTGTTGTTTCCTTTATGAATTCTTTGTGGTACTTTACACAGTTCCTTTTATGTAGATATTTCTCATATATACTTTTCAATATGATTTATTTCAGAAAAGTATGCTTTGCTTATCACCCAACGCAATGCCTTAATGCATTGCGTTAAGTACACCAGGAGTGATGATAAAAAATTTATTCTAACTTATTACCTCTAAGGACACTTTCAATTTTGAAATGCTTACTTTTGGGGGGAAATGGAAAACAGCCATATGTTTGTCGTTTGCTTTGAATTTATTGACAGATGGAAACCAGTTAACTTGCTTATCTTGCCCCATTTACACCATCTATTTTAACATTCTGTAGCATTGTATTTCTAGTTTGTTTTTATTGTCCTAGGATACAGATCAGCACATTTCTTATGAAAAAGCCCAATAGTAAATATTTTAGGCCTTGTGTGCTAGCTGGTCTCTGTTGCAGCTACTCATTAATGTCATTATAGCATGAAAGCAGCTGTAGGCAATGCATAATGACTGAATTTAGCTGTTCTAATTAAACTTTATCTTACAAATGTAGGTGGTGGGCAGGTTTCAGCCAGTTGGCTGTCGTATGCCAATTCCTGTCCTAGGGTATTAAATATGTATACACCAGAAATGAAGATAACAGCTAATATTTTTTTAAAGACTTTAAATACCAGATATTTTGCTAAATGCCTTCCCTATTTATTTCATTTAACCTTTACAGCTATTTTTATCTTTATTTTGTAGTCTTAGAAGCAGAGATTTAGATAAATCTCTTATAACTTGCTCTCGGTATCTAATATAAGTTGAATCATAAAATATTTGTCCTTTTGTCTCTAGCTTAACTTAGCATAATGTTTTCATGGTCCAGCCATGTTGTAGCGTACATCAGAATTTCATTCCTTTTTAAGTCTGAATAATATTCCATTGTATGTATATAGCACATTTTGTTTATTATCAATGGACATTTGGATTGTTTCCATCTTATGGCTATTGTGACTAATGCTGCTATGAACATGATGGACAAATATCTATCTGAGTCCTGGGTTTCAGTTCTTTTGCACATATACCCAGAAGTAGAATTGCTGGATCAAATGGTGATTCTATGATTAATTTTTCAAAATACCACCATACTGTTTTCCACAGCAGCTGCACCATTTTACATCCCGAACAGCAATATACAAGAGTTCTGATTTTTCCACATCCATACCAACACTTGTTTTCTATTTTTTGATAATAGCCATTGTAATGGGTGTGAAGTGGTATCTCATGGTTTTGATTTGCATTTCTCTAACGATTAGTGATGTTGAGCCTCTTTTCATGGGCTTGTTGGCCATTTGATATCTTTTTTGGAGAAATGACTAAGTCCTTTGCCCATTTTTGAATTGGGTGTTTTGGTTTTTTGTGGATTTTTAGGAGTCCTGTATATATTTTGGATATTAGTCCCTTATCAGATATATGATTTCCAAATATTTTCTCCCATTCTGTGGATTGTCTTTTTATAAAAGTGCTTAATTTTGATGAACTCATTTTGTCTATTTTTTATGCCTTTGTTGTCATATATCCTTGTTTAGTTTTTAAATCCTTTTTTAGAAGTTACTGGTTTTGAGTTACTAAAATTTTGTTGAAAAATTTTATGTTTATATTCTTGAGAGATATTAGTTTATCATTTTCATTTATTATAGCATCTGAGTCTGATTTTGTTACTGGGTAATATTGGCCTGATAAAATGAGTTGGGAAGTGTTTCTGCCTCTATTTTTCTTTTTCTTTTTTTTTTAACCATTTTTTAAAAATTGAAGTATAGTTAATTTACAATGTTGTGTTAGCTTCAGGTGTACAGCAAAGTGATTCGGTTTTACATATATACATATATATATATATATATATATATATATATATATATATATATATATATACTTTTTCAGATTATTTTCCATTATAGGTTATTACAAGACATTGAATATACTCTGTGTTAAACTGTAGGTCCTTGTTTATCTATTTTATACATAGTAGTGTATATATGTTAATCCCAAACTCCTAATATATCTGCCCTCCCCTCCCCCCCACCCCACTATCCCCTCTGGTAACCATAAGTTTGTTTTCTATGTCGGTAAGTCTATTTGTTTTGTAAATAAGTTCATTTATATCATTTTTAAGATTCCACATATAAGTGATATCATATGATCTTTGTCTGACTTACTTCCCTTAATATAATAATCTCTAGGTCTTATCCATGTTGCTGTAAATGGCATTATTTCATTCTTTTTTTTTTAACTTTGGGTTTATTTATTTATTTATTTATGTCTGTGTTGGGTCTTCGTTTCTGTCTGAGGGCTTTCTCTAGTTGCGGCAAATGGGGGCCACTCTTCATCGCGGTGCGCGGGCCTCTCGTTATCGCGGCCTCTCTTGTTGCGGAGCACAGGCTCCAGACGCGCAGGCTCAGTAATTGTGGCTCACAGGCCTAGTTGCTCCGCGGCATGTGGGATCTTCCCAGACCAGGGCTCGAACCCGTGTCCCCTGCATTGGCAGGCAGATTCTCAACCACTATGCCACCAGGGAAGCCCTATTTCATTCTTCTTTATGGCTGACTAATTTTCCATTGTGTATATATACCACATCTTCTTTATCCATTCATCTGTCTTTAGATATTTAGGTGGCTTCCATGTCTTGGCTATTGTAAATAGTGCTGCAATGAACATTAGGATGAATGTATCTTTTTGAATTACAGTTTTCTCCAGATATATGCCCAGAAGTGAGATCGCTGGATCATATGGTAACTCTATTTTTAGCTCTTTAAGGAACCTCCATACTGTTTTCCATAGTGGCTGCACCAATTTACATTCCCACCAACCGCATAGGAGGGTTCCTTTTCCTACACACCCTCTCCAGCATTTATTATTTGTAGATTTTTCTAAATATGGCCATTCCAACTGGTATAAGGTGATACCTTATTGTAGTTTTGATTTGCGTTTCTCTAATAATTAGCGATATTGAGGATCTTTTCATGTGCCTGTTGGGTATCTGTGTGTCTTCTTTGGAGAAATATCTGTTTAGGTCTTATGCTCATTTTTTGATTGAGTTGTTGTTTTTTTTTTGATATTAAGCCATATGAACTGTTTGTATATTTTGGAAGTTAATCCCTTGTTGGTAGCATCATTTGCAAATGTTTTCTCCCAGTCTGTAGGTTGTCTTTTCATTTTTTACATGGTTTCCTTTGCTGTGCAAAAGCTTTTAAGTTTAATTAGGTCCCTTTTGTTTATTTTTGTTTTTATTTCCATTACTCGAGGAGATGGATCCAAAAAAATCTTGCTGCGATGTATGTCAAAGAGTGTTCTGCCTATGTTTTCCTCTAGGAGTTGTACAGTATCTGGTCTTACATTTAAGTCTTTAATCCATTTTGAGTTTATTTTTGTATATGGTGTTAGAGAATAGTCTAGTTTCATTCTTTTACATGTAACTGTCCAGTTTTCCCAGCACCACTTATCTTTTCTCCATTGTATATTCTTGCCTCCTTTGTCGCAGATTAATTGACCATAAGTGCATGGGTTTATTTCTGGGCTTTCTATCCTGTTCCATTGATCTATATGTCGATTTTTGTGCCAGTACCATACTATTTTGATGACTGTAGCTTTGTAGTATAGTCTGAAGTCAGAGAGTGTGATTCCTCCAGCTCCTTCTTTCTCAAGATTGTTTTGTCTATTCGGGGTCTTTTGTGTTTCCATGCATGTTTTAAAATTTTTTGTTACAGTTCTGTAAAAAATGCCATTGGTAATTTGATAGGGATTGCACTGAATCTGTAGATTGCCTTGGGTAGTATGGTAGTTTTAACAATATTGATTCTTACAATCCAAGATATCTTTCCATCTGTTTGTGTTGTCTTCAGTTTCTTTCATTAGCATCTTATAGTTTTTGGAATATAGGTCTTTTGCCTCCTTAGGTAGGTTTATTCCTAGGTATTTTATTCTTTTTAATGCGATGGTAAATGGAATTGTTTCCTTAATTTCTCTTTCTGATCTTTTGTTGTTAGTGTATAGGAATGCAAGAGATTTCTGTATATTAATTTGGTATCCAGCAACTTTACTGAATTCATTGATTAGCCCTAGTAGTTTTCTGGTAGTGTCTTTGGGATTTTCTATATATAGCATCATGTCATCTGCAAACAGTGACAATTTTACTTCTTCTTTTCCAATTTGTATTCCTTTTATTTCTTTTTCTTCTCTGATTGCTGTGGCCAGGACTTCCAAAACTATGTTGAATAAAGGTGGTGAGAGTGGGCATCCTTGTCTTGTTCCTGATCTTAAAAGCTTTTAGCTTTTTACCATTGAGTAGGATGTTAGCTGTGGGTTTATCATATATGACCTTTATTACATTGAGGTATGTTCCCTCTATGCCCACTTTCTGAGGAATTTTTATCATAAATGGTTGTTGAATTTTATCAAAAGCTTTTTGGCATCTATTAAGATGATCATATGGTTTTTATTGTTCAGTTCGTTAATGTGGTGTATTACATTAATTTGTGGATATTGAAAAATCCTTGCATCCCTGAGATAAATCCCACTTGATCATGGTGTATGATCCTTTTAATGTATTGTTGGATTCTCTTTGCTAGTATTTTGTTGAGGATTTTTGCATCTATGTTCATCAGTGATATTGGCCTGTAATTTTCCTTTATTGTGGTATCTTTGTCCAGTTTTGGTATCAGAGTGATGGTATCCTCATAGAATGAGTTTGGAAGTATTCCTTCCTCTGCAATTTTTTGGAATAGTTTCAGAAAGGTAAGTGTTAACTCTTCTCCAGATGTTTGGTAGAATTCACGTATGCAGCCATCTGGTCCTAGACTTTTGCTTGTTGGGAGTTTTTAAATTACTGATTCAATTTCAGTACTGGTAATTGGTCTGTTCATATTTTCTATTTCTTCTTGGTTCAGTCTTGGGAGATTGTACCTTTCTAAGAATTTGTTCATTTCTTCTAGGTTGTCCATTTTATTGGTGTATAGTTGCTTGTAGTAGTAGTCTCTTATGATTCTTTGTATTTTGTGGTGTCAGTTGTAACTTTTCCTTTTTCATTTCTGATTTTATTGATTTGGGCCCTCTCCCTTTTTTTCTTGATGAGTCTGGCTAAAGGTTTATCAATTTAGTTCATCTTTTCAAAGAACCAGTTTTTAGTTTCATTCATCTTTTCTTTTGTTTTTTTTTAGTCTAAAAGGATTCATATAGAATCACTATTATTTCTTGCTTAGATATTTGATAAAATTCACCATTGAAGCTATCTGTTCCCAGAGTTTTCTTTGTGTGAAGTTGTTGGGTTTTTTAATTAAACATACAACATCTTATTTCTTTAATTGATTTTCTATTCTTGAATCAGTTTTTTTTTTTTGCCATAGCACAGATTTTCTCTTTCATTACCAATTTTTCTCCCATATTCATTGAGTCATTTCTCCCCCAAGAAAAATACAGTTTTTTTATGCCTCAGTTGTCAGCAGATATTTTTATTTTTTATTTTTTTAATTTAATTTTTATTTTATATTGGGGTATAGTTGATTTACAATGTTGTGTTAGTTTCAGGTGTACAGTTAAGTGATTCAGTTATAAATATATATATATCCATTCTTTTTCAGATTCTTTTCCCTTATAGGTTATTACAGAATATTGAGTAGAGTTCCCTGTGCTATACAGTAGATCCTTGCTGATTATCTATTTTATTGAATCAGTTTTGATAATTTGTTTTTTTCAAAGAACTTGTCCATTTTATCAAAATTATCTAATTTATTGGCCCAAAGTTGTTACTAGTATTCAGTTATTACAGTATTGTGATTTATAAGAAGAATACATGGTTATTCAGATGTCTCATATATAGTTGGTCTTCGTTCATAGTTCCTGGCTCACAGCTCCCTGAACCCTTAGAATTTCCTGAATTTTAAGAGCAATGGGATAATATTTGACTTCTTGCTCTCAGGCTCTTGAAAACACTTTAGGGAAGGTGACTTTCGGATTCCACTCAAGGGTGGGGGCTGGTTGTGGGGAGAACTAGCCATGTGATTAGCAGGTTGGAACTTTCAGTTCCACCCCCTGATTTCCAGGGAAGCGAGACAATGTTTTCCAGTATGTTCACATTATTATTTCCTATTTCATATGCTCTTCTTCAGCTTTGGTACTACTTAATCAAGAGACGACATCTATGTCTCCCCTCTTGAAACTGGTCAGGCCTTTGTGGATTTCTTGTCTAATAGAGTATGGATGTTATGATACTGTTATTTCTAAGGCTTGATCATAAAAGGCAATCTGCCTTGTTCTCTCTCATTTATGTGATTCTCTCCCTTGATACCCATCTACCATGCTGTGAGAAAACCCACATCAAATGGAGAAGCCCATAAAAAAAATGAATCAAAACCCAAGTTCTCAGCTAGGCTCCAGCTGACAAGTATCACCAGCTTGCCACCGTATTAGTGAGCCATCTTGGAAGCAGGTCCTTCACCTCTCAAGTCAAATAGCCATACCCAATGCTGTGTGGAGCCTTCCCTTCTGGGCCCTGCCCAAATTCCAAATTCATAAACAAAATAGTGATTATTTTTTTAAGCCACTAAGTTTTGAGGTGGTTTGTTATATACCTATAGGTAGATATTTATGTTTTCTCTTTTTAAATTATTATTTTTTAATTCCATCATCTCTGTCTTTTCTATATCTGTCTTAATTGACTGATTTTTCCTCATTATGGGTCATATTTTTCTGATTCTTTGTAGTAATTTTTGATTAGATGCCGGGTATAGTAAATTTTACCACGTTGAATGTTGGATTTTGTTTTTTAAAGACGATTAGACTTTGTTCTGGCAGGTAGGTAAGTTCTTAAGAATCAACTTGATCTTTTTGAGGCTTCATTTTAAGTCCCTTTACTGTGGTCTAGAGTACCTTTTACTCTAGGGTGGAAGTCAGCAAACTTTTTGTAATGGAGTAGGTAGTAAATATTTTAGGCCTCGCAAACTATGTTTTAAGCTGTGGCAACTGCTCAGCTTTGCTGTTGTAGTGCAAGGGCAGCTATGGACAGTATGTAAGTGAATGCCTGTTGCTTTGCTTCAATATTACTTTTTTTACAGAAATAAGTGGTCAGTCACATTTGCCCTCTGAGCTGTGGTTTGCTGATCCCTGCTCAAGGGCAGCAAGCCTCCAATTTTTTTTGGTTTCAGTACCACTTTAAACTTTTATTGAGGTCTCCAAAGATCTTCTGTTTATTTTTTTATATCCTCTCAGTATTTACTATATTGGAAATTATAGCTGAGGAATTTTAAAGTATCTATATATTCATTTAAAGTTAAATAATTAACCTATTATGTTAACATAAATAACATTTTTAGATGAAAAATAACTGTCTCTTCCGAAACAAAAAATAGTGAGAAGAGTGTTATTGTTTTACTTTTTTTGTGAATCTCTTTAGTGTCTGGCTTCAGAGGAGACAGCTGGAGTCACACATATGCTTCTTCATTAAATCTTTTACAGTATCCCGTGTCAGATCACATCTGGAAAACTCCACTGTATACTCATAAAAGAATGATTCTGAAAAAGGCAAGTAACATCTTAGTGTTATTAGGAAAATAGTTGTGACCTTGTTGATGCCCTGAAAGGATCTTGAAATCCCCTACAGATCCCCCATAGATCCCCAGACCACTCTTTAAGATCACTTCTCTTGGGCAAGATTAGCCTCATGGAATACAAAGGCTTGATCCTTCTGGGATCTCAAATGAATGTCCTAGACATTTGAGGAGCTATTTGGATTCTCCACTTTGGTTATTGGGAACTCTAATGTTTGCTTACTCTGTGCAAGCTCTGGGAATTGTTTGGCTTACTGTTTCTCAGTAATTGTTCTTCCCCCAGCAACTGTTCTTTGCATGTCTTTGTGGAGTTTCACCCTATCTATGCCTGTGTAGATTGGTGTTCAAAGACTCAAGGGGACTCCAGGCAGATTTTTGGAGTTTTTTCTCAGTATAGCTCCTTCCTCATTTCAGTGAGACTGCAAGATTCTTTTAGGCTTTTCTCTGCCTGCATAGCAGTTGGGAAATTGCCATCAGTCAGAAAGCCCAGTTATTCATAGGGCTCACCTCATTCGTTTCCTTTCTCTCAGGACTTACAGGCCTTTGCGTCTTGTCATTCAGTGTCTGCAGGCGATTGTTTCATATACGTTGTCTGGTATTCTAGTTGTTTATGGTGGGAGGGAAAGTCCTGTAGCACAATGTATATGCTTCCTTCCCACATGCATTGCCACTGGACAAGCAGCATGATTTTCTAAGCAATAGTATTTTTAAAATTTACCACGAGATAAAATTTATAAATAATTTTAAAAGGCTTTATGGAGTAACAGTTTTAACTTTATGGGAGGGCACAGTTTCCTTTGCAAACCTAATGAAACTACATATATAGCATAAGTTATACATATGATTTCTGGGGCTACATAGACCCAAGGGTAAGAAACCATGATGTAGCTCAAATTTAAAGAATTATAAACATCTACATGTTACTGTTAAATGGTGTCGATGACAATGCTGGATAAGCTAAGTACAATTAATTAATAGGAAGGTGATAGTAGTTAAGATCATATGAGGCAGGCAGACACATGCGTAAACTACAACACTGCCCACCTACTAGCTTTGTGACCTTAAGCCAGTTATTAACCTGAGTGTTACTTTTTTTTTTTAATCAGTAAATAGAGGTGATGATAGTTCCTATATCACAAGGTTAAGGAGTCAATGAGATAATACATATAAAGCATTTCTTCTGGGCCAGACACAGAGTATTCACTTATTCACTTGCTATTTCTGCTGTTGCTGTTGTGTTTATAATCATTAGTGTTATTATTATTCTTTGCCTTTCTAACCTAACCCTGGTTATCTTTAGGTTCAGCAACTAAGTTATCCTGAGTTTAATAACTTAGAGATGAAATTATTCTGAGCAAAAAGTTTGGTCCTTTAGATTTGCTTTTGTTTAAAAAAAAAAGAAAGAAATCCTTAAGGGTAATCTTCATGATCTTTGATCTCTCCATGATAAGAAAGACCTTTCACTGCCTGTTTATGGCTGGTGCATCAGGGAAAAGACCTTTGGATGCCCTTCAAAATTTCCACTTCTTCCTTGCGCTTCCCCTCCTGTCTCCTTCCTGGCGCAGCAGACAGAGAACGATGTCAGTTTGATACCGCTGGCCTCTTTTGAAAATCTGGTGATGGTATTTATCCTGTCAGCAATTCCTGAGTATTTAGCATTTTACATCTTGATCTGTCTTTATTATTTGAGGAAAAGTCCTTAACTTTCCCTATTCCTTTCTGGTGAAAAGCTTGAGCTATAGAAGTTTGGTCCCCTCACTAAGAGCTATAGATCCCCTGCTGTTTTTATAGACTCACTTTTGACACAGGCTACTTCTGTTCAAGGAGCTCGTTATTAAGTGAGTGCCAGTTTATATCAGATCTTAACTTTTAAAGCACGTTTAAGTAGACTTCTTTCTGGTTTTTTTGGTTGATATTTAAATTGTCCATTTTTTCCCCCTAATGACCACAATAATACATGCTTATTTTAAAACATTAATCAGAAAATATAGAAATCATAAAGAAGAAAATAAGTTTCACAGCATCAAAATAGTTACTTTTACTATTTTTGTATGATACTATCTAGGCCTTTTTCTATACATATGTAGGTTTATATGACTTTAAAAATTTTTTTGTTTTTCCCAAAATGCGATCCTTTTTTATATTCTGTTTTGTAATCTGCTTTTTTTCCCTACTGTAACTACATATCTATGTGTATCTTAAATAGTTGTGTAGTACTTCATTAAATTGGGTATATTGTAATCTGTTTAATTCTGTATTGAGATGATATTTAGGTTGTTTATAATTTTTCAGTAATTTAACTGCAGAACAATAAAGATTTCTCTTCATCTGCTTTAGAGTAGTTGTGTTATTATTGTCTTTTTGAATTTGTGAGTCAAAGGCTTTGTACCTACTAAATGGCTATGGAAGTACCTTTTTCTAATCAAATTTGGGTATTATCAGTTATTTTCATATTTCCCAATATGATAAAAGACTAATGTCTATGTATGTTTTAATTTCTCTTTCTTTGATTATTGGAGATTGAACATATTTTCATGTTTTCTGGCCACTTGCAGTTTTCTGAGATCAATTTTTGTTATGTATTCTTTGCTTATTTTTCTAAGATATGTATGTTTTAAAAGCAGTAGAATTTTATTTCTTGCATTAAGTAATAAGATTATACTTTCTGTTTCTGTTTTTTTAAACATTTTTCTTTTTGCTAGAATTAGTTTCTCACTTAGCTAGTTATTTTCAAGTATTAACATAGGAAATTAAGTAATTAACTACTAACTAGTAAAGAAAAACAAGCTTGTTAGAATAATTTCTTTGTCTAAAATACAAACGAGGAGAACTGAAAACTCTTAATGCTTGTTTGCGGTCTAAGGTACCTATTTTGGCTTAACTGTTTCTTCTTTGCTGACATCTGTTTCTTGACTATGTTCTAGGTAAGAGATGTCTGTGAAAGTATAACATGTGTATCTGTTTTTTCACATGTTCTTCATTTTCATCATTGTTAAAATTAAAGAACATGGAAATTATTGATTCAAATACTCATTTTAGCAAACTATATGACTTTTAAAATCAGAAGATAACATGTTTTGGATATAATCTTTCCACATGATAAAAAGCTTGTTGTTTTTACTTTATTGCTTTAGAAGAAAAACAACAGTGAAGACATTATGCATTTATGCGGACTACAAATCTGATGAAAGCTATACTCCAAGCAAGATCTCAGTCAGAGTAGGAAATAATTTTCACAATCTTCAGGAAATTCGGGTATGTCTTTAAAATTTTTTAAAATATTTTGTCCTGTAATGTTTGCTCTTTAGAAGATGGTCACTTTTGACATTAAACAGATTAAAATGTCAATATATAAAAGGAAAATTGTTAATATTTTGGAGAACATATTTTAAATGTTTTATATTTTTAATTTTCTTTTGAATTCTGATTGTCATCTTTATTTTTTTCCCAACATCTTATTATGGAAATTTTCAGACATACAGAAAATCTGAAAGAATTAAATAGAGAACCCCAACATACTTATATCCTAGATTCTACAGTTGTTAATGTTTTGCTATATTGGCTTTATTATAATCTGTCCATTATCTAATTTTTATGTGCATTTCAAAATAAGTTGCAGATATTTATACACATCACCCCAAATGCTTTAGCATGGTATATGATAACTGGAGTTATTAATATTTGCTTAAGATTTATTTTTTAAGGTAAAATTTGTATAAATTTTGCATAAATCTTAAGTATATTATTGGTGAGTTTTGACAAATGCATACATCTGTGTAACCCCAACTCTTGACAAAATTTAGAACATTTCCATTACCCCAGAAAATTCCCTCATATTCCTTCCCAATCTCCATCTCTATCCTAGCCTTAGAGGTAACTCCTGTTGTGATTTTGTTTATTCATTCATTCATTCATTCCATAGAGCAGTTTTGCCTGTTCTAGAATAGCATATAAATGAAATCATACAGGGTATACTTTTATGTAAGACTTCTTTCACTCAGCCTAATTTTTTTGAGATTCATCTATGTTGTTGCATGTATCAGTACTTCCTTCTTTTTGCTTCCTGAGTTGTAATCCATTGTTTGAATATATCACAATTTATTTATCCTCTGATAACTTTTTGAAGACAGTAAGACAGTGCTTTTGTGACCTGAATTTTATTAATCCCCAAATATTTACATTTCAGAGATATCTTCAATGATTTTGAAATGTATACTTGGAAAGTTCTGGCCCTGAGCATTTTTTCTTTTCAGAAAATCATTGAGCTCAAATAATCATTAAAATCTTTTAAATTAGGTGGTTCTGAGAGATCTGGGAAGGATGTGTGATTTTTGAAAGACTTCCAGTTACTTTGTGGCCTGGACTCTTATTTGACTTAGTGTTTATATTTAGATCCTATCTCCAGGATCTAAATATTTGTATTTCTTCCCTGAGTTAGTGATAAAATGCATAATAAAAATCACATATACTTTCATTGCTTTCTCATTAAGTGCAGTGTTGTTCTCTTGTGAAATCTGCTTATGTGTGAACATATAATAAGTAAGGACATTGTCCACAAGTACTTTTTGTTGTTTGTTTTTTTGTCCTTCTTTGAGGTAAGTTCATCACTTCTTGAGAGGATTAGCTGGTTTTCTTCCAGTTATCTTCCTTTACTTTTAAAGAATAATCCTATAAATTTTCTTGAGAACTAATCTGGTTTTGAAAAATTGTCATAAATAAGATTATCTTCTTCTAGTTTAAAAACATTTCTTATTTTGTCTGACAGACTATACTGGTTAATATGTTCTTCCCATGCTTGAATAAATTCATAAATAGATCAGCTCTTAATTTTCTTTATTTAAATTTTTTTTCACTTGTTTCATTTAGAATCTTTTAAATTCTTTTTATTATCATAATCATATTGGACCAGTTGCTAGACCTTCTTTTAGTCATGTATTTGATACATTTAATTAGTGCTTAGTGCTTAAAGACCTGAGATATTTACTTCTTATACTTTAATTGGTAAACATTTTATATTTATCACATGATTGGGTCACTCATATTGAGAAGCTTTTAGGGAGCAGAGTCAGCTTGTTTTGGTTTACAACTAAAGATTTGTCATATACTTCTCCAGACAGGTTGAAATATGTGAAACACTAGAAAATAAAAGGTTTTGTTGCAAGATATGTGTGGTATATATTTGTAATGTCCACTAGATGTCACTATTGTCCTGTAATTGCTGGTCTCATAAACTTAGTGATAAGTTCAAGACCTTAAGTAGTCTTAGTTGTACTAGTTTCTCCTAGAGTATATATATTTAAAAATTCTTTAATTCATTTTGGGAACTATACATCTTCATATCTGATCTAGGTTTAGATCAGATTTATGTATTAAATTTACGTATTAAATATATGTTTGTATTTTGTAAATTAGAGAAACTAAATATTTGGACCATTGTAGAATACTTTTAATCTAGTCTTTGCTTCTATTATATCATTTAAGTCATGAAACATTAGCCATATAGAATAAGGGCTCTTTTAAATAGTCTCTTAATTTTATTCTAAGTGTGTAGTGACCACATAGCCTCATGAGACCAGTAATACTAAATATTACCAGGTGATAATGTAAGTTGTTTTCCTGAAAAACTTAATGAACCTACTGCTTTTCTGCCACAGTTCTCACTAAGGAACCATAATTTTTGGATTTGGCTTTAAAATATTAGTGCCGCCTTTGCAGCTCATGGTATAAAGAATACTTTTATCTTTAATTATACATCTTTATATGTGATTTACTCTGTGTACCGTTTTTCTTTTATAAGTTTAAGAAATTAAGAATCTGATAGCACTTTGTTTTTTAAGGAAAGATAAGCAGATCATGCGTTGATTTTCTAACATTATTCTCCTATAACATCTAAATTGTTACTATAGAAAAGTCTTTGCTTTTTCTAACTTATATACTAAGACGAGAGATTAAAATAGTGTGAACTTCTATGAGGTTTTTAGAACCATCATTTTATTAGTTATAGGCCTGATTGACTGAGTGGAAAATCCAACGAAATCTTTTTCTATTTTTCCATGGATGCTTGCCCACTGGAGGGTGTAGTGTGTACTGGAGTGTTTTAATAGGTTTTCCCTTTTTACTAGAAATTATGGGTTTGTTTACTTGAAACACTCTAAAACCTACTTTCTTTAACTTTATTATTGATTTGAAATAGCAACTGTTAAAAAATTATAGTTCAGGGTGAGGAAAGCTAATAGGTTACCCTATTTATTCAAAAATTACTGGTTTTCTATCATATGTTTCCCTTCATCTCAGTTATGAAACATGATATTATATCTAGATCTTTGTTACCTCTGTTGAAAAATCTCTACAAAAAGATCAGGCCCTTCCTTTACTCTTCTAGAATGCATATTTTAACCTTTATACCTGAGGAGGGACTTAAAACTAAAACAGAAACGAAGTTTAGACTTTTCTGCCTAATGGATGCAAGATACCGACCCTGGGTTTGGCCAATTAGAACATTTTTGGCACCAGAGTTGAATTTATTTACGCTGTTCATTCTACTTTCTTGTTTTCACAGTTATCTATCCTAGGCAAATGGGAAACCAACAACCTAAGAACGTTCTTTAAGATGTTTATAATTTATTGCTTCTGCACAAGAGACTATTTCTATATAGAAGTGAGAATTTAGCATTTCAGAGTCTGTGTCATTATCTTTCCAAAATATTTCATCTCAGTTTTGTTATTTTTATGCCAGAAATCATGTTCATGTTGTCCAGGAAGTTATTTTGGAGATGTTTTCGAATAAAGACATAGTTGCTTTTTAAATGTTTAAATCATTTGTATTTTAGCATTATGTTTTAGTTTGATGTTGTTCTTTTCCTTTGCTCTCAGAAGGGAAAATATGTGTGAATGAAATTTTTTGTTGTTTAGAGTGAGGAACCAAAAGAATACTATATATTAAATGTGCCCATTTTAACATTTTAGAATACATCTCCAGCTAAAATCTGAGAAAACTTAAAGTCCTTTTAAATTTTCTAACTAGTTATTTCTCTTTTAAAAAACTGTTGTAGAAATTTTTATTCTTAAATATAAAACCAAAATCATTTATTAGACATATAGCGACAGCTCTCAAAATTATTTCTATACAGTTTATGAAAACCAACTTGGTAACTTAAGGTTAAGCAGATGTTTTCAGCATATGTGAAAGCTGTCCTTTGGTTCATTGTTAGCATTTTGCTTCTAAAATTTGTAGCCACAAAAGGATAAAATATTGATGGAGCACAAGATTGAGCACTGAAGTGAATATTAAGCCTTGTTTTTGTCTTCAGATAATCAAGCTGTTACCAAGTGATTCTTTTTTTTTTAAGAGGAGGCTTGAAACAAGTCTTCAATGTTAAGAGAGCTGTAATGATATTTTCCTTTTCTTCCATGTGGGTGAGCATTTTGGCTCTCTACCTTGTGTCTTAAATCAGTAGTGTGGCTATGGGAGTCCATATATGGTACTTTGACAGAAGTGGTTAATAAGTCAGCTCTTCTGTTAAAATAACATTTACTATTATAATTTGCGTTCCATTAATGTGTGTGGTAGAGTAAGGAGATGCAGACAAACGCTCTGACTCTCTCCATTGATCTTAAAATCTACTTATATTTACTTTCTTATGAGGGGCCTATTTTAAACAACTTGTTATAAAGTAGAATGATTTAGGCAGTATCTACAAACATAAATTGGTTTGATAAGACAGAGTGTTTAATTTATTGAGCCTTTGGAAAAAATAGTTTTTATTGAATTTAGCCAATTTAAAAGAAAATATTTTTAAAAATTAATTTTTATAACTAACTTTAGGACATCTTTGAAATGAATGTAGAATGCTTTGGTGAGGTACACATAATTTTTAGGCTGGAAATATTGTCTCTTATCCCTCTCTAAGAGTAACATATGCAATTTAAAAAAATATTCATAATTATAAACATTACTTATTTCTAAAATGGAGTTGAGGTATCTATGCATTTGGGGTACATTTTCTCTTGAAACTAAAATATGTTACACAGTAGAGTATCATATATATTTTTAAGAGAGAAAAACGTTCTTGTATCTCTTGATTTTTGTTTGACCATCAACTTAGACTATAGATTTTTTTGACAAGTCTGGCATTCCTATTTAAGACAGATTCATGCTTTGTTCAGTAAATATTTATTTAGGGGCTGCTAAGTACCAGGCACTGTGTTAGATACCGGGGATACAGCAGAGATAGGCATGGTTTCTGCCCTTAAGCACTTCGTAGTCTGGTGGAAGAGACAGGCAAATAACTCAACAATTACAATATAGTCTAGTAAATACATGCAGGGGGTATGGGAACACAATGGACTATTAGGAATATTAGTTAAAAATTTTTTTTTCTAAAAGAGGTGGTGGTTCAACTGAATCTGAAGGATAGATGTAAAGCCTACTCAGGTGGAGAATAAAGTGGAGGTGTTCTAAAAGGGGGCACGGTGAACATAAAGGTATGGGAGCATGAGGGCCTGGCATAATGGCAGAACTGCCAGTAATGTCGTGTGCTTGGAAGCTGGGTAGGTGTGAGGAAGCCGCAAGAAAGACTGGAGAAGTGTTTATTCATTCAACACATTTACCGTGATGGTAATATGGCCTCTGTACATAAGGAATGTACATTCTTGTAGGGAATAAATATATAATTGTTCCACTGAATATATATAGGCGAAAGTCAGATTGTGCTTGCCGTCAGGATTCTAGGGAGTTTAGACTTTAAATGAGGAAACATTGATCAAGTTAAATCTTGGGAATGATGGGGCTGGAGCAGTGTAAAGACCAGGTATGTAGTGTCCAGGTGCAAATTATGAGGCTTTAACTAAGGTGATGGCAGTTGGGTTCAAGAGGAAGGGATGTGTTTGGAGTAGAATCAAAAGGACTTGTGACTGATTGCTACCTGGGGTTTACTGGGAGTGCGGGCAGGTGGTTCAAGTAGGTAGGAGAGGGCATCTAGATTTCTTCTCATGTCTGGCAACTGGTTGGATGTTGCGATTAATCAGAAATGGAATGCAGAGTTAAGAAACACTGGGGGTAGGGATAGAGAGAAAGTTTAAGCTAATGAGATTTATTTTTGCCACTGACTTCTGGTATCTTTTCAGATGGAGGGACTTTACAGTGGGTAGTCAAGTATATGGATCTGAACCTGAGGAAAGAAGTCTAGGTTAGAGGTGTAGATTTGGGAATCATCCATGTGTAAGTAGAAGCTCTGGTGTGAGTTTTGATTTTATTCAGGGAGTGTGTATAGTTGGAAAGAAGAGTACCAGGGCTGGAACTGTGGAAATGCCAATATTCAAGGATAGAAAAAGATCATCCAATGAAAAAAGCTGAGAGGAACTGCCAGAGATGAGGAAAAAAAATCAAGAGAATATGATGTCACAGAAGCTGATAATGGTCAGGAATCCAGTTAGATAGGACTGAAAAGTTTCCTTCCTAAACCTGTGTGACATGTTGTAATAGGCAATTTATTTAATGCAGTTCTGAACTAAGACAGTTCTTGCAAGTAGTTTAATCACTCTTTGGAGTGATAGTTTCTAAATTTATAGATTTGAGACTAATTAAGTTATTTGCTTTCATAGCAAGAATTCCAACTTTTCCTATCATACTATTTGTGCCAAGTAAGAAGATTCTGATGGGTATTCTTGTTTTGTTTCATAATTCTTTGTATTGGAAGGTTTTGTACTGCTGATGCATACTTAAAGGGAACTATGAAATTGATGAGGTTCCTTTCAAGAGCATTGCGCCGTATGGTTGCTCTTTTCACGTGTTCTTTCACAGCAGTTATGGAGGAACTGCACCTTTTTTGTTGTTGTTTTGGGGTTTTTTTTTGGCAGAGTGACAGTAGTAACAGCCAAGGGCAAAGAAAACAAACAAACAATTAGAAAACCCTTTATTAACCCTATGGTAGGATGTAGTACAATAGAAATAGGTACTTTACTTACAAATGTGAAAATGAGATGGATCATCAACCCCTGTTATATAAGGAAAGCCTACTTAGTATGACCAGCCAAACAGGCCACGGGTGGGCATCTGGCTGAGAACCTAGCACAGTTTGGAAACAGTAGGCATTTAATAAAGAGTTGTCAAATAAATATACCAGTGGTCAGTCCATAGGCTTGTCACTGACCCTTGCTTGTGTAGTTTGCTTCAAAAGGATTATCGGAATAAATCTGATCGATTCCTTCTCTCAGAAAATTTTTTTTTAAATTTTAATTGCGATAAAAAAATAAGATAAGATTTACTGTCTTAACATCTTTGAGTGTAGTAGCATTACACAGTCCAGTCCAGTAGCGTTAAGTATATTCATATTGTTGTATAACAGATCCCCAGAACTTTTTCATCTTGCAAAACTGCAAATCTATGTCCATTAAACAACTCCTCCTCATTTTCCCTTCCCCTAGCCCCTGGTAACCACCAGTCTGCTTTCTCTCTGAGTTTGACTACACTTAGATACCTCATATAAGTGAACTCATGCAGTACTTGTCTTTTTATGACTGGCTTATTTCACTTAGCGCAATGTCTTCAAGGTTCATCCAGGTTATAGCATGTGATAGGATTTCTTTCCTTTTTAAGGCTAAATCATATTCCATTGTATGTTTATCCATCCATCTGACAATGGACTCTCGGGTTGCTTCCGCCTCTCAACTATTGTGAATAAAGCTGCTATGAACATGGGTGGGCAAATCTCTCTCTGAGACCCTGCTTTTAGTTCTTTGGAGTATAAACCCAGAAGTGAGATTGGAGAATCACATGGTAGTTCTATTTTTAATTTTTTACCTCTCTCAGAACTATGACTTACAAGAAACAGGCACATTAGCAGCAAGACTTGATGCAGAAAGATAGTATTTTTTGGAGAGGGTGGGTAAGGTGAAGGGCGTTTGCCAACTGAAGCTTTAAAGTTAGAAGAATATAAAGTATGAGGTATGGGAGGAGGCAGGATGGTGTAGAATGACTAGAGTGGATGTAAAGACAGAGACAACCAGGGGAAAGAAAAATAGGCTGGAACAAGTGGCTGGTGCCCCAACATGCTTCATTTCCTGACCTTTCTCATACCTGGTTGTTTACTTTCTCCTGGGTTCCCATGGATATATAAACTTTTCGGTAAGCCCCCGCTTCCTGTAGAAACTTTTGAGTGAATTTTTATTCTTGGCAACTAAAATGACCCTGAATAGAACAGTAGTTGCAACTGAAAGAGCTGCAGCATATCTTGCTGAAAAATGCCTGCTGAAAATATTTATCGTAATTTAAAAATACATCGAATTGAGATGAGCCTATTCAAGAACTTTCATTTTTTTTCCTCAGCCTCTTATTTTACATGTGGTAAATGAAGAACTAGTAATCTCCAAAAATTAGAGGCAAATAGGTGATTTTTTGATGAGACCAATGTTGCATTCAGAAGAGAAGAATCAGCATGTCGATTTTGACTTAGATTGGATTGACCATCATAGAATCACTTTTGAATTATTGTGTTCACCATTATTTGTGTTTATTGTCACCTCTGCTGTTTATTAAGTACTTTCTACATATATGTCACTGTGCTAAGCAGTCACCACTCACTATTTCATTTTGTCTCTCCAAAGCTCACGTGGTAATTAGATGTTATTCTCATCCCCTTATTCAAATCAAGCTGAGGCTTAGAGAGGTGAAACGGATCTTTTGCTGTGCGGCTCACTCTAAACATGAGAACGTTAGAACTGAAAGAAACTTTAGAGGTAATTTAGTTCATCAGAATCTCAAATGCCGAGCATACAGGAAGGTAACGCAACACCAAGAATCCATGCCTTATCCAAAGGGGGACAGCTGCTATTCAATTGCAGCCTTCCTTGCCACAGGAAATATATAGGCGCAGGGTTGCCAATCTTTTAATTTTTAAAGAGAAATCAGAAATCTGGATTTGAATATGAAATTTCCCAATTTTAAAAACATGCTAGGCAAACAAGGTATATCCACTGCTGGATGTGGCCACCAGTTAGCAACTTCTAATCAAGTACGATGCCATTATTTACAAATGAGACACCAAGAGGTGAAGCAAGCTGCCCAATGTCACACAGCAAGGCAGTGCTTTAGCTGGGAATCAACGTACAATACGTATTCCTTTCATTTTTTTTCTTTAAGAAAAATCACATTAGATTACAAGTTACCAAAACATTTCTTCAAGTTTTTCAGAAAAATCGAAGTGTGTAGCTGGGGAAATGAGCTAGTTAGTGAGTGATAGGCTAGATTAACTATTGATTTTTGAAATGTATTTAAAAATTGTTTACTCCCTTGATCTATCCTGTTGAAAATTGATTGCTACTTGCAATGCTAATGCTGTCGGCATAAATGTTTATAAATATTTGTTTTTCTTTTTTTGCTGATGGCTTTTGCTTAATGATTTTATAAAGAGCTTTAAACAGGGTATTTTAGAGAATAAAATTTCTAAGGAAAAAAGAAAAAAATCTCCAAGTTTCAGAATAAAAGAGTGAGAATATTGGGGTAGAAACTCTGGGAATATAAGCCAATAGATACTTTCTTCTGTGGCCCTTTTCCTTCATAATCGAATCAAGAAAAATCATCATACAAGGGTTTGTAGGTTTTTTTGGCGGCGGGGGACCTTTCCTCTTTTATTTGCAATTATAGTTGATGGTAGAAAACAGAAACAGTAGTCCAACTATCTCAGTGCCATTTTTAGAACAAATTGTCTAGTTTGAATTAGCTTAAGAATGATAATTAGCTAATTAAATGGTCTACAGCTAGTCTTGATCTCTGGTGCTTAATTAAGTAGGACAGAGGGACTAGGCAGAGGAGACCCTCAAGGTACTTCTGATAAGAAAAGAAGATCTAGAATCAGACTGAGTGATACCATAACTTTGAGACAGTAGTAGGGAAATTGTTTAGATATTAGCTGTCTAACAATTTTAATTGTCTGAAGTCTTTTATCTTGTTTTAAATTAATATGGTGTTTCCTAAGAAGCTGTGTAAATTTACTATTGCCTATTTTTAATAATGAAGATTATAAGTTCTTATTCTGGGTTTTATATAATCTGTAGGTTCCCATTCTTTGCCACCAAATGAACAAAATTATCACATAGTTACAGATACCTCAGATTGAAATATATAATACCAAGAGAATGAGAAGACAAGCCACAGACTGGGAGAAAATACTTGCAAAAGACACTTCTCATAAAGCACTGTTATCCAAAATGTATAAAGAACTTTTAAAACTCAGTAAGAAAACAAACAACCTGATTTAAAAAAATAGGCTAAAGATCTTAACAGACACCTCACCAAAGAAGATATACAGGTGGCACATAAGCATATGAAAACATGCTCCACATAATTTGTCATCGGGGAAATGCACATTAAAAGGAGGTACCACTACACATTTGGGTAGAATGGCAAAAATCCAGAACACTTACAGTGCCCAGTATTCACGAAGATGTGGAGCAACAGGAACTCTCATTCATTGTTGGTGGGAATGCAAGATAGTGCAGCGACTTTGGAAGACAGTTTGGCAGTTTCTTACAAAACTAAACATACTGTTACCATATGATCCAGCAGTCATGAGCTTTGATATTTACTCAAATGAGTTGAAACTTATATCCACACAAAATCCTGCACACAGATGTTTATAGCAGTTTTATTCACAATTGCCGAAACTTGGAAGCAAGCAAGACGTTCCTCAGTAGGTGAATGGATAAACTGTAGTACATCTAGACAATGGCAATAGAATGTTATTCAGCATTAAAAAGAAATGAACTCTCAAGTCATGAAAAGACATGGAGGAACCTTAAATGCATATTCCTAAGTGAAAGAAGCCAATCTTAAAAGGCTGCATACTGTATAATTTTAACTATGTGGCATTCCAGAAGAGGCAAAGCTATTGAGACAGTAAGAAGATTAGGTATTGCCAGGAATTGGTGGTGGTGGGAAAATGAATAGATGGAGCAGAGAGGATTTTTAGAGCAGTGAAAATACTCTGTGTGATACTATCAATATAATGATGTACATGTCATTGTACATTTGTCTGAATCCACAGAATGTACAACATCAAGAGTGAACCCTAATGTAAACTTTGGACTTCAGATGATTATGACGTGTCACTGTAGGTTCACCCTTGGTAACAAGTGTACCACTCTGGTGGCGTATGTTGATAATGGGGAAGCTATGCGTGTGTGGAGACGGGGTATATGGTAAATCTCTGTACATTCCTCTCCATTTTGCTGTGAATCAAAAACTGCTTTAAAAAATAAAGTCTTTATAGAAAAAGAAAAGAAAATATGTAATATACTCTCTGTCTCCCCACCACTGAGGGTAAGCAGTTTTCTTAGGGTTTAACTGGCACATTGACTCATATAAAATAATGATTATAACAAACTGACAACTCCTGTTTTCCCTACTTCTTCCCTGAAATAACATACTTGCTAAATAAGCAAATGAAATTTCATAATAATAAGTACCCTGATTTTTTTCTGTAGGAAAACATCTATAATTTTATAATAGAAATCAATAAAATAATTATAAAAGAGACTTAGAGCCAGTAATTACTAAAATTCTATTTTAGTATATTAGTGTATCTACTTATCTGTATTTAGAAAGCAACTTTGAAAGTACATAGATTCTAACTCTGTAAAATGTTTAGACTAAATAGTGTTTTTACTCTAATTCTTAAAGAATCCCAGTTAAAATAGTCTTATATTCTTTAGCTTACTGTATTTCAGTTTTGTATGAGGTAACCTAAGTATTCAGATTTGGTAAACTCCTCTGAAGTTGAGGAAAAGGTACTCTGTGAGTATTTAATGGTAGATAGTGCCTTGAGAGTAAATTAAGTTTTTCACACAGAGTACATCATCCTTTGAGATCCTGTTTTTTATGTTTTTTTAAAATAATTAATTAATTTGGCTGCATTGGGTCTTAGCTGTGGCACACGGGATCTTTCGTTGTGGTGTGAGGGCTCTTCGTTGTGGCGTGCGGGCTTCTCTCTAGTTGTGGCGCACGGGCTCCAGAGTGCGGGCTCAGTAGTTGCGACACGTGGGCTCTCTAGTTGTGGTGTGCAGGCTCTAG
Organism: Balaenoptera ricei; assembly: GCF_028023285.1. Lineage (NCBI taxonomy): Eukaryota > Metazoa > Chordata > Mammalia > Artiodactyla > Balaenopteridae > Balaenoptera > Balaenoptera ricei. The sequence continues at coordinate 28,648,619 of NC_082643.1, read as the reverse complement.
AGCGCGCGGGCTCAGTAGTTGCAGTGTGTGGGCTTAGTTGACCTGTGGCATGTGGGATCTTAGTTCCCCTACCAGGAATTGAACCCAAGTCCTCTGCATTGGAAGGTGGATTCTTAACCACTGGACCACCAGGGAAGCACCTGAGATCCTGTTTTTGCTTTTCTTCTCACTTAATTGTAGTGAATCTGGCCAATCACTATATGTTGTTTACATGGTGTCTCTTTTGACACTAACTGTATACAGTGATAACTGTGGCCTTTGAATTATTCCCTAATTGCACTTTCTTTGAGATTCATGAGAATAATGAATAGCCCTTTAAAAAAAAAAAGATTGCATCTGTTTTCATTGTCTACTAAGTATTATACTCATTTTATATATAATTGCTAAACCCTCAAAACTTAATCTGAAAGCTTTCTTTTCCTATGTTTTAGGAATTATAGTAAAGAGGTGTTGCACACAAAACTTGTGTAAGAAATGACTGTGATGCCAGTAGTCTCAAAAGCTTATTTATAGATCTTCAGACTAATCTTCTAAGAGTCGAATTTCATATATTTTTTTAATTGGGAATTGCTTGAAGACATACATGTTCTTTAGCTATTATAACTATTATACTTCAGCTGCATTATTTTAAAAAATTGCTTTTATAGAATTTATCTTTACTATTAATCAATCGGCCTACTTTGAGACACCTAAGAAATTATGGAATTTGCTGTTGTAATTGTTAGGAATATTGTTGAGAATGTAGTCTACTATATCACAAAGTGGCCTTTTTATACATATCCAGAGTAAAGATTTCCTTCAGATCTGAATTCAGGAAAAGCAGCTTGGTTTTCATTTTGCACACACACATACACACACACACACACACACACACACACACACACAAGTTCCTCTGCTTAAGAGCTTTCAACTTGGGACTTCCCTGGTGGCGCAGTGGTTAAGAATCCGCCTGCCAATGCAGGGGACACGGGTTCAAGCCCTGGTCCGGGAAGATCCTGGTCCGGGAAGATCCCACATGCCGTGGAGCAACTAAGCCCGTGCGCCACAACTACTGAGCCTGTGCTCTAGAGCCTGCGTGCCACAACTACTGAAGCCCACACGCCTAGAGCCTGTGCTCCGCCACGAGAGAAGCCACCACAGTGAGAAGCCCGCACGCCGCAATGAAGAGTAGCCCCCGCTCGCCGCAACTAGAGAAAGCCCCCGTGCAGCAACTAAGACCCAATGCAGCCCAAAATAAATTAATTAATTAATTAATTAATTATTTTTTAAAAAAAGAACTTTCAACTTAAGGACTTTGGTAGATATGAAAACCTGCCTGTTGTAAGGGGGCAGTGGGTCTGGGGAGAAGTATGTCAGCTCTGTTAGTTACCAATAGGTGGTATTAGCAGTTGCTTCTATGGTTAGAACTTTGCACATGGGATTAAATGGACTTAACGATAGCTCTTTGGAATCTAATCTGTTTCTAAGTAGAAGAACCTCCGTACTGTCAGAACCAGTAATGGTACTCACTTTGCTTTGACTGCCAGGAACTGTGGAGCCAAATTTGTGACCTACTTATAAACAATTCTATGTATATTTCTGTACCCTAATCTTACCCTTCGGCCATTTATTTAAGAATTTTATGCCATATTTCTTATCAGCTGCCACAAATCTTTGATAGCTTCCACTTGCACAGGAACAGTATCTGTCAATCACCCTCATGCCTAAGTACCTGGCACGTAGGTGCTCAGTTAATATTTGTGCAATTTTTTTTTTTTCTGCAATGGCACTTGTATTTATTTTAAAGATAGTGTAGGGGCATCTGTTTTAGCTTTATTTTGCTAAAGAAAAGCGTTCTAGGCAGATTAGTTCTTAAACTGATTCTACCCTGGCAGCCCCACTTTCTGGTGTAAGCATAAGATCTTAGAGAAGATAATGACTGAAGGGAATATAATTTACTTTGGGAGAATCTAGGAGACTTATAACTTGCCTCGTATTCCTGGCCCAATGGTGATAAGCTCAGGTTAAGTGTGATAAAGAAGGCACTTTAGAGAGTAAGAACAGACTGATGAATGAAAAGAACTCTCTGCCTGCCTTCACTCTTCAACCATAGTATTTAGGTAGCTGCGTCACATTTAAGATAATAAAAAGATAAAAATCAAGTCAAAATTATTCTCAGCTAGTTTGTAAAATCTGGTTGTTAAACATTAGCTTTATCCATTTAAAATTTTTATCATTTCTCTGTAGAAGAATAGTGAAAGGCATTGAGAGATGTTCCTGGCTTTAAAATACTTATTTTGAGTGAAGAGTTGCCTTATGTTGAGAGAGAATTGTTGAATGCTAATATGGAATTCAAATTTGAAAATTTTCTGTTGACTAAGATCAGGATTATCCATAGCATGGAATTACCATGACTCACTGAACTCCATTTAACCTGAAGTCGTAGTCATTTGAAACTTGCTGTGATTCCCCCGGAGTCATATTGTACTTGCCCTTGAACACATAGTTCTCTAACCTTGGCTTACAGGGGCAAAAACCCAGTCTGTTTCGTATGCTGTAGTCTGGGTTTTAAATATTGTATTTAAAGTGGGACAGAAGGATGAGACTTAAGCCAGGGGAAGGAACATGTTTCTAGATTGTCTTTGCCACATGCTGCTTTAATTGTAGGTTTTGGAGTCTGTCAGATCAGAGTTGAAATCTTGGTACTATCATTACTTCTTTATTTTGTTATATAGGGCATTTTCTCTGTCCTTTTGGAGCCTCTGTTTATTTACTTAAAAAAATGAGAATCACAATCTTGTTTGGGTGGTTGTGAAGATTAAATGAGATAAGCTGTGTAAAAACATCTGCAACATAGCAAATACTTAGTAAGTTTCTCAGTCAATGTAAGTTTATGTCCTTCCATCCTCCTTTTTTCCTTAAGTTTTGTAATGGTTGCTTGCTTTATCCTTACTCATGCAAGATTGCAGAAGGTTAGAAAGTGCTAGATAAATGTGTCTTATCTTTATTAAGGCATGTTATAGTAACGGAGAGTAGATAGGTTGTCTTGTATTCAGTTGCTCACTGCCAGATCTAAACATGAAGGGTTGCTTTTTAAAAATTTAATGTTGATATTTGGCATTTCAGTATCAGTTGTCCACAGTTGGATAGAGCATACATCCCATGCAGGTTTTTTCTAGTTGTTGTTGTTTTTTAAACCTTAATGAAATTTCCATTGGCATTGGATTAAATGTACAGATTTAATCCTTTGAAACAACAGCACCAATGGCATTATTTTGTGACTTTAGTAAGGGAATAGTTTAGCAGTTTTAATCTTTCGGATATGATCCAGTTAATAGCATAAAATCTGTTGGATCACATGTTGGACTATTGTGTCGAGATATTGGATCTTTCTTTACTAAGGTAACAGCTCACTAACGTGGATACTTACTTCGATTTTGTACTCTGTTCTTGAAATTTTTTGTGCTTATGAGATTTATTTTGATGTATTTAAAAAATAAGCAAAGCTGACTTCATACTGATGACTCTGAATTCTACTTCTCAGTCTTTATACTTTCTCTGGAGGATGTATTCTTCTGAATTAATATAATATTTATAGTAATACATTTATAGAGTAGGGGGTATAAACAGTCATTTAAAAAAAATTATTTATGTACATCTTAACTGCCACAACTTTTAGCCAAACCAGTATTTTCATAAAGGTTTGTCTATCCTGATTGCACAAATATTTTTACAGACATTTCCACTAAGCAGTGAATGAAGCCCTGAGAGTCACTCTAGCCAGTCTGAAGGCACCCAGAGCAGAGAATTTGAGAGTAGTATTTGAGTTTTGGAAATGCACAGAGTGTGCTCTTCTTGGTAGGCGTTTGCTTTTAGGGCAGTTTGGCCTAACAGTTGAATGAATTGCTTCTGTTTAAAATTTATAAAGCAAAAATAGAGATAATCACAATACAATTTTTGCTAGAACATATTTTAAATTGACTCACTAGATCAGATAGTTTAAAAATTACTTGATGAAAAAGTTATTTAAAACTTATTTTAAAAATCCTTCTTTGCAAAAAATTGATACCTTGATACGTGGTGTTAAGATAGCTTTTCACTTCTTTGTGGCCCAGCATAATAGATGATACTTTTGGCTTAGAAACTGGGAGTATTGGGTGTGACAGTTTGGATGAGTTTGTGTGTATGAGCAGGTAATATATGGGGGCAGGCCTGTGTGTGGAAGACCACATGTACCTTCATATATGTGAGAGTACATTTGGGTTGGAAGTGAAATGAAAAAAACTGGAGTATTGTCTTACTGTTAATAAAACTTTAGTGTTGATGTCATTAAATGGATACCAGACACCCGTATTCATTCATTCATCTTTTTCTAGCTGTTGCTCAGTAATAATTGGGCATCATTCTTTTACAGGATAGTTTTGAAGCTTGAAAGTACTCTATGGTCCAGTTATTACAAGATGATACTGTGAGATGATGGGGGATTATCTCATATTTCTTAGGCCGAGTGATGTTGAAAGACCGCACTTTGGCAAACTAGACACATCTGGTTTCATATCTCAATTTTGCCACTTACTAGGTTCCTCATGCATAGAATAGCGATAACAATGCTTTTTCATTGGGTTCCTGAGACAATTAAGTAAGATAAAGTTTGCAAAGTACTTATTCATATTGCCTGTCACAGAGCAAACACCCAATGATGCAACTTCTCTTTTGTGTTTTTTAAAAATAATATTTGACAACATAAAGGTTTTTTGAATATTTGAAGTAAAATACAAATTAATTTTCACAATAGCTTCTGGGGCAGTAGTAGTGCTTTCTGCACCTTGGGAGAAATCTTGATAAGAGTACTGGATATTGCATACTAAAGGGTTGTCATATTCTTTATTTCGTTGTATAAACCATATAAGCAAATGTAGACATAATAGCTGATTATTGTTTTTTAAAAAGCTTCAACATTTTTATGATAAACTTCCATAAAATAGAAATTAATCTATGTAATTTGTATATCATAATTTACAAATCAATTCAATTTGAGGCAAATGTAGAGTTTCTATCAGATATTAAACCACCAGTTTGGAGAAAATGACATTACTATGGCATGTTATTAAGATAAACTTAAAATCCCATTAGATACCAGTATTGTCATGTTTCTGAGGTTAATTGGGTGCATTCAGTTATAGGTTATGAATGGTCCCACTTGAATAATCCACCAAGCTATCAGGCAGAAAGACCAATAGTTGACGGGGCTAATTGACCTTGTCAGTATAATAGAAACACTTACAAATAAAATTCTCTTTGCCAACAACATTGCAAATGAAAACCTCAGAAGAAACTGTTATGTCCTGTAACTGTCCTGGAATGCTGTGATTCAGTTAGCAGATTGTGGATGGAGGTGGGTCATGGTGGGTGGGAGTTGGGGAGATGGGGGATGTAAAGGATAGGAGGGAGACTTTCGGAGGAAAATTAATTAGACGAATGTTAGAGAGAAACACACAGTTTTAAAATGATTTTAACCATCTTGAATCTCTAAAAAGTAGTGTCTTTGAATTTCTATAAAAGTAGTGTCTTTTAAGTTTTTTTTTTCACCCTTCTTGTTCTATATCTCTAGCTGTTTTGTACAAATTTGATAGTCATTATTGCAGTGAGTTCTTTTCTGAACAGTAAGAACACATCTTTGACAAAGCACAGTGCTGTAATGAGGATGAAACATATTTGCCATCCTACAGTCTTGCTTTACTTAAATATTTTACCAATATAAGATGGATATTATCTTATATCCTTGATTCTAAAATAGCTTTCTGTTTTGTTTGTTTGTTTTTTGGTACAGGTTTGGATTTGTGCCAGAGTGGGGGAAGGGAGGAATGTTGGGAAGAGACACAGAATGAGAAGGAACACTCATTCCATGACAGATTTTGACGATTTGGTTTTCCCTCTCTCTCTCTTTTCTTTTTGGGGGGGCAGGTAATGATGAAGCCCATGTATTTTATTAAAGAACCCCCAAAGCAATATATCAGTCTTTCTTAAAGAATGCAAGTGTTTTCAAATGCTTTAAGAAACTTAGTGAGCCAATTATAGGCCTTGGTCTTTAAAGGAATAAAAAAATTTTAGCTTAAAACTCATTTTGGGTAGTATGGATTTCCAAAATCAGCTCTGAGAAATTGTGCGGCAGATATCAGCCTTCACTGTAATACTGTAGGAGGGTGATAACAGTCCTGTTTCATTTTCCTTTTTAAAAAAAGACACCTTTTACATTGTAAGAAAAAGACAGTCAAAATGTTAAGTGGGCTTCAAAAATAGTAATAAAAAAAGATTTATAATGGAAAAGAATTGGTGGTATAGTTCACCTAGAGTAAGAAAGACAATGTGTAATAAGGGATTTTGTGGTTTTACAGCTCAGTGCATGTGTTTGAAAGCTGTTCTCTCAGCAACGTGGGTGGCAGGTTATGCTACCATATAATGTATTGTAGTTGGCTCTCCACACTTGTCAGGGTTAGTGTTCAACCACTCGGAAAATTTTCCCATTGTTCTATCATGTGAACCAAGACTAGTGTTGAATTCCCAATAACTTACAAAAAAAAAAAAAGGTTTAATTAGAAAGTTTGGAATTTGATTACATCTTATTGTTTTAATACAGTGCTATATATTTTAGTATTTTATTTAGTATTGCATTTATTTTTCAGGCAGAAAATATCAAAATTAAACCTTCATCTTATTCTTTTTTTAAAATAGATTTTACAGAAATTTGTATACTGAATCTTGCCCCTTTTTTCTGTCTTAACACTCTATTTCCATCTTAAGCATTTTGCTTTAGATGGACCATGGCTCTTGGCAGCTAGTGCATTTTTAGCAAATAATACTGTTTCTAGTAAGAGTTGCAGGAAAAAAAAAAAAAAAAAAACTTAGTGTGAGGTCCTTGTAAACTGAACCTTTGGAACATTACTTTATTTCTCTTTTCCCCCCCTTTTGTGCTTCTTCTCTATTTGTGTAATGGTTATAAATTACATCCTTTGAAAAGAAGAATGAAAAATATTTTGTTATTTTCGTAGTTGATTTTTTTCTTTACCTATTATTTTAAAAATACACAGAGAAATAAGCAATTATGGTATTGAAATTCCATTGTGCCAGCACCTCCAGAGCATAATCCAAAAAAAATAGAAAACCGCCTGCTGGGTTGTCTGCAGTATGCTTGTGTGAACATCAGGGTCTGCTGTTCACACGTCACTTTTTTACTGAAAATTCCTCTCGGAATAAAGACTCTGTGTTTTCTGAGTGTAGTGAAACATTTGTTGGTCCTTAGGTTTTAAATTTGTGAGGAATTCTGTTTATAGGCTAAGTTGTCATAGATGTATATTACACGACTGTTACTGGCACATCCAGAAGTAGAGAAAAGGCTTGTATGTTTATATACTATAAAATAATAAAAAACTTTAAATGAAATTATAAAGTATTAAAGGTGAGAAATAATGAGCTTTTGTTGAAGATATATATGAAGGATTGATTTAAATATTGACTTTTGCCCTCTAAAATCTATTTTATTTATAAAGTAAAGTGTATCTTGGCTAGATGAATATAAAAATACCATAAATTTGTCCTGTACTTCAGGACAAATTCAGATATTTGAAATTCAGATACTTAAATACGATGGATTCTTGACAATATTGAGTTAGTAAAATTTTTGAAGTGACCCTATGTAATTACTCTAATCAAGGAATGTATTAGAAAGTATATTTTTGGATCCTTAGGTTAATTCTTTCACTTTTAATCTTATTCACTTCATTCATTTTTATTCTTGTTATGCTGTTGGGTATCTTATTAGGCATAGACAGCAAATTTATAAAATGTAATCCAGTATGTTGACAGCCTCAACCTTTCACTCAGATTCATAAAATATCAAAAAGAGAAAGCATTTACCAGATAATAGGGAACTTCAGGTTTAAATTTGGTGAAATGGAAGTTGATGCCCACAGTCTGCCATAAGGTTTATCTGAATCATTCAACGTCGTTTGTTTTTTTCTTAGAAACCTTCCATGTAGAAGTTAGTAAAGGAGTAAATATACACATGTTTTGGCTGAAACTGAATTTTTATCCATTTCAACTATTTTTCATTGAGAGAGAATTTCGGGTTGGTTTGCCTCTGAATTTCACTGAGTTTCTTCATCAATTAAAATGCACTTCTACATTTTACAATAATTGTATGAGCCTTTTAATTATTGTTTCTTCTGATTATTAGAATGAGATTACTGTCTATCTGAGATCAGTTATTACATTTAGTCAATAGGTCCAGTAAACAGTGATGCTTGCTAATGTGTCACGTGTTCTCCTCAATTTGCTTCTTATTACTTAGTTGTCTTAACCTTTCTTTCAGTCCTGTAGATGGAAGAGATTGTCATCTAAACAAGATATGTCTCACACATGCCTCCAGGAAAGGGGAGTAAAAGCACCAAGTCCTTAACGTACTAGTTTTCTAAGGGCCTAAGATGCCTGAGTCCCCTGATTGCCACGAAGCCTAATTGCTCACGGGGCAGCCTGGCACGCTGCCATTTCCCCACTGGGCTGTTTGTTGGTGCTTGTGAATAGAACAGAAATGTCTTTGCTTTTTCTACTCAGTTGTCACCGATTGCAGTTTTAGGAAACTAGTTAACATTTTTCTTAAAATGATAGTAATTCATGCCAAGGTGAAGTCAAACTTCATAATATCTAAGCAACGAGCAGTAGAGTTAGTTCAATGCTTTTAAAATTCATGTAAAATAAAATTCATTACTTCTTACTCCATAATATTCATTTTGTATAATCCACCTTAACCATTCTAGACAGATGTTCTAGATTTGGATAAACAATTTGAAAGTAAATTATAAGGTGGTTCTTTTTTGTACTTTTTGTACTTTTGTAAACAGAATCTGTTATATATATGAATTATAGGACCAATGGAAATGACAGACCTTGCAAGCAAAGTGTGTGTGGGACTACTTCAGTTGTTTTGAAAACCTGTTATTGAGAACACTAGAGATGTTTGCATTTTAATTTCCAATATAACTGGAGGCGTATATTGGGTTTTCACCTCTGCCTGGACCTATGACAAGAACCTCATTTGTTCCCAATGTCATGCTTTACCTCTAGGCACCGTAACTAATAGGAAACAATGAGTATTGTGGGACTTTCACAGAGTTGAGTTACTTTCTTCTTTTCCTCCCAATCCCCTTCAGAGTTCCACATCTCTTTAAGGCATATGTATTTCAATTACACTTGAATTGCAAATATTATTCACTTGTACTCATCTCAGAATATATTTTTGCCTTATTTTTTATTCCAGAGAGACATACGTCAAGACTACTTTATTACTTCTGTAATGTTCAGAGTTTTGGCAGGGAAATTACTTTCAAGTCCTGGCTTCATCCTTCACCAGCTAGGTGACCCTCAGCAAACTATATAACCTCTCTATGAACTTCAGGTTCCTCAGCTGTAAACTAGGGCTGTGGTGTCGGGATGATTAAAACAAGTGTCAGTTAAGTGCCTTGCACATGGTAGCAGCTCACTAAATGGTAGCTGAAAGGAGCAAAGCCTTGAAAACTGGTAATGTTTTCATAGGCTGTAAAAGCATGTGCTTTTCCATAGAATCTCATGAAATTGGGAGTTTCAGCTGTATATAGCTATTGGATATACATTTATATCTTTGGGTTGATGAAGATCCAGGAGCATGAGCTTTGGAGTCATCTGCTGGGGTTTGAGTTCCTGTTCTGCCACTTAACTCTGAACCTTGGAAAGTTAGTTTCTCTGGGCCTCAGATTTCTTGTGTATGAAAGGAAGATGAAAATAGTGAACTCATAGGGCTATTGCAAGGCTGGAATGACTCAGTACCTGTAAAATTCTTAAAACAATGCCTGGCAAAGAGTAAGCGCTCCAAACATGTTATTTGCTGTTAACTGTTATTCTCTCATAGAAGAGGAAAAGTCACAAAGCCAGAAAACTTGAATGGAGTCAGCCTTAATTAATGGATGTCTCTTTCATCCACTCCTAAATAATTCCCATTACCTTGCTTTCCTGTCCCCTTCAGAGCTCCATATCTCCTTAAAGTGTATTTAGGATTATACTGCAGTCAGAATTCTACTTTTTAGTCATTACCTCCATAGAATTGTGATAGCCTTGCAGTAAAAACCTTTACATGTCTCTTGATCAAAAAGTATTTGTTGAGTTTATCACCTGCTTCTTATAAGTCTTGCCTTAGTTAGCTTTTTAACAGTCCTTCTGAAGGCAGCTTGATTGTGAAAAGACTTTTTGAAGGCTTCATTGAGATACTAAAACATCTTTTTTCTTATTTATTTATATACTTATTTATTATTTATTTCCTACTTTATTGAGATAGTATTGACATATATGTAAGTTTAAGTGTACAGTGTGATGATCTGATACACACACACACACACACACATATATACAGTGAAATGATTACCACGATAAAGTTAGTTGACACCTCTATCCCCTCACATAATTACCATTTTGTGTGTGTGGTAATAACACTTAAGATCTAGTCTGTTAACAGCTTTTAAGTATATAATACAGTATTGTTAATTCTCGTCACTGTGCTGGACATTAGCTTCCCAGCACTTATTCATTTTATAGCTGGAAGTTTGTTCCTTTTAGCCAACGTCTCCCCAGTTCCTTCCCCCCCAGCCCCTGGCAATCACCATTGTACTCCTTGTTTCAATGAGTGTGGCATTTTTACATTCCACATGAGAACATACTGTATTTGTATTTCTCTGAACTATTTTTTAAAAGGTAATTGGGTCTCCATGTATCCTTCTGCTTCAATTGGATTTTTTAAATAAGCAATTATTCACTTAGTGGTTAAATGATTTACATAAAAGGTATTTCATAGTGATTCTTTGGTATCTTAAATTGCTGATTCCCCCATCTCTTTTCCAGTGTTTTGTAATCCAGCAGTAGGCCATCAAACAGCCTTCTCCTTAGATGTAATTCTGCCATGTATACTTAAAGGCTATCTTTAACCTTTCCTTGTTGTGAGTTTATCTACTATTAAGATTTATGGTGATAGGATGACAGTATACGTTTTAAATTCGCGGTACCTTAAAAATTACTCATGTATGTGAAAAGTCTAAATTTGTAAGTGTTTACATAAGGTTTTATCATATCTACCATGCATACAAATTCTGTTTCTCATTTTTGTTCTAGGATAAAAGATAAGTGAATGCAAAATGTAAATGAAATATGCATTTGTTGATTTTAGAGCTCATTTAATAGCAAATCATAATTTACTTGGAAGCTCAAATACCGGGAAAAAGCTAAGCCTCATACGTGGCAGGAGGAGTACTGCAAGTGTATGCTGGTGTTGCTGCAGTTGTTTCTGTTGGGTGCTTACTGCTTTCTCCTCCCCGAAGTCCATAAAGCACACATATAGTTTATGTGTGTATATACCCTGTCTAATGTAAGAAATTGAACTTTATGAGCGTCCCAGAGCTGGGCGTATACCTCCTCCCTTCCCTACCACAGCCCTGTCTGTACCTTTTAAAGGTAACCACTCCTAACCTTTTATGATAATTTCCTTAGTTTTTTAAAAAAGAGTTCTACCACCTTTGCATGCATCCCTAAGCAATAGATTAGTGCCTGTTTTTGAACTCTAACTGGTTTAGACTTGGTATCGTCAGGTTTCTCCCTTCCTCCTCCTTATTTTTTTTTTTTGCCAACTTGATGAGTCTTATTCTTTAATTTTCAGTTCTACTAACTTTAACTTTTTTTCAGTTTAACTTTTCAGTTTGATTTTTTAAGTGTAAGTGTATTTTTGCTACAGTAAAGTATGTACATATGTTGAAAGCCTGAAAGGACCGCAACAGCACTTCTCTCTCTGTTCCACACCCCCATCCTGTTCCTTGGGAGTTCTCTTATTCTTAGTTATTTTAGCCATTTGGGGGGTTCTTTTTGGTATTTGCTTTCATATTTCTCCATGACGTATGTGCATGGATAGCTATAGTAGTTATGTGCAGTTCTACATAGCATGTGTGCACATATCTATAAAGACATGATCGAATGATGTCTTACTATGAAATATCAGGATTTAGCCCTATAATCCTATTTCTTCTCTTATATACGTCTCTTCATCTTCCTAGTATAGTTTTTCATGCTACTTGCTAAATCATTTTACATGTTTTCACGGTCGTGACCACGTATTGTTTTTATACCTGAGTCATGCTTTAAATTTCCTTTTCAGGCATAATTTTGTTTTCCTAGAATTAATGATTGCGTCATTTTTCCCTGAATTTAAAAAATGTTATCAGTTACTGATATATCCCTAAATTCTCTGACGGATCTATCAAAAACCTCTGGAAACATACATATTCTTTCGGTTTCACATTTTTTTCATGGAAACATCCCTCCTGGACCTTCAGCCCAGCTACTGTGTCCGTGCGTCAGTGGAAGTTCATTCGGGGAAGCAGAGCACTAGTGTGTGTGTGTGTGTGTGTGTGTGTGTGTGTGTGTGTGTATGTATGTATGGGGACTGGTATATAGTAGGAGATTTGTTTCAAGGATTTTGCCTTACACAAGTAGGAGTTGGTTAAATAAATTCTATAAGGCTGGTTGTTTTCACATCTGATGCCGGAGCTTGACACCCACGGGGCAAGGAGTCAACAGTGAAGATGGATGTGTAGCGGTGAAGGGCAAGGGCAAGCTGGAACCCAGGAGCACCAATTCGAGGAACTGGGATCCACGTCAGTTCTCACGGCCTCCCACCTTGTGATGCCAGCGTCCTGCAGAAGGAGCTAATAGCCTTTGTCATGGAGCAGACACATACCTGGCCTGGGAGTCAGAGAAGCTGCAGGAGGACCCAGGGGAAGGTGGAGCAATTGTAGGCCTGGCAGCTGCCTCATGACAGTGGGGTGTGCCAGCAGATAGTGACAACTTGTGTGATCACTAGTTTGAGGATCTACAAAACTTGTGGAATCACCTACATCAAAGCACAGAACGGCTGCTGCTTCACATCTGCCTTCGAAATCTTGCATGCAAATATCTCTTCTGCCTCACCTAACCAGAAACATGCCAGGAAGGGAATTCTGGGAAATGTAGTTTAGGTTAGCCTAGTTGGCACGTTGCAGAGCCACCACAGGTGGCCTTGAGAATGTTCCTCTCAGATCTCTGACCGCAGGGAGTAAACTGACTGATGGCCCCAGCTGCTGCTTTCTGGTATCCGTCCCCACATCTGTGCCCCCAGCCAGTGAGTGAGCACAGCAGGGGTATTAACGGAGGCTCATTCCTGGGGACTCTGGAGTCTTCTGTCCGGCAGCCGTGGCTTAAGGACTTCTTGACAGCCTTGCCAAACTTCCCCTAGCACTGCACTACAGTCTGACACATACGCCCCTCCCTCCTTCCTTCCCGTCTCCTTCTCCTGGGCCCAGACCTGCATGGTGTCTGACAGCTCTTCCAGCCTCCCCTGGCTCCCTCCCCATTTTCTTTCACAGATGTTTCCTTTAATAAATTTCTTGTGTATCTGTTCATGTCTTGGCGTCTCTTCGGAGGACTTGGACTAACAGCCATCTTCTTAAGACATCCCTTCAACATCATCTTGGGAATTTCCTTCACTTTCTTCTTTGGTAGATTCCTTTTTCCCTGGATCCCATGTCTTCATCTTTCTTGATTTACTTCCTCTTTTGGTGAAATGCATCCTCCACATGGAAGGTAAAAATGTTGAAAACTTGCATGACTGAAACCTTTATTTTAATCTCACCCTCGAGGGATGATTTGGCTGGGTATGGAATTCTTGTTTGGAAATAATTTTTCGTCAGAATTTTAAGCACATTCTCCATTGCCTCATAGTTTTCTGTGTAAATGTTGAGAAATACAATGCCACTTTTGATTACTCATGCTTTGCATGTGACCTATTTTTTTCTGCAGAGGCTTTTAAAATCTCTGTACCTTTGATGTTCAGAAATTTTATGATGGCTATGCCATGGGGTATGTGTCTGTGTGTGCGCGCGCGCGCGTGTGTGTGTGTGTGTGTGTGTGTTTCCTTCATTTTACTGAGTGCGCAGTGGTTCCCATCAATGTGGAAACACCTGTCCTTTAGTTCTGGGAGGTGCTCTTATGTTTCTTCATATTTTTCCTCTATTTTCTCTGTTGTCTGTTTCTGAATTTACATTTGTTAGCTGTGATACTTCCTGCATTGAGCCACTGATTTTCTCATTTTTTTCTCTTTTGTTTTCTCATATTCCAAGCAATTCATTTAACTTTGTGTAATTAAAAATGTATGTATATATATATTTCTAAGACCTCTTTTTGTTTCTTGGTCTTTTAAAAAATAGCATTTTGTTCTTGTTTTAAGGATGCATTCTATTATGTTGTGGAGGATATTAATAATGCTTTGTTTTGTTTTGAAATTTCTTGTCCTCCCTTCACTGCTTCTCTTGAGAGTTCCTTTTTGGTTTTGCTTGTTTAATTTCCATTTTTTGTTTTTGTTTTCTTTTTCTCTTTTTTTTTTTTACATGCCTGGAGATCCTTGGCTATTTTCTCATAGCCTAGGAGAGAGGCACAAATTAGCAGTATGGAAGCAGTTTGTGCCCATGATAGAGTTTGATGCTTACCAGGCCTTACAGCACTGTGGTCAGGCTGGTCCCCTCACCTCTTTGCACACATGCCACCTTCTCAGTGAGGCCTATTCTGACCACCTGACTTAAAAATGCACGCACCTGCCCCCTGGTACTTCTGATCCTTCTCTCCCTGCTCTCTTTTTTTTCCCATAGCTCTTTTTTCTTCCTCATAGCACTTTTATTACCTAATATATTATATAACACCTTATTTATTATATTTGTTGTTCATTTTTCTGTCTTCCCCCACTAGAGCATCAGCTCCATGAGAGCAGAGATTTTATTATTTTTATTTTCATTGATATCTTCCAACCATCTGGAATAGTGCCCAGCCCAAGATAGGCATTCAATAAATATTTATTAAACTGGGGACACTCAACACTATGTGTAACTCTTTTCTTATGGACGTTTTCTTTTTCAGCTTTTCTCTTTTCCTTATAGTATGATTTTTTCCAGAAGATAGTAACTCATTCTCCGGCCTTGGAGGCACGGGGCAGGGGGTGGGAGGTGGGATGCGGAAGGAGCTTCTGGGTGATCTGCCTCGGAGTCAGCATCCTCATAGCTGAGCAAGATGAAGGGAGCTGAGGTTCACGGTTAAGTATGTAGATGTTCACTCACTTTTTAAAAAAAAAATAAGGTGCTGCCATCTAGTCTGGCTTCACCTGAATCTAGAGCCTCCCTTCCTTAACTTGTACTGATAGTATAAACTTGTAGTTTTCTGTAGGAGTAGGGAAGGGATGGTCACCTGCCTACTTAAACTGGGGGCTGGTGAGAATCTTGGCATCAAACTGTTCCTTATATGGACTTCAGCTAGTTTTATTGTGTGCTTATTTGTTCATTTTTAACCTAACCTTGGCACCCCTACCTTCAGAACTACCTGGTGCCTTCAGTTTCAGAGATATTAGGGTACAATGCACCTTGCTTCTTCTTAACCTCTCCTATTCCCTTTGCATTTGTGGATTTATACAGTTTTCAGATTCTTCAGCTGTCATTTTCGTTGGGTTTTGGGAATCCATTATTTCCTAAACTATTTTTCAAAGCATTTGTAAATTATATTTGTCAAAATGGTATGTGCATTAAGAATTGATGGGTGATTAGATGTATTTCCTGAACATAAAATACATTAGTTTCCAATAAATTGATCATTTTCTCTTACTACACCTGTCACGGTTTCCAGTATCCAGTACATAGTAAGTGTACAGTTTGTTGAGTGATGAACGGATTTGACTACTGGATTCAAGCTGTAGTGTGATGGCATTTTAATACATTGCTGGGAAAGTTTGAGGGTAAAAGTACTTTGTATGTGTTTATGTACTTGTGTGTTCTCTAGTGTCAAGAGAGATTTGAAAAAAGGTATAAACCTAATTGGAATCTGCAGTTAGCATTTAAGGGATAGAGTGGGGGGATTGGAAAGTGGAGGCAAAGGACTTGAGAATAGTCCTCATTAACCATGAGTCCTGGGTTTCTGAAAATGAAACAAACAAAATCTTGGTAAAAGATTAGGTAGTTACTGAACTTCAGACTTAGAGAAAAATTAGTTAGGGGGACCAGGATCTCATGGGACAAACCAAAAGTTCTTTTATTATTCTCATATTTACAAATATAAAAATAATTCACTAAACTGGAGCATATCTAAGATGCTTGACCCATTTTAAATGACATACAATTAATGTCTCTTTGCCATCTCTTGATCTTCGGAATATTTTCAGAGTCAGTTTCCTGCACAGTGTAAATTTGCTCTTGCCTTACTGCAGGTTATATGGCTAAAGTGTAGGTCAAGGACCACTCAACATGAGGCTGAAGAGGTAAGCAGAGACTAGATCACGCAGGGCATTGTCAACCGTGTTAAGGATCATGGATTTATTTTTCCTATAATGAGAAACTAATGAAAGGTTTTTCAAGTTAACATTTTTGTCAAATGACTTTGCTGCTAATCTGAGCTTAGATTGGGGGAAGACATAAGTGGCCACGGCAAGACTAGTTGAGAGGTCACTAATAATCCTCGGCAGCAGATATTGCTGAATACCTGTGCCACATTCCTCCATCTCTCTTCCTTGCCCACAGAGACCACTTTTCACAGTAAAAACAGAAAAAGCCTGATACTCCATTTCCAACTCCCCTTTCAGTTAGTGCAGAGGCATGTGATCCAGAAATGCCCAATGGGAAATCTGATAGCTTCTGGAAAATATTTTCCTCCTTAATTAAAAGAGGAGAAAGGCTTTTTGGACATTTGTTGTATGAGAACATGACGCTTGCAGCTGCTGCAGACATCAGACACAACAGAGCATGACAGAGCAGAAAGGTCTGGGCCTTTTTTTTTAAACTTTTTATTTTTACATGGATACAAAAAGTCGACATATCATAAATGAACAGCTCACTGAATTTTCACGAAATAAAGACACCTATGTAATCAGCAACAAATAAAAATCCAGAAACACATAAAAATCCAGAAACCTTCTTTATGCTCCCTCAAGGCTAGCCATTATTCTAACTTCTAACAATATAGATTACTTTCACCTGGTTTTTTTTTTTTTTTTTTAATCTGTTTGGTTTTTGTTTTTATTTTTCAATTTTTCACTTTAAGAGATGGCATCGTATTTTGCATATGCTCTTTTGAGTCTAGCTTCTTTTACTCACCATGTTTGTGAGAGTCATATGTTTGCGTAGTTGTAGATTGTTCATTTTCATTGCTATAGAATATTATGTTTTGTGAATATA
The DNA here is from genome assembly GCF_028023285.1 of Balaenoptera ricei. Taxonomy (NCBI): domain Eukaryota; kingdom Metazoa; phylum Chordata; class Mammalia; order Artiodactyla; family Balaenopteridae; genus Balaenoptera; species Balaenoptera ricei. Next base: position 28,631,331 of record NC_082643.1, on the reverse strand, counting down.
CTCCAATTTATTCATTTGACTGTTGGTATATATTTGGATGGTTTGGCTAACTAGTGTTCCTGTGAGTATTTTAGTATACACACTGTTGAATATATGTATGCATTTCTGTTGGGTATATACCTCTTTGATTTGTAGTAGCTCTTTAAATAGTCAAGATAGGTGTCCTTTTCTATATATATACATTTCTATACATTTCCAATCAGTGGCTTGTTATTTCCACTCTCTTAACGGTATCTTTTGATGAACAAAAGTTCTTAATTCTAAGATAGTTAATCAGTATTTGTTGATTGGTGCTTTTTGTATCCTGTTTAAGAAGATTTTATCTACTCCAAATTTTCAAAGGTATTTTATTTTCTTTCAGAAGTTTTATTATTTTACCTTTGACATTTAAATCCAAATTCATCTGGAGCTGATTTTTGTTTATGGGGAGAAGTGAAGAAGTCAAGATTATTATTTTTTCCCCCAAATGGAAATCTAATTCATCAGCATTGCTTGGAGAGACCATCCTTTCCCTACTGCACCAATGTCATCTTTGACAAAAATCAGATGACTGTAAATGTGTGGGTCTGTTCCTGAACTCTAATCTGTTCCATTGGTCCATTAGTCTGCCTTTGCACTAATCCTACACTGTTTCAGTTACAACTTTATGTTGACCTTATATCCAGTGACCTTGCTAATTAACCTTTCTTATTGATTCTAATAGTTTATAGATTCTTTTTGTATTTTCTAGATGTGCAGTCATATAATTTACAAATAATGTTATTTTTTCTTCCCTTCCAATCCTTGTTCATCTTCTCTCCTTCCTTCTATCCCTCTCTCCTCTGTTCCCTTCCATTTTCCTTGAATTATTGTACTGTTTAAGACCTCCAATACAATGTTAAATAGAAGGGGTCATAGTGGATGATTGTCTTGTTTATAATCTCTTTATGAAAGTTTTCAATATTTCTCCATTGTATACGATGAGTACTATAGGTTGTTTGAAAGATGCTCTTTTTCATATTAGGGAGATTGCATTCTGTTCCTATTTGCTAAAAGTTTTAAGATCATAAATGGGTATTGAATTTGTCAAATGCCTCTTTTGTGTCTAACAAGATGATCATATGATTTTTCTCCTTTTTTTCTATTAATAAAGTCAATTACATTGATTAATTTTTAAATGATAATCTAACCTTGCATACCTGGACTAAACTCCACCTGGTTTGATTTGATTTGCTAGTATTTTGTTCTAGATTTTTTTCATTTGTGTTTCATGAGAAAGATTAGTCTGTAATTTTTCTTTCTTATAATATACTTTCCAATTATTGGAAACAAAGTTATTCTGGCCTCATAAAAACATTTTTAAAATGTCTCTCCCTTTTCTATTCTCTAAGCATTTGTGCAGAATTGATATCATTTCTTTAAATATTTGGAAGAATTGAATGGTAATGCCATCTGGACCTGGAGTTTTGTGATGGATCTTAAATTATGAGGTGGTTTCCTTAATAGATATAGTTCTATTCAGATTTTCTATTTCTCCTTTCTGTTAGCCTTGATAAATTGTATTTTTCAAGGAATTTGTTGACTTTGTCTTCTGATATATATGATCTGTTCAATCTGACAAATTTCTTATTGCAGATATTTTCAGCTCTACCATTTCCATTTAAAAAGTATATTCCAGTTCTCAGATGAAATTATTTCATTTATTCATCTTTCCCTCTTATTTCTTAACTCTGTTAATAATAGTAATTTTTGATTGATTGCTAGACTAGACTCTAGATCTGTACTGTTCAGTAGAGTACCCACTAGCTCCATGTGGCTTTTGGCTAATCTTAATTGAGATGTGGTATAAGTGTAAAATGCTGGATTTTGGAGACTTGGTACAAAAAAAAAAAAGGATGTAAAATAGCTCAGTAACTTTTTACATTGATCACACGTTGAAGTGATATTCTGGATACTCTAAATATAAAATTAATTTGTGCTCTTTGTGCTTTTTAAAATGTAGCTATTAGAAAATTTAAAACTACATATATGGCTCACATTTGTGACCCACACACTTTTTCTATAGGACAGTGCCACTCTAGATGCTGTTTTCTTTTTCTAGAGAGTTCAGTTTTCCAGAGCTAGGCAGATGGGCTGAGAAGCTTTACTCCTCTCAGCCTCCAAGTTGAGTTGACTTGCGGCTGTACTGCAGCTTTGGTAAGGTTCCATCTACCTCTGTTCTGTAATACCCCTATGTCATGGCCACTCAAGGCTGTCACTTAGGGGCCTGGTGTGTTCACTGGGCAAGTTCTAGACTCTCAGACTTGTTTCCTCAACCCTGAGAGATTGCCAGAAACTCCACTCTTCTTCTGAGAGACCCCTTGATTATCCCTTCAGCCTCCCATTCCAGACAACTTCACAATGTGGCAAATATTTTGAGGGGAAAATAGGCCATGTGCTTAAAGCCCTTGAAGTCTCTAATTACATCTTTTCTGAAAGACCACTAGTCATAGCTCTGCATGTTTCTCTGACTTCAAGAAGCAACCCTCTATCTGGGCAAAACCATGATTTGCAGCATCTTACCCCATCCTAGAATCAACAAATGCCCCTATGGTTAAAGTGGGTACAGAAAGACCGGCAACCTCCCTGAGGTTCTCTCCTCACCAGAACCTGGCATCCTCTAGTCCTCTTTGTTTTAGCGGCTCTCTGATAACTCTAAAGTGATGATTTAAAATTTTTTGCCTATCGTTATTCTCAGTAGGAACACTGTCTGCTTCAAACTACTTCATTCTCTTGGATTTAAGAGAGATATACTTAAAGTCCAGACCTCTCTGGTGTGGCTTCTGTCGTGGAATCTTTCTACCTTGCCTTGCCTTGTCTTCTGTAGATAATGCTATCCTTTGCCCTAGAACCTTTAAAAGTTACCTCTTAAAAAAGAGAATATAAAATTTTGAATCATCAGCATATAGCCATTTAAGGTACCTGAAGTCATGGGTCTGGATACAATCGTATAGGACAGTTGTGTAGATTAAACTCTGTATTGTGAGACTAGTTTTAGGTCAGAACTGTGAGGAATGCAACACTTAAGAGAAAGAAGAGTCTCCAGAAAGACAAAGAAGAGATGAGAAAGGTAGGAGGAATATCAGAAGAAGGTGAAATCACAGAGGCCACAAGAAGAGAACATTTCAGTAAAGAGGGTGCATCAAATTATGTAGAAAGGGTAAGAAAGTTTGAAGTGAAAAGGACCCTGTGGATTTAGCAGTAATGAAATTTATGTTATCTTATTACCTTACAACATTCTTATGAAGAAAGCATAAAAATTATATGGGAATAAAATTTATCCTAATCTTATTTATGATCTACAAAAATGACGATTTCATATGATTCAGCCTGATAGATGGAGAAGTAAAGGTTTACCAAAGAGGAGTAATTTGCTTAAACTCAAGAGTAGACACGAAATTCAAATCTTGGTCTTCTTTTGACATCTGTGGTCTTATGTCCTTTTCACTGCACTACATATTTTTATCTATTGCTATCATTTCTTAATTATTCATTACTTAGATAAGTCTTTTCTCCCTCTTTTTACAAAACTAAATCATAATTTTATTATGTGTGCATGTATTTGTTTATATTGGCTATTCTTCTTTTCTTGTCTTAAAGGGACATTATTATTTTTTCCAGTTTTATTGAGAAATAATTGGCACACATCACTGTATAAGTTTAAGGTGTACAGCATGATGGTTTGATTTACTTATATTGTGAAATGATTGCCACCATAGGTTTAGTTAACGTCCATCATCTCATGTATTGATAGATGGTGAAAAGAAGAAAAAAGGATTCTCCTTGTGATGAGAACTCTTAGACCTACTCTCTTAACAACGTTCCTAGGTATCATACAGCAGTGTTAGCTATGGTTGTCATATTGTACATTACATCCCTAGCACGTATTTACCTTTATCTGTTTTTCTTTTTAATGGTAGTTAAGTCTGGTTAACTTGTTGTTGTCCTCCAAAGATTTTCTGCAATTTCTTCTTAACATTTCTTTACCATTTTGGCTTTTGATGAAATTATTGTTTTTAATTGACATTGACTTCAAGTGTAATTCAGAATTGTTCATGTAGATTAGAACACTCTCTCTAGGTCTTGTCTTTTTGTTATGCCTCTTTTTTTTTTTAAACAGGTAACTTTAAGACCAGTTAAACTATGTAATCTTAACTCTCCAGGAACTCTTTCTGGAGGAAATTTCTCTACATAGAAACGTTTTCAGACTTACAAGTCCAGAATTAATATCTTGACCCTCTGTAGCAGAGTGACTGATTTTGACCTCAAAGTGACCTTCTGAGGTGGTCCCTTCACTAGGGTAAAAGAGCTTGCTTTCCATAGTGAGCTCTTTGAGTTGGATTCTGTCTTTCTTGTTAAGCTGTCTTTGTGGTATCCTTACTTTTAACACATTTGGAACTTCTGAAGTTTCTTTTGGATCATATTAGACTTTCTTTTGCTACAAGTAGGTCATGATTGCTGTTAACTGGTTCTGTTCCTTCCTAAGTGAAAGGATGGTTAAAATGCCAGGATCTGCTGCTTCTTGTGGTAAGAGTTCTCATATTGAGGTTCTATAGAATTTCATCAAGTCACAGCTATGGTTAATGAAGGAGCAGAAGGTAGTGAGAGTGGAGAGCAGAGGGCAACTTTCTTGAAGCAACTTTCAAGTCATTGTTCTGTATTCCATTATTTTCCAGGGATCTGTGATTAGCAGTAGGAAAGGATATGTGAACAGCTTTGTAGTTAATATTTGATGTTATTTTTATTAACAAATGACTTCTTGTTTTGGTTTTTTTTTTTTTTTAAGGTAAGCTTTGTTTATGGTGGAGTTAATACTTATATATATCCTTAGAGTATATATATCCTTAGAGGATACCCTTAAATTAATCAAAACCAGAGTAGAGTTGTGACTTAGAGGTTGCTGATAGGAAGCAGAAGATCCTGGAGCCAGGCGGAGAGATCACTTCATAGAGAAACTCTAATGGATTGTATTTATAAACAGTTTTCACTGATAGCAGCTGATATCAAGGAAGGAATGTTGAGGAAAGGTAGTAGCTCCTATTCAGAAGTGACTTGGTGGGCTTTGGGCTGGCAGCAGTGCTGATGTTGTGGGCCATCACATGGCTTGTCCTGCCACTAGGTGGAATACCTACTATGTAGGCTGCCCCTAAAACACATGTTTTATAAATAACTAATTAAATTGACCAAACAAGATCATGGTCAAGTAATGAAATGAAGTGAAATGAAATGTTGAAGAAATATTTATTTCAAACTAACACTAAGAATTGTCTCAGCTTATTATAGCTGTTTGGGTTAGTTATAAACACCTGTAAAGCAGTGTTTTGAATGCAGAATTTCCACCAGTCTTATATAAAATTTTCAATATTTATTGTTTATTTGCTACCATTGCAAATAAAAGAACTAATGTTTTCTATTTCTGTGTAAGAAAATTACCACAAACCTAGTGGCTTAACACAACACGTATTTATTATCTCACAATTTCTGTGAGTCAAGAGTCTAGGCATAGCTTAGCTGCATCCTCTGCTCAGGACCTTACAAGGTTGCAATCAAGCTGTTGTCCAGGGCTGCAGTCTCATCACAGGCTCAACTGGGGAAGATCCACTTCCAAGCTCACTCAGGTAGATGTATTTTTAAGCACATAATTTCAAGTACCCTTTTTAGCTGAGCTTTAATAAGTCTTAACTTTATTAAACCTTAAATTTATCTATCTTTACTGAATTACCAGTTATTTTCTCTGTCACTTACAAATTCTCTTGCTGTGTTTAATAAACCATGTTATATATTTTGTGTACAAAACAATGTTTAACTGATGATGTTATATAAAGCTTTAAAAGCCTTAAAATTTAAAATATAAATAAATCATGGTCAAGCATATAGTTAGGTGAAATCTAGAATTTAATAATAAAATATATCAAAGAATTCTTCTGAGAGAGAACTGATTTGGCAAGATGCGGGGTCACTGGTGACTTTGACAAGATTGGATTCAGTGTGTGGACACAGTTTAGATTGGAGTGGGATAAAGATAACTAGGAGGTGAAAAAATTTAAAAACTTTTAAAGGAGTTTTGCTGTGAAAAGAAATAGAATTGGGGCAGTATGTGGAAGAGGACATAGGATTAAGAAAGGGTTTTATTTTTAATGTCTAAGATGACAAATATGGCACGTTTGTAATGCTGATGACAGTGATCCAGGGGACAAGAGAAAATGATTTGGAGAGGTAGTGACTACGGTGGGAGCAGAGTCTTTGGCTGGGAAAGAAAGGGTGGGATCTATTGAGCGAACGGAAGAACCGTTCTCACAAAGATGCAGGGGCAGTTCAACTACAGTATAACAGCTGGTGGGAAGATGGTAATTTTTTTCTCTAATTGCTTCTATTTTCTTAGTGAAATCAGATATCAGCTCAGACAGAGAAGATTAGAGCAGGTGTTAGGATTTGAGGAGAAGCTCAGAAACAGCTATCCCAGAGACAGTGAAAGCAAATTTTCTAAAGGAATATAGTAAGAATTTTGCATGGTGCTACACATATACTTGCATATATACTTGTCTTAAATTTAAAGTGAGAACCAGTCAGCATGTTGATTATTTTTCTCCAATAGACATTGAACAGGAAGAGAGTTAGGTTTAACCAGGATTGTTGTTTTCTCCCTCAGAAAAGTATGAAGCAGTAAGAGAGGAACATTGGATTTCAGTGTATAAAGGGATTGATAATCATAACGAATTGTGGGGTATCATTGAGGAAAAATGGGAACTGAAGATATTGAATGGGTTAACGAACAGTAAAAAAGTAGATGGAATCAGTAGTCTAGCTGTTTGGCTAGGGTTGATGCTATGGCAGTGGGGTCACTTGAGAAAGCTGGTGACTTGGGCTGTAGAGATGGGGATGCTTGAAGTCAAGATGTCAGCGATCTTGCAGCTACTGCCCGTAATCCAATATAGAGCATGATGGTGGAGGAGGGATAACTGAAGTGGAGTGATGATAAAAATTATTGGAAATGAAGAAGTTGAAGAGGAGAATCTGGATCATTAAATGGATCGTCTCTGTGGATATTGAACTCACCAAGAAGGAGGATTCTGTTACAGGAGGAATGGAATACAGTCAATGACATGTTAAAATCAGGTACTGAAACTTTCTGAAACTATTCCTCTTTTGAGTTCCTCTCCCAACCACCACCCAATTACAAACAGATTTTTTAATAAGGTAAATACGTTTATTGAGAAAAGCATAGATAAGACATAAACTTAATAAAATGAGAATGATCCATATTCTCACCATTATAGATATTTCCTATTTATACTTCGGTGAATATCCTTTCAGACTTTTGTATCCATACAAAAAAATCATATATATAAGATCATGCAATACATGTTATTTAGTACTTTGCTCTTTAAAACTAACCAGAGGTAGCTGCAAATAACTGCAAACATATGAAGAGATACATCATTTTGAATTGCTATCAGGTATTCCAGGGTATGGATGTACCATAATTAGTCACTGTTTTACTATTGCTGCATAACAAATCACACTAAAACTTAGTGGTATTAAACAACAGTAATCACTTATAATCGCATGGTTTCTGTTCAGGAATTTGGAAAGAGCTTGGCTGGGCATTTCTCCCTTGGAGTCTTTCATGCAGTTGCAGTCGTATGTCAGCTAGGCTGACTGGGACTGGAGGATCCACTTCTAAAGTGGTTCACTCATATGGCTGGCAGGTTGGTGCTAATTGCTGGCTGAGGCCTTGGTTTCTTTCTACATGGGCCTCTCCATGGGGCTTCTTCTTGTCATGGTAGCTGGCTTCCCACAGAAAGAATGATCCAACAGATGCAGGCAGAAGCTGCAGTGCCTGTTGTGACCTATCTGCCGATAGTCACTTCTGACATATTCTATTTGTTGTACAAAGTCAGCCCTGATTCATTGTAGGAGGGGACTACGCAAGGCCGTGAATTACCAGGGATCATCCTAGGGGCTGGTCACAACCACCCTTCTGCTGGTGGCCATTTAACTTGCTTCCAAGGAGTATTATTATACCTACCATCTCTGTGCCCTGTCTTAAGTATTTCCCTGTAGTTTCAGAAGTGGAGTTGCCAAATTACTTTTCAAAAAAATTATTATGCCTTTTTAATTTCCAGATCAGTCTATGAGAGTATACATTCCCCTCACCCTCACCAATACTTAGTGTTTGTAATTACTTTAATCTTTGCTAATCTGGTAGACATTTTATAGATAGATAGATAGATAGATAGATAGATAGATAGATAGATAGATAGATAGATATAGTATCTATTTAATTATTAGTGAGATTGAACAATTTCCTTGTGTCTGTTGGTCCATTGCATTTCTCTTTTCTTTTTGTGAATGGCATGTGCGTGGTGTATGTCTATTTCTCTGTTAGTGTTGATTTTTTTCTTATATTATTACTGAGATATTAGTTCTTCATTGTGAAATTTACAAGTGTTTTTTCTCACTTTGCTATTTGTATTTTTATTTTCTTTTAGTCTTGTAGATATTTTTGATGTTCATGTCGTCATCTTTTTTTTTTTTCATCATATTTGGGTTTTTGAATTGCTTTGGAAGGTGAACCCTACCAAAAGATTATAAACATGTTCCTGTAAATTTTTTAATACTCTTGTAGGTTTGTTGTTGTGATTATTAATTTGTATAGTATTAAAATTAAATATTTAAGAATTTACTTTTGTGTTTGGTATAAAGTTAATATCTAAACTTTTCATTTAATCAACCAGTGTTACAGTGCTGCTTTTTGATCAGTCCATCCTTTCTTCACTGTACATGTTAGTTTTCTACTCAATATCCATTCTCCCTAACCTTCTCCTGTTAGAACTCCAATTTTATTCAGCTCCCTACCCTGCAGAAAGTAGCCATCTGCTGCCACCTTCCCCAGCCCTTGGAAGTGAATCCTAATTGAGCCAAACCAATCATGGTGATTCCACTCCTCTCCTGATTGACTTAGGGATGGATATTTAATAAGAGCTTCAGGGAAGATGTGCTTGTTCTTAAAAAAGGGATCCAAGAGGGGAACAGTACTTGATTTCTTCCTCTGGAGAAGAAGTCTAGGAGAAATTAAGTTTGGGACAATGCTAGCTCACCCACATTGGAAGAACAAAAGGAACATAGCACCTTGGTCCTAGATAGCATTTTTGAGCTTCTGAATTAACCTCTCCTGTGACTGTGTTAAACACTCAGGTATTTGAACTGTGTAAGGTGATAAATGTCCTCATCATTTAAGCCTCGTTGAGTTAGATTTTATGTTACTTGCAGCCAAATGCATTCTGATACACCTGCAATGTGAAATGCAGTACCATACCATTTATTTAATATAGCTTTATACTAGATGTTAGTATCTGGAATTATCAGCCCTATTCCTCATCCCCATTTTTCTTTTTCACATTTTAACTCTTCCTACCCCACCCTTTTTTTCCAGAAAAACTTAATTAATATTTGTCTCTGCTTTCTTTTTGGTTTCATCTGTCAAATGTATTTTTACCATCTGCTTGTATTTAGAATATTTCTTAATCACTGCGTTAACACACAGATTTGTCTTTTTAAGATAATATGTAGTTACTTAGATTTTGAGGGTTTTTTTTAAGTAACAGCTTTAATGAGATATAATTCACATACCATACAATTCACTGATTTAAGATGTATACATTTTTATCACCCCCAAAAAAACCCTGTACTGATTAGTAGTCACTTCCCATCCTGCCCCCCAGGACTCAGCCCTAAGCAACTACCAATCCACTTTCTGTCTCTATGGATTTACCTACTTTGGACATTCATATAATAGAATCATATAGAACATGGTCCTTTATGACTGGCTTATTTCACTTATTTTCAGGGTTTATCAATGTTCTACATACATCAGTGCTTCGTTTCTTTTTATTGCCGAATACAATAGTATTTGTATTGTATGCATGTACCCCAATTTGTTTATCCATTTATCAGTTGCTGGACGTTTGGGTTGTTTCCATCTTTGGGCTATTATGAATAATGCTGTTACAAACATCTGTGTACACATTTTTGTGCAGACATATGTTTTCATTTCTTGGATATAAACCTAAGGGTGGAATTGCTGGATCATATGGTAACTGTGTTTAATCATTTGAGGAACTGCAAGGCAGTTTTCTAAAGTGGCTGAACCACTATATGTTTCTACCAGCAGTGCTTTAAGGTTCCAATGTCTCCACATGATTTGGGGGTTTTTTTGACTCTAAGAAAGAACCTGAGTTTTTATGTGTGTGCATTTTTTATAGTGGTAAATATACATAACAAAATTTACTGTTTTAATGATTTTAAAGTGTATAGTTCTGTGATATTTAGCATATTCACAATGTTGTGCAGGTGTCACCACCGTCCATCTCCAGAACTTTTTTATCTTCTCAAACTGAAACTCCATATCCATTAAACACTAACTCCCCATTTCCACCTCCCCAGCCTCTGGCAGCTGCCGTTCTACTTTCTGTCTCTATGAATTTGTTTCCTCTAGGTACCTCATCTGAGTGGAATCATACAGTATTTGTTCTTTTGCCACTGGCTTATTTCACTAGCATAATATCTTCAAGAGAATCTGAGTTTTTTTAAGGTGGTATTTGGTACATGCATCTTTTATCATCTCATTTTATGCTGTCTATATATCATCCTGCCATGTCCTTATATAATACTATTTCCTTTTTTCCCTCTCTGTAGAGGAAATCTCTAGATTTTGAAATCAGCACCCTACTTTTAATTCTCTTATTGTTCCCTTTAGTAGTTCTTTTTATGTTATATGTGTATATGTATAGTTACGTATATGACATAAAGGGAACTGTGTTATGGTGAAGAGATAGTGACCAATTTTCTCTTGCCCATATTTCTTTTATTTTATTTTTTTGGTATAATATAGGATTTTGGACAAAATTATTATTACTAAATTATCTTTACATTATGTAAACGTTACATTAGTGTTTAAAAGCATAGACTCTGGAATCTCACTGCTTATTTGAATCACACCTCTGCCACTTGCCAGCTGTGTGACCTTGGTGAAGTTATTTAAACTTTCTGTGTCTCAGTTGTTCCATTTGTCACATCAGGATAATAATATTACCTGCCTCATTGCTAGGATTAAATAGATTAATTTACTTAGTGCTCTTAGAGTAGTACCTGGCACATAATATGTGCTATATAAGAGTTTACTATTATAATCATTAGCATTCTCCTTGAGGAATTAGTGTTGGCATTTACATTTTATTTTATAAAAATTAATTTATTGTTTTTGGTTAACTGTGTGTGTGGTTAACTGTGTGTGTTTGGTTTTTGGTTTTTGGTTTCTTCCTCACTGCTAGGGTTTTTATTATGTCTTCTTTCTTGAAGTCTTATTGTCATGTTTAAGTTATATCTGTTTGTACTACTCTGAGTAGTTTTTTCAGGTGTGATCCGCTGTGTTGTTTACCACTATATTTTCAGTCCCTAGAACATAGTTTGGTGCATAATAGGTGTTCAATAAAGATTTGATAAATGAATGTGTGCGTGGAGTCCTTGCATATCTGTTAGGCTCTGGCAAAAGGGGTCCTTAGAGGGAAATTGCAAGGCAGGAAGAGGAACAGGGGACTTGCTTCTTTCTGTTTGAACCCTGTTTGCTTCCCATCATCCCAGCAATGTTTCTTCACAGCAGCAGGTCCTTCTTCTAGCAAGGCTTGAGTCCAGTTTGCAGTTTTTCTGACTCTCATGGTACAGTCGTCCCTCGGTATCTGCAAGGGATGGGTTCCAGGATCCCTCATGAATGCCAAAATGCAAGGATGCTCAAATCCCATATTTAGAATGGCACAGCTCAGTGGGCCCTGCGTATCCAGGGGTTCTGCATCCATGGATATGGAGGGCTGACTGTACCAACTCCTGAAGCCACACATCTGAAAAACCGGCACTGCTAGCCAGTTGGCACCCCCTCCTCGAGGTCTGTATACCAGCCCCACAGGGCCCTTCCTCCAGAAACCCAGCACCAGCCCAACAGCTCCCTCATAGAGATCTAAGTTCCAAGCCCTCTCATGAACTTCTCAGTCTTAATTTGTCTCTTTGCTTTGTTCCCCAACCTTAGAACTGCACTTCTGGTACTTGTTCCCTCCATGATACCTTAGTATTCTCCTTGGCCTCTTCATTTCTCTAGTTAGCAACTTGATTCCTCCTTAGAGAATTCTCTCTTAAAATACCCTGTGTGTCTCCTGACTCCACCCTGACTGAGACAGCTTATCTGTCTTACGAAATTATGTCACCTTTCTGAAGGTAGACTCTATCAATAACTATTCTCTATGTCAGGGATCAGCAACTGCAGCCCATGGGCCAAATCAAGCCTGTGTCCTACTTTTGTAAGTAAAGTATTCAAACATAATCACACCCATTCACTTTCAGATTGTCTATAACTGTCACTTTGCAAAGGCAGAGTTGAGTAGTCATGATAGAGACCACATGGTCCACATCACCTATAATGTTTGCTGTCTGGTCCTTTATAGAAAAAGTTTGCCAACCCCTATCCTACATCTATAGTTAGCAGAATTTTTGGTATTTAGTAGACATGCCAATAAAAAATGTTAAGCGAGGGAATATATGGAGGAAAGAGCCAAAAAGGGAGATGGTAAAAAGAAAGAACAAGGAGGAATATAGAAAAATTTACATTTTAATGGTGATGAAAATTTTATTTATTGAGGTCCAGATCAGATATGGTGGAAAAAAGGAAAGTTAAATTGGCAAAATTTTACCTTTCATTAATTTTCTGTTTAAAAATATAAAAAATAATGTAAATAAATTTTGCTTAAAATATATTGACCTTTTAATCAAACTGTTATGAAAAAAACATTGAAATTATATCTACCATGTGTACTCGAGTTTTTTTAAGTCCATGAAATAAGTTAAAATATGGCAGTATCAGAATAATAACTTTTTAAAGTTGACTGAGAATTTTAAACAGGGCACAATAGAACTGAAGTAGACACATCAGTTGGTGTTTATGACTTTCGGGCAATGTAGTTGATTGTGAAGCCATTTAAGAGATGTTAACAGCTACACATACTTTGTAATGTACATTTAGTGACTGAGATCAGTAAACTTTTTATGTTCTAAAGAACTAGTTTACTGATAGTATTTATTGAATAATTTACTACATTTACAATTCTGTACATATCATGCCCCAAATCATATGCTGTAAAATCTTAGTATAACTTCCAGTACAGTGAAGCATTTAAAAAATACTCTGAAAATAACATTGAGTCTATCAGAAATAGTGGTTGAATTTGTCAAAAACATTCTATTAGTAAGGAGTTGAGTAGAATTTTAGTTTTACTTTTTGGTCACTACTGAGATTCATTATTGTACATTTACCTAGAGAATAGATTATCCCAACCAGAGCTGCTTTCCCCCTCCTCTGAACTCCTGTGTGTATCTATTATAATAGTTTCCTGTTGTTGCTACAAAACATTACCATACACTTAGTGGCTGAAAACAACACACAGTTATTATCTTACAATTCTGAAGGTCAGAAATCCAAAATGGGTCCAATGGATGAAAATCAAGGTGTCAGCAAGGTGCATTCTTTTTAGGAGCTCCTAAGGGAGAACTGTTCCTTGCTTTTTCCAGCTTTTAGAGGATGCCCACATCCCTTGGCTTGTGGTTGCATCACTCAGCCTTTGCTTCCATCATCACATCTCCTTTACTGTCTCTCTTATGACCCTGTGATTACATTGGGCCCACCCAGGTAATCCAGGATAATCTTCCCATCCCCAAATCTTTAACTTAGTCACATCTGCAAAGTCCCTTTGCCGTTGTAAGTTAATGTATTCAGGGGATTTGGGGAGGAACATGGACATCTCTGGGGGCCTATTATTCTGCCTACCGCATCTTTCTTCTTTTATTTAGAATCATTGAATGTCAGAGCTGAAAAGGACATTGGGTGAAAACTTGTCCATTCCCTTTACTTTACACATGAAGAAGCTGAATGAAACCAGAGAGACTGTTTGTCTGCCTCTAAGCACTTTTTAGGTGTGAAAACAGGCCTAATTTATGTTTTGTATGCCTAACTATACTAACAATAATACCTTGAACATTTTAAGTACTCAGTAACTATTTATTGCCTGAATGATTAAAAGGTTAGTGATAGAAACCAGATATATCTGGTCTCTGACTCAATTATTTTAAGTTAGTGCTAATAGAAGTTTATAAAAAGCCACTGACTGACAATACCATAAAGGGTAGAGATTCATTTATTCTTATATTTTGTAATTAAAAGGAGGAAATTATTCCTTCTTAAAAATAACTACCTTTTTTAGTATTCCGTTTCTCTGTCTCTTGCCTCTTGTTTTTCTAGAGTAACTCATGGAGTCCAGATTTAGTTTCTTTGATATTCATTGCCATTGGGCTGGGTTGATAAGATAAACCTGTATTTTCTGTAATGCGTATTTTTCATCTGTGTCCAATATTTAGGATAATTTAAAAATCTATATTTATCTTTTAAAAACTATTTCATAACTTTAGGAAAAATTTTAGAAATTTAGGTTTATTTTTTTACTTATAATTTTTCATCCCTTGTAAAGGAAGGATAGTTTGGACTCTTGGTTAAAATAAAATGAAAAAAAATTTTTTTTAATATTTGCCTTCATTGGGTCTTCGTTGCTGCACATGGGCTTTCTCTAGCTGCGGCAAGCGGGGGCTTACTCTTCGTTGCGGTGTTCAGGTTTCTCATTGCGGTGGCTTCTCTTGTTGCGGAGCGCGGGCTCTAGGTGCGTGGGCTTCAGTAGTTGTGGCACGTGGGCTCAGTAGTTGTGGCTCGGGGGCTCTAGAGTGCAGGCTCAGTAGTTGTGGTGCACGGGCTTAGTTGCTCCGCGGCATATGTGATCTTCCCGGACCAGGGCTCGAACCCATGTCCCCTGCATTGGCAGGCAGATTCTTAACCACTGCGCCACCAGGGAAGTCCCAATAAAATGAAAAATTTTTTTAAGTTTATCTGGCATTTCTTTTTGTAAAACATTAAAACCTAGATTTTAGGTTTAGATTGTCATTCAGATAGATAAATCACTTACTATTTTCCAAGAAAAAAAGCTTTGTCTGATACTTGTGCAATGACTGATTTTCTTTTGTTAATATTCTTGTAGTTTATATAGAATCTGATTTATTGTTATGTGAGTTTGGATATATGAGGTATGGTTCTTGAAATAAAATATACCAGAAGCATTATGTTCTAAGCATTTAGAGTCTTTTCTTACTTGTATCAGCATGGTTTTTCATTGGCCCTATACATTTATACATGTCTAAATCTTATACACGTTTCTACAAATACTAAGATTGCAAATAATTCTATTTTTATTTTGTCTACAAGGATGGTACATGTTAAGTGCTTAACAACTGTAAAAATGGACCATGGTAAAAGTGCCCAATAACTGATAATGTTTATTATATTGTCATGCTCTCAGTGAGAAAAATGTTAATTATAAGTCAACTTTAGAATACATTCATTATAATAAATTATATTCATTGGGTGAAAACATAATCGGACTTTTCTTTTCTTGGCAGCAACTTGAATTGGTGGAACCAAGTGGCTGGATTCACGTTCCTTTAACTGATAATCATAAGAAGCCAACTCGCACATTCATGATACAGATTGCTGTTCTAGCCAATCATCAGAATGGAAGAGATACCCACATGAGACAAATTAAAATATACACACCTGTGGAAGAGAGCTCCATTGGTAAATTTCCTAGATGTACAACTATTGATTTCATGATGTATCGCTCAATAAGGTGACCTTGAAATAGAACAAAAGTCATTAAACATATCTTTATCTTGTCAGTAAATATTAAATCTGGTATCTTTATTGAAAAATGCATCAATTATTTTGCAATTTTTTATGCATTGAAAAGTATTTTATTGTAACTTTAATAAATAACTTTTGGGTCATACTATGTTTATTTTCTTTAGCATATAATAAAGCTCACATATTTTATAATTATTAAAATGAATTTGAGCCAATTGTTAAATTTTTCCTTATATCAAAAGAAAACCAGTTGAACTGAAAAGTTTTAAGATATACACAATTTTTTACTAATTAGGTAGTTATTTCATATAGTGATCATGCATTACAGTAATGATTTACTACTGCCTGTTTGGGAACAAAACTATGTTTTACCAATAGATATTATCTTTAATAGGCCAGAATATTATTTTTTTCTATCCAGAGGAAGCTTCTTCTATTAATACTAGGGCTTTTTAAAAACTGTGTCAAAATAAGCTTAGCATTCAGTGTGTGATGAGAACCATTCTGATTTGGGGAATGTAATTAATTGTGTCATAATTATTGTACTCCCATGAAATATTTTTTACCCTAGGGTTGTCTATATCCTGATATTATGTCAGCGATTACCAATATAATCTGCTGTTTATCCTAATTCTAATGCTGTTTATAGAATAGTTAGTTTCAAATTTGTGTCTGACACTGAAGCATTCCCTAAGGGAAAATGTAGCTCATGAAAATTTTAAAAATATATGAAATTGTTCTTTACATATAAAAATATTTTAAAGTCCCTTAAATGAGTTTTCTTTCCATGGTTTAACATGAGTCGATTTGATTCTGTATATCTCCCCCAGCACCACCCGCTCGCTACCCCATATCTTTACTTTGGGGGAGACAGAACTTCTCCATATTGGCTCTTTTTTTTTTCTTTTTGTGGTTGTGCCACATGGCTTGTGGGATCTTACTTCTCCGACCAGGGATCGAACCCGGGCCCTTGGCAGTGAGAGCATGGAGTCCTAACCATTGGACTGCCAGGGAATTCCCACCCCACATTGGCTCTTGTTTGGGAAAGATTCCTCAGAGGTTCTTGCATTACTGGGTAGACTGAAGTCTTAAATTAACAAAGTTTAGGAAATAATTATGTGTTTGATTTATTCTGGCAGAGTACTAATTTACATGGATGCTATAAAAAATGAAGGTTTCATTTTTTTCACTCAGCAGAATCTCAGCTCTTTTTTCTATGAGTTCCACAAAGAGTTTGTCATTTTCATTCTGTTGTCTTTAAAGTAAGAAGCATGGTAAGTGGCTGTATGATCACCAAAAAGTCTGTAACCAAAACTCATTTGAGATCAGTGAATTACTCCCAAGCATAGATGTCAGATGCTGGGAAGGGTAGAAGAAAAACAGATGGATAGGAATTAAAAGAAAAGGAGAGAATCAAGAAAATAAGAAGGGCAATATATACTCGGCACTGTATTGACGTTCTGCGTTAGTCTGATAAGGAAAACATTCATGTAAACAACAGGGTCTTAGTCTAAGAGGCAGAGAAATCTAATAAAAAGTACAGGAAGTTTTATTAGTAATAATGTTACTACTTGCTAACTGCTTTTTAAAAATTTGCTTAAAAGAAAAAAGGAGGAGGACTAATTATCATTTACCTGATCCAGTCTGTTATTTCCTACTATTAATAGTTTGTGAAAAACTCCTAAAATTAGGAAGAATTAAGAAGAATGTTGGGAAAATCAGTATGTTTTCTAGTTCTACTCCCTTTCCCTGTTTTTTCATAAGCCAGCTGAGCACCTCATTAGGCATGGGAAAACTTGGTAGCCCAGGATTACAGAGGTAATGCTTCCCCTTATTTTAAGGATTATCTGAAGTTCTGATAGACCATGTATTACATTAACAACACATAATTTTCTGAAGCAGTTTCATTTCTCTTTTGAAAGAGCAAATTATATAGCCAACAAAAGATGTGTATCTAGAATATATAAAGAACTCTTCTTATCACTTAACAGGAAGAAGACAAACAATCCCATTAAAGTGAGCAAAAGATTTAAACAATCATTTCATCAAAGAAGACATATGATTGGCAAATAAGCATATGAAAAGATGCTCAGCTTCATTGGATGTTAGTGAAATGCAAATTAAAATCATAATGAGATACCATTTCACAGCCACTAGAATGACTGTGGTTAAAATGACAACGAGGAGGGGGAAGGGTAAACTGGGACGAAGTGAGAGAGTGGCATGGACATATATATAATACCAAATGTAAAATAGATAGCTAGTGGGAAGCAGCCACATGGCACAGGGAGATCAGCTTGGTGCTTTGCGACCGCCTAGAGCCGTGGGATAGGCAGGGTGGGAGGGAGATGCAAGAGGGAGGAGAAATGGGGATATCACGTATAGCTGATTCACTTTGTTATACAGCAGAAACTAACACAACATTGTAAAACAATTATACACCAATAAAGATGTTAAAAAAAAAAAAGACAATTGCATGTGTTAGCAAAGATATGGAGGAAATGGACCTCATGTCAAACTGCTGATGAGGATGTAATTAGTGTATACCACTTTGGAAAACACTTTGGTAATTTCTTAAAAAGTTAAACATATACCTGTGTATGGGTATTTACGCAAGAGAAAGCGTACATCCGTACAAAGACTTGCACATGAATGTTCATAGCAGCTTTATTTGTAGTACCTAAAAATTGGAAACAATGCAAATGTTGATCAATAGGAGAAGATATAAACAAATTGTGGTAAATCCATATAATAGGATACTACTCAGCGATAAAAATAAATGAACAGTTAATTAATGCATGCAAAAACATGGATACATTTACAAAATAATTATGCTGAAAGAAAGAAACCACAAAAAAGAGTATATAGTGTATGATTCTAATTTTTTAAAAAAATTCTAGAAAGTACAAACTCATCAAGTGATAGAAAGCGTATTAGTGGTTGCATAGGATGGGGAGCAGACAGAAGCAAGAAGGCATGAATTATTTGGGGGGACGACAGAAATGTTCACTATCCTGACTGGTACTGGCTTCACAGCTATATACATATGCCAAAATTTATCAAACCATACATATGTGCAGTTTATTGCATGTCAATCATACCTTAATAAAGCTGATTTTAAAATAGCTTATTCTACCTGTTTCACATAGGAATCACCCAAAGAGGCTAGATTTGACATAGTTATATTTCTTACTGTATAGGATCTGAGAATAAGAAACTAACATTGAAAAGCCATTTTAACAGTTAATAAAACAATGACAGCAAATTCACGGATTCATCCGTAATCAGTATACTTTTTGAGTATTGATCAAACTGCAGTTATAAGATTTAAATATTTAAATTATACACGTAATTGAAGTATTAGACACTTTAAAAATCAGCTTATTACTTGAGGAAATACTATCACAAGGAACTCTCTATAAAACTGTGGAATTTTAAAATACAGCAGTTCATTGAAGGCTAATAAATACCCAACTCTAAAAAGACTAATAGATATTGAATGTTGAATTAGACATAATAAGGAAACCAAAGTGAATCTGATGCAGACTTTGCTTTCCAGTTGCTTCTAGTCTACTAGGGGAAATAATAGGTCTCCGATAACCAGATCAGAAATTAAACTGGTAAGATCTCTAGCTGGTGGATGGAAAAGAGACAGTTACTTCCTATTCAGGAGTTAGAGGTGAAGCTAAAAGAAGGCATTGTGGAGGAGGTGGAATTTTAGAAAGAAAGACTATTTGTAATATCAGCTAGTTATTCACTTTTTAAGCCTATTCTCGAATCCAAACTATCATTGTTTTTACATGAATAACAACAATTAATTTGAAACAGATGATTTGTATGTTAGGAGTCCAGTGATGTTTTGTACATTTGCTCTCGTTTGAAAGGTTCCAACAATTAAAACACAGACCAATCTTGAAAAGTAATTTTAGACACCATGCCTTCTGTTCTTTTAGCCATTATGACTACTAGTTTAGTACAGATTAATACACTGCAGTATAAATTTTTATGAGGATAAAATTTTATAACTCAAATACAAATATTTGATATGTTTCTAGTGTTTTAGAAAATTTTACTTAAAATTCTTAATAAAATGTTGGCTTATTATATGTCATTTTTAATTGAATTCTTGGTTCAATTACCTTTTAAAAATGATAAAAGTTACAAAATATGTTAAAGCATTAGGGAAAATAATACTTTGTAGTTGTGGTTATTTGGAGACACTTTTGCATTGTCGAGCTTTTAAACCAAGTAATCTTCTTTTGCCCACATTGTTTTGACTTTCCCCACTTCTACT
This sequence comes from Balaenoptera ricei, assembly GCF_028023285.1. Classification (NCBI taxonomy): domain Eukaryota; kingdom Metazoa; phylum Chordata; class Mammalia; order Artiodactyla; family Balaenopteridae; genus Balaenoptera; species Balaenoptera ricei. Next base: position 28,611,235 of record NC_082643.1, on the reverse strand, counting down.
ATGACTCCCTAGAGTATGGTGTTTGGAAGTGTTTGCTGTACAAGGCTGTTTACCAGCCATCTACAAGGAAGCTCTCTGTGCTTCATGATCTGCCATTTAGTTGGGCCTGATTCTGTGCAATGGTGTCTAGAAAGCGTTAGAGAGAGGAAGACGACAAAGGAAAAAGCCTCAGGGATTAGTTTATTAATTATCCATGATAATGATTTATTCTATTAACAGGACATATCTTAAGGCTAATTAATTACAACTCCCCCGCACTATAAATCTAAGAAAATGTCTATAACCCATGGCAATTTTGTATGAAAAGTTGAAATTATTTTTTAGTAATACTAACCAGTCTATATTTCAGTTTTATGTGAAAGTACCCTCCCTTTTTTCTATGGCTAATCCTGCCACCATTATTTGTCTTCTCTTGTCCTTTCTGGTTAAAAGAATCAATTTACTATTTTGCCAACATAAGCAAAATTACAATTACACCAACTTAAAGGTATTCTATCTGCTTATGAAATCTTTTTCTGAGTGAATTGGTATTTCAGGAAATGGTGTTTCACATCATGTATAATTGAAGCTCTAGTATTTACCATCTCAGTTGTTTTAATTACTGCATTTGTGGCCGTAAGCTTTCCACTGATGCAGTTCAATGGTGACCATAAGATGTTTTTCCACTATGTATTTGCTTTTCCGGTGTTGAGAGGAAATTACGATTCTCTCCCTGTGGTCCTAGAAATAACTCCCCCAACTGTTTTTATAGACTTTATTCTGAGACCAGCTCTCCTCTGTACCCTGGCATTCATCTATAGCTGGAGATCCAGATTTTAACAGATCATTTCCTGTTATTACTATAGCAGTATCAAAATACTGATCACTTACCAAGAAGCAAAGTATCCAAAACACTGAAGTAGAGAGTTCAGCCAGCTGTTTGTTTTTCAGCTGTTAAAATTTATAAGAATCACATGTTAAATGAATATGGAGACATAATGAAATAGAGGGTAGGCTCAGTAAAAGGAGGGTGATAAAAAGCCATCCAGCTATTAAGTTATAACACACTCAGGTGTCTACCAAGACAAAGGAAAGGAATTTTACTATTTATCTTAAAACAGTGCTTATTTTTAAGGTAGCATTCAGTAACTGACAGGAGATGCAAGGACGTCCTTATCATGAAATTCAGAAGTCTTCTTTCATTTTTTCCCATCATTCAGGCTGTTTAGAACAAAATTCATCATTTCTTTCTTGAAATGTTCAACTGTTAGACTGGTATTTGGGTGTAATTTTGACTCTTCTCCTTCATCTTTACATACTCAGTAACTGTAAGCCCTGCAGATTCTTTTTCCACATTAATTATCACTTTTGGTTTCACCCCATTCACATCATTCTAGGTCAGTTCAGTCTTACCAGAAAAGAAACGACACCGGATAAAACTTTCTAATGTTGCAAACTGGAATAGATGCTAAGCGCCCTTTAAGTTCTTTAATACACATGCACATTTCCAGAGGTAGGAAATGAATATCACGCTAAATGAGAAGCTCCAGTGCTCTCTTACCCTGTCCAACTAGTTCTAAGCCAGTCTACTAGACCCACTCTTACTCCTGATTTCTAGTTCTGAATCCCTTAGCTGCTGGTAGCTACTTCTTGTTTGTTCTCTCTTGGCTCTTTGGAATTTCATGATAGGGACTGTTTTTGTAGCTCCAAACTTGTCTCCCTCAGTGTTGTTTCCTTAGGCCACGTTGGGTAAGTTTTCTTTATTTTGATCAACTGAATAGTACTCTCTATCCTATACTATCTCTAACAACATAGCTGATCATGTTAGTAACACTGTGCCAATGAAGAAAGATAAATACAGTTTGGCATATGACATTTACTAAGGCTGGAAAGCATGCAATACATTTTATAAAGATACGTTTAGAGGGGAATAATCCACATGTCATTTTGTCATTATTAAGGATACGTGATTACTCATCCCTATTAAATAAAAAAGATGTTGACTCTACAATGCTGTGATCAGTTGTACTGCATATAGTCTCCAGGAGAAAAATATTGCATGTTTTTTCAAACAATCAACATATACGATTGAATGCCTTATATCCTGTGTAGAATACAAATAAGTAGAAAACATGTTTCCTATTCAGAAAGAATTTACAGTCTAGCTGATGATAGCTAGGAACACAGAGACATTCACACATACTTAACAAAAGGTAATATTGACTGAAACAGATAAGTATTATTTTAATAAGGACAAATATCACCAATGCCCAGGGTAGTCAGTAAGGTTCTTATGGAAGAGAGAGAAATTCATGTACATAGGGGTATCTGAAGAGGCCTTCTTCTTAGGTTATGTACAAGTTGAGAAATAGTGAAGATGAAGGTCAAAGTATCACCTTCTTTTCTAATAGACAACAGATTGAGGGACGTGTTTTTAAGTCTTAGCTAATTTGGGCTTTTCTAATAACGAATCCTTAAGATTCATGTCATAGCTGGTTGCACTGAATGGGTCGGGGAGCTCCCTAGAAGGAGAATGGAACTGAGCCATATAGCTTCAATTATTCTTCCTATATTTACAAATCAAATGTTTACCTCCTTGGGGATGGAGTAAAGGGGTGGAGAGAGGCTCTGAGTAAAGGAACTGAGTTTCCTTTTAGTTGGGAATCATCAGGAGCGGGGAAGAAGTGTTCCTAAATTGACACTCTGGTTCCAGAACAATGTGTAGATTTAAGTGGAGAGAGATAAAATGGGAGAGCATTTTAGGCATGGAAAGCTGTACACATTTGTGAAGGAATGAGGTTATATTCAGACTACAGTAAGCAGGGTGTTAACTTTAGTAACTATGTAACATCAAGTTACAAGATGGAAGAAAGGTAGGGCAGGGTGGGGTCAAAGTTTAATCTTACCCTGTTATGTATAGGGTAACTATAGTTGTATACCCATACCTTTATATTCCTCTTATATTTAATGTTATATTAAAACTTTGGAGGAGAAAAGATGCAATGTGGGCAGCCTAACACCCACCACCATTATAAGTTGTGAAGGAGACTATGGAAATAAAAACTATTCTTTGAAACTAGTTTTATGTAAGTCAAAATATTTAGTTAATATTTGTCTTACATAATTAAGATTGGACCTTGGAGAACACTATCAGAAGTTTGCCTGGATAAACAGTTGGGTGGAAATCTGTGCTTTTCCAAAGGGCATTCCTCAGAGGATGATGCTTGTGGAATCACGGAAATGTCCACCCAATTTGGATCCACTGTGCCAGGTTCCCTCCTTCCATTCCAGAGGTTTAGATAATAAAGGAAATTCTTAGAAAAATCCACTTGTAAGCAAGACCATCAGAAATCATACATAGCCCCAAATAAGGCTCTCAAGTGGCCATTATAAAAAATTTGAGTTATTGGAATATGGCGTGTTATGTGTTTAAACAAAATCATTAGTAGAAATACAACTTGATTCCTTTGGGTCCAATTTGTGCTTGTCTTACATCTAATTACTTTTGGATTCAAAAATAAGAAAGACTTCTTTTAGAAATGAAGCCTTTGAAACAGTATTATTCATACTATAATCCCTTTTAAAGATATGTCAACAGAATCATGAAATGTACTAATGATATGAAGAAACAATATAGTGTAAGCACAGTTTCTTGTTTTAAATAATAGTAACCATTTTGCATATGCTCTTTGTGTAGCTAGTGAATATAATAAGAGGAAATATTATTTTAATGGAAAGGTCCTGTGTGTGAAATTTTCTATTATTTGCAAGCTAAAAGGAAGTGACTCAGTAATATGGGAATTATATGAGCACTTGAATCCTATCTATGTAATCTTTGGCCAATTTTATCAGCCTTTTTCTTTTTAATTGTGTGTGTGTGTGTGTGTGTGTGTGTAGCATAACGTATATACAGTGAAATGCACCAAACACTAGCTCAATGAGTAAGGTCAAAGTGGACACCCATGTCCATGCCAACGGGTAACATACCTTCTTGGAAGCCCTCTTCATGTCCCATCTCAACCGCTATTCCCTTCCTCCTTTCCAAGATTACCCTCTACCCCTAATCAAAGGGTGCAGCTAAGTTTTACCTATGTTTAATGTACAATAATATACATTATATCCATATGTATATACAAATGTGCAATATATTTTCTTTTGTATTGGTTTCCTTTTACTCAGCATGATTTTTGTAATATATATTTAGCATGTAGCTATAGTCTGTTCATTTTTACTGCTATATATCTAGTATTCTATTGTAGTAATATACCATAATTTATTTATTCACTCTACTGATGTTGGTTATTGCATTTTCCCATTTGAAGCTATTACAAAATAATGCTGTTATGAAATTCTAGTACCTGCCTTTTGACTCATATCGTATGTGCATTTCCATTAGATATGTATATAGGAGCCATATAGTACCTTGCACAGAGGGTATACGTATGCCCATTGTTTGTAGTTAATGCCTGATCATTTTCCAAAGTGTATGTATCCGTTCACATGTCAACAGCAGGGAATAAGAGCCCTGCTGTTCCATATGTTCACCAATCGTTAGTGTTGTTGATCTTTTAAATTTTAGCCACTTTGTGAATGTAGTGTTACCTTATTGTAGTTTTAATTTTCTGTTCCCTAATAACGAATGAGGTCAAGCCACTTTTCATATGTTTGTTGTCTATTTGGATAGCCTCTTCTGTGAAGTATTCTAGTCTTTTGCTCATTTAAAAAATTTGTCTTTATTTTCCTTATTGATCTATAAAAGTGCTTCACGTATTCTGGTTATAAATGCTATGACAGTTATAAATGTTGTAACTATTTTCCCCTACTCTGTGGTTTGCCTTTTCATTCTCTTAAAGATGGGATCTCTTAATGAACAGAAATTATTTTTAATGTAAACCAATTTAATAATCCTTTCCATGATGTTAAGTGTTTTTTGGTGCAGTAAGAAGTCTTTGGCAACCTGAGCATTATGAAGATATCCTCTTACATTATCTTCTAAAAGCTTTATTTGCTTTGTTGTAGATTTAGATCTGCAGTCCACGTTAGATGATAGGACTTATATTTCAATTTTTTTCTTCTCTATATGGATATCCAGTCGACCCAGCACCATTCACTGAAGACTGTAATTTCCCATTGCTCTACAATGTCACCTTTATTTCAAATCAAGTGTCTATATGTATATGGTATATTTTTGAGCTCTCTATGCTATCCAATTTGTCTATTCTTGCATCAAAACCATACTGTCTTTATTACTGTTGATTTGTAATACAGTTTTTAAACATCTTTATTGTAATATAATTGCTTTACAATGGTGTGTTAGATTCTGCTTTATAACAAAGTGAATCAGCTCTACATATACATATATCCCCATATCTCCTCCCTCTTGCATCTCCCTCCCACCCTCCCTATCCCACGCCTCTAGGTGGTCACAAAGCACCGAGCTGATCTCCCTGTGCTATGCAGCTGCTTCCCACTAGCTATCTATTTTACATTTGGTGGTATATATAAGTCCATGTCACTCTCTCACTTCGTCCTAGCTTACCCTTCCCCCTCCCCGGGTCCTCAAGTCCGTTCTCTGTGTCTGTGTCTTTATTCCTGTCCTGCCCCTAGGTTCTTCAGAACCATTTTTTTTTTTAAATTAAGATTCCGTATATATGTGTTAGCATATGGTTTTTGTTTTCCTCTTTCTGACTTACTTCACTCTGTATGACACACTCTAGGTCCATCCACCTCACTACAAATAACTCAATTTCATTTCTTTTTATGGCTGAGTAATATTCCACTGTATATATGTGCCACATCTTCTTTATCCATTCATCTGTCGATGGACACCTAGGTTGCTTCCATGTCCTGGCTATTGTAAATAGAGCTGCAATGAATATTTTCGTACATGACTCTTTCTGAATTATGGTTTTCTCAGGGTATATTCCCAGTAGAGGGATTGCTGGGTCATATGGTAGTTCTATTTTTAGTTTTTTAAGGAACCTCCATACTGTTCTCCATAGTGGCTATATCAATCTACATTCCCACCAACAGTGCAAGAGGGTTCCCTTTTCTCCACACCCTCTCCAGCATTTATTGTTTGTAGATTTTTTGATGATGGCCATTCTGACTGGTGTGAGGTGATACCTCATTGGAGTTTTGATTTCCATTTCTCTAATGATTAATGATGTTGAGCATTCTTTCATTTGTTTGTTGGCAATCTGTATATCTTCTTTGGAGAAATGTCTATTTAGGTCTTGTGCCCATTTTTGGCTTGGGTTGTTTGTTTTTTTGATATTGAGCTGCATGAGCTGCTTGTAAATTTTGGAGATTAATCCTTTGTCAGTTGCTTCGTTTGCAAATATTTTCTCCCATTCTGAGGGTTGTCTTTTTGTCTTGTTTATGGTTTCCTTTGCTGTGCAAAAGCTTGTAAGTTTCATTAGGTCCCATTTGTTTATTTTTGTTTTTATTTCCATTTCTCTAGGACGTGGGTCAAAAAGGATCTTACTGTGATTTATGTCCTAGAGTGTTCTACCTATCTTTTCCTCTAACAGTTTGATAGTGTCTGGGCTTACATTTAGGTCTTTAATCCATTTTGAGTTTATTTTTGTGTATGGTGTTAGGGAGTGTTCTAATGTCATTCTTTTAAGTGTAGCTGTCCAGTTTTCCCAGCACCACTTATTGAAGAGGCTGTCTTTTCTCCATCGCGTATTCTTGCCTCCTTTCTCAAAGATTAGGTGACCATATGTGCGTGGGTTTATCTCTGGGCTTTCTATCCTATTCCATTGATGTATATTTCTGTTTTTGTGCCAGTACCATACTGTCTTGATTACTGTAGCTTTGTAGTATAGTCTGAAGTCCGGGAGCCTGATTCCTCCAGCTCCGTTTTTCTTTCTCAAGATTGCTTTGGCTATTCGGGGTCTTTTGTGTTTCCATACAAATTGTGAAATTTTTTTGTTCTAGTTCTGTGAAAAAATGCCATTGGTAGTTTGATAGGGATTGCATTGAATCTGTACATTGCTTTGGGTAGTATAGTCATTTTCACAATGTTGATTCTTCCAATCCAATAACATGGTATATCTCTCCATCTGATTGTATCATCTTTACTTTCTTTCATCAGTGTCTTATAGTTTTCTGCATACAGGGCTTTTGTCTCCTTAGGTAGGTTTATTCCTAGGTCTTTTATTCTTTTTGTTGCAATGGTAAATGGGAGTGTTTCCTTAATTTCTCTTTCAGATTTTTCATCATTAGTATATAGGAATGCAAGAGATTTCTGTGCATTAATTTTGTATCCTGCTACTTTACCAAATTCATTGATTAGCTCCAGTAGTTTTCTGGTAACATCTTTAGAATTCTCTGTGTATAGTATCATTCATCTGCCAACAGTGACAGCTTTACTTCTTCTTTTCCGATTTGGATTCCTTTTATTTCTTTTTCTTCTCTGATTGCTGTGGCTAAAAATTCCAAAACTATGTTGAATAATAGTGGTGAGAATGGGCAACCTTGTCTTGTTCCTGATCTTAGTGGAAATGGTTTCAGTTTTTCACCTTTGAGAATGATGTTGGCTGTGGGTTTGTCATATATGGCCTTTATTATGTTGAGGTAAGTTCCCTCTATGCCTACTTTCTGGAGGGTTTTTATCATAAATGGGTGTTGAATTTTTTCAAAAGCTTTTTCTGTGTCTATTGAGATGATCCTATGGTTTTTCTCTGTCAGTTTGTTAATATAGTGTATCACATTGATTGATTTGCGTATATTGAAGAATCCTTGCATTCCTGAGATAAACCCCACTTGATCATGGTGTATGATCATTTTAATGTGCTGTTGGATTCTGTTTGCTAGTATTTTGTTGAGGATTTTTGTATCTATGTTCATCAGTGATATTGGCCTGTAGTTTTCTTTCTTTGTGACATCTTTGTCTGGTTTTGGTATCAGGGTGATGGTGGCCTCGTAGAATGAGTTTGGGAGTGTTCCTCCCTCTGCTGTGTTTTGGAGGAGTTTGAGAAGGATAGGTGTTAGCTCTTCTCTAAATGTTCGTTAGAATTCGCCTGTGAAGCCATCTGTCCTGGGCTTTTGTTTGTTGGAAGATTTTTAATCACAGCCTCAATTTCAGTGCTTGTGATTGGTCTGTTTATATTTTCTATTTCTTCCTGGTTCGGTCTCGGAAGGTTGTGCTTTTCTAAGAACGTGTACATTTATTCCAGGTTGTCCATTTTATTGGCATATAGTTGCTTGTCGTAATATCTCATGATCCTTTGTATATCTGCAGTGTCACTTTTTACTTCTCCTTTCTCATTTCTAATTCTATTGATTTGAGTCTTCTCCCTTTTTTTCTTGATGATTCTGGCTAATGGTTTATCAATTTTGTTTATTTTCTGAAAGAACCAGCTTTTAGTTTTATTGCTCTTTGCTATTGTTTCCTTCATTTATTTTTCATTTATTTCTCATCTGATCTTTATGATTTCTTTCCTTCTGCTATCTTTGGGGTTGTTTTGTTCTTCTTTCTCTAATTGCTTTAGGTGTAAGGTTAGGTTGTTTATTTGAGGTTTTTCCTGTTTCTTGCGGTAGGATTATACTGCTATAAACTTCCCTCTTAGAACTGCTTTTGCTGCATCCCATAGGTTTGGGGTCGTCGTGTTTTCATTGTCATTTGTTTCTAGGTATTTTTTGATTTCCTCTTTGATTTCTTCAGTGATCTCTTGGTTATTAAGTAGTGTATTGTTTAGCCTCTGTGTGTTTGTATTTTTTACAGATCTTTTCCTGTAATTGATATCTAGTCTCATGGCTTTGTGGTCAGAAAAGATACTTGATATGATTTCCATTTTCTTAAATTTAACAATGCTTGATTTGTGACCCAAGATATGATCTGTCCTGGAGAATGTTCCATGAGCACTTGAGAAGAAAGTGTATTCTGTTGTTTTTGGATGGAATGTCCTATAAATATCAAGTAAATCCATCTTGTTTAATGTATCATTTAAAGCTTGTGTTTCCTTTTATATTTTCATTTTGGATGATCTGTCCATTGGTGAAAATGAGGTGTTAAAAGTCCCCTACTATGATTGTGTTACTGTCGATTTCCCCTTTCATGGCCGTTAGCATTTGCCTTATGTATTGAGGTGCTCCTATGTTGGGTACATAAATATTTACAATTGTTATATCTTCTTGGATTGATCCCTTGATCATTATGTAGTGTCCTTCTTTGTCTCTTGTAATAGTTTTTATTTTAAAGTCTATTTTGTCTCATATGAGAATTGCTACTCCAGCTTTCTTTTGATTTCCACTTGCATGGAATATCTTTTTCCATCCCCTCACTTTCAGTCTGTATGTGTCCTTTGGTCTGAAGTGGGTCTCTTGTAGACAGCATATATGTGGGTCTTGTTTTTGTATATATTCAGCCAGTCTATGTCTTTTGGTTGGAGCATTTAATCCCTTTACATTCAAGCTTATTATCAATATGTATGTTCCTATTACCATTTTCTTAATTGTTTTGAGTTTGTTTTTATAGGTCTTTTCCTTCTCTTGTGTTTCCTGCCTAGAGAAGTTCCTTTAGCATTTGTTGTAAAGCTGGTTTGGTGATGCTGAATTCTCTTAGCTTTTGCTTGTCTGTAATGGTTTTAATTTCTCCATCGAATCTGAATGAGATCCTTCCTGGGTAGAGTAATCTTGGTTGTAGGTTTTTCTTTCATCACTTTAAATATGTGCTGCCACTCCATTCTGGCTTGCAGAGTTTCTGCTGAAACATCAGCTGTTAACCTTATGGAGATTCCCTTGTATGTTATTTGTTGTTTTTACCTTGCTGCTTTTAATATTTTTTCTTTGTATTTAATTTTTGATAGTTTGATTAATATGTGTCTTGGCGTGTTTCTCCTTGGATTTATCCTGTATAGGACTCTCTGCACTTCCTGGTCTTGATTAACTATTTCCTTTCCCATATTAGGGAAATTTTCAACTATAATCTTTTCAAATATTTTCTCAGTCCCTTTCTTTCTTTCTTCTTCTTCTGGGACCCTGTAATTCGAATGTTGGTGCGTTTAGTGTTGTCCCAGAGGTCTCTGAGACTGTCCCCAATTCTTTTCATTCTTTTTTCTTTATTCTGCTCTGTGGTAGTTATTTCCACCATTTTGTCTTCCAGATCACTTATCCTTTCTTCTGCCTCAGTTATTCTGCTACTTATTCCTTTCAAAGAATTTTAAATTTAATTTATTGTGTTGTTCATCATTGTTTGTTTGCTCTTTAGTTCTTGTAGGTCCTTGTTAAATGTTTCTTGTATTTTCTCCATTCTATTTCCAAGATTTTGGATCATCTTTGCTATCATTGCTCTGAATTCTTTTTCAGGTAGACTGCCTATTTCCTCTTCATTTGTTTGGTCTGGTGGGTTTTTACCTTGCTCCTTCATCCTCTGTGTGTTTCTCTGTCTTCTCATTTTGCTTAACTTACTGTGTTTGGGGTCTCCTTTTCACAGGTTGCAGGTTCATAATTCCTGTTGTTTTTGGTGTCTGCCCCCAGTTGGTAAGGTTGGTTCAGTGGGTTGTGTAGGCTTCCTGGTGGAGGGAACTAGTGCCTGTGTTCTGGTGGATGAGGCTGGATCTTTCTGGTGAGCAGGTCCACATCCGGTGGTGTGTTTTGGGATGTCTGTGACCTTATTATGATTTTAGGTAGCCTCTCTGCTAATGAGTGGGGTTGTGTTCCTGTCTTGCTACATGTTTGGCATAGGTTGTCCAGCACTGTAGCTTGCTGGTCGTTGAGAGGAGCTGGGTCTTAGCGTTGAGACGGAGATCTGTGGGAGAGCTTTCGCCATTTGATATTACATGGAGCTGGGAGGTCTCTGGTGGACCAATGTCCTGAATTTGGCTCTCCCACCTCAAAGGCACAGGCCTGACACCCAGCCACAGCACCAAAACCCTGTCAGCCACATGGCTCAGAAGAAAAGGGAGAAAAAAAGAAAGAAAGAAAAATAAAATAAAATAAAATAATTAAAATAAAAATAATTATTGAAAATTTAAAAAGTTAAAAAGTAATAAAGAAAAAAAGAAAAACAAAAAAAGAAAGAAAGCAAGAAGAGAGCAACCCAACCAAAAAACAAATCCACCAATGATAACAAGTGCTAAAGTCTATAATAAAAAATTAAAAAAGGACAGACAGAACCCTAGGACAAACGGTAAAAGCAAAACTATATAGACAAAATCACAGACACAAGCATACACATACACACTCACAAAAAGAGAAAAAGGAAAAAAATATAAATATCGTTGCTCCCAAAGTCCACTGCCTCAATTTTGGGATGATACGTTTTCTATTCAGGTATTCCACAGATGCAGGGTACATCAATGTGATTGTGGAGATTTAATCTGCTGCTCCTGAGACTGCTGGGAGAAATTTCCCTTTCTCTTCCTTGTTCGCACAGCTCCTGGGGTTCAGCTTTGGATTGGCCCCGCTTCTGTGTGTAAGTCGCCTGAGGGCGTCTGTTCTTCACTCAGACAGGACAGGGTTAAAGGAGCAGCTGATTAGGAGGCTCTGGCTCACTCAGGCCGGGGGAGGGAGGGGTACGAATGCAGGGCAGGCCTGCGGCGGCAGAGGCCACCATGACGTTGCAACAGCCTGAGGCACACCGTGTGTTCTCCAGGGGAAGTTGTCCCTGGATCACGGGACCCTGGCAGTGGGGGGCTGCACAGGCTCCCAGGAGGGGAGGTGCGGACAGTGACCTGTGCATGCACACAGGCTTCTTGGCGGCTGCAGCAGCAGCCTTAGCGTCTCATGCCCATCTCTGGTGTCCACGCTGATAGCCGCGGCTCGCGCCCGTCTCTGGAGCTCGTTTAGGCGGTGCTCTGAATCCAGTCTCCTCATGCACCCCGAAACAATGGTCTCTTGCCTCTTCAGCAGCTCCAGACTTTTTCCCGGACTCCCTCCTGGCTAGCTGTGGCACACTAGCCACCTTCAGGCTGTGTTCATGCAACCAACCCCAGTCCTCTCCCTGGGATTCGACCTCTGAAGCCCAAGCCTCAGGTCCCAGCCCCCGCCCACCCCGGCAGCTGAGCAGACAAGCCTCTCGGGCTGGTGAGTGCTGGTCGGCACCGATCCTCTGTGCAGGAATCTCTCCGCTTTGCCCTCCGCACCCCTGTTGCTGCGCTCTCCTCCGTGACACTGAAGCTTCCCCCCTCCGCCACCTGCAGTCTCCGCCAGCGAAGGGCCTTCCTACTGTGCGGAAACCTTTCCCCCTTCACAGCTCCCTCCCACTGGTGCAGGTCCCATCCCTATTCTTTTGTCTCTGTTTTTCCTTTTTTCTTTTGCCCTGCCCAGGTAAGTGGGGAGTTTCTTGCCTTTTGGAAAGTCTGAGGTCTTCTGCCAGCGTTCAGTAGGTGTTCTGTAGGGTTTGTCCCACATGTAGATGTATTTCTGATGTATTTGTGGGGAGGAAGGTGATCTCCACATCTTACTCTTCCGCCATCTTGAAGGTCTCCTCTGTAATACATTTTTATATCAGATATATCAAGTGCATCTGTTCTTCCTTAACACTGTCTCAACTCTTCTTGGTATTTTTCATTATCATTATATACATTTTAAATTCAGCTTATCAGGGTACATGCGTGCACACGTGGACACACACACACACACATTGGATAGAATTTTTATTGGGATTGCTTTGAATCTATAGATCAATTTGATAACTTACACCTTTACAATATTGTCTTCTAAGTTACAGAAGACTCCATGTATTTGCCTTTAATTTCTTTCAATGATATTTTATAGTTTTCTAGGGAGACATCTTGTACATCTTTTGTAGATTTATTTCTAGGAAGTTGATATTTTTTGATGCTATTATGGATGATAATTTTTTTTAAAGTTTGTTTTGGTAAATTGAAATAAAATTGATATTTTATCTTGACTTTATATCTAGCAACTTTCAAATTTACCTCTTAATTAGAATTTTCTGTAGATTCTTTTGGATTTTTTTTTACATTTCTAAATGATGTCTATTTTATTTCTTCTTTTCCTTTCCTTGTACCTTTTATTTATTTTATTTCCTTTTTGTACTAGCTATGTCCTCCTGTAATGTATTGAAATCTGAGATGTTAAATTAAAAACATTGAGAGCAGTCATTCTTATCTTGTTTCTGATCCCAATGAGAAAGCTTTCAAGATTTCACCGTTTTTGTATGATGTTTGCTTAGGTTGTTTTTTTTGTTCGTTTTTTGGTGTTTTTTTTTTTTAAGAAACTCTTAATAAGATTAATGCTAGTCCTCTGTATTTCTAGTTTACCAAAATTTTTTGTTCGTTTTTAAATCATGAATGAATATTGAGTATTTAAAACGATTTTCTAGCACCTGTTGAAATATCCCTAAGATTTTTTCTTTATTTTATAGTATGTTGAATTATATTGGATGATTTTTTTACTGTTAAATCAACCATCTTTCCTGGAATAAATCCAACTTTAATATAGGCATTATCCTTTTTTATGAATCACTGGATTTGCTAAAAATTAGTTTAAGACTTTTTCATCATGAGTGAGTTGACCTGTGATATTCCTTTTCTGTACCGTCCTTGTCATTTTTTTGGCTTCACAAAATGAACGGGACAGTTTAAAATTTTTTCTGTTTTCTGGAAAAGTTTGTGGGAGATTAGAATAATTCCATAAATGATTTATAAAATTTACTGTGAAGACATAATTTTAGGTTTGATTTCTGATTCTAAATAGATGGAGAACTATTTAGATCTTTGCACTTCCTTTTGTGTAAGTTTTAATAATTTGTATTTTCCTGGGAATTTATCCATTTTTATCTACATTTTCAAATTTATTGGCATAACATTATTCATAGTGTCATTTTATGATATTTAGACTGTCTGAAGGATCTGTAGTGTTAGATTTCTCATCATTCCTGACTTTGGTTACTTGTGATGTCTCATTTTTCCTCTTGTCAGTCTCAGTAGAAACTTATCAATTCTGTTAGTCTTTTTGAAGAATTAACTTTGAGTTTTATTTATCTTCTCTATTGTGCATATTTGTTCATTTCATAATTTCTAATCTTTATTATTTTCTTCTATTTTCTTGGGCTTAATTTGCCTTATCTTTCTAAGTTTTTGAGATGTTTACTTAGATTAATGATTTGCAGCGTTCTTCTCTAAAATATGCACTTAAGAGTGGTAAATTTCCCTCCAAGCACAGCTCTAGTTGGTTTGATATGTTTTAATACATAATTATTCATTATCTTCAGTTAGAATATTTTCTAATTACTGTAAGAAGGTTTCTCTTTGGCCCATGGGTTATTTAGAAGTACATTTCTTATTTTTCTGTTCAAATATATGGGGATTTTCAGAGTATTATTTTATCATTGATTTCTAGCACAATTACTCTGTGGAAGGAGAATATTTTTTGAAATTCATTGAAACTTGCTTTAATAGCCCAGCATATGCTCAATTTTTATTCATGTTTCATACAAATCATATTTATTCTGTAGTTTTTTAGGTGCAATCCTCCATATATATGTCAATTAGGTCAGGTTTATTAATTGTGTTGTCCAGTATTATATATTCTACTGATTGTTTTGTCTGCTTATTCTATCCATCAATAAGAAAGTTGTATGAAAATCTTCCACATGATTGTGCATTTGTCTACTCTTTCTAATAATTCTGTCAATTTTCTCTTTATATATTTTGAGGCTGTGTTATTAAGTACATACACACTTAGAATTATTATATCTTTCTGATCAATCAAACATGTATTATGAAGTGTACTTCTTTGTTGCTAGTAATGTTTTTGGCCATAAAGTCTGCTTTGTTTGATTTAATAAAGCTATGCTAGTTTTCTTTTGATTAGTATTTGAGTGTTATATCTTTTTCCATTCCTTAACTTTCCACCATTTCATTCCTTATATTTCTTACATGTTTTCTGTAAATATAGTATAATATAATTGGGGTTTTTTTTTCCCCCACTCAGTTTGACTCTCTGCTAGGAATAAATCTATACAGCTTATTTGGAAGATATTTCCTCTCAGACCATTGCAAGTAAACATCTTGGAGAGAGATGAGAGAAAACTTTAGAAAGATACTCTTGGGCCAGATTTTGGAGGGTTTTTTAAAACGAAGTAAAAGGTTTGGCCTGTATCTTCTTTCAGGGAAACATTGACGGATTTTGAACAGATAAGTGAGTGATATGTGTTTTAAGAAGATTAAATTAGTAAGATTCAACTGGAGCAGGAAGCACCGGAGGCAGTAAAGATAGGTTCTGAAACCTTTTAAATAATGTAACGTCTAGAACAATGGTACTTGATACATGGGAAGCTTACTGTCAAATACTTAATGATTAAATGATAAACCCAGGTGTGGTGTGATGAGGGGCCAAATAGGAAGTGGCAAAAATAACTGGAAATATAAAATAGACAAGATTCATTGTCTATTTACCTGTGGCTAGGCCAAAAGTTTAAGTTTAGGTTAAAGATAATCAACAAACATATTGATATCAGGCTAAGATGTTTATATAGGTGTCTACTGTGTGGGGGCCTCAGAAGAATAAATTAGGTAAGGAGACAATGGTGAATATATTGATCATTAATTTATAAAGCATTACAAATAGTTACATATAGGGAAAATTATTAAGATGAGTAAAACATTTTTGTTCACCACCACCTCTGCCAACATTCAAACTACCCTGTTAGCTTTGATATGTAGGCCAATATTCTCCAGATCCTATATAGGTAGTTTCTTGCTCTACATCAATGTTTTTGCAGGTACTTTTGAGGAAGGAGCCTCAATTTACACATTTCCAAAAGGAATTTGTAATAGTTATCAGAATTTGGGGGAATTTTAGACTAATTAGTTATATGATAATTCTCTTGGTTATGGTTATTTAGTAGTCTCTAACAGCTATTTCTATTGTGTTAATTTCTTGGGTTTTAACCTGCTGTTTTTGGGCTACACAATCTACCTATAGTGTGTAGATAGATAGATATAGATATAGATATATGTTTTCCCTATAGATATATGTTTTCCCTTGTTTTTAAATCTTGGATTGTGAGCTTATCTTCAGCAAGGCTTTATCTATAAATTCCTGTGCAGTCTGGGTTAAGAAGGTTATCCCAGGATAGCTTGAGGTTTACTTTTGTATGCTTAGGGGATCCCTGGCTTAGGATTTCGTCTTTTGTAATTTCTTGACTTGTGGCTTCCTAGACGACATGTGACATAAATTCAGTCCTCTGTGTTGTGCAGGCCCGTATTGTGAATTCTCAAGAGATTTATTTTCCCCACTCAGAGCCCAAGCACAGGTAAGATAGTTTCCCTATTGTCTTTTGTTTTCTTTTGCTGGTGGACAGATTTTTTTTCTCCCGAGAGTTTAGCACTTCCAGTTTTATGTGGGGAATCTTAGTTTCAATTCTCCATCTTGCAAGAGCCAAGTTATTGTCTATCCTCTGCTTTCCCTTAGAAACCAAACTCCTAGATTGCAGCCACTCCTCACCACCCACCATTGAGGCAAGCACAGGGTAACCTACTCATTGTCAGTCAAGTTTTCAGTTGCTTCATTATTCCTGGCACCTGGATATTTTTCTTTTATATGAGCTTAGCTGTGCTTTTTTTTTTAAAAGTGTGTGTAATTTTCCCCAGCATTTCCAGTTGATGTAGCAGGAGGGTTTTTAATGTATAATCTGCCATATTGCTGAAACTCGAACTTGAAATCTTTCCACATCTATAAAGTTTTTTAAAAATATCATTGACTTTACTTTTCATAGTTTGAGTGGCCTTGAAATGGCATATTTTCCCTCTTTTGATTTAATAAAAAAAGGTACCTAATTCTGATATTACTAGACCTTGCCACATCATAAATTCTACTCAGAGGCACAAAGGGAATAATTAACTCTGAAGATTGATAGAAGACTAGCTCTTTTATCTTGGTCTGAGAAAGTAAACTTGAGAATACATCCCATGTGAATAAATAACACCAAATTCAGTATGGTGATTACCTTGGGGCCCAGGGGAAAGAGGAATTGAGAAATGAGATCATTATGGAGGTTCAATTACATTTGTAATGTTTTCTTTCTTAAGCTGAATAGTGTATACCCAGGGGCTTATTATATTCTTTATATTTTTTAAAGTATATATCTGAAACATTTCATAATAAAAAATGATTGTAAAAGGAATTATCGCCGTAATGAAATTGTACCATATCTTCTTTCATTCAATGGAAGATACACAGGGCATTTGTCATTGTCACGTGCATTTGTCAAGTGAAAAGATAGTTTTCCATCCTCACGAGGTTAAAGAGTAAGTTACTTCAATTACTGTTAAGATTTAGTCATTTCCATATTAGACTCTGTTTCCTCATGCCTGTTAAAAATGTCATATGATGCAGCAGAGCAAATAAGTCCGTGGGCCACAACTACTGAGGCTGCACTCTAGAGCCCACGAGCCACAGCTACTGAGCCCACGTGCCACAACTACTGAAGCCCACACGCCTGGAGCCCATGCTCCTCAATAAGAGAAGCCACCACAATGAGAAACCCACACACCGCAACAAAGAGTATCCCCCGCCCGCCACAACTAAAGAAAGCTCGCGCGCAGCAAAGACCCAACGTAGCCAAAAATAAAATAAATAAATAAATTCATTAAAAAAAAGTGTCGTATGACTGACCATAAATTTTAACGTGTCTAGTGATCATGCTCTTTCCAACTTGGGGAGTAATTCTAGCGTTATCCAGAGCAACGGGATAAATCTGGAGCATCTTCTGTGCTAAAAAGGCCTTTTTAAGTGTTTTTGCAACCAAATTCTCTGCTGATTTTCTTTGTTCATATTGATTACAAGTGCTACTGTTTAGTGATCTTGTTCACTCACGTCTCTTAACCCTGAAATAGGAAAGAGGAAGGAAGTGTTGGCATATAGAGGGACCCCGGTTCTTTCAAATGTTTACTTAGGCCTGGTACTCTACTTGATTCCTTGTGCAGACTCCCTCTTGTCCTCATAACAACATTAAAAATAGTTAACATGGGACTTCCCTGGTGGCACAGTGGTTAAGAATCCACCTGCCCATGCAGGGGACACGGGTTTGATCCCCGGTCCGGGAAGATCCCACATGCCGCAGAGCAACTAAGCCCGTGCACCACAACTACTGAGCCCGCATGCTGCAACTACTGAAGCCCACATGCCTAGAGCCCATGCTTTGCAACAAGAGAAGCCATTGCAATAAGAAGCCCACACACCACAACGAAGAGTAGCACCTGCTCACCGCAACTAGAGAAAGCCCACGCGCAGCAACAAAGACCCAATGCAGCCAAAAATAAATAATAAATTAATTAATTAATTTTAAAAAATAGTTGACATTAACTGAGCACTTTCTTTGTGCTAGTTGTTATGATAAAGCATTCTTTATGTATTATTGTATTTAATCCCACAATATTCCTGTAATTATCATTATCCCCTTTTTAGAATGAAGGGAACAGGTTAATTAGTTTTACTAAATTGCACAGTTACTAAAACTAAGTTGAATATTCTAAGTAATTCTGAAGTAGCTCTCCTCTCTCTGTTAAATATATAATATATATGAAACACGCAGAGAGAGAGAGAGAGAGCTTCTTTTGTTCTATATTACATCATCTAGTTTGGATACCACATAGCAATAACTTAATATTACTTGAGCATCAGAAAGATTGATGTAGCTGTTATGAAATGTAGGATTTAGCTGATTTCTATTTACAAGCAGTAAAATTTGAAACAGGAAAAGACAAGTAATGGTTCATCAGGGTACAGGGGTGGTTGGAGGGCAGAATACTTGTAAGAATAAACTGCCTCAGGCCGTGGTAAAATACCTATTGATGCTGATGGTATGTGTGGATAAGACAGGTATGTGGCCTTTGGTTTTATGTTTTCTGTCATACCAAAGACTATTAAAGGGATAATATTGTCCTGGGAGTCTCACCTTTGACCTAATCAAATAAAACCCTCCCCCCATCACTACTGTTAGGAGAGAGGGGGTGGTGCAGGATGGAGACACAAAGATTAAAAAATATAAAAAGTTGCCCCGGCTATAGGAAACATCCTATTTCTTTACAGATTAAGCTCACTGCTTTTCAGAAAAAGAGAAAGAAAGAAGGAAGAAAGGAAGGAGGGAAGGAGGGATAGAGAGATGGAGAGGAGAAAAGATGGATCAAATACAGAGAAAATTATTCACTTCTATTTCTGTTACTTAGCGAAGAAGATGCTTGCATGCCTCTTTTGCGACTTTATAACTTTGAAAAGAAATCAAGTGATTTCATTTTAACAGAGCCTTGTAAATAGCAAGGGATCTCATTCCCCCAAGCTTTCTTAGAGAAACTCACATATCTCCAAATTTCTTCTTGAACTATTATTTCTATTTCATACCGAGGCTTGTATTTATTTTGGCCTGTTTCAGTAATTCTGGGCCTGGGACACTTAGACGTTTAGGGGGCCTTCATTGGATTAGGAATAAATCATAAACGAGTAAGTATAATCTCAATTAAAATGGTACTTCCTCAGTCCAATTTACCACTGACATCTATGTGATCGAATCTAAATCCTACTATGCGGGACTCCCCTGGTGGTCCAGTGGTAAAGAATCTGCCTTGAAATGCAAGGGACGCGGGTTCAATCCCTGGTTGGGGAACTAAGATCCCACAAGCCTCAGGGCAACTAAGCCCGCGCGCCGCAACTACTGAGCTCACGCGCCTCAACTAGAGCCGGCATGCCACAAACTGCAGAGCCCACGCGCCCTGGAGCCTGCGCACCACAACTGGAGAGAGAAAACCTGCACGCCACAACTAGAGAGAAACCCGTGCGACACAATGAAGAGCCGGCGCACCCCAACAAAGATCCCGCGTGCCGCAACTAAGACCTGACGCAGACAAAAATAAATAAATAAAAAATAAATCTTTAAAAAAATTAAAAAATAAAATAAAATAAATGCAACATAGCAGCAAGTTAAAAAAAAATCCTACGATGATAATATTATAATAATTATTAATAAATTAATAAAACATTGGCTCATAAGACCCAGAGTCATGATTATGGGTGTGAGCAGATGTTTTCTTTTGCCTTCAGAATTTCACAGGTGTCCAAAAACATTGTAAAGATGCAAGAAGGGGCCAGTCTAAGGACAGGTGCCCTGGGGTGACCAATAAAGAGCTCTGCTTGCATGAATATTTTGCTGTTTTGTAGTTTTAAAAATTCGCAATTAAACTAAAATTAGGTCTTGTGGAAAATTGTGAATCTCTTTTCTCCAAACTTTCTTAGAAAGATTCAGGTATTTTCAGTGCTCTCCCTGATGCCAGATTTTGAGCTCTCTATTATCTGATTCCTTGGGCAGCTGCTACCTTACTACCCCTTCCCTTATGTTTCTGATGAGAACAGTAGAAAATTTTATTAGAAATCTTGCAGTCCTTTTGAAACTCTTTCATAAAAATTTCTTTTAAAAAATGTATTCCATTTTATGTACATAGAACAGGAAAGTGAATTATTCAAATATTTTGTAATGTACTTTATTGTTTACAAAGCTCATTCATGCCCATTGCCTCATTTAGATGTTTAAAGCGAATTCATCAGGTAGTTAAGGTGGGTCGCCCCATGAGACACATGAAGCTGAAACCACTGGTAGTAAGTGACCCAGGGCTTCTGACTCCTCACCTTGCACTCTTTCCTTATTTTAATTTATTCCTTGACCAACTGCCAATGAAAGGCTTCCATTTAAATGTGGATTCTTGGGTTTTCATATCTAATATTAACTTTTTGAAACTTTACAGAGTCATTAGAACTATAAGGGTTAATTGAGGGACAAGCAATAGTTGATGACAGTCTACCTCCATTAACTGACTTTGTTTTTTTTTCCTGTGTTTGTTCTGGGTCTCAGAAGTGCAAGATCAAGTGTGAATGGAGTATGGGGAGCCTTTGTCACTAAACAAACACTTAACTGATTGCTGCTGGATAGTAAGCATATAATAAATGGCAGCTTCAAAGAACATTTCAACATGATACAGAGGGAGATTCTTAATTCAAGATTATAAGATTTAAACACCTTCATTAATGGGAGCCACGTGGGGCTGCACACACTTTGGGTCACTTCTTTCTAGAACTTTGGTGCTCAAGATATTCCTGTGTCATCTCACGAGAGCGGTGTTAGCTCCAAGTATGCAACTGTGATGCCCAAAGGTTGTGAACTCTAACACCATTGTGTTTATTTTTATGAGAATTAGGTCAAGATTAGCCTAAGCAGAGGCACCAAATAATTTAGGATCACAGCAAAATGGGAAATAAATGTGTTTTATACTGAATCTTTACAGATGGATTTTGCAAAGAACAGTTAGTTAACCATAGATCCAACTGGGGATACATTTTTAATGATTTGCAGGTAGTTTAGGGAAAAGCTAAATAAAAATATTCCAGCCCCAACTGCTCTTCTAAAATGGGCTAAGGACTATAGCTGTGAATTGAAATAACCTGTGAATTTTTCTAACCAAAATAAAAATACCAGTTATGAAATATTTCTTTTACTCATTGCCAATTCTTTAATAATCCATTAGGTATTTCTAGGAGGTGGAGTAGTTGAAATGAAAATTTGAGCTCAGAAAGCTGAAAGGCTAGAATCTTGGATAAACTGGCTGAGGTGAGATAGAACTGGGTGTGAAAGGAGGCTTTTTCTGTGGTAGATTTGCCTTCAAACTGGGCATGTGTTTCATTTGGATAAGTCTTTGAAAGTTTCAGGAATCATTGAAAAAAGAGACTTGAAGGAACTTAGAAATAACTAGTTTAATCCTACTGCAGCCAAAGAGTAGATCACTTCATGGAGAAGGCATTCAGTTGTTTCTGTATGACTTAGCTAAACTCCACTGTCCTTTGCAGATTAAAAGTTAAGTAACTCAACTTGGTTAAAGAATCCACTCTTTTATCTATCATTCTATCTCCACATTAGACCCTTGTTATAAAACCAAGTTTCTTGTATACTACCTCTCCTTGCCTGATCCAGAAGTTATTGATTGACTGTGTTGTCCTTTATGTCATTGTTTATAGGGAAAACTGGTCTTTACACTCTATTTCATTTCAGCTTCATGGTCAACATTTAAGAACATTTAAATCTTTCTGTCATTTGCACTGGAAATGCTGGCAATAACAGGGTTAGTAATTATACGATTAGTAATTATGTGTCCAACAGTGAAGCTGAATATAGTTTTATTTGTTACATTTTCCTCTAGATAGTTCTAGGAGTGATTTTTCAATTCCCAGGTCCTTTTCAGAACTAGCCTTTAAAAAAACAAAACAAAACAAAACCCTTAACTACAATGAAAGCAGTTCATTTGCTCATTTACGAAAGAGAAACAGACTCACAGACTTAGAGAATGAACTTATGGTTACCAGGGGGAATGGTGGCGGGTAGGGATAGATTGGGAGATTGAGATTGACATGTACACACTGTTATATTTAAAATAGATAACCAACAGGGACCTACTGTATATCACAGGGAACTGTGCTCAATATTCTGTAATAACCTAAATGGGAAAAGAATTTGAAAGAGAACAGTTACATGTATATGTATAACTGAATCACTTTGCTGTGCACCTGAAACTAACACAACATTGTTAATCAACTATGCTCCAATAAAAAAAAAGTCAGAAAAGAAAGAAAGCAGTTCATTTATAAGAGCCCCTTCTTTTGTGAGCCCACTTATAACATAGGGACAGTGGCATGGTATTTATACCTAAATAGGTAGGTTAAAAAGAAGATGCGCTCATATGTGGCATTATTTCATTGAGAACAATTTCATTCTAAATTATAACTTTTATTCTTTTTTTTTTTTTTTTTTATGACTGCTTCTTTAAATAGCAGCCATTCCTGGTTTCATTCTTTAAATACCACCCTAAGGAGCAAAGCTAAAATAGGTACCTTCAGCTTTTTTGTACCGTAGAGATTTTATTTTAGAAAAAAGAAATCAGATTTCCTTGGGGCAAAAATTGGAAATTTGGTTTTACACAGGGTTCTTCAAACTACTAGCTACCCAAAGAAAAAAATGAGATAGAATTATGGAATGTTAGCTCTAAACACCATTTAGTTTAATATCTTTACTTAACAAAGAAACTGGGGCCTTACTGGCCAGCCAGTTCTCTAGTTGGTTATACAGATGGGTAGTGGGGACGTCTGTGGGGATTTCTCTCAACTCAGAATGATTCTGTTGCACCCAGTGTATTTGGTTGGATTTGGCTTCGGAAGTGGTGAAAGAAGGGAGGCTAAGAAAAAACAACCCATGACAGCTTTATGGCCAGCTCGTTAAATTAAATCCTTAGCTTGACACTGTATTGCTTTCTTTGCTGGGTGTGGATTGACAGGTATTGATGAAATGTCTTAGGTTCTAATTCAAAATGCCCAGTGACGAATTATAACTTTGACAAGTTGAGGTTATCAACAAGACACAGGGTGAGTCTATGGACCCCAGGCTGCAGCAGCCATTCTACTGCCTCTACCAAGCCTCTCTCTGTGCTTTAACAAGGATGCACTTGATCTCTTCACCCCCAAGGAATAGATTAAGTGCTTCAGTAAATATGCCATTAAGATTCTTCAATGTACTAAGCCATTAATACATACCTCAAATACGCTGGAAGCTGAGAACCTACAGCCACCCAAAGAAACATGTAAATGGCCTAAAGAAATGTCTAGTGCTGTATCTACTTTGATACTTCATTATTAAATACAGTTTTAAAATTGCCTTGGAAGCAATTTTTCTATGGCTTTGAATAAAACCAGAGTGGAGAAAATAGCAAATTCCTTTCCAATCTACTCTAAATTATTCCCTCTGCCACTGTGGCTACTTTGTTGTGGTTCTGAGTATATTAATTCCTTGACCTTGGGCCTGAATCAGGCTAAAGTTTCCAGAGGACCTTTTCACCACCAGCTAAGCCTCTTTGAGATTTCACTTTCCTATTGAAGAAGCTAAATTAGAAGCATTTTAGAGATGTTTACTATGGATGTACTATTTTGTTCTCTGCTATTTTATTTCTTACTTTTCTGGACATAATTCTTACAGTAACAGAATAACATGGTAATAGAATTTTAAACCACATTGGACCCAAGAGATCAGTTAACTCAACTCTTCACTTTAGAGGTGAAGAAATTATAGGTCAAAAATCTGAAGGCACAGTTATTTGTGTTGCCTTTGCCTTCTTAAAGGAATTTGGTATCTGTAGCTTATTCCTTTCTTAAAACTATAAACTTATTTATGCTCTCTAATCCTTAGTCATGATTTGGTTTTCATCACCTCTAGTGATTGATATGACATTTGGGGTGAGAAAACTTAGGTACAAGAGATGACTTGGCCAATCAGAGACTGAGGTAAGATAGAGAAAAACCTGGTGTTGAATTTTCGGGTGCTAGTCCTGAGAAGCCCTTTTTAAAAAAGACTTGCACTCATTTCTTTTGATATTAAAAGAAAATTAAAAATCTTCATTTTCACATTGATCGTTAATATTTTATGTGGTTCAAGAAAGACTTCTGAGAGTCAAATACATCCTGCAAATTTTGTAAAACAACCATTTAAATGGCTTACCTGGAATGATACATGGACTTATTAAGGGCAGATAATTTTTATAACTCCTTTGTCTTTGTTGAGGGGATGGGGTGGTTATGAATGACTTCAGTGAAAGACTTTAGGCTGAACTGACACAACCAATAATGAATATGAATGTAGGAAAAGTGTTGTCCATGGAAGTCTTCTTTGAAAAGAACCCTTGTGGTACTAATGTCCAACTGTGTAAGAAGTTGTCTGCCTCACCTTTAGAGTCATATGATGATCTCTATGTATGATACAGATTCAAGTCATTTACTAAGTTGGGTTCTAGTAACTCTTTATTATCATTTATAGTTTAAACAAAACAAAGGCCACTGCGCTTAGGCAAGCCCTTTTTTTCCTAATTAGCTCTCAGGATATATTTTATCTGAAGAATGAGCAGGTTTTAGGTATTTATTATTCAGAAACAAAACAGTTAAGAACAATGAAGTCATGGGATTGTGGATGATTTTTTACAATAAACCTGTGTTACTTTTATTATTTCGATTTTTAAAATACCAGAAATAAAAACCCCAAAAAATGACACTTTATGGTGATTTTATTTTCTGATCAGATCCCTTGTTAGTGCTCCCAGAAGACCATATGTCATAATACCACCACTGAATTTCATTTCTATTCAAATGCATAAGTTTTTAGGAATCCTAGACATCGGGAATACAGCGGTGACCCACGGCCACATCAACCTTGTGAAAATGTTGTAATATTCATTTGCACTGTCTTCTCCACTATATCTTAAGTTCTCCCAGGACGGAGGCCACGTCTTACTCATCTTTGTATCTAATGAATGTCTTTTGGATGAATCTGTGAATTGAGTTCTATAATCCTGGTGTCCATTCTGAGTTTTTTCTGGGTAGGACAAAATTTCAATTCTAAATGTATAAAACAGGGTATTGTCCTAATTCGGCATTCATATATAACTTGATACAGCTGTTAAATAAACAGAGAGGACGCTGCAAGACATAGTAAATGGTAAGAGTATGCGCCCCTCTCCAGGCTGATGACATGGTTTGATTAACACAAACCAGGATTTTTCTTTAGAAGCTGCAGAACCTGTTGCCTATTTACTGTCAGAACAGTTTAACATCAGCTGTGCTACAACAAAAACCATTGTATTTGACAGACATTCTCCAGTATTTAAATGAACAATACTAAGTAACCCCATACAACAGGTCAACTCATTCAGCTATTGGAATGTATATTTTACAGCCAACCTACCCGGGTGGGTCCATGGGGATACAATTCCACTTAAAAAAAAAAAAAAAATCAGACATTCACCAAAGGCTAGGCTGAACTGCTTTTACGGTCAAGGCAGCCAACTGGTGGTTTTTAAGAGCGCCTGGCTGGGAGGAAATTCCCCTCCTCCCCGTTTAGCCAAGGGGATCCTAATCCCTCCTCCCAGCCTGCTGCTTGCTCAAGATTACAGGAGTCTTGAGATTCTGAATAAAACTGCCAGCTGTCTTGACAGGAAAAGAGATAAGAGAAACATTCCTGAGAAGAGGGAGTGGCCTGAGGTAGCTGGGAGCAGAGTGGAGCTCCTGGAGGGAGCCGAGGGGATAAAACTGAAAGAAGAGATACACCCACAGAACAAGTTCAGATAGGTGAACAAAGGCTGCTGAGCGCCTGGGTCGAGATAGGATAACAAGGGGAGACCAGCGGGGTGGTGCAGGAGGAGGACAGCCAAGGGGTGACCCACTGCGTGCGTGTGTCAGGGGAGGGTGCCTTAAAGGGCTCAACTACCCAACCTGTTTCTGCCTTTGGATCTAGGGTCTAACTCACAGGGAGAAACCACTGCTTCTACCAATTGGGCAACTGATGTAAAAGAGCACAGACACCACCGAGACTGGCTCTCAAGCTATGGAAGCACCACAGGTACATCAGAGATGCTGCTCTGCTCCTGAAGAAATTATTGCAAAGTATGAAGCCAGGGAACAGGTAACAGCCTTCAGAATGTCTCAGGCCCAAATTATCTTCTGTGTTCATGGCACGGAACCTTAGGGTCTCAACTGAATACTCACCTGAGTATTTGAGCAGAGTCAACATTACTTTTTGAGAAAATAATTTGGCCTTGTTTATAAGGAAAACCCCCCTGTCCCATTTCTGCACCAGAGTAGAGAATGTCTAGTACAGAATGTCAGGTTCTTAAGAATTTTAAAAACATAAGGTCAGCTCTGTCACACAGGAATCCCTGATGTCAAAAATGGGGCTCTTTTTTAATAAGCACCATGGAATATCAGCATCTCAGATACCAGTAGAGAATTCAATTATGAAATGACAGCAGTTTGCTCACCAAAGCATGGCTGGAATATGTTAGGTTTAAGAGATCTGTTAGGGCCGAGGGTCAAGTAGAAAAAAATTTGTGTTTTAATAGAAAATTATGTCTCATCTATAGCCTACACTTCTAGATAATCAGATTCTAGCCTGGTTCGTTGCCATGGAGCTATTTTGTGACTCTCTGTGAGTTTTATGTAACTGATAGATATGTACATTATGTCTGATCTACTAGTGATTTTAATTTATTTCCTCTCCCACATGGAAAAACTAGTTTTGTCCCTATAAACTCGGGACTAGTTTACTCCTTATAAATTTGTGTTTTGACTTTTCCTTTAAACGGTTAAACATATGCCTGGTTCCCTCATATCATATGATTTGTTAAAAAAAAGTCTTTAGCACATGTTTATAGCTCTATGGGAGTTATGATTTTACCTTTTTCTGAAAATTATCTTTTACTGTCTCTTCCGCTAGACTCTCAAAGCACTATTTCTCGACTAGCGGAAAATGGGACACTAATAGTTACATGTTTTACAAAATGTTCAAGTGACCCAAGGAATCTCTGAAGGAAATCTGTCAAGAAGAAAATTATTCCAGCCTAGCTCAAGCTCTGCCACTAGCCTGACACTTTTATTGTTTATCTTGACATTCTGGTGTTTTCTCTGGTGCCTCTGTTCTTTCCTCCTCCCCCAAATTCTTTTAGGCTTGTTCTCTCTCTGGAGAGGTAGCTTCAGGGCTTCGGAGCGTCAGTAAAGCAAAGCTTGCCAGTTCCTGCCTCTTCCTGTACGTTGCAAACTGCCCTAAGTCCTTTTGTGAAGAAGGTGGATTATATTAATCCATAAAATAATGGCTTCCCCCCCGCCCTCCATTTTCCAACTATCAAATAGCCAAAAGAACTGAAGGTTCCCCTGATGAAGTTGAACATGGCTAATTTTATCTAAAAATGACATTTTCCGGATGTAAGGAACGGTTAAGAACTATAAAGAAAACTTATTTTGCAAATTTTGCTCAAGTGCGGAGTATCTTGGGTGTTGTGTTGTGACTTAGATATTAATGTTTGCCATTCAGTCAGTGCTTACCGAGGCCCACTGTGAACAGATAACCATGCAAGAAACTCAGCCTCCAAGACCAAGTAAAACAAAATCTCTGTCTTCAAGGAACTCGCAGGAGAAAAAACACGTATACAACTAACCACAACATAGTCTGAGATCGCTGCCATACTTAGTAGTATGAACACTATGGGAGAAACATATGGGGAAGAGGTCCAAAAATGAGTATAATTGCTTGGTAAAGAAACTTATCTAGAATTTTAATTGAAGGGTTGTCCAATCACTTTACAGATGAGGAAACCAAGTCCCAAAAATGTTATAGGATCGCAATTCATCCATAATATAAGCACAGATAAAAATTAAAACGGGTGATTGCACTGTGACTGAATAGCACAGACATTTCACCTCTTAAACTATAGCTGCTATTTTGTCTGTACAGTGAATTAACCTGCAAAACGTGTTGCAGTGTTTCTAACCTACTTGTGAATGTAAAGGAGTCATTTGTAAAAGGCTTTTGGCAGGCTAATGTCTCAGGCCTGGGGGAGAATTTGCTGTTATCTGAGCTGTTATCTGAGCTGCAGTCTTGGGAGGTCTCCCTGGGCTAATTTGGACAATCTAGTAGCTGGGGAAGTTGGGATGGTAGTGGTGGTGGTACCCCTAGCAGTGTCTGTCTCCTGGGCTGGCAAGAATTAAGCGGAGTGAGGGCTACAGCTTTTTTGGCTGAGGTTCAAGGCTGGGCTCCTATCCCAGCAGGGAGCTAGGGTGAAAACCAGAAGCTGGGCAGAAGGCCAGTCAGATCAAATGGTAGCTCATTCCCAGGAGTCTCAATTCACCTCCAGGAACACTGGACAAACTGCTTCCAGATTCTGCTCACTCATGAGAAGGAAGCTTCTAACATATGGACCGACTGAGCCATTCCCAGCTCAGGGCTGAGATGGGGAGCAGCTGGGTAGGGCTGGGACACTCAGGGATTGGCAAGGGTGAACACTATCTGTCATAGACTTGGGGTTTCTTATAAAAATATACCTGTTAGGAGAGAATACAAAAAAGGATAAAGAGGAAAATTCAGAATTAACCATGAATTTAAACACTTCCAGGCTTTTCTATGTGTGTGTATGTGTTTGTGTGTGTGTGTATATGTATAAATACACATGTATATACACACACATATGTATAAATTAATTCAATATTGTATATATTTATTAAACTTTTTCCACCCAATATTTTGTGCACATTTTAAAAATTATTAAATGTATAGTTTTATTAGAAATAACTTTTCTTATTACACACATATAAGGGACAGTTGTCTAATTTGATATTCCGCCCTGTTTGTATAATTAATTTTAACCCTAATCACGGAGAGAATTTAAGAGTTGAGAGGGATGTGACCCTCTCCTGTCACCCTCGTTCTACAGATGCAGAAACTGAGGTCCAATTTGATTGAGTGATTTGCAAGTTTAAACACAGCAGGTTTAAATAGAACCAAGGCTAAAATCACTCCAGGGTACTTTTCTGCTGTATAGTGATACCCTGAAATATTTATTTCATGTGTGTATGGCTTGTCTGCCTTGCCAGACTACGAGTTCCTTGAGGACTGAGTTAGCGTTATGTGGTACTTTGCTACTTCAAGTGTGTCTTCAGACCAGCCTTAATGGCATCATCTGGGAGCTGGTTAGAAATGCAGATTCCCGGGCTCCACCTCAGGCCTTATGAATCAGAAACTACAGCTAACAAGATGCCTAAGTGATTCATATCCACACTAAAGTTTGAGTAGCACTGAGGGTTACGGTCATTAAGTATTTGTTGTTCTTATGGTGTTTGTGTCCCTGCCAAATTCATATGTTGAAACCTAATCCCCAATGTGATGGTGTTTGGAGGAAGGTCTTTGGGAGATGATTAGGTCACCAGGGCTGAGCCCTCCATCTGTGAACCAGGAAGTGGGTCTTCACCAGACACTGAATCTGCTGGCATCTTGATCTTAGGCTTTCCAGCCTCCAGATCCATGAGAAATACACTTCTGTTGTTTACAAGCTACCCAGTCTCTGGTATTTTGTTATAGCATCCCAAACAGACTAAGACAGTGGTATTACTTAAGTCTTTTGTTCATAGCAATGGAAACTGACTCCAGGTACCTTAAAGCAGAAACAGGAGTAATAGCATTTGTTAGAAGGAGACTGGTGTATTGGAAACCAAACCTTAGGGGTTAAGCTTCTAAGGGACCTTAGAAATGGGACCCGGCTGACCTTTCCTGTGCGGCTCTACTGTAAGTGTGATGCCCAGTTGCGATGTCTTTCCATTCTAAGTTTTAAATGTGCACGTGCAAGAGAAAGCGGGGTGAGGCGGCGAGGGAGAGGGGGAGAGAGAGAGGGTGGGGGGAGAGAAAGAGAATATTTTTGCTTAAGTTAGGTTTCTATTCTCTTGATCAGTGACCAAGGTGCAGGGTCATGTTGCAGCATGGACACTGGATGCCATCCCTATAGCCATAGACATTCCTAGAAATGGGAGAGCATCGAGAGGCAGGAACCATTACAAAAGCTGCCTGCTGTGATTTATAAACTAAAGTGGTCCCGCTTTCCAGTAATAATTGTGCATAGATGTATGAGAAGAGCCTATTTCTAAGTCTTTCCCCCTCTGTGGCCCCTATTTCTCTGATTTTCATTGTTGCAAGTTCTCCATCAAAGAGAGCATACATTCTACTGATTTCAGCAATTAACATTTTGCTAATGACACCCAAATGCGCCTCCAGCTTGAATCTCTTTTCTGAGTTCCAGCCTCCAATCTCCAAATGTTGTGTCACTACTTAAATTTCAACATCGCCAAATTTGGGTTCATCATATGTCCCTCCCAATTTCTTTACTTTTATCAAGATGTGACTGTTTTCCATGATAACTAGCATCTGTGGCTCCTTTCTTGTTTTCAAATGTCAAATCCTGAACTTTAAAATGTGAATTTCTTTAATATCTCCCTTGCATCCTTACTGCCAGCCAGAATTCAAATCCTCACCCTCTCTCATTTAGATCAAGGCCTGTTGCCTTACCATGACCCTCCTCCTTTCCAGGCTTTCTGTCTCACCATTAGATTTTTCTTAGACTTTACTTGTATCATCCACTGCCTACTTCAGAAAATATTTAATATTATTTCAGGACATTTTATATATACATCTGAGGTCATCAGCACGAGATAACATTAGTAACTCAAAAGATCCCCACTGTCAGTGATATACTTAAAAATTATTTGAAAAAACAATTTTCCTAGAAATATTCTATGAGCTAGATAGCCAACCCTATTAGAGATGAATAGCATAGTGTTGACATAAAGAACAATATGTTAGTATAACCATTAAACTATTAAAGGAAAAACTGTTTCCTCTACTCACATAGACACTCTGACACCAAACCTGTGGGTTTTCCACACCAAGCAATTTTCCAATTGTCTGGACACCCACCTGGGTGTCCTATAATTCAGTTATGACATTAACTACCTGGAGTTAGTGCAGACCCCACAGGTCAGTGCTCCGGCCCACAAGACTGCCCCTCACTTCAGATGCCAATCGCAAGTCCAGATTGTCAACCTGTGCTTCTGACTAAATGGCTATGTCAACATTTTCCTAGAGAGAGGAGCATGATTTTATTCAGATGCTTAAAAGAGTTTTTGACTAAGAAGGGGATGTCTTCTTCATGCATAGATTCCCAGCACCTAGCACAGAGCCTGTTATAATAATAGGTATGCAATAACGATTTCTTACATAAGTAAAGCTTATTTGTTTATTTCTGAATTCCTTTGCATTTATAGCTTTAAACTGTCAGATAATTAGTACTTAGTTATAGACTATTCTTATACTATGCATTAATTGTTATATAATTCATTCATTATTTCATTTTAGCTCATCTTTTCCACTAATCTAGATTGTAAGGACAAAGATCATGCCTTATGTTTCTTTTCTTTGTCCCATAGCACCCAGCACAGTACCAAGCATCTAAAATTTTTTTTAAAACTCTGGTAATTGACTTGTCTTACAAGCTCATTAACCAAGGAATTTAATTTCTATGTAGTTAAACAGCAAATTTGAAGGGCAGATCCACAAATGGCCTGGTAATTATGATGGAGACCTGAGCAATTACTACATCATTCTAAGGCAACTTTCAGGTCTTCGCACTTACGGGGACACAGAAAAATAATTATTAATTTGATTCATGTTTTTTCACTGTCCACATATTCATTCACTGATTTATTTAACAAATATTTGTTGGGTTCCTACTATGTATCTGGCACTGCATGAGGCACTAAAGAAATAAAAAGGTGGTTGTTCCCTGCCATTGAAGAGTTTATAGCCTAGTGTAGGACTAGACCTGTAAAGATTAACCGTAATGCAATATGTTGAGTGCTGTTATGGAACTAGCTACAGGGTGCTATCAAGGAGTGAATAAATGCCTATAGAAGTCATATACGTCTTTATAGAAGAGGTGACATTTGAGCAAGTTTTGAAGGATACATAGTAGTTGCTAGGCAGAGAATGATCACAGCTTATTTCAGACAGAGACTTGGAGGCAAGGGAAAAAATTTGTATTCATTAAATAAGTACGATTGAGAAGAGGCCTGAGTTGGAGATAAATTATGGGAAGTGGGTGATTCCACAAACATTTCTGAATATACATGGCAGACACCCTACTGGGCAATGGGGATGCAGCTGTGAATCAGACAAACATAAGCCTTATCTTCTGGAACTTACAATGTAGCAGAGAGGACAGAAGTTAAGTACACAGTGCAATGTGGGCATTTAATAGGAGACCTTATTTACTCTGAGAGGGAGGGAAGGTAACATTTAAGCTGAGCCCTGAAAGATATACAGGAGCTGGACAGGAGGGGTGGGAAGAGATGGGGAAGAAGATAGGAATATATAAAAATTAACTCAAAATGGATCAATGACCTGAACATTAAAACTAAACGCTGTAAAACTCTTTGAAGAAAATGTAGGGGTAAATCTTCATGACCAGGAATTTGACAACTAATTCTTAGATATGACACCAAAAGCACAAGCAACAAAAGAAAAAAATAGATAAATAGACTTCATTAAAATTAAAAACTTTTGTGCATCAAAGGGCATTATCAAGAAAGTGAAAAGACAACATACAGAATGAGAGAAAACATTGACAAGGTACATATCTGATAAGGGTTTAGTGTCCAAAATATATAAAGAACTCTTATAACTCAACAACAAAAAGACAAACAACCCAGTTTAAAACATAGGCAAAGGACTTGAACAGACATTTCTCCAAAACAGATATACAAATGACAACCAAGCATATGAAAGAATGCTCAAAATCATTATTCATTGGGAAATACAAATCAGAACCACATGAGATACCACTTCATACCCACTAGAATAGCTATAATCAAAATGTCAGATAATAACAAGTATTGATGAGAATGTGGAGAAATTGGAACCCTCATACATTGCTGATAAGAATGTACAATAGTTCAGTTGCTGTGGAAAACCATTTAGTGGTTCTTCAAAAAGTTAGGAATTAAGCTACAGAGTTACCATATGACTTGCAATTCCATGCCTAGATAGATATATACCCAAAAGAAACTAAAAACAGGTATTCAAGCAAGTGCATGTACAAGCACGTTCATAGCAGCATTATTCATGATATCCAAAAGATGGAGATAGCCCAGATGTTCATTGACAAATGGATGGAAAAACAAATCGTGGTATAGATATACAATGGAATATTATTCAGCCACAAAAAAGGAATGAAGAACTGATACTTACCACACATGAATGAACCTCTAAAACATGTTAAATGAGAGAAGCTGGACACTAAAGGCCACATATTGTATGGTTTCATTTATTTGAATTGTCTAGAATATGCAAGTCTACAGAGACAGAGCAGTTTGATGGATGCTGGGAGATGAGGAGAGGGGAGAAGGGGAGAAACTGCTTACTGGGTAACGGGCTTTACTTTGACTTTTTTTTTTTTTTTTGGCCAAGCCCCACAGCTTGTGGGATCTTAGTTTCCGGACCAGGGAACCCGCACCCTCAGCAGTGAAAGTGCAGAGTCCTAACCACTGGACCACCAGGGAATTCCCTAAAGAGTTTTACTTTGGAGTGATGGAAATGTTTTAGAAAAATATAGAGGTAAGGGCTGGACAACACTGTGAATGTAATAAATGCCACTGAATTGTTCACTTTAAAATGGTTAATTTTGTTCTATGTGAATTTCACCTCAATAAATTACTTTAAAAATTCTGTTATCAGTGATCTATAAAGCCTAGGGTGGTGGAAATTATCTGTGTGAAGGCAGGAAGGCTCTAAAAGAGTTTGAAGGATTGAAATAAGATAATTGTGGCCAAAGCATAATAAACTCAATAGAATCACTAAAAAGTAGGTTCTACTACTTGCCTTTGCCTCTTGGCGTAGGCAGAGGCCAATATTGAGGTATTAATAGTAAGGAATTTGTTGAGGTGAAATAAGCAGAAGGACGTCATGATATAATTCATGTCTTTTAAAAGATTACTGTGCTGTGTAGAGATGTTAAGGGGTCACGGAGCATTCAGGGAGTCTGTTTGGGAGGTTATTTTAGAGATCTAAGCAAGAGACAATGGTGGCTAAATCTAGGATGATGGCAATGAGAAATAAATGGACATGAAATTGTCCATTGAGACAATATTTCTCCTAATTATTGAGAAATAATTAGGAGCTTGATGTTTGATTAGATGTAGGGGTAGGATTGCCAAATAAAATACAGTGAAATGTCAATACTTGTGAAATATTAATACAAAAAATTATTCATTGTTTATTGAAATTAAAATTTAGTTGAGGATCCTGTATTTTTAATTGCTAAATCTGGTAACTCTACATGGAGGGTAGAGGAAAGAGAATTCTGACGTCTAAGTTTCTCTCACCAGCACCTGGTAGGTAATATCTGTTCTTACTGAGACTAGGAACACTGGGGGAGGAGTGTTCCAACACTTCTTGGAGGAGGGGAACATCACACATTCAATTTGAATTGTAACCATATAGTCAGTAGACTAAGATTGGTAGAATCACTCAGGGAATGTTTGCAGAGTGAAAAGAGAAGAATGTCCAGGATGTTATAGGATCACTGGTAATTGAAAGATGATCAGAGAAAAAGAAGCCAGTGTAGGAGACTGAGAAGTGGCTCCAAGACTGTAGGATGGGATCCAGGATGGTGATGGTGTGGAAACCCAAGTTGGAGAGGGCTTCATGGAGGAAGGAGTGCTCAATAACAGGGATCCCCAACCCCTGTTGTGGTACCAGTCCGTGGCCCATTAGGAACCAGGCTGCACAGCAGGAGGTGAGCAGCAGGCAAGTGAGCAAAGCTTCATCAGCCGCTCCCCATCACTCCCCATCGCTCACATTACCGCCTGAACCCTCCCCCTATTCCCCTCCCCCCGCCACCCAGTCCATAGGAAAATTGTCTTCCACAAAACTGGTCCCTGGTGCCAAAAAGTTTGGGGACCTCTGCTCTATAAGGTCGAAGTTACAGAGAAGTCAAATCAATTGGGACTGAAAAGAGACAAGCAATTTTGGCAATTAGGAAATGCTGGGGGACTTAAATAAGAATTCCATCAGTGTGATGTTGTAGGGGGAGGAGTGCACAAATCTAAATTTAATGGGTTATGGAATGACCAGGTAAGGAAATAGAAGAAGCTGTAAATTAGTAATTAAGGGAATTTTGCTGGAATATCTAGTCAGACAGTGGTGGCGGTAAAGAACATCAATTCTAAATTCTGTATGTTGTCTTCGTCTGTTAATTTTTTCTGCAGAGCACTGAAGCAAAAAATTAAGAATCCGTTTTCTAGACTCTAGGCAAACATACAATGAAGGAATTTAGTTTTTCAAGATACTTCCTTTTGTTCTGCAGAGGAAGACCACAACTTTTTGTATGTGAATCAACTTTGATGTAAGTAGTAGTACTACAGCTAGACTCTAGACAAATACAAAATGAAGTGTTTTTTCCCCTGTTCTTAAAAAAAAAAAGAAAAGATTTGTTTGCTTTTCAGTCCCAGTGATTTATTTTTTATTTTTAAAATTTTCTAATTAAAAAGAAATTTCCCAGTGATTTTTATAGCCACTCTTTTGAATATCTGGAGGGTTGATTAACTGTATTTATCACTTTATAATATGCGGGGCAGGTGTGTTTATGGCTCTATGAGCTAGAGATAGGAGACTATGTCTAAATGCTAAGTCAATTAACATTGATTTGGTACATAGTGAAGCATATACCATGTTATAAGAAAAATAAATATAACTTAAAAGCAAAGAAACACTAAACACCCAGTTAATTTATGGTGAAGCATACTTAGTTTATGATTTTGGTTAATACATAGTTTAACGGGAACAGTGTTCTGCACTCATTTTTATTAAATACTGTAGGTGTTTGCTGGGGCAGGAGGTAATAACCCAAATACAGTTAAAATGACCATAAAATTTTGGTCTCCACATGGGCTCCCAAGGATGGGTCTGTTTGAGGATTCTAGTCATCAGCATTGGGTGGTCTGCTATTGGTGCATGATACTTAAATAGAGCTTTTTCCCCCTTAGGTCTGTAAGGTGTTAAGGTGTTTTCATAAAACCCCATAAACCCTTGTTAAACACTTTTTTTTTCATAAAGTAAACTTCAATCTTTATTTGACGTGTTTTCTGTGGCACTATTTTGGCATTTTAACAAATCCTTTAAAGAATCACTCTAGTAATTGCATACACCTCTGGGGTGGGGGGTGGAGGGGTGTTTATTCAGGTTTTTGTACATCACATGCCTGATCCACTAAGCAACAAGCACAGCATTTTGGAACATTTTAATTTAATAAGGAAAAAAAATCAAAAGAATCTCCAGGTGGAGAAAGTTAGACTAATATGGGTGTTGCATATTAACTGATTGAAAGGAAGGTTTGACTACCAACTGAATTAACTATAATTCAAATATATAGGATTATTTACTGCCATGAGGGCTTCCCTAAACACTGCAGAAGAAATAGCAGCACTTTTCCCTACCCTGATACTCATCGTTCCCTTTCCCTGATTTATATTTTCTCTAGAGCATTGCCTTCGAAAATAGTGTATAATTTATTTGTTGTGTTTACTATTTTTGTGTCTGTGAGAATGTAAGGTTTATGAGAAAGGGACTTTGTCTTTTTGTTCACTGTTGTGTATTTAATGTCTAAGACAGTGCTTGGGACATAATGGCACACAATAAATATTCATTGAATGAATGAATGAATGAATGAATGAATAAAGGAGTGAAGGAGTAAATTACATTCCATTTGTGTTCCAGGATAGAGTGTGAACTTCAGCTCTCTCAGAGTCCAGATTTCATATGCATGTAAGTTTCTCTTAAAGATCTCATTTCTCTCCCCTTTCACTCCACATTTTGAATCACAAAATCTTGGCATCATTAAGAATAATATTTGTATGTTTATAGGAATCATGTGAAGTCAGACCATGCAGTATTTAGTATAAATGAATTTGCACTCTAGAGTTTCTTCCAAGTAAAAACAGGTGGTTATGTTAACTTTTTCTTTTTTTCTTTTTTTACTTTAAAAGAAAGAAAACACCTCAGTTCACAGCAATGTTGATATTTGCAGACTCTGTATTTCTTAAAAATATTTAACTAGGGAGGAAGATTCTGGGAAGATGGCAGAGTAGAAAGCACCAGAAATCTGTCCTCTCACCTAGACAACAATTGCACTGGCAGATGCAATTATTTTGGACCTCTGGAGTCTGTTAAAGGCTTGCAGCTTCCAGGGAAAGTCTTTGACAATAAATTGCAGTTAATTTTAATCAATTTCAATTCAGCACAATAGCAGCTCCCCAGCCAAGGCAGACAGCTGTGTACTTGATCTTGGAGCAACTTGCATGCAGCTTGCAGGAACCAAGGTAGACACTGAGGACTCTGTCCTCTAAATATTGAAGATCTGTGTTCTGATTGCTTCTTCTGATCATGGAAGTGCAGACACAGAGGTGGCCAGCTATTATTTGCACCACCCCCCTCCATTGTTGCAAGCCTCTCCCCCCCGGTTCAAGTGACTTCCAGGGGAGGTAATGAGTTGGCACCCCCCCCTTTTTTTTAACCCTTCTTCATTTTTCTGTTTTCCCCCTTTTTGGGAGTCAGACGCTGAAGCCTAGGACATTCAAAAGCAGCTGTATATACAGAGGAAATTAGAAAGTCATTACACATGCCCGGGGAAAGGCACAGGCTCAGAAAAGACCTGCAAAGACCTTAAGTTTACACCTCAGGGCAAGCTTAAAACAATCAAAATAAAACAAAAACATAAACCAGCAAGCCCTTGAGAAAGGAGGAGAATCTAATTTCAAGAGATACCACATTATTAGATTCAAATATCCATTTTTCAACAAAAGAAAATCTCAAGGAATATAAAGAAACAGGGAAGTATTGCCCATTCAAAGGAAAGAAATAAACAAACAGAAACTATCCTTGAGATAGACAAGAAGGTAGACATACTAGACAAAGATTTTAAAACCACTGTTGTAAAAATACTCAAGGAACTAAAGGAAGATGTGGGGAAAGTCATATAAACAATGCATGAACAAAATGGAAATGCCAATAAAGAGACAGAAAATTTTAAAAAGATGCCCAAAAGAAATTCTAGGGCTGAAAAGTACAATAACCGAAATGAAAAATTCACTGAAGGGATTCGAAGGCAGATTTCAACAGGCAGAAGGAAGATTCAGCAAACTTGAAGATAGGATAATTGGAATTATCAAGTCTGAGGAACAGAAAAAAAAGTAAGATTAAAGAAAAGTAAACAGAGCCTAAAGGACTTGTGGGACATCATCAAGTGGACCAACTTACACATTGTGGGAGTACCAGAAGGAAAAGAAAGAAAGAAAGTGAAGGAGAGATTATTTGAAGAAATAATGGTTGGAAACCTCCAAAATTTGATGGGAGACAAAAAGATAAACATCTAAGGTTGGAAATTCCCTGGGGGGGCATTGGTTAAGAATCTGCCTGCCAATGCAGGGGACATGGGTTCGATCCCTGGTCTGGGAAGATCCCACATGCCGCGGAACAACTAAGCCCGTGCACCACAATTACTGAGCCTGCGCTCTAGAGCCCACAAGCCACAACTACTAAGCCCATGCACCACAACTACTGGAGCCCGCAAGCCCTAGACCCCACACGCCACAACTACTGAAGCCTACACACTCTAGGGCATGCATGCCTCAACTACTGAGCCCATGTGCTGCAACTACTGAAGCCTGTGTGCCTAGAGCCCGTGCTCCACAACAAGAGAAGCCACCACAGTGAGAAGCCCGCGCACTACAACAAAGAGTAGCCCCCACTTGCTGCAACTAGAGAAACCCTGCATGCAGCAACGAAGACCCAACGCAGCCAAAAAAACAAAAAAACAAAAAAAAACCCTAAGGTCAATGAAATCCAAGTAGCATGAATTCAAAGAGATCCATACTGCTATCATTATAATTGAACCGTTAAAATTCAAAGACAAAGAGAATCTTAAAAGCAGCAAGAGGAAAGCAAATGGTCACACACAAGCGGTCCTCAATAAGATTATCAGCAGATTTATTATCAGAAAATTTGGAGGCAGGAAGGCAGTAGGTGGATATATTCAAGTGTTAAAAGAAAGAATCTGTCAACTAAGAATCCCAAGAATCCTATATCCAGCAAAACTGTCCTTGAAAAGTGAGGGAGAAATTAAGACATTCCCAGATAAACAAAATCTGAGCGAGTTCTTTACCACTAGACCTGCCCTGCAAGAACTCCTAAAGGGAGTCCTGCAGGTTGAAACAAAAAGACACTAGACAATAACTTGAAGCTTTATGAAGAAATAAAGATCTTAGTAAAGGTAAACATATGGGCAGTTATTAAAGTTAGTATTACTGTACCAATAGTCTATGACTCCATTTTTTTTGTCTTCTGCATGATTTAAGAGACTAATACATTTTTTAAATTTATTGTTGTAAAAGCTAGTATTATTATAACTTTTGTTTGTAACTCCACATTTTGTTTTCTACATAATTTCAAAAGGCTAATCCCTTTAAAAAACCAAAATATTAGTTTAAGTTTTGGACACACAGTGTAAAAAGATATAATTTTGTGACACCAGTAACTGAAAGGGGTGGGGACATAGCTATAAATGAGCAGAGTTTTTGAATGTTTTTGGAGTTAAGTCAGTGTGAATTCAAATTAATGTTATAAGTTTAGGATGTTAAACGTAATCATCGTGATAACCACAAAGAAAATAGTTATAGAGTATACATAAAAAGAAATTAGAAGAGAATTAAAACCTTTTACTACAGAAAAATTAACTAAATACAAAAGAGACCGTAATGCAGGAAACGAGGGACAAGAAAGCTACAAGGCATATAGAAAACAAATAGCAAAATGACAGAAGTCCCTCTTTA
This sequence comes from Balaenoptera ricei, assembly GCF_028023285.1. Lineage (NCBI taxonomy): Eukaryota > Metazoa > Chordata > Mammalia > Artiodactyla > Balaenopteridae > Balaenoptera > Balaenoptera ricei. The sequence continues at coordinate 28,571,008 of NC_082643.1, read as the reverse complement.
TCAACAATTACTTTAAATGTAAATGGATTAAACTCTTCAATCAAAAGACAGAGATTGGCAGAATGGGTTAATAAACAGATCCAACTAAATGCTGTCTACAAGAGAGACTCATTTTAGATCCAAAGACACAAATAGATTGAAAGTGCAAGAATGGAAAAAGATATTCCACGCAAATAGTAACCAAAAGTGAGCAAGGGTGGCTATATTAATATCAGACAAAATAGACTTTAAATCAGAAAAGTACAAGAGACAAATGAGGACATTATATATTAATAAAAGGTTCAATACAGCAAGAAGATATTACCATTATAAACACTTACGCACCTAATAATGGACCATCAAAATATATGAAGCAAAAATTGACAGAATTGAAGGGAGAGACATTTCTACAATAATATTTGGAGACTACAATATTTGACTCTCAATAATGGATAGAACAACCAGACAATGTAAGTTAGGAAATAGAGGACTTGAACAACGTAATAAACCAACTAGATCTAACAGGTCTAATACAGGACACTCTACTCAATAACAATGAAATACACATTCTTCTCAAGTGAGCATGTAATGAATATTTTCCAGGATAGACCTATATTAGGTCACAAATGAACTCTCAGTAGATCCAAAGATATATCATACAAAATATCTTCTCTGACCACAACAGAATGAAGTTAAAAATCGATCACAGAATGAAAACTGGAAAATTCACAAATTTGTGGAAATTAAACAACTAATGGATCAAAGAAAAAAATCACAAGGGAAATTAGAAAGTACTCAGAGACTATGATAGAATGAATGTTTGTGTCCCCCTCAAATTTGTTGAAAATCTAACCCCCAGTATGGCTGTATTTGGAGATGAGACACTTAGGAAGTAATTAAGGTTAAATGGGGTAGTAAGTATGGGCCCTTGATCTGATAGGATTAGTATCCTTATAAGAAGAGACACCAGAGAGTTCTCTCTCTCCCTCTCTCTCTCTCTCTCTCTCTCTCTCTCTCTCTCTCTCGCCTCACCAAGGAAAGGCCATGTGAAGACACACTGAGAATGACCATCTGCAAGCCAGGAAGAGAGCTCTCACCTTGATCTTTCCAGTTTCCAGAACTGTGAGAAAATACATAATTGTTGCTTGAGCCACAGAGTCTGTGGTATTTTGTTACAGCTGCCCTAGCAGAGAGATTTTGGTACCATGAAGTATGTTGCTGCTGTAAAAATACCTAAAAATATGGAAATGGCTTTGGAACTGGGTAATGGGTAGAGGCTGGCAGATTTGGGGGATACCTGCTAGAAAAAAAGCCTCAGTTGCCACGAAGGGACTGCTGGTAGACATATGGATTCTGGTGAGGGATCTTAAAGCAAAGAGGAGAGCCAGAGAGAAAACCTCCATCTTCTTAGGGAATATGTAAATAATCATAAGGAAAATGTTGGTAGAAATATAGATGTTAAAGGCCATTCTGGTGAGGTCTCAGATGGAAATGAAGAACAGGATCCTGGAAATTGATAAAAAGGTGATCCTTGTTATAAAGTGGCAAAGAAGTTGGCTGACTTGTGCTCTAGTATTTTGTGGACGATAGAAGTAGTGAACAATGAAATTGGATATTTAACTGAGGAGATTTCTAAGCACAATGTTGAAGGTGAAACCAGGGCCTCTTGACCACTTATAGTAAAATGCAAGAGGAGAGCTATGAATGAAAGAAGGAATTGTTAAACAAAACAGAACCAGAATTTAAAGATTTGGAAAATTCTCAGCCCCTCCATATTGCAAAAAATGAGAAAGCATGTAGTAAGGAGAACACCAAGCATGTGGTTGGACAGCAACTCAATGCAAAGATTATGGGATTGTAGGATCAGAAACCCTGCCAGTTTGAACTGAAGGGGACAGGGGTGAACTAAATGAAAGAAGGCTGTTGGAATTCTTAGATTCAAGAGAAAAGGACAGTAGGGCTATTTGGCTGTGAACATGTGCTATTCGTTAAGAAAAGGGAAGAATGATCCTGAAGGTGATTCAGAGATCATCAGGCTCACAGCCTCAGTTTCAGTGGCCAGACAGCCTCCCCTCAGCAGAGCTGTGGGGACAAGATTCCTGCCTGGCAGAATTGCAGGGGTGTGACCCTTGCCCAGTAGAGCTGTGGAGATGGGTCCACTGCCCCAGTGAGTCCAGAAGGTGGGACAGCCACCACAGTGGGTCCAGAAGGCAGACCATAAAACAAAATAGGACTATACTTGGGCCTTAAGCTCTAATGGAATTTGCCTTGCTAGGTTTTGAACTTGCCTGGGAGCCATCGTTCCTTTCTTCCTTCCAATTTCTCTCTTTTGGAAAGAGAATGTCTACTCTATGCCTGTCCCACCATTATATTTTGGAAGAACATAACTTGTGTGGTTTACAGCTGGAGAGGAATTTTGCCTCAGTATGAATTGTACCTGGAGTCTCACCCATATATGATTTAGATCATTTTCAGATGAGGCTTTGGGCTTTGGACTTTGGGGCTCTTGATATGGAATGAATGTATTTTGCATGTGAGAAGGGCATGCCTTTTGAGGGCATAATGTTATGGACTGAATGTTTATGTCCCCTCAAAATTCATATGTTGAAACCCTAATCCCGGTGTGACTGTATTTGGAGATGGGGCCTCTAAGGAAGCAACTAAGGTTAAATGAGGTAAGAAAGGTAGGGTCCTGATCCAATAGAATTAGTGTCCTTATAAGAAGAGACATCAGAGAGCTCTGCCTGCCTCTGTCTGTCTGTCTGTCTGTTTCTCTCTCTCTCTCTCCACGGGCACAAGAAGAGTTTGTGTGAGCACACAGTAAGAAGGCAGCAGTCTGCAACTCAAAGGGAAAGTTCTTACCAGATACCAACTCTGTTGGCACTTGATCTCCAGTCTCCAAAACTGAGAGAAAATAAATTTTTGTTGTTTAAGCCACCCAATCCATAATTTTCTGTTACAACATCCCAAGCAGACTAAGACAGCAACAAATGAAAATGAAAGCACAGCATACCAAAACTTATGGGATGCAGTGAAAGCAGTGCTAAGGGGGAAATTTATGGTTATAAACACTTACATTAAAAACCCAAAAAATATTTTAAATCAATAACCTTAACTTTACAACTTATGGAACTAGAAAAAAGAAGAACAAACTAAACTCAAAGTTAGAAGAAGGAAGGAAATAATAAAGAGTAGAACACAGATAAATGAAATTGAAACTAGAAAATCAATAGAGAAAAATCAACAAAACCAAAAGTTGGTGCTTCAAAATGATCAACAAAATGGACAAACTGTTAGATAGATTGACTAAAAAAATAAAGAGAGAAGACTCAAATTACTAAAATCAGAAATGAAAGTGGGAACATTACTACTGACTATAGGATTAAAAGGATTATAAAAGAGTACTATAAGTGATTGTATGCCAACAAATTGGATACTTAGATGAAATGAACAAATTCTTAGAAACACAAAACCTACCAAGACTGAATCATGAAGAATTAGAAAATCTGAATAGACCTATAACTAGTTATGAAATTGAATCATTAATCAAAAATTTCCTAACAAGAAAAGCCTTGGACCTGGTGGCTACACTGGTGAATTCTACCAAACATTTAAATAAGAACTAATATCAATCCTCATATTTTCCAAAAATTGATGAGAAAGAAATACTTCCTAACTCATTCTATGAAGCTAGCCTGATAACAAAGCCAGACAAAGAAACTACAAGAAAAAAAATGTAGGCCAATATCTTATGAATGCTGATGCAAAAATTGTCAACAAAATACTAATAAACTGAATTCAACAGTATATTAAAAGGATTATACACCATCACCAAGTGGGATTATTTCTGGAGTGCAAGAATAATTTGACATATGAAAATCAATCAGTGTAATATATCACATTAACAGAATGAAGGAAAAAAATCCATATGATCATCTCAATTGAGGCAGAAAAAGCATCTGACAAAATTCAATACCCTTTCATGATGAAACCATTCAACAAACTAGGAACAGAATGAAACTACCCTAAAACATAATAAAAATAATATACAAAAAATCCACAACAAACATCATTCTCAATCATGAAAGGCTGAATTCTTTTCCTCTAAGATCAGGAAAAAAGTAAGCATGCCTGGTTTTGCCACTTCTATTCAACATAGTAATGTCCTAGCCAGAGAAATTAGACAAGAAAAAGAAATAAAAGGCAGCCAAATTTGAAAGGAAGAAGTAAGATTATCTCTGTAGATGTAGATTATTTTTCTGCCCAGGGCTCTAGGGCGATATACTTTATTTCTCTAACTCAGTAAGTAGAATTTCTCTAGTTTTTTTTTTTTTTTTTTTTTTTTTCCTTATAAAGAAGTACTCCTGGATCCCTGATGTTATGCCTGTAGTTCAGTTTTACCTCCCTGGGTAAAGGTCTATCCTTGAATTTCTTTTCTTTCCCGGGCTTGAAACTCTAGCTCCTAAACAGTAAGACTCATCACTAGTCCTGATTACCTAGTGAGCCCCATATTTTTGGCTTCAGCTTACCACTTGTATTAGTTTGATAGGGCTGCTGTAACAAAGTACCACAGATTGGGTGGCTTAAACAGCAAAAATTTATTGTCTCACAGTTCTGGAGGTTAGAAGTCTGAGATCAAAGTGTCAGCAGGGTTGGTTCCTTCTGAGGGCTAGGAAGAAAAATCTGTTTCATACTTCTCACCCAGTTTCTGGTTGCTTTGCTAGCAATCTTTGATATTCTTCATTGTGTAAGAGCATCACCCTAATCTCTGCCTTCATCTTCACATGATATCTTTTTACATGTGTGTGTCTATGTCCAAACTTCTCCTTCTTATAAAGATACCAGTCATATTGGATTAGGGGCCTGCTGTACTCCAGTTATGACCTTATCCTAACTTAAATACTTACATTTCCAATGAAACTATTTCTAAATCAGATCACATTCTGAGGTACTGTGGGTTAGGACTTCAATGTATGAGTGTTTGGGGGGGCACAATTCCACCCATAACACTACTCTTCAAGTTCCTTCTTCATTTCTAGCACCTGCATATTTCTCATTTTTAAATTTATAACTCAGCTATTTAATTTTGTTTGATTGTACTATTTTATTCAGCATACCGGTTTATATTTGAAGTGAGGGGGCAATGTCCCACATCAGTACAATCCACTAGTTGGCTGGAATTTTGTTCTTCCATGATTTAAATGGTGAGAAAATTAAAAAAGAATCATCAACTAATATTTTAAAAGAAATTAATAAGGGCATAAAAGAAGGAACACAAAATTTTAAAAAGATATTAGCAATAAAGAAATGGTAGGTTTGAAAGATAACTTAGGAAAACTTCTAGAAATGAAAAATGTAGTCATTGGAAATATAAAATTCAATGGATACATTAAGCCGTATGTTAGACACAATTGAAGAAAGAGTTAGTGAACTGAAAGATCAATCTGAGAAGGTAACAATAATGCAGCACAGAGAGGATAAATGGGGGAAAAGGTAAGAAAAGAAAAGAGTAAGAAAGAGGGATTAAAACATGAATTTTAATTTTAAATTAATTTAATTTTAATTTAAAAGTTAAAATGAGGAGATCTAACATTTGCTTCATGAGGAACTCCAAAAAATATAGGAGGAATAGAGAGAACTAACAATTCCCATATATGAAGAGATAAAGGCAGAGACTTTTTCAGAATTGAGAAAGGCATTGATTTAGAAAATGCCAACTGTGGCTAATTCCTAATTATTCAAGAGTTGACACTTGCCCCACTCGCCTAGGTAAGGAAACTCTAAGGAAGATCCTTAATTTTGTGTTGGTATTTCTGGGAAATGATTTTGTTGTAGAAGAGGTTGAAACTACTGGCTATGAAGTAAAAAGACTTAATCTGAAGCCTTCTTACATTTTTCTCCATTTCCAACTTGCATTACATTACAATAATACAAATTATGCCCTTTTAGTTATTGAATGATCCATTATCAAAGTAGAATTTAGTGCATTTGTGTTATTGAGCAGGTTAATGAATTAAATAATATATTAAGTTCAACTTTCTCTTTAAAGAAAATTTAGAAAACGTTTAGACTGAAGCTATGGCCATACATTCTTAGGGTGTGTTTTACAGTGCTTAACTAGTACATGGTTCTTATTCTGAATGTAATACTTGTTTTGGAATTTAAACAATAAACAATATTTTATACATATTTTTGCTTAAAGTCACATTTTGTCATATTTGGCTGCAAAGCATATGGTAGAATCAGCACAGTGCCTATCCAATGGAAATATGAACGGGACCACACAAAACGGTTCCACTGTGTCATTTTGTTCAATGTGGCTTCACGAAAATAAACTCTTCTCACCACAAAAACTTGCTTGTCATTTCCCACTTTTTAAAATGATCACTTTTAACTTCATTTCCAGCACCTTATCCCTTTTCTAACCATTGTCTACTCTAAAGTGATTTGAAGATTTGTTTATTTTGCTTTGGAATCCCTCATTCTTCATTTTTACCACATTTCTAACTATAAAATGCATATTAAAACATGTTAAGCTTTTGGGATAGTTTGATGTTGGTAATGTAAGATTTTTGGCTCATTCATTTAGACTTTTGTGGTATTCGTATTTTCAGTATATTTGATATTTTTCTGTGTTCTAACTTTTAGAGATTTTCTTTTAGCACATAATTGAGAACTGGCTTAACTCTCCAGAACATTCAACTTAAACTTTATTCAACTTTCTTTTTCAGTCTGTTTATGAGACAGTGTATTTATGGGCATTTTTATTTCCAGGAATCTTAGATTTTCTTTATGCTAACCCAAGACACAGAACTGAGCTTCAAAACAGGCATGAATTACTTCCAGATATCAGAATAGGTGAGAGACAGAGTAATAGCATAAAGTTCCTTGCATCAGCAGAAGAGCAAGACTTGGGCAATCATGATACCGTCTATTTCCAGTCATTCATAGCCTGCACTTTCTAAAGGGTAACATCCTAAACAGGACACAATATTCTAATAAGGACTTGATACAGAATATTGTTGAGGGGAATTTTAAATGCCTATTACCATTCATTTTAATATATTCTTATATCACATAATGCTTTTATTATACTTGTTTTTTTCTCAACTTCAGCACCATTGAAAATTTGGACCAGATAATTCTTTGTTGTGGGGAGATTTTGTTGTGTGTAGTATGTATAGTAGTATCCCTGGTTTCTATCCACTAGATGCCAGTAGCACCCTCCTCAATCATGACAGTCAAAAATGTCTCCAGACAAATTGCCAAATGCATCTTGCGGGGTAAAATCATCCCTGGTTGAAAACAACTGGTTTAGGGCATTATATTGCTAACTCATTCTTCTCACATTCAAATCTAGTCTTGACCCTTACTCCCAGGTGTTTTTCTTTTGTCCTTAATGTTTACCTGTCAACTGTACTTTATTCTGTATGTGAATGATTTATTTTCGTTTCTAAGTATAAGTATTTTGTCTTCATTTTTCACCTCATAAGAAATTTACCCATTTCATCAAAGTCATTTGAAATTTATTTTTGACAGAATACAAACAACTGCATATATTCAATTTTTTTATTTTGAACATTAGTAAAGATAAGAAATGTAGGGATTATCCCTGTCAAACACAGCTTAGAAGTGTTCTCCAAATTGATAATGTATCACTAGTAATTGCCCTTTGAATGCAACCCCCAAATCAGTCATTCACTTCTTTAATATACACATGGCCCCAAGCCAACTTTTCTAAATGTCTTTAACTTTGTTTTGTGAAACAATCAAAATGCCTTATCAAAATCAGGAGAGATTACATCTCTATTTACTCCATATCTCTTTGGTAGAAACAAATAATTGTCTTTCAACGTTTCTTTTTCACACAGTCACATTGGTTGCTTGCTAGTGATTGAGTGGAATCACTCTTGAATTACATAGGAGAGCACTGTATAGTCTATGCTATTCTGTGAAAATGGAGTATGCTGAGGATGGCCAACATCTGTCAAAAGCACCCTTTTTATGAATCACAGATGGTGAGAAGTGGCACTTCTCTTATAGACACACAAAACCTTTATGGTTGGGCTATGAATAAGCGTTGTCAAGCATCTTTTCCCCCAGATTTCTTCCATCCCTCCCATTCTTCCTTCATTTATTTATTGTCCACTGACCTATTTAGTCAACTAATAATTACTGATTACTCACTATGTATCAGGCATTAAGAACACAATGATGAAAACAGTAGGGACCTTGCCTTCAAGTAGCAGAAAGACTAATTTGGGGCGTGGGTTGAGGGAGACAAGTGAACAGTTATTTATACTACAATGTGCCATATGTGGTGATATATTCCTGTATTCCATTATAGGAATATGCAGGAGAGGTGGTACCAGGGAGTGCTTCTCAGAGTGATGTCTAAATTCAGAATTTAAGGTGGAGTAGGAATTATTCTGGAGAAAAAGTGGGAAAGATATTCCAGGTGAAAAGAGTGGAATGAAAGAAGGCATCATTGGGGAAACTCAAATGGTTCAGTCTAGATGGAAAATTCTCCTCTTTCATCAGAAATAAATTGAGGAGGAAACACTGAATATAGACCACCCATGATTTATATAAATATAGTTAGTGCCACAGCTCATGACTGTTTTTTCCTCCCAAGTTTCTACTGGTAATGGGAATATCTAAAAATTGCCACATCATTTTTGTGTGGCTATTTCTTAATGGAGACATAGATGGTTTTTCTGAAGGAATATCAGCAAAAACTCTGTTGCCTGACATAATGCTGACTTTGGAATCAGAATTAATTTGTTCCCCTATTTCCCTATGATAATAATACTGTAATACCACATTATGCTATTTTATACCAATATTTTTATTTGTCATACTTAGTGAAAAAAGAAGGTAGCCAGTATATACCCACTGCTTAAATCCCAAGGAAATTAATGTTCTCTTTCATTTATTCACAATAGCTATGCTCTCTTTTCTTCCTACGTCTTTTTTCTTTTCGCATTTCTTATTTTCTAATTCATTCTTTCTTGATCTCTGGCCTTAGAACTCCTACCTTCATCCTACCGTATCTTGTTATATACTGGACTAGGCTATGCTTGCTGTTCTCTAAGGGGATAAAGAATTAGATCACAGATCATAAATAATCCTCATGTTTGTTTGCAGATGGACAGAATCATTTTTTATAAACATTTTTTTTCAATTATTAATTTATTTATTTATGGCTGTGTTGGGTCTTCGTTTCTGTGCGAGGGCTTTCTCTAGTTGTGGCAAGCGGGGTCCACTCTTCATCGCAGTGCGCGGGCCTCTCACTATCGTGGCCTCTCTTGTTGCAGAGCACAGGCTCCAGACGCGCAGGCTCAGCAATTGTGGCTCACGGGCCCAGTTGCTCCGGGGCATGTGGGATCCCCCCAGACCAGGGCTCGAACCCGTGTCCCCTGCACTGGCAGGCAGACTCTCAACCACTGCGCCACCAGGGAAACCCGGGCAGAATCATTTTTGTACCAGTTTATTTTAAGTTGAGAGCAAAGACTAATCTTGCTCATTTTTATTTGGTAATTTGAAAAATTAAACCAAGACATTGATCACCTACCTGAAAATAGGCAGCAATTACTATCCTACACTTAACAGATAAGGAAATGTGTAAAATAAGCAGTGGACCTGCAGAGGATTTGTAGTAAATCAAAGAACCTATCAATAATCAAGCATGATGCATTCAATGGACTCTGGGTGTAATTTATTTATATAAAATAATCCAATTACATTCTTTCATATGACCCTCCTTATAGCTGAAAAACCATGATATATTCTTGTACATTTTAGTGATGACTGATATTTCAGTGATAGTCGATATTTCTAGAATTTGCATTGGGAAGATACAATTTGCTGTCATAAAGAAACTCTCCTTGATATCATAAGCATGTGCTGCAAAACCTCTCTTGGGAAGGATTGGCTCATATCATTAGGCATCAATATCTAAGGTAGCCTGAAAAAAGAAGTGAGATGGCCTTGGTTTTGTGTAGGCACAATTTGGCCCCCAAAGATGTCCATGCCCTAATCTCTAGAACCTGTGAATATGTTACAGGGCAAAGAGGAATTAAGGTAAAAGACAAATTTTGAAGTTCCTATTCAGCTGATCTTAAAATAGGTGAGTCTGATGTAATCCCAAGGGCTCTTAAGTGTGCAAGTGGGAGATAGGAGAAGTCAGAGCAGTGGGACGTGAGAAAGACTCAACCAGCCCTTGCTAGATTTGAAGGTGGAAGGATGCCACGAGCCAAGGAACAAAAGCAAACTGGAGAAGCTCAAAAAGGCAAGAAAATGAGTCTCGCTTGGAGCCTCCAGAAAGGAGTGCAGCCTGTAGACACACTTATTTTAACCCAGTGAGACTCATTTCAGATGTCTGACCTCCAGAACTTTAAGATAATAAATTTGTGTTGTTTTAAACCACTACAATTGTGGTAAATGGTTACCGTAGCAACAGAAAACTGATATAGAATAACAGAGAGGGAGTTGGGACCGGAAGGAGGATTCATCTAAGTGGATTCTGCCATAACGCCAATTCTCTTGTAATTTAGGGGAAAAAAATATGTAAGAAGAATTAGAGCATTGGAGTATCAAAGAAGATCTCTTCTAACTAGACATACAGCCTTTGGTAATGGCAAAGTCTGATGTAAACTAAATGCATCTGAATAAAGGACTTAAATTTTGCTAAATTCAATCAACTATTGTCAATTATATACTGAATTTCCTATAGTCAGGAAATAGGAAATTTTTTTTTTTTTGCTTTTTTTTCTAGTAGATAGGAATATGATCACATTCAGCATATTGACAGCTAAGTTTTGATGATGCTACAGCAATCAGTGGATCAGTCGTTGCACACTCAGGGTACATTATGAATTCAATATTTCCTGTTTGGAATTTTTGTTGTCCTGAAATTTTCCTGTGCTTTATGGAAATACTGCTTCCTAGGATTCTGGTTTAGTGGGAAACAGTGTTAACTATAGGATCCCCAAGAAATGACACCCATGGAAAAATATGAAGTCCTATACCACTTCAGTAGAGTTGGGCATAAAAACTGACACAGACATTTAGAATATCCAGTGTCACTTTCCTCAACTAGTCTATCAATATTGCTAACATTCATCCCACTAAATATATGTGAAATGCATGGTATCCTGTTTTAATAACAAAGTGGGAACTTTCAGCTATGTGGAGCGTATTTATTTTCTAAGATATTACCTTTCAGAAAAGAAAAGCATTGACAGTTTCTTGCTTGCCACTAGGAAAAAGGTATTCTACTGGCTCTGGACTTCACATGAGGACACTTCCTGGAATGGCAAACAGTTCTTGGTTTCTGCACTTGTATATCACAGTAAAAATAATCTGCTTTTTCTTTTAACCCCTATTACTTCATTTTCATTGCAGAAAATTATTAACCTAGGTTCCTGATCGGTATGGTAAATCGATGGAAAAATTGGTCCCAATTCTTTATCCCTTCTTGTAGTGATACCCTTCGCAATATGATTTTATAACATCTTACATCAAGAGTCCCTTGAATCTGGGCTGGCCTTGTGACTTGCTTTGGTCAAAAGAATGAAGCAGTAGCACCTATTATGAAATTTGGCTTTAAGAGGCCTTGACCATTTCAACTCTCTCTTGGACACCTGTCTTCACTGTGAGAATAAGTCCAGGAAACTTGCTTGAGGATGATAAGCCACAGGAAGTGGATCCAAGGCATCCTCACGTCTAAGAGCCAGCACCCAGAAGCATAAGCAACACCCATAATTGACCTACGGCTCACCAAAGAGGGAGTGGGGAAGCCACACAAGACCAGAAGAACCGCTCAGCTGAGTCCAGCCTAAATTGCTGTCAGAGAACTTTCAGGTAAATCGTGTTGTCTTAAGCTATTACCTTTAGGTTGGTTTATTACACAGTCAGAAACAGCTAACTGTAGTAATATGTTTTATGGGGGTCTATGAATGCGCTTAAACTTTGTGTAAAATTTGGTGTGGGTTTATGTTTTTCCGGGAAGAAATTTTAGCACTTAGCAGTTCTCAGACAGTTGTGGTCCAGAAAAGTTTTATAAATCATTGCCTTCCTTATTGGTTTAGCTATAGGCTTAATCAAATACTAGATGTTAGACCCATTCACCTATTGCATGAAACTACTCGGATTCTTTTTTTTTTTTTTTTTTTGCATTTTATTTTATTTATTTTTTATACAGCAGGTTCTTATTAGTTATCTATTTTATACATATTAGTGTATATATGTCAATCCCAATCTCCCAGTTCATCCCACCACCACACACCCCCACCACCTTCCCCCCTTGGTGTCCATACATTTGTTGTCTGCATATGTGTCTCTATTTCTGTCCTGCAAACTGGTTCATCTGTACCATTTTTCTAGATTCCCCATATATGTGTTAATATACGACATTTATTTTTCTCTTTCTGACTTACTTCACTCTGTACGACAGTCTCTAGATCCATCCACGTCTCTACAAATTACCCAATTTCATTCCTTGTTATGGCTGAGTAATATTGCATTGTATACATGTACCACATCTTCTTTATCCATTCCTCTGTTGATGGACATTTAGGTTGCTTCCATGTCCTGGCTATTGTAAATAGTGCTGCAATGAACATTGGGGTGCATGTGTCTTTTTGAATTATGGTTTTCTCTGGGTATATGCCCAGTAGTGGGATTGCTGGGTCATATGGTAATTCTATTTTTAGTTTTTTAAGAAACCTCCATACCGTTCTCCATAGTGGCTGTATCAATTTACATTCCCACCAACAGTGCAAGAGGTTTCCCTTTTCTCCACACCCTCTCCAGAATTTGTTGTTTGTACATTTTCTGATGATGCCCATTCTAACTGGTGTGAGGTGATACCTAATTGTAGTTTTGATTTGCATTTCTCTAATAATTAGTGATGTTGAGCAGCTTTCCATGTGCTTCTTGGCCATCTGTATGTTTTCCTTGGAAAAATGTCTATTTAGATCTTCTGCCCATTTTTGGATTGGGTTGTTTGTTTTTTTGATATTGAGCTGCATGGGCTGCTTGTATATTTCAGAGATTAATCCTTTGTCAGTTGCTTCATTTGCAAATATTTTCTCTCATTCTGAGGGTTGTCTTTTCGTCTTGTTTGTAGTTTCCTTTGCTTTCCAAAAGCTTTTAAGTTTCATTAGGTCCCATTTGTTTATTTTTGTTTTTATTTCCATTACTGTAGGAGGTGGATCAAAAAATGATCTTGCTGTGATTTATGGCAAAGAGTGTTCTTCCTATTTTTTCCTCTAAGAGTTTTACAGTGTTTGGTCTTACATGTAGGTCTTTAATCCATTTTGAGTTTATTTTTGTGTATGGTGTTAGGGAGTGTTCTAATTTCATTCTTTTACATGTAGCTGTCCAGTTTTCCCAGCACCACTTATTGAAGAGATGGTCTTTTCTCCATTGTATATCCTTGCCTCCTTTGTCATAGATTAGTTGATCATAGGTGTGTGGGTTTATCTCTGGGCTTTCTATCCTGTTCCATTGATCTATATTTCTGTTTTTGTGCCAGTACCATATTGTCTTGATTACTGTAGCTTTGTAGTATAGTCTGAAGTCAGGGAGTCTGATTCCTCCAGCTCCGTTTTTTTCCCTCAAGACTGATTTGGCTATTTGGGGTCTTTTGTGTCTCCATACAAATTTTAAGATCTTTTGTTCTAGTTCTGTAAAAAAATGCCGCTGGTAATTTGATAGGGATCGCATTGAATCTGTAGATTGCTTTGGGTAGTATAGTCATTTTCACAGTATTGACTCTTCCAGCCCAAGACATGTTATATCTCTCCATCTGTTTGTGTCATCTTTGATTTCTCTTATCAGTGTCTTATAGGTTTCTGAGTACAGGACTTTTACCTCCTTGGTAAACATACCTAGGTATGTTTATTCCTAAGTATTTTATTCTTTTCATTGCAATGGTGAATGGGATTGTTTCCTTAATTTCTCTTTCTGATCTTTCATTGTTACTGTATAGGAATGCAAGAGATTTCTGTGTATTAATTTTGTATCCTGCAACTTTACTAAATTCATTGATTAGCTCTAGTAGTTTTCTGGTGGCATCTTTAGGATTCTCTATGTATAGTATCATGTCATCTGCAAACAGTGACAGCTTTATTTCTTATTTTCCAGTTTGTATTCCTTTTATTTCTTTTTCTCCTCTGATTGCTGTGGCTAGGACTTCCAAAACCATGTTGAATACTAGTGGCGAGAGTGGACATCCTTGTCTTGTTCCTGATCCTAGAGGAAATGCTTTCAGTTTTTCACCATTGAGAATGATGTTTGCTGTGGGTTTGTCATATATGGCCTTTATTACGTTGAGGTATGTTCCCTCTATGCCCACTTTCTGGAGAGTTTTTATCATAAATTGGTGTTGAACTTTGTCAAAAGCTTTTTCTGCATCTATTGAGATGATCATATGGCTTTTATTCTTCAATTTGTTAATATGGTGTATCACATTGATTGATTTGCATATATTGAAGAGTCCTTGCATCCCTGGGATAAATCCCACTTGATCATGGTGTGTGATCCTTTTAATGTGTTGTTGGATTCTGTTTGATAGTGTTTTGTTGAGGATTTTTGCATCTATATTCATGGGTGATACTGATCTGTAATTTTCTTTTTTTTGTTGTTGTCTGTTATGTATTAGTAACTTCCCAGATTTTACTGGTTTATCTGCAAGCTCTTAATGATAAAGATAATCTTTAAAGACTGTTGCTTTTTTTTTTTTAATTTTTATTTATTTATTTATTTATTTATGGCTGTGTTGGGTCTTCGTTTCTGTGTGAGGGCTTTCTCCAGTTGCGGCGAGCGGGGGCCACTCTTCATTGCGGTGCGCAGGCCTCTCACTATCGCGGCCTCTCTTGTTGGGGAGCACAGGCTCCAGACGCACAGGCTCAGTAATTGTGGCTCACAGGCCTAGTTGCTCCGTGGCATGTGGGATCTTCCCAGACCAGGGCTCGAACCCGTGTCCCCTGCATTGGCAGGCAGATTCTCAACCACTGCGCCACCAGGGAAGCCCCTGTAATTTTCTTTTTTTGTAGTATCTTTATCTGGCTTTGGTATCAGGGTGATGGTGGCCTCATAGAATGAGTTTGGGAGTGTTCCTTCCTCTGCAATTTTTTGGAAGAGTTTGAGAAGGATGGAAGTTAGAATGTTCTCTAAATGTTTGATAGAATTCACCTGTGAAGCCATCTGGTCCTGGACTTTTGTTTGTTGGAAGATTTTTAATCAGTTTCAATTTCATTACTTGTGATTGGTCTGTTCGTATTTTCTATTTCTTCCTGGTTCAGTCTTGGAAGGTTATACCTTTCTAGGAATGTGTCCATTTCTTACAGGTTGTCCATTTTATTGGCATACAGTTGCTTATAGATGCTTTGTATTTCTGCAGTGTCTGTTGTAACTTCTCCTTTTTCATTTCTGATTTTATTGATTTGAGTCCTATCCCTCTTTTTCTTGATGAGTCTGGCTAATGGCTTATCAATTTTGTTTATCTTCTCAAAGAACCAGCTTTTAGTTTTATTGATCTTTTCTATTGTTTTCTTTGTTTCTATTTCATTTATTTCTGCTCTGATCTGTATGATTTCTTTCCTTCTACTAACTGTGGGTTTTGTTTGTTCTTCTTTCTGTAGTTCCTTTAGGTGTAAGTTTAGATTGTTTATTTAAGATTTTTATTGTTTCTTGAAGTAGGCTTGTATTGCTATAAACTTCCCTCTTAGAACTGATTTTGCTGCATTCCATAGGTTTTGGATTGTCATGTTTTCGTTGTAATATGTCTCTAGGTATTTTTTGGTTTCCTCTTTGATTTCTTCAGTGATCTCTTGGTTATTTAGTAACATATTGTTTAGCCTCCATGTGTATGGGTTTTTAATGTTTTTTTCCCCTGTATTTGATTTCTAATCTCATAGCGTTGTGGTTGGAAAAGATGCTTGATATGATTTCAATTTTCTTAAATTTTCCGAGGCTTGATTTGTGACCCAAGATGTGATGATCTATCCTGGGGAATGTTCCGTGTGCACTTGAGAGGAAAGTGTGATCTGCTGTTTTTGGATGGAATGTCCTATAAATATCAATTAAATCTATCTGTTCTATTGTGTCATTTAAACCTTGTGTTTCTTTATTAATTTTCTTTCTGGATGATCTGTCCATTGGTGTAAGTGAGGTGTTAAAGTCCCCCACTATTACTGTGTTACTGTCGATTTCCTCTTTTATAGCTGTTAGCAGTTGCCTTATGTATTGAGGTGCTCCTATGTTGGGTGCATATATATTTATAATTGTTATATCTTCTTCTTGGATTGATCCTCTGGTCATTATGTAGTGTCCTTCCTTGTCTCTTGTAACATTCTTTATTTTAAAGTCTGTTTTATCTGATATGAGTTACTCCAGCTTTCTTTTGATTTCCATTTGCATGGAATATCTTTTTCCATCCCCTCACTTTCAGTCTGTATGTGTCCCTAGGTCTGAAGTGGGTCTCTTGTAGACAGCATTTATATGGGTCTTGTTTTTGTATCCATTCAGCGAGCCTGTGTCTTTTGGTTGGAGCATTTAATCCATTTACATTTAAGGTAATTATTGGTATGTATGTTCCTATTACCATTTTCTTGATGGTTATGGGTTTGCTTTTGTAGGTCCTTTTCTCTTGTGTTTCCCACTTAGAGAAGTTCCTTTAGCATTTGTTGTAGAGCTGGTTTGGTGGTGCTGAATTCTCTTAGCTTTTGCTTGTCTGTAAAGCTTTTTATTTCTCTGTTGATTCACGCATCTGAATGAGATCCTTGCTGGGTAGAGTAATCTTGGTTGTAGGTTCTTCCCTTTCATCACTTTAAATATGTCGTGCCACTCCCTTCTGGCCTGTAGAGTTTCTGCTGAGAAATCAGTTGTTAACCTTATGGAAGTTCCCTTGTATGTTATTTGTCGTTTTTCCCTTGTTGCTTTCAATAATTTTTCTTTGTCTTTAGTTTTTGTCAGTTTGATTACTATGTGTCTCAGCGTGTTTCTCCTTGGGTTTATCCTGCCTGGGACTCTCTGCACTTCCTGGACTTGGGTGGCTATTTCCTTTCCCATGTTAGGGAAGTTTTTGACTATCATCTCTTCGAATATTTTCTCTGGTCCTTTCTCTCTCTCTTCTCCTTCTGGGACCCCTATAATGCTAATGTTGTTGCATTTAATGTTGTCCCAGAGGTCTCTTAGGCTGTCTTCATTTCTTTTCATTCTTTTTTCTTTATTCTGTTCCGCAATAGTGAATTCCACCATTCTGTCTTCCAGGTCACTTATCCATTCTTCTGCCTTATTCTGCTATTGATTCCTTCTAGTGTATTTTTCATTTCAGTTATTGTATTGTTCATCTCTGTTTGTTTGTTCTTTAATTCTTCTAGGTCTTTGTTAAACATTTCTTGCATCTTCTCGATCTTTGCCTCCATTCTTTTTCTGAGGTCCTGGATCATCTTCACTATCATTATTCTGAATTCTTTTTCTGTAAGGTTGCCTCTCCATTTCATTTAGTTGTTTTTCTGGGGTTTTATCTTGTTCCTTCATCTGGTACAAAGTCCTCTGCCTTTTCATTTTGTCTATCTGTCTGTGAATGTGGTTTTCCTTCCACAGGCTGCAGAATTGTAGCTCTTCTTGCTTCTGCTGTCTGCCCTCTGGTGGAAGAGGCTATCTAAGAGGCTTGTAACTACTCGGATTCTGACGAAGACAACTTTTTGTTAGAATGGGAATAAAAACAAAAAACAAACAAAAACAAATGAAAAAACATTTCATGGTTGTATGTGTGCATGCCCATGCACACTTTTGTCAATTGAACTGGCAATCTTTGGATCTCTTTTCTAGATATATGCTTAACATATCTTTGATATCATTGAATATGTAGTAGTTAAGTCTTTTGTGCATTGCTTACAATTAAATGCTAGAGTATTCGATTAAAAGATGAATTTCAAATGCCAATACCCTACCTAATCAGACTGACACTGCAGATTGCATACGTTACATATGTTTTCCTTTGAAGAATTTGCTATTAAAATACCTTCATAATCCACTTGCATCCTCACTTTGAGCTGGTCACCTCCCCTCCTACTTCACAGAGAAAAAGCAAACAATCAGAGGGGAATTTTGTCAACTCTTGTATAGGACGGCAATTATGTGAACTCAATAAAACTGTAACATAATGACCTATTGCTTAGTTAATAAAGCTAATGGAGGCTTTAGCAATTGTTTAATTGTTTTAACATTGAAAGCTATTTTTTTTTTTTACTGAATTCCTATCCCGAAGGTTGTGGAGTATATCATTTTCCATCTAATGTCTGTATTGCCCTTGGTGAGCGGATGAGGCCAACACACAGGGCTCTGCTTGAATGCGGAGCGTTTGCTCTGCACTTATCTACCATGTGCCAAGCCTGAGAGCTGTGCATTTTCCCCAAACTCAGATCTTCTGGCTCATTGTCAGTCAAGTCATGCCAGAGCTGCTAGCCAACAAAAGCATATAGGGAAAATAAATTTGTCATAAGAAAAGTACAGAAAAGTAATCATTTTCGGGCAGGACTACAGTAAGAACACTGTTAGGCTGCATTGCACTAATGTTAAAAACAAAATGCCTTGCCAAATAGCTTTAAAAAAATTTTTTTTTGGTGTGTGTCAATTAAAGCACAAGTGTTTGCACACTTCTGTCATAGAATTAGACACAAATTCAATTATACCCAGAAAACCATAGACATTGGCAAGAATTTTTTACCCAGGAACCAAGATGGTTCTATTTTAACCCTTCCCCCACACCTGACCCAATCGTGTTTTCACTAGCCAGCTCCCAGGTGTGAGTAGTGGAGAGATGGGGGAGGGGTGGATGGGGGTGGTTTGAATTTCAGTAAAGCATAACAGGTGTAATGGTGGTCTCAGAGAAACACCTCCTTTCCTTTCACAGAATAACAGGTCATTTCACTGAGAAAAGAGCTGGGTTTTCTCCAGCACTTACACCTTACAGCTTCAAATACATACCACATAGAGAGGATTTCCAGAGACTACAGAAGGGCTGCTATAAACACCTAGTGGCTGGAAAGGGAGGTTTCTATCAGTACTTTGTCTCTCCTCTAAGGGAGAGCACAATATTAATAATTTTGTTCCCTTCTTTTTGGCTCTGAAATATTTGGAAATGCATTAAAAAAGAAGGTAAAGCAAACTACAAAAGATTGTTATTCTAGATATTTAAATACTCTTTTCAAAGACAACATCGTCTACTCTATATACACCTCTCCGATTCTAATAGATTTTGTCACCCAAACATGTAGAATGGAATAGGAAGAGAAATCTGAGGGGTCCTTCACGTGCCATATTTGCCACAAAAATAGTTTCTGATGTTGCTCTAACAGGGACTTGACATTTGGTGGGTTCCTAGGCTGACACTGGGAGGACCAGGCACCAGAATTTTCTCAGTGAGGTAATGAGAGCAGGCAAAGGAGGTGGTGCTTACTACCCAGTGAAAAAGAGAATGAACCACACATAAAGTCTATACAATTTGCAAGCAGTTATAGAGCGTCCCTTTACTCCTTCCTCATTTCCTAAGTCACATGTTCTTTGGTTACATCTGCATCCTTTCTTTTCCCCAGCAAGGTGGCCATCAGAGTTGATTTCCACTAGGTATTATCTGTATAAACATTTCAGATCTGCAGGATGGAAGGTACACACTGTGTTTTGCCCTGACTCACATGTCTTCTTAAGGAAGGCCATGTTTATTACATAGTATCCTCAGAAGATGAACATGATTTAGGGATTGCTGTTGTGCTTGTCCTGGGAGATACGTGTTGGAATGAAAAAATCCCACACAAAGAGATTAGGCACAAGTTGAGCTCTGAAGTTCCATGCTCTGTTTCCTTTTATTATTTTTTTTTCTTTTTAAGAAAATGTTCTCAGATTTTCCTCTTACATCGACCCAAGATAGTCTTTTGAATAACTTATAATTTTTCAGCTGCCTCCACCCTCTGTTTTTGGATTGCTTTTGTTTTTGAACTCTTGTGGCCACTTAGTTATTTACTGATGGTTGAAGAAGTGTCATAAAGCAGCAACGTTACTTGCTAGATATTCATAATTACTGACACATGCACACACACAGAAAATATTTACCCACATCCACTCACACAAAAATTGATCTCTGAATGGATTCTAAGGTGGCAGGAAGAGAACCCATAGTTGGTCTAGTGGAGCTAAAGTTGTTTTAACCATTTTTTCTTATAGCAAAAAGAACTTTTAAAAAGTTTGTATAGTAGATGAACCTTAAAAATTTTTTCTTAAAAGTATTTTGTGCTGTACAAATATGGTCAACCATTTTAAAAATTTACCTAATCTTTATTTCAACTCAGGATTTTCAGAAACTTTAGGGTTCAGCTTCTTCCCTAGTTTGTGTGATGATTACCTACAGTTTAGAAGCAAGAGTGCAGGCAGAGCCCAAGCCTCCAGGACAAACTTAGGTCTCTGAATTGCCATCATTGACTCTCTAAACTTGGTCTGAAATCCGGGGATATAAAAATGTTAGCATTTAGGAAAAGTTGGGGGATCATGTGGTTATAATTTGAGCTATATTTTAAATGCCATAGAATTTGATATTTAAAAGAATTCTATGGTGAATCTTTTTTTCTTTTTTGTAAAGAATTGTCTTGGAATCTATTTTGGGTACAGATCCAGACCTTCCTGTCTTGCTGGCTTAGGTGAGGCACTCCTCTTTTGCAGACTCCCTGCCTCACAGCTAGTAATATCTGTACTGTGAGTTTTAGTACTTACAATACATATACAATCCCCTAACATGACTTCGGAAACTTTTACACTAAAGTACCCTCAATGATACATGAACATGAACTCTAAATTCGTCTGCCCTGGGGAAGTCTACCCCAAAGTGATCCAAATCATATTCGAACTTTCTTTGAATACTTTACCTTCAATATTAATGCAATGTTTATACTATGATTCATAACAAATCCTTGCTTATTTTAATTTAAAATGTTTTAAATGACCTACCATTGTGTAAATTTGGTGCAATAGGAAGAGGTACTGTGTTCATTCTGTTCTACTCCAGCACACTCAGCATGGCTTTAAGGCAGCAGAGAATTCACATTTTTATACACTCATCTATTAACATATTTAGCAAGTGATATTTTGAGCACTTCCTGTGTGTTCAGCACTGTGTAAAGTACTGAAAGAAGACAGATTATTTCTTGAATTATCTAATAATCTAGTGGGGGGGGATAAACATGGAAACTCATAACAAAGTCTATCAAAGCTATGATTGAATTGTGTACAGTCTACAGTTAAGGCCCCAACACATGGGGGAAAGGGGGTCAAGGAAACTTCACAGAGGAGGTCACATTTGAAGAATTTCCTGAAGCTGAGTGAAATGTTCAAAGAGAAAGGGCATTCTGGACAGAGGAGCAGCATGATCAAAGGCATGTAGGTATGAAAGGGAGATGTTTCAATCTTGGGGTCCTTGGGGGTGTGGTAGGAGGGTTAGCGATATAGGTAGAAGCCAGATTGTGTTGGGCTTTGTATACTGTATTTCAGCACAGAGTTTATGTTGTAGATAGTCAGGAACCCCCAAAGAGTTTTAGGCAGGGGGCTGATGTGATCAGCTTAGCCACAGATTGGATAATGAATTGAAGAAAGCAAGACTTGAGGCAGAGAGATGGGTTAGGTGACTATAACAAGAGTCCTGGTACAAAGTGATGACAGCTTGAACTAAAGCCATAAGTGGAGAGGAAGATGAAGGGACATATATGAGAGGTGTTACAGAGATAGAATTGACAGGACTTGGTCATCAATGTGATGTGGGAGGTTAAAAGAGAAGATAAAAGGAAGAGAAGGATTTAAAATGATTCCGAGGTTTTGGTGGGGGATGGCAAATACTGTAGTGCCTTAATACAAGAGGAAGATCATTTTTGTTTATTGTTGGTTGATCCTGAGTGTTTGCATATGCCCAACACAAATGGTACACCTTGTTGGATAATGAGAGCCTCCACTATGGCAACAGGAAGTGAGTCTGATGGATGTGAGTCAGGCGTCTGTGGGTCACACCCTGCAGATAGATTTCTGCTGTGCCTTTTGAGATAGAGAACTTGTGACTTCCTCAGTGATTGAAGTACCCAAAGATCTGTAGGTTCTGCTACCTCTGCTCTCGGCCAGCCTCCAGTTGAAGCCCTCAGACTTGTACTCTGTCCAAACATTTCCAGCTCCAGCCTTTATTAACCCAATGCCAAACTTTTTATTCAATATCTTGGCCATTTCCTCTCTCCTTCTGTGTCTAGGCGTGTAGCTATCACGTGGTCAAGCAGTCTCTAAGTGATGGACTACTGCTGCTGCTAGGCTGGCTGGCCGCACTTCCATAAATGCAGTCGATAGGGAGACAATGAATCAAACCGAGTTAGACAGTTGCTTACTCATGGCACAGCAGGAGTACGAGCTTCATGTTTGCATCAGTTCCTCTATTCCCCAAGTATTATGGGCAATGTGGAGCAGACCCAGTGAGTGCCAAGCATACAGTGGTCTGTCAGAGATGAAGAACTCTGCACAAAGGAACCCCCTAATCTTAAAGGAGCTGCTAGCAAAACTGCCCAGTCTTGGCCCATGAGGGAGAAATTATCTTTATTTTCCTGGTTAGGAAGCCTAGCTGCCTTCTGACGCAGAGAGAGGCACTGCATTTATCTTCTAAGGTTATTTGCTGTACTAATATTCTTGAAAAGATAATCTGAGATGTGTGGCTAAAAATGCCATGGATAATTGCTTCCCAACAATAACTCCCATTTCCACCAATTTCTGAGGGTGGAATCAATGAGTTTAATTTAGGGAATTTTAAATTTGAGGTGTTAATGGGTGTTAAGGTAGATACCCCTTAACATATAGCCAGTAAACAGTTGGCTATAGGTACTTTGAGCTCCAGGAAAGGAACTGTATCAAGAAAATGATTAGATTTTCATCCATATGAGTGACAGTTAAAACCACAAGAGAAGGTGAGGTTATCCAGAGAGCATATAACTGAGAAGAAGGCCATGAGTGGAAAGAACTTTGGGAACTAGCAATGTTTACCTGAAAGGAAAACAGGAGCAACAGAGGAGTTTAAGAAGGAATGGTCAGAGGGGAGAAAGAGAATTAGGAGAGAGTTACACCTTAGAATTCCCAAAGAGGATACATTCCAAGAAGGGAGGAAGCAATAGTACCAAATACAACAAAGAGGTCAAGTAAGATGAAAGTTGAAAAGAGTCCATTGGCTTGAGCAGTTTGTGACTCTTGCAAGAGTATTTCAGTGGAGTGGTAGGTAGAGAAATTAGACTGTAGCAGTATGAAACATGAGAGCGAGCTAATGGAGAGAGAACGAAGCATGCAGACAATTTTTGAAGTGCTTACCTTAAAAGAGAAAAGGGTACAGAGTAAAACATAAATTTTAAAAGAGATTGTTTAAGAAAGAAGAAAATTGCAAGGATATAGGACTAAGGGGAAAGAGGCAGTAGAAGGATTGAAAATGTAGGAGAAAGAAGAACTAATTGATACAGCAAGATCTTCCTCTGGCAAAGAAGGTATATTAGGTTCCTGTGGGTGCTGTAACAAATTACCAAAAGTTTGGTGGCTTAAAATAACAGAAACTTATTCTTTCCTAGTTCTGGAAACCAGGAGTCTGAAATCAAGGTGTTGGAGGGTGCCTCTGTCTGGAGCCTGGGGAGAGTCCTACCTTGTCTCTTCTATCAATAGCTTCTGGTGGTTGCGGGCTTTCCTTGGCATTCCTTGGCTGTGGCCTCATCACTCCAGTCGTTGCCACCATCTTCACATTGCCTTCTCCTCTGTGCACTTGTGTCTTCTCTTCTGTTGGTTTCACATCTCCCTCTACCTTTTTCTTACAAGGACACTTGTTACTGAATTTAGGGCCCACCTGGATAATCCAGGGTGATCCCCTCATCTTGAGATCCTTAACTTTTTAAAAAATTTATTTTATTGAAGTATGGTTGATTTACAATGCTGTGTTAATTTCTTCTGTACAGCAAAGTGATTCAGTTATACATATATATACATTCTTTTTCATATTCTTTCCCATTATGGTTTATCACAGGATATTCAATATAGTTCCCTGTGCTATACAGTAGGACCTTGTTGTTTATCCTTCCTATGTATAATAGTTTGCATCTGCTAACCCCAAACTCCCAATCCTTCCCTCCCCCACCCCCCTTTCCCCTTGGCAACCACAAGTCTGTTCTCTATGTCTGTGAGTCTGTTTCCATTTCCTAGATAAGTTCATTTGTGTCATATTTTGGATTCCACACATAAGTGATATCATATGATATTTGTCTTTCTCTTTCTGACTTACTTCACTTAGTATGATAATCTCTAGGTCCATCTGTGTAGCTGCAAATGGCATTATTTCATTCTTTTTATGGCTGAGTAATGTTTATATATATATATATATATATATATATATATATATATATATATATATATATATATATATATACCACATCTTTATCCATTCATCTGCCGATGGACATTTAGGTTGCTTCCATGTCTTGGCTATTGTAATTAGTGCTGCTATGAACATAGGGGTGCAGTTATGTTTTCAAATTAGAGTTTCTCCAGATATATGCCCAAGAGTGGGATTGCTGGACCATATGGCAACTCTATTTTTAGTTTTTTGAGGAACCTCCATATTAAGATCCTTAATCACATCTTTGAAGACCCTTTTTTTCAAATAAGGTAACATTCACACTTCCAGGGATTAGGACATGGACATATCTTTTTAGGCGGCTGCCATTCAACCTACTACAGAAGTGATCAAGAGTAGAGGTAAAAGAATGAGTCTGGAAATGGGATATGAAGAAACTGGAGAAAGGACGTTAAATAGGGATGTATAGAAATTGGAGTGGGTGGGTCAGAGCCCAAAGAATTCTCACCTGGAAGCCTCACATGTCTCTATGAAGCAGGAGACAAGGTCATTGTTCAGAGGAAAGGCAGTAGGGATAGGACTGAGGGTAGGAGAAAAAAGAAATATTATAAAAGCCACAGATGTGGGAGGAAAAGTTGACAAAGAACACATAAAAGGCAAAGGGGCATGGGGAGGTAAGGTGTTGGGGACTACATATTTGTAGATGTTATACTTGTAGATTTGACCATACCTTTATTCATCTTTGGTTATATTTTTCATCAACAGAGTGCAGTAAAACAAAACAGCTACAACATCAAACAAAGAAAAGCAAAACAAATGCCCATGAAAATGAAACAGCAGCCTACTAACTTAGTCTAGACCAGACCAGCAAATCCACTGCTTTCTCACCATGAAACCTAGGGAAACACCAATAGTGGCTAAGGCACAGCCAGCATTAATGTGGGAGAGAAGGGAATGAAAGCCTTCAGTCATTGGGAGCTCCATGGGGAGCAGGGCAAATTGAGCTGAATTTTCTTTGGCTTCTGATCTAAAGTTTCTCTAGAAAAGGCTTTTCGAGGAAATGAGAGAAATGCCAAGAAGGGGAGTGTGCTAACTGTGGGGTAGATAAACCTCTGAACATACTGTACTTGTCCAAATGATCAAACTGTAGTAACAAACTTCAGTCTGTAACTTTAGCCTTATTATCACTTAAAAAAATTAACAGGGGAATATTTACTGGGCACCAGCCATGCGTTGGCCTCCATATTGCCCTGAGTCCATATTTGATGGAAATAGTGCCAACATTTATATAAATGATTCCAAGCAAGTTCTGATCTTTAGTCTTCCCACTGTGGGCCATTAAACCCATGTCCAGATGTCCAGACTTTTATGTGATCAGAAGAAGGGATCAGGCATTTTTCTGGCATCTTTCACGCATAAGTCAATGAGTTTAAATGGAATCTTGATACTTGGATTAATGGAATAGAGATAAGAGATGAACAAGAATTTTGTTGTCTGAGTCCATGATATTCATTTCTTGGTTTCTCAAGTTTGAAGCTAAAATGATGTGGGTTATAGTACATTGTAGTTGCTAGAGTTCATATTCTGTATTTGTATCCTCTATGCACCAGGAGCCAAGGGAGTGACTGTATATACCTTATAGCAGTGCTTCTCAAACTTTATTTTTTTTTCGTGATTTTAATAATAGCTAATATTTATTGAACACTTACTATGTGACAAGGTCTTTACTTTGTCTTTATAACAACTTATAATGTAGTTATTATTGTATTATCCTTATTTGATTGGGACAGAAGGATTAAACAATTTGCCCAAACTTGCAGTGTTATTTTTTGTTTATTTGTTTTGTTTTTAAAGTAATATTCAAGTTTTTTTAAAAATTTTTTATTTATTTTTGGCTGCATTGGGTCTTCGTTTCTGTGTGCAGGCTTTCTCTAGCTGCTGTGAGCGGGGGCTACTGTTCATTGCGGTGCTTGGGCTTCTCATTGTGGTGGCTTCTCTTGTTGCAGAGCACGGGCTGTAGGCACACAGGCTTCAGTAGTTGCAGCACAAGTTGTGGCTTGAGGTTTCTAGAGCACAGGCTCAGTAGCTGTGGCTCGAGGGCTCTAGAGCACAGACTCAGTAGTTGTGGCGCACGGGCTTCGTTGCTCCATGGCATGTGGGATCTTCCTGGACTAGGGATCGAAACCGTGTTCCCTGCATTGGCAGGCAGATTCTTCTTTTTTTTTTTTTAAACACCTTTATTGGAGTATAATTGCTTTACAATGCTGTGCTGGTTTCCGCTGTATAACAAAGTGAATCAGCTATATGTATACATGTATCCCCATATCCCCTCCCTCTTGCGTCTCCTTCCCACCTTCGCTATCCCACCCCTCTAGGTGGTCACAAAGCACTGAGCTGATCTCCCTGTGTTATGTGGCTGCTTCCCACTAGCTGTCTATTTTACATTTGGTAGTGTATATATGTCCATGCTACTCTCACACTTCATCCCAGCTTACCCTTCCCCCTCCCCGCATCCTCAAGTCCATTCTCTATGTCTGCATCTTTATTCCTCTCCTGCCCCTAGGTTCATCAGAACCATTTTTTTTTTTTATATTCCATATATGTGTGTTAGCATACAGTATTTGTTTTTCTCTTTCTGCCTTACTTCACTCTGTATGACAGACTCTAGGTCCATCCACCTCACTACAAATAACTCAATTTCATTTCTTTTTATGACTGAGTAACATTTCATTGTATATATGTGCCACATCTTCTTTATCCATTCATCTGTCCTTGGACACCTAGGTTGCTTCCATGTCCTTGCTATTGTAAATAGTGCTGCAGTGAACATTGTGGTACATGACTCTTTTGAATTATGGTCTTCTCAGGGTATATGCCCAGTAGTGACCCAGTAGTGACTGACCGGTGTGAGGTGATACCTCATTGTAGTTTTGATTTGCATTTCTCTAATGATTAGTGATGTTGAGCATCCTTTCATGTGTTTGTTGGCAATCTGTATATCTTCTTTGGAGAAATGTCTATTTAGATCTTCTGCCCATTTTTGGATTGGGTTGTTTGTTCTTTTGATATTGAGCTGTATGAGCTGCTTGTATATTTTGGAGATTAATCCTTTGTCAGTTGCTTCGTTTGCAAATGTTTTCTCCCATTCTGAAGGTTGTCTTTTTGTCTTGTTTATGGTTTCCTTTGCTGTGCAAAAGCTTTTAAGTTTCATTAGGTCCCATTTGTTTATTTTTCTTTTTATTTCCATTTCTCTAGGAGGTGGGTCAAAAAGGATCTTGCTGTGATTTATGTCATAGAGTGTTCTTCCTATGTTTTCCTCTAAGAGTTTTATAGTGTCTGGTCTTACATTTAGGTCTTTAATCCATTTTGAGTTTATTTTTGTGTATGGTGTTAGGAAGTGTTCTAATTTCATTCTTTTACATGTAGCAGTCCAGTTTTCCCAGCACCACTTATTGAAGAGGCTGTCTTTTCTCCATTGTATATTCTTGCCTCCTTTATCAATGATAAGGTGACCATATGTGCGTGGGTTTATCTCTGGGCTTTCTATCCTGTTCCATTGAGGCAGGCAGATTCTTAACCACTGCACCACCAGGGAAGTCCCAGTTGCAGTGCTTTTAAAGGATGAAATCAGTGTTAAAACTTGGACAATCTGATTCTGGAGCTCTGGTTCTCATAAACACTAAACAACTACCTCTGCATTGCTATTACTTTGTCTAGTTTGTCTCCATAACATCCAGTTCCTATACCACCCCTATACCAGTATTGCATTCTTACAGTCACAAATAGTCATCTAATCATCAATTCTTTTTTTTTTTTTTTTTTTTTATTTTTTTTTTTTTATTTTTTTATTTTTTTTGGCTGTGTCGGGTCTTCGGTTCATGCGAGGGCTTTCTCTAGTTGAGGCAAGTGGGGGCCACTCTTCACCGCGGTGCGGGGACCGCTCTTCATCGCGGTGCGCGGGCCTTTCACTATCGCGGCCCCTCCCGTCGCGGGGCACAGGCTCCAGACGCGCAGGCTCAGTAGTTGTGGCTCACGGGCCCAGCTGCTCCGTGGCATGTGGGATCTTCCCAGACCAGGGCTCGAACCCGTGTCCCCTGCATTAGCAGGCAGATTCTCAACCACTGCGCCACCAGGGAAGCCCCTAATCATCAATTCTTAATGTCCCCTTCTTGACTTCTGTATAACTTTTAATGAAGTCTGTTTTGAAGCATTCTCTTCCCTTGATATCTGTAAATATTCTTGCTTTTCTTCTGCCTTTTCAACACTGCTATCTCCTTTGTCTCCTTTTTTGGCTCTTCTGAATTTGCCCACTAAGGGAGGGTTTGTCTCAAATCTTCAAAGCTGAGCCCAAATATATATATAGTACTTTAATCTCCTTTAGGAATAAAAGACCCTTAAAGGAAATTCTCTCAGCAAAACCCTTTTTACCCTAGTAGAGCTACATACTGTAACTTCCACTCTAGGCCCAGCCTGGGGTAGTGCTTCTCAAACTTTAATGTGCCAGTGACTCTCCTGGGAATCTTGTTAAGATGTAGATTATGTAGGTTTTGGGATGTGCCTGAGATTTTGCATTTCAAACAGCCTCCCAGATGACACTGGTGCTACTGGTCTAAGGAATATATTTTGAGTAGCAAGATGTTAGACTATTTTAAAAACTTGTAGAGTACTTACACGTTGATCCAAAAATATGTGGGTCTGTAGATATAGCATCAGAAAAAATCGTATATGACAATAAGCTGGAAATGTTTCCCTTATCTTTTGAGAAGATCCGTAATTTTTTAGACTCTCAGTAAGTGTTCATATTGACCATAAATCCACTTAGCTTTCTCTGTGGTGAGTATCCAGCAATTAAAAGGAGCCATAACATCTACTCTAAAGATAAAGAGTGAGAAATTTCTTAGTTTTGAGGTTGACGGGCTCGATAAGTACATCTCTAAGAATTTATAGGATTTTTCTTTTCTCTTTTTTTCTTTTTAGTATTAAACCTCATGAAGAAACTAGACAACCTGTTGAGAAGATAGAGCTTTTGTTTTTATAATCAGATTTTAGTAGTAGTTTTGGAGGCACTTTTACTAAGATTAATTAAGCTACTTGCAGATTTAGCTATTCAGCATCCATTTTCTTCCTTCTTTTCTATCAGAACCCAATTTTGTGAAAGTATTGCCCCCAAAACCATGGAGCCATGAACCGGGGGATAACTGATGCCTCCCCAGCTCCAGCTCCAACAGTGGGTCTGGTCTATTGAAGGGTAATCCCATTCCTTTTGCCAGTGGTGAGTTAGGAATGAGGTGTAGAAGCTTCTGGGGAAGCTTCTAGGACACATTTGCTTGCTCCTAAGAGAGATCCACAGAAGAGAAAAATCCGTCATCTGTATTTTATGAGGGCTCGAACTCCGGATCTGCCTAAGTCATCTTGTAACCAGCCTGAGAATAAAGCCAACGATAGTGGAGAGATGGAGAGAACTGATAACATCATTAGCCACTGACTTAACCAATCTTACAGACCTCCCGATTTCTGGACCTTTTAATATGTGAAATAATTTCTACTTTTTAGTATTCTGGCTAGTCTGATTTGAGATCTCTGTTACTTGTAAGTGAAAACATCCTTCTCTTTTATCTTCACACCAAATAAAGTTGAGAAGGACGAGACCTGGAGAGTGCTCGTCTCTACCTAAGTTGCTCTTAGAATTCTCAAGAGGATCATAGTGCAGTGGAATTTATAACTATCTTATTAAAGCCATAGAAACTCAATTTAGTTACATTAAAATAGCCAACCACATTGATTCTAGTCCGCTAGGTGAATGGATGAATTTCTTTAATTTTAACAAAGTTTTCCCCAAAAAGGTATTATTTAAAAAATAAATTTTCACATTACACTGATAAATCTGGGAACTGAGCAGGCTTTTCCAACATTGATTTATTTATTTGTATTTTCCATTTTACATACTTTGTGTGGGTTCTGATGAGTGGCCCTAGATTATTCATGACTGCTTCTACTGTGCGGAGGTATATTTTAAGAAAAACAAGTCACCAGCCACTCTTTCTGCACTTTGAACACACACATCGCCAGAGTGGATACTGTTGAAACGTGAAAAATTAGAACTCACATTACAGTTCAGGCTGCTGCAATGCTTTGACACTGGCTTCTCCCAAAAGTAAGTAGTCTGAGTTTGTTGATCATTTTTTGTTAAACCTCCATTTGCGAGTGTTGTGAAACATGAAATAATCTGTACATTTGCCCCGCTGAGTATGATGCTGTGTGAAGCAAAGGGGTTGAAGAATGACTTCTTTATAATAGCATATGGCAAATCTCTCTAATGAGAGGTGGTTTACTGAACAAGTCTACACATGGTCCTTGAGAGCAGGTGTCTGGAGAAAATCCTGCAACATTTTCAAGTATACTGTTGCTGGCAGTTGGCAAGAAAAGGTAAAGATCTGAACATGGAGGATCAAACCAGAAAGGAGAAGAAAATGCAAAACGATAATGAAAGAGAGACAGAGAGAGAGAGAGAAAAAAAGAAAACCTAAAAACCCCAGCTTACCAGCTTCTTTCTGCATTAAGGAAGCATATAAATAACTCCATTAGAGGGCTCTAAACACGACATGTTACCTCCGCGGAAGAGAAAGGTCTTATCTTGCCCACAACACTAAGTTACCTAAGACTCCTTTCTCAAAAGAGAATGGACGCAAGTGACCAGCTCATGTCAGTGGGGAGTTTAATTAAACCAGTCAACGCTGGTCTGCAGAAGCTGAGAATGAAATTTATTGGGGGAAAATGTTCATTTGGACAAGTTTTACATGAGAGTTTTGCATCCCATGCTTAATGTCAAATGCAGGACTGTCACTCATAATTGTGTTTTTGTGCACTGAACAAAGGCGCCTGTTCTGGGAGGTGAGTGGGGGTTGCAATCAAAGCCATGTTGCACTTGCCAAGCCGGAACCCTGGCTGAGGGCTGCATTTGCTGGGAGCCAGGGGTGCATTTTTTTCATCCCACAAATGTACTTTCTTCAGTTAAGCCATGTGCTCTCCCACAGGGACATCTTTTACTAATTCGCCAGGTGGGAAAGAGGGGCATTTAAAAAAAAAAAAATGGTGCTTTTTCTAATTTGTCCACCTTGAGAAGACACCCTTTTCCCCTCTTTGGCACAAAGGCACATATAAACTAACAGCTGCCCTGTTCAAGAAGATTGAGTCTGCTCCCAAAATTGGACCATAGGAAAAGACTAACACAGAGGGCAACTGGGCACTTAGCTACTGATCTGTAGGCAGATTATGCTTATACTTTGAGAACTTTTATTTTTGAAGGGTATACATGGCCTTATTATCTGCATGCTATTCCAGGAGTTGGCGTGGTCTGCTGGTGAAAGTTAATAAGTTGTAGGAGGGAAGAATAGGCTTATGTCCCTAAAACATGAACTCTATAATCTTACCCTTCCACTCTCACCCAGTGTCCCCTGGTCTTGCTAGTCTTAGGAATGCAAAGTGAGCAGAGTTGATAGGGCAATTTTTCCTTTTATTCCATATGACATATTACACTTTATATATGACTAGGGAGGGAGTGAAAACAAAGCAATCAAAAGCAAAAGGAAATCACAGAGTCTATTTTTTTCTTTTTCTTCTTCTCCATATCAAAGTTTTAGTGGTGATTTTTAACTTTTTTATTAATTCTTTTGGTTTGCCAATATCAAGAGAGAAAACACATTTCTCAAAAAATTCTCTTCTTTACCAATGTGATGCATTTTTTGATTTCTCCAATTATTTAGTCTCCTTTCCTTGTGAGAAGATTGTACATTTTTACCCTGAAGTTCCCATTCATCAAGGAGTAGTCTTCCTTGTCCCATTGTTATTAGGTTTGGCCACGTGACTTCCTTTGGCCGGTCATATTATACTTGAGCAGATGTGCCAAATGTCATTAAATGGTCAGCAACTATAACTTGGTCTTCCCTGTACCATGAGGATGGCATATCCTGTATAGGGGCTGCTTCTCCAGTCCAGGTCAGAGAATGAGAAGTCTTTGGAGTAGACTCACAACCTATCTGCAGCCTACATGTAACACTAGTGCTAAATAAACCTTTATTTTATATGCCTTTATTTTATAATATTTTATAAAAATATTTTATATTTTAGAGATTTGAGGGATCATTTGTTATTATAGCAAAGCTGACTAGGTACAAACCACGAAATGCTGCCTAACAAAAATCCTAAGAGAAGTGGCATTGGCTTCTTTTTTTTTTTTTAATACATCTTTATTGGAGTATAGTTGCTTCACAGTGCTGTGTTAGTTTCTGTTGCACAACAAAGTGAATCAGCCATATGCATACATATATCCCCATATCCCCTCCCTCTTGCGTGTCCCTCCCACCCTCCCTATCCCACCCCTCTAGGTGGTCACAAAGCACCGAGCTGATCTCCCTGTGCTATGCTGCTGCTTCCCGCTAGCTATCTGTTTTACATCTGGTAGTGTATATATGTCGATGCTTCTCTCACTTTGCCCAAGCTTCCCCCTCCCCCCACCGTGTCCTCAAGTCCATTCTCTACTTCTGTGGCATTGGCTTCTGGCCAGTGTGTAGCCAGGAAATTTTAATTAAAGACAGGGGAAAAAATGGCAGTCTATGATAGGGAGTGGTGTAATGGCTATCCACAGTAATTTGAAGGCAGACGTTCAATGTACCTATGACATTTGGTTAAGATGTGGTGAAACAGAATGTCACTGAAGTGCCATGGCTGCTAGTAGATACATTTGACAAGTAACTGTAAAGAAGAAATGAGCTCAGAAAAGAATTGGCCAACAGGGATGAGAGGAAAAAGAGAATGTAGAAGTGTTGAGAGTGGCAGGGTTGAAATATGTAACTGTTTCTCCCATCGACCAGTAAAAGATAAATTTTAGAAATGCTTTGAGTAGTAACGGCAGCCGATTAAAACTTAATCTTGGGTCAAAGAATAAATCAAGGGGCATGGCTACCACATCCCTTGTTAAAACCTCTAAATGTATTATGGCGTCCACCTCCCCGCAAATAAATCCTCTCAACTGCACAGAATGGATCACAGAAAAGAGATAAGGGCATGTCTCTCCAATAAAAGATCGGTAAGCTCAAACCGCTGGTAAGGGCAGGTTGGGGGGGGGTGGTCTTGAAAAAAACTGTAAGTGAGGCCGCTGGCACATGGATCTAACTGGAATCAAATAAATATAAAGCCAACAGTATGGTGTGTGTGGCAGGGGGGAGAGACAGACAGAGACAGAGACAAAGAGATTGTCAAAAGTGCCACCAGCTTGAATTTAAAAAAAAGACCGTTCAAGACATAAAAGCAAACCTTTGGGTCCCTGAATGTCTACAGGCAGAAAGCAGTCTGAGAAGGATGCTGACAAAGACCCTTAGGAGCTCTCTTTTTGACTGGTTCCCCTCCCCACCCCCAACTCTAGTGAGAATTCCTCCCATTTTTGATATCTGATCGCCCTCAATATCTGGATCAAATAATTCCTCATCCCCCTATCCTTGATATCTGATCACCCTGGCTTGCCTTCAGCAAGAACCCTGTTAAGTCGGCTTAGCATGAATCCCCCTACCCTTGCTGTCTTCCTCTTAGTAATTTTCCACCCACTGACCCCCCCCCCATTCTGTTTATTGACTGTAAATCCGTACTTGTCCTTGCTGTATTCAGGTTGAGCCCAATTTCTCTCCCCTATTGCAATAGTCTTGACGGCTATCGAAATAGTCCCAAATAAAGTCTTCCTCACCATTTTAACCAGTGTCAGAATAATTTTTTCTTTAGCAATGCTCAGCCACAAAAGGGGGACAGATTGTCCGGTGGCCTCTGCAGATGTAGTCAAGGAGGATAGTGACAAAAGAAAGTCCTCTGGGAGGGCAGAGGCAAGAGACATGGAGAAAGTGGACCAGAGAAGGACTTCCAGAAAGAAGAACTAGTGCTGAGTCCAGGAGCACTTCTTCCCCATGGAGGAGGAGGCCTTTGCAACATTTTGCCCTGGATATTAGCATTGCTCTTGGTAAGTGACTGCTATGTATCTCCCTTTCTTTCTGAAGAGGGTTTCTTACTGTTATCTTATTTCTGAGCTACTACTATGTCTTATGTATGTTAACTTGTGTTTTGGTCCGTGTCTCTGAAG
The DNA here is from genome assembly GCF_028023285.1 of Balaenoptera ricei. Classification (NCBI taxonomy): domain Eukaryota; kingdom Metazoa; phylum Chordata; class Mammalia; order Artiodactyla; family Balaenopteridae; genus Balaenoptera; species Balaenoptera ricei. The sequence goes on along the minus strand of NC_082643.1, from coordinate 28,536,494 downwards.
AAAGACTAGACATACCCAGATGTGGAATAGAGAGTATTAGGAGATTCTGGACTTCAAGTGTGCGTCATAATTGGATGGGATTGTGCATGTGCAGAGGAGGAAGGCAACTCTCTGTAATCCAGAGGTTAAACTGCGGCAGACTGTGCCATTGTCCCCCCTCTCTTTGCTCTCCGTTTCCTCAAAGAAGATGATTCATTCATCCTCACTCATTGCCATGTGAGTTGCAGGAACCCTTCCCACCCTCCCCTGCCACCATAGGAGGGGTGTATTTTGTGGAAATAAGCAAAGACCACCCAGAGGAGAACGAACAAACAGAGGCTATTTATTCAGAGTTTGTTACATAGCAAGGCAGCCAGCCTCCATCACTTGCATTTGGCAGAGAGTCAAGGGCAGGCAGGGGAGTAGGAGAGCTATTTTATAGTGAAAGAGAGGGAAGGCTTCAGGTATGCTGATTGAGGTTGTTGGCTGGGAGAAGCTGGAGGCAGGCTCACCGGAAATGGGGAACGTTATGGGATTGGTTTGCGAGGACATTTGGCTTCTCTGGTTAATCCTGAGTTGGAAGCAGGGGCAAAAAAAATCTGGCAGTCGTTGACCAAGTGCTATCCATGTGGAGCCAATTGCTACAATGTTGTGGTTTGGCTTCCTGGGCTGGTTGCTGCCGAGGTTGGAGGTCAGAGCTTTATTGCATAGGTCTGGCCATTATCCACTTGTGTGTTCAGTCTCTCCACTTTATCTCATTGACATTGAGCTTAGCAATGGGACTTCTTCAGCCAATAGGATGTGAGTGGGCATCACATATGTCATGTTCAAGCAGAAGGCTTGAGAGTCATTGTGTGTTTGACTCTGGACTTCTTTCCCCTCTGCTGTGAGATTGGCATGTCTGATGCAGGGGCTGCTGCTTTAGCCTGGGTTCCAGAATGTGAGGACTCACGTAGCAGAGCCACAGCCTACCCACTGCCAAAAACACAGCTGCAGTGGACCTGGAGTTCCTGTGAAATGTCAATGAAAAACATAAACCTTTGTTTTGTAAGCCATTATCAACTGAGTTTCCTTGTTTAGGCAACAAAGCTAACTAATGCCCTCATCCTCTGGTTTGCCTCAGAGAGACTCTGAGAAGAGGATGGTTCCTAAACCTAAATACTAAAGAATTAAAGGCATGTTTTTTTTATAAGAAACAGAATATCTGCACCAATGAATAATCATAATTAAAATATTGATAATAGCAGCTACCATCTATACTTAGTGATTTTGAAATTTTCATGTAGTTCACGAAGAAAATGTAATTCACCAGAATTCCTCTGAAAAATCTGTCTTTCTAGAAAAATACTTCAATGACTGGTAAGGTGAGACAGTGACAGGATGTAGGTGGGACGGAACTACTCTTAGTAAGTGGAGAGAGGGTTTGTTTTGTTTTGTTTTGTTTGGGTTTGGTCATTATTGTTGAACCAGAGAGAAAAGTGGACTAGGAAAAGAGGCAGACAGGAGGCAGAACCAATGAGATGGTGGGAGACCACGGGGCTCAATGTAGTCAGCCCTCCCTGTGAGCCCTTTCCTCCAAATCTCAAGTACATTTGTGAAATTGATGCAACGTCTGGGTCAGGAAACTTGGTGAGCCTGCAAAGGGGCTGGGCTTCCCTCCAGATTGACCTGCTGAGGTTGCCTGGTGGGTGCAGAAATATCAAAGTAGAGATAGTTATGGCCGTGAGCCATGGAAAGTTACAAGAAGTTGTGGGAAGGGCTTTCAGTGGTCACAGGCTGAAGAGCTGGGCCAAATTCAACCAGATTTCTAAGTCTTAGAGGGCTCCTGTTGGTAGACAAATTGTATTAACCAAAGCCTAGAAGTAAATACTATTCCTATTTCACTGGTGAGGACATTGAGACCCATAGCAATGACAGAACTTGCCTTGAATCATGTAGTGAGTAATCTGAACAACTAGGATGACAGTCTGATATGAATTCTCCCAAGGCTATTCTCTTTGTTCTCTGTTATCCTGGTTCCACGTGAAATTTAAATTTTGATGATACATTTACAGACTCTCAGAAAAATTTTAATAAAGGTAATTATTTAGGGAGCTCTTTACTAAAAATTTTCCTTTCTTAATGAAATTTTAGTATTGTGCCTTCATTACTGTATTCAACACTCCTTTTAAAAGCCACAAATTGTTCATATCGCTTCTGGCTTAAAACTCGGTGGAGGTGAAGGATCAAGTCCAAATCCCTTGCCAGGGTCCCCATACCCAGTCTGACCTGGGCCATTAGGCCCCCACTCCCATTTCAGCTCACACCACACTCTGCCTCTGTCTGAGTTCCAGCTGCACTGTCTTCCTCAAAGGCACCACTGTACTCTTGCATTTACCCTTTTCCTAGAAGGTTCTTTCAACTATCCCCATACTCTTGTCAAAAAAGAAAAAAGAAAAAAACTTTCATGGAAGTAAACCCTACTCATCTTTCAGATTTCAGTTTAAATGTTTCTCTTCAATGCCACTTTGCCTAACTACCTGTCTACTCCCTCCAGATTAGGTCCTGTCCTCTTGTTAAATATTCTCATAGCTCTTTGTCCTTCTTCTTTGTAAATACTCATCTTCAGTTGTAACTATGAATTCCTGTGATCATTAGTTTAATGAGAGGCAGTAGAGTTGTACTGGTTACAAAGGGAAAGTGAACCCACGTTGCCTGGATTCAAGCCTCAGTTTGGCCATTTATTAACAGGGAGGGCCTGGCCCTGTTACTTAAGCTCTGTGTCTCCTTTTCCTCTTCTTTATAATGAGCATGAAATAATAGTACCTACTTCTGGGAAATCACTGTTTCTCTACCGTCTCACATGGATAACTTCTGACCCTAGACGTGTGGGTTTTTTTCCCCATAACAAGGCAACTCAGTTCTCCGGTGGACCTCTACTGGGTGTCCTACAATTTAACTCAGTTATGACACTAACTGCCTGGAGTTTGCACTGACTTCACAGGTTAAGGGCTCAGTCCAGCAAGACTGCCCCCACTTCAGATACCAGTCACAAGTGGTGGGTCCCTAGGGTACCCGCAACTTCTGTCTGACTTGGCTACAAATCAGGGGTTTCCACCATCCCCTCCTCAGGTGTGATAATATGCTACAATGGCTCACAAAACTCCAGTAAACATTTACTTATGTTTATCAGTTTATTATAAAGGAAACAGAGGAATGACCAGATGAAGAGGTCCGTAAGTGAGGTCTGAAAGGGTCCTGAGTTCAGGAGCTCCTGTCCCTGTGGAGTTGAGGTTTGCCAACCTGGTAACTCATCAAGTCTCCTCATGAAAGAGTTTTTTATAGGGTCTTAATTTCCAGCCCCAGCTCACCCCCCACCCCTTCTGAAAGATTGGTGGCTGAGGCTGACCATTATCACTTAGGCTTTCTGGTGACCAGCCCCATCCTGAGGCTAAGTATGTAGATTCGGGTGTGATCAAAGGACTTGTTATTAACAGCAAAAGACACTTCTACCACTTAGGAAATTCCAGGAGTTTTAGGAACTCTGTACAAAACCCAAATATTATAACAAAAGATGCTCTTATCACCCTTATCACTCAGGAAATTACAAAGGTTTTAGGAGCTCTGTGACAGAAACCGAGGATGAAAACCAAATCTATATTTATTATACCTTCTTCATATGGATGTTATGAGCATTAAATGAGTCAGTTCTATGGAGTGCTTTGTATAAAGGGGGATCATTCTTAAATTTAAATGAAAAACAGACTTACTCTTAAAATAGGTTCCTTGGAGGTAAAGCAAATAGAAAGAAGAAATGGATATGCACAAGTCCATACACGTACACTTTTTGGGACTGAAGGAAAGTAGTAGACTCAGATAAACAGATTGAAAGCGTCATTTTGTAATATGGCTTCTTCTTTGAGGCAGAATGGTACGGTCATGAAAACATAAGTTTAAAAAATGGGTTTCACGTGGCAAGACGGGAATAAAGACACAGACCTACTAGAGAATGGACTTGAGGATATGGGGAAGGGGTGGGGTGAGATGTGACAGGGTGAGAGAGTGTCATGGACATATATACACTACCAAATGTAAAATAGGTAGCTAGTGGGAAGCAGCCACATAGCACAGGGAGATCAGCTCGGTGCTTTGTGACCACCTAGAGGGGTGGGATGGGGAGGGTGGGAGGGAGGGAGATGCAAGAGGGAAGAGATATGGGAACATATTGTATATGTATAACTGATTCACTTTGTTATAAAGCAGAAGCTAACACACCATTGTAAGGCAATTATACTTCAATAAAGATGTTTAAAAAAAAAAAAAATGGGTTTCAGTATCCACTGACCTACTTGTTGAATTATGTGTAGTTATTCCTTTTTAACCAGTATGAACGACAGCTATTTAAGTTGAAGGTCAAAAATGTAAAATAATAAATTTAGTCAGGGGAAAACATATTGATAGATTCTAGAAGGCAGTATTTTATTTGTTAGTCAGTCATGTGATACCCTCTAATCTCTCTCATTTTTTTGCAGTCCACAACTATAGCCTCTTGCATGTATAAAATAGCCAAAACAATTTTTGAGAACCATGTTGTGAAACTTACCCTACCAGATATTAAGGCTTATAAAAATTAAGACAGTGTGTTACTGCTGCAAGTATTGAAAAATAAGCAATCAAAGGCTAGAGGACCCAGAAAAAGACCTATGAGTATGTAGAACCCTGGAATAGGACAGAAGTAGCATTAAAATTAGTGCAGTAGGGATGAACTACTTAACAAACAGTTCTGGAATAATCAGTTATCCACATACAAAACATAAAATCACATTTCTGTCTCATAGATCTACAAAAATAAATTCCAGATCTATTACAGAGGTAAACATGAAAAAGTTCAAGACTTTAAAAGAATACATAGGAAAATATCTTTATGACATGTAAAAAAGGATTTCTTAGATAAGACACAAAAAGCATGAACAAGGAAGGAAAAGCTTGATACATTTAATGTGAAATTTTTTTGTATAGCAAAAATAAATGTATACAATTGTCCCTCAGTTCTGGTGAAGATTGGTTCCAAGACCCCAGCAGATACCAAAATCTGTGGACACTTAAGTCCCTTATATAAAATGGCATGGTACTTGCATAAAACCTATGCACATCCTCCTGTATAATTTAAATCAACTCTAGGTTACTTGTAATACCTAATACAATGTAAATAGTTGTTAATACCATGTAAAAGCTGTATAAATAGTTGCTGATGTGTGACAAATTCAAGTTTTGCTTTTTGGAATTTTCTGGAATGGGGGAGGTGACATTTTCGATCTGTGGTTAGTTGAATCCTTGGATGTGGAACCCATGGATATGGAGGTCCGACTGTATATACCATAACCCAATAATTACACTCCTGGGTATATACCCTGGAGAAACTTACAGGGGTGAGTTTCTCTTACCCATGGAGAAAAGGGTAGTTCCCTTTTCCCAGGGCATAGTTGTACTAGTAAATATCAGCCGGTGCCTTTGGGGCAGCCTAGGTGACATATTTATAGTATGGACCTGTGGCCGTGTCTCAGCTTTCTTCTTCAGGTGATCCTGGCTTCCTCATTCGTGGGACTTTGGTCTTCAGATCTGGGAATTGGGCCAGCACCCTTGGTTCCCTATCATTTTGACACAAGTCAGGCCACCATTTATCAGCCAAAGAGGCTTTTTGGCTTTGCTGGGGGGTATGGAGAATAGGGCAAGCTGTTCTGACTATCCCCAAAGTCCTGCTTTTTATGTAATGAGTCTACTCCTTTACCTCTAGTTGTTACCTGCTGCTACATGGTCTTTGCTATTCTGGGATGGCCTCATCCTAATTTAACTCAGGATTCTATTTCTGGGGAAATATCTGCTGCCTTGATCCCCAGCCTGCAAAAAATGAGGCTGCAGTGATTTTCAATGTTTTGGTAAAGGGAGGGTCCTCCGAGCTCTTTCAAGGCTCACAGCTGTGGGTGGGTAAGTCAAGCGTGTTAAATTTTCTCCAACATCCCTACCTCCCAAAGTCTCTGAAAACTTTCCTCTACCTTATATCAAGGAATTTCTAGTACCTAACTTTATTTAGTGTAGGCCACTTTTGAGTTCAGCTTCAGTTAACCAAATGAGTGAACACTTTAGATTACTTCCACTCCGTGAACTGGGACACTGAATCCAGAATCTCTGGTAAAAACATCTGTGTTGATAAATTCAGCCTCAACTATCGCTCTCAGAATTCATTCCCAGAATTCTCTAGGTATTTATTTATTTATTTAACTTTTAAAAATTTAATGAGTTTATTTTTTATTGACGTATAGGTGATTTCCAATTTTGCATTAGTTTCAGGTGTACAGTAAAATGATCCAGTTATATATATATATTTTCAGATGATTTTCCATTAGAAGTTATAACAAGATAATTGAATATAGTTGCTTATCTATTTTAGGTACAGTAGTTGGTATCTGTTAATCCCATATTCCTAATTTATCCCTTCCCCCCTCCCTTTCTCCTTTGGTAACCATAAGTTTGTTTTCCATGTCTGTGAATCTGTTTCTGTTTTTTTTTTATAGATTCATTTGTATTATTTTTTAGATTCCAAAATAATACAAATGAATCGATATAAAAAAACATATTATATAAGTGATATATAATATTTGTCTTTCTCTGTCTTACTTTACTAAATTTAATGTTCTCAGATCCATCTATGTTGCAGTATTTCAAATGGCAGTATTTCATTCTTTTTTATGGCTGAGTAATATTCCATTGTATATGTATACCACATCTTCTTAAGCCAACCATCTGTAGATGGGCACTTGGGTTGTTTCCATGTTTTGGCTATTGTAAACAGTTCCGCTATGAACATTAGGGTACATATATCTTTTCAAATTAGAGTGGTCATCTTTTCTGGATATATACCCAGGAGTGGGATTGCTGGATTGTATGATAGCTCTATTTTCAGTTTTTTAAGGCACCTCCATACTGTTTTCCACAGTGACTGCAACAATTTATCAAGGTTTTTATTAATACAACTTAGCAAAATCTTAACACTATTTTTTTGTGTAAGATTTCTCCTCTTCTGTCAGATTTTGTGCTTACCCCCTGGGGTCTGCTGGGATCTGACTCCATGTCTGGATTGAATGAGGTGTGGAAGGGTGTAGCATAAGGAGAATTGGCATCTTCTTGCAAAGTAATTACTGCAGGTGCAGTCAACAGTGGGTCCATAAACATGGCAGATTTATCAGATAGAATTGGGAGAGGCTACACTTGCTAGAATGGAAAGCTCAGTGGACTTGGAGGTTCAGGTACTCAGAGTCATCTAAATCCATTCAAATACCCTTATTCCAATTCATAGTGTCCCACTCTTTCCTAATTAATGTGCTTTCACATAAGAGGCCAAGTGAGGCTGTGAATTTAAGTTGTATTTCAACAACTTGTTGCATCGATAGTTAGTTATATCTGCCCTACAGGTAAGAGGTAAGGCATTCATTTAGGCCAATGATTCTCAAAATGTGGTCTCTGGACCAACAGCATTACATCACCTTGAAACTTGTCGGAAATGCAAATTCTCAGGCTCCATCTTAGATCTACTCAATCAGAAACTCTGGGGGTTGGGGACCCAGCAGTCTGTATTTTAAACAAGCCCTTAGGGGCTTCTTAATCATGCTGTAGTTTGAGAACCATTATTTTAGGGTAATTATAAAAGTTCTCTGATCTGTGTACTGAGTTAAGAATTTTAAATATGGAGCTTGCTCTTATCTTTGTTTAAACTCTCCAACGCAGTTAGAATTAGCCAACTCACCCCACATTTCTTTTATCCCTCATTCTCACCATAAGTGGTTATTCAAGTAGCCAGCTGATCTACAAGGCTTCCATTTGGTAGGTAATTCATTCTCAGCAAGCATAATTTATCATCTGTCGTTAATGGGATTGTCATGGCTTTCAAACCCACACAGGTGAGATAACCAATTCCAAGAGTTCATTTCCTTGAAAATTTGTTGCATGCAACCCTACCTGGTATTAATTACCCAATCATGTAGAATTCCACTGGAGAGAACAGAATTCACCTTAGCTAGTTTAAGCAGTCGATTTATTACTGACAGAGAAGGATCTACTTGTTTGGGGGGCATGAATTTAATATAAAAATTGGCAGCATCTTTAGGAAAAAAATACAACTTTACAAATACAAAATTAGGTATGAAACTCAAAATTTATTCATAGTGAAAATTACAACAAATGACGAATTCTAAAAAGCTGACATTTACCACAAACATCACAAAATCCAGCAAACTGATACAGTATTTTTATTAATCAAATGCTTAATGCAGCTTTAAAGTTTTTTTTACATTTTTGCATTTATTTGATAATAATTTTGTAGTGTCACTTTTATAGAGTGAATAAGATATTTCCGTCTTTTTGTTGTAACTGAAATTTTGTTTTATTGATAGTTTAGAAAATGTCTTTCATCTTTCCAACTCATTATTGATAATGCCATGTAAAGTTTTAGAACTATTGTCAGACTGAGAAAACCACTGTCAAATCTCTTTTTTTATATGATCTATAAGATTTGAAAGTTTTCTACAGATTAGCCTCTGGCTCTGTCAGTTTTAAACTTCGTTACTCTCCCACCACCCAGTTGAAGGTGCAAGACACCTTCAGACTGTGATGTGACCTCTGGATCTGTCCCCTCATGTCACAAAGCTGGATGAGTCCACACACTGGGCATTAGGAGAGATCACAAATACAAAACTATGTCTGTTAACCCAATCTAAATATGTACCTAACTCAGTTTCATCTTAGCTAGATCCACAAAATGCCTAAGGCCACTCCATCAACACTGGAGACAAATGTCACTGAGGGGAAGTTTAAGTGGAAAGAGACAGTAGCCTTAACTTATAGTAGTTAAAATATCGTACTTTTGCAGTTTTTATAAAAAACACAAAAATCCATCTCTAATGATAGGGTATTCAGTGAAATCAGTAGGATGAAAAAATAGACTCTCGGTTGAGCTTTCAGGTATGACATCCAAAGCTACACTACAGAATGGACTACTGAGGTCATCTCTTTTATGAACAGGAAGCTGCCAGCCATAGAACTAAACCACCCACTACCCTGAGCAAGAAACTGCCACAATCAGAAGACTGTCATGTCATCGGGAAGCAGTTGCTGCCCCTGCCAGTTCTAGACCCACAGCAGGGCTGCATTGATTCACATTGACAAAATGGACACACGATTCCCTGCCTCTCAAACCTCATGAAGTAACTGGACGTTAGGACCCCTTCCATCACTGTGTAGAAAAACCCAGGGTGTGATAAATGATACAGCTTCTAATGAAAATTTTTAAGAACTGACTCATGGCACATTTACTAAGCATTCTGAGGTCATTAATTTTCACTGGCATTGCTGCTTGGACTCAGGATTCTGATAGTTGAACAATAATTTTTTTAGTTGAATTTTTTTTGCCTTGGTCTGAAGTACAACAATAATTACTGCTAACATTTACTGAGTACTTACCGATGTGCTAGGCACTGTGGTAAGTGCTTTATATACAGTAATTCGTTTAAATCTCACAACAGTTTTAGGAGGTAGGTAGTATTTTTTTTATAAATTTATTTATTTTATTTATTTATTTTTGGCTGCATTGGGCCTTCGTTACTGCATGCAGGCTTCCTCTAGTTGCGGCGAGCGGGAGCTACTCTTCGTTGCGGTACACGGGCTTCTCACTGTGGTGGCTTCTCTTGTGGTGGAGCATGGGCTGTAGGTGCACAGGCTTCGGTAGTTGTGGTGTGTGGGCTCAGTAGTTGTGCCTTGCGAGCTCTAGAGCGCAGGCTCAGTAGTTGTGGCACACGGGCTTAGTTGCTCCGTGGCATGTGGGATCTTCCTGGACCAGGGATCGAACCCGTGTCCCCTGCATTGGCAGGTAGATTCTTAACCACTGCACCACCAGGGAAGTCCCAGTAGGTGCTATTATTATCTTCATATTACAGATGAGAACATTGAGTAATAAAGGTTGAAGAACTTGTCCTAGGTCACATGACCAAAAAAGTGATAGGGCTGAATCCAAGTATAGCTGACCCTAAAGCTTGTGTAAATGTTCCATCTCTAAGACACACTTTCCTAAGTTCTCTTTGATAGTTTTTCACTCAGATGCTGTAGAAGTAGATTCCCCACTTCCCCTTAACCTCTACCTTCCAGATTTATGCACCTTAAATGTTTAATACTCTAGGAGATGTAACTTCCATCCAGGGAAGAAAGTCATCCTAGAATATCAAGTTGAAGATTAGTCAGTAGACAGAAAGAGGACATTCTAATGTTACTCTGGAATTCACTAAAATTTATGCACACCACACCCACACATATATTAAATTCTCTTTAAAATGAGGGTTTCTGAGTATTAATTTCATATTATTTACATAGTTTGGTGAGTATAGCCTTTTTCCAAACCTATCTCTCATTCTATTTTGCGGTTTGTATAACTGATTGTTTGACCACTTCTGAAATAACTCTCCAAAGCTACATGGAAGAACCCACCTCAAACATTCCCATCTAGTGCATTTATCAGGGAGAAAAACATCTGGCAAGTAGCAAAGTGTATTCATGGAAATATTATGTTTTCCAAAAACAAACAAATACAAGCAGTGAGACCTTGGGTCCTGGGTCAAAGATTTGGGGTATTTTGTGCATCATTTTCATGGGTGTGGGTCAAAGCCTTTCTATTTTAATAGTTCATTTTAGAGAGATTAAAAATGATTTCTCTGAATGTTGACAGAGAAAGAAAATTCACAGAGGCCCTTTACACTCAACCTTGGCCCAGCAGCAGTAGCCATGGGGGTTAGAGGTTGCTGTAGCAATGACCTATATTACATAATGCCTCCCATCTGCCCACAGATGTGAGAGTTTGCTCAAATGTTTTATTGGATTTTTATTACACTTTCATACAGCTCCAGCCCATCTGCATTTGCCAGGCTGGGTGCAATTTCTAAAATACCAAATCCATTAGCTCTTCAATACATGCAGATATATCTTGAGATATGTTCTCTGACCAGGTCCCTGGTGCCGTTTGGGTGATACTAACACATGTTTCATGGATATAATAAATAAAATTGATAGGGTAAGCACTGCAGGCCTCCTGATTGGGGATGATGATGTTGATGACAGGGATGTCTGTCTGGATCAGCTCAGAGCCAAAGCCTCTAAATGAGAGTCAGTGTTCTGTGGTTGGTAACATTAATCCTACTCCCATCCATTCATAATTGATCTACAGGGAGAGAAGACAAGAAAAACATAATAAAACAAAACAAAAACAGTTCACATCAACTCTGCCTTAGTTCAGGCTGCTATAACAAAAATATCACAGACTCTATGGCTTATAAACAGCAGACATTTATCTCTCTGTTCTGGAGGGTTCTGAAGTCCAGACTGTTCTCCAGACAGTTCTGGAGGTTAGAAGTCCAAGATCGAGGTGCCAGAACGGGTGGGTTCTGGGGAGAGCCCTCTTCAGGGTACAGACTGCTGACTTCTCCTTGTATCCTCACATGGTGGAGAGCAGAGAGAGGAAGAAAGCTCTCTTGAGACTCTTTTAAGGGCACTAATCCCATTCACAAAGGATTCACCTTCATGAACTCATCTAATTCTAATTACCTCTCAAAGGCCCTCCTAATACTATCACTTCCGGAAGTAAGGGTTTTTTGGTTTTGTTTTTAAATATCCACTATTGTGGTTTCTTCACATTAGTGGAACACTGTACAGCAGTGAAAACAAACTATAGCATCATGGATAAACACGAATGAAATTTTCAAATACAATATTGTGCAAAAAAGAAAGTTATAGAAGAACACATATAGTATACTACTGGAAGACTTGAAAACATGAATCACAATACCTTTTTTTAAAAAAAAATTTATTTATTTATTTTGGCTGTGCCAGGTCTTAGTTGCAGCATGTGGGCTCTTCGTTGCGGCATGCATGCAGGATCTAGCTCCCCAACCAGGGATCAAACCCAGGCCCTCTGCATTGGAAGCATGGAGTCTTACCCACTCGACCACCAGGGAAGTCCCGCAGTACCTTTTTAAAATTGAAGTATAGTTGATTTACTGTGTTGTGTTAGTTTCAGGTGTACAGCAAAGTGATTTAGTTATATATATGTATTCTTTTTCAGATTCTTTTCCATTATAGACTATTTTAAGATATTGAATATAGTTCCCTGTGCTATACAGTAGGTCCTTATTGTTTATCTATTTTATATATAGTAGTGTGTATATGTTAATACCAAATTCCTAATTTATCCCTCCCCCTACCTTTTCCCCTTTGGTAACCATAAGTTTGTTTTCCATGTCTGTGAGTCTATTTCTGTTTTGGAAATAAGATCATTTGTTTTAGATTCCACATATAAGTGATATCATATGATATTTGTCTTTCTCTGTCAGACTTACTTCACTTAGTATGATAACCTCTTGGTCCATCCATGTTGCTGCAAATGGCATTATTTCATTCTTTTTTATGGCTGAGTAGTATTCCATTGTTATATGTACTACATCTTCTTTATGAGAGGTGGGGATTTAACATATATATCTGGCAGGGAGACACAAACATTCAGTCTATAGCAAACACCATGTAAAATTTTTTTTTACTAATAAAAGTGATTTGAACAAATTTTTTCTCTGTACCCCATCAATCGTTTGGTCTCGAGAGTAATGGAACTAAGAGTTCTCTCATTCTGACACCAATGATAATAGCACCTTCATCAATCTGAGATGTCACTACCATGTATAGCTTGGCAAGTCCAGGATGACAGACTCAAACCCTTTTCCCTCTCCACAAGAAGAACCCATGTCTATCTCGTTCTCACCCCAGCTTCTAGCATGATGCCCAGCATGTGGTAGGCCCTCAATAAATATGTATTGAGTCAATGACGGAACAGATATAGGTTTGTACTGGGTATGTCTTTTCCGGCTGGCTCCTAGTTACCAAATGCTTCACGACTCAATAGATTTCTAGTCTACTGCCCACTTTATATTTTGTAGTAGAATTTTAGTTAGTCATAACCACCATTCGTCATGAAAAATTCAATCGTGGAACTCCTCTGAGATCCTAAGAAAACTTTCAGTTGCATATTAGAGATTCCATGCTGGATAATAGTGGCTTTCTTAGGCTGAATTATTCGTATGGTTAGTTGGAAAGGTCTGCATAATAAAGCTGGGTGATTTTCGTCTTTCGATTAGGGGTAGGATTTGTAGGAGACTAATTTTATTCCTTAGCTTAAACTGAGAAAGCTTTTGGGTTTTTTAGTATCCATTTCTGGCAGCCCTCTATCAGTGGATGGGGTTTCTCTTTTTCACAGTCACATAAGCAACTGTTCTATTCAGATGCCATTTGTGAATGTAATACATTTTCAAGCTGTTTGTTCTAGTTCAAAATGTGTTTCACGTATACTCGAAAGCCAAGAAACAATGTCCTCTCTTTTATATTGTAGCACATGCAAAGTTCATCGAGGTGTTATCATGTGATTCATTTCATTTTTACCTAAAAGGAAAATAACATCGAAGACATGCTGAAGTAGCATTCATTTGGCAGGTAGGTCCCTGGCTTCCTAGTTCCGATTCCATGCTTCGCTGTGCCAAATCCACTCAGAAAAGCAGAAATGTTTGCAGGTGTCATGGAATTCCAGTGTTTCGCTTGCACTGGGTAACCCTAGAAAGGAGAATTTCTGTACGTGAAGCCAATGGTGATTTGTCCAAAGAAAGCATCCTTGAGTCTCAGGCTGAAAATAAGGTATTTGGTTGTGTGAGAGGATGAGCCCAGCAGCTGGTAACCCAGCAGGAGATTCTTCCCTGAAAAATTGTGATTATTTTCACATGTAAGGAAAGAGACAAATGAATATCATTTTCAAACCTCTATCTGACTAAACACACCAACCAGAAATGCATCTACCTACATCATTTTAAAAGAAATCCCGTGGGGCTTTGACAGCATGTGAGCTATTTCCATTGACCTTCTTTCACTGAATGTTTCTCACACTTATTTGCTCTTTATTTTCATGTTTATAAAATGTGTTCCCAAGCCCTTTAGGATAAAATCAACAATAGTGCCCAGGGCTCCAGCTAAAGATTCCCAGTGGGAGGGTCTGAGCCTTTTGTTCCGGAGGATCTAATAGAGTGCGAAGCTGACACAGAAATAGGAGGACCATTCAGCTAAAATTAAAGTCTTTGTCCCTTCATTAGTTGAACTTGAACTTCACATTTCTGAAGTTCTGCTAGGTTACTTTTTCTAAAATTCTGATTTAATCAAGGTGAACAGGGAAGCTCGTTAAAATCTCTCTTATTTTTAAAAAGAGAGTGCCAAAAAAATCCTGTTTGTTTGGTACAGCTAACATTCCTGATTTTTTAAAATGAAATTTTGGAGAAATTGACTTGAATCTCAAGGGTACATTATTCTTAATCATTAATAAAGGGTTTTTAAAAAAAAAAATTCTGACAGAGACTTCATTTTATTTTATTAGTTTATTGACTTTCTCAGCCCCATTGGGAAAGGTGAAGTGTCAGCAGTCGGGCCTTTATGTGATTAATGAGCTAATATGATTAAATAAAATTTATGTTATTTTTGGTTTGAGGGAACTCTTGAAAGTGAGAGGAAACTTTCGACTGTAAGTTTTATATTGATCTCCTAACTTCCATATCAGACTTGCTGTATCTTATTTCTAATAAGAGCTCATTTCTTGCTTTCTTCAGTTAGCAGGAAAAAAGTGAGAAAATTAAAATACAGTGATTGAGGATGTGCAGACAAGTGGCTCTGGCATTTCTATGATCTCGATTATACGTTTTTTTTGTATTTCCAAATTGCAAGAAGAACTTACTGCCAAAACCAGTGGAACTTTGTCAGATTCTGGTGCAATAGAGTCTATGAGGTAGCAGTTTTTGTTCTCTTTGAGAATGGAAATTTCTCCCCTTTCTACCTCCCTTACCTCTCCAATCATCAAAACATATGATCTCAGTTCTTCTCTATTATCTTTCCAAGCGAAGGCTGGTAGGGGAAATTAAGGAAAAGCCCAATCAACTGAAAAGGAAATTTCTTTTCATAATTTTTTGGGGTTTTATTATATTCTTTGCATGACATAGAACTCCCTATATTACTTAACTCTGGGTATGCAAATTCTTGCTACTCACAGCAGGAGGTAATAAAGATCATATAAGATCTTCCAATTTTAAGTAAATTAGACATGTAATAGGCCGTTACTGTTTTATTACTCTGATCAGAGCAGATGTTTAAGGTGATGACAGTGAACAGGGGGAATGAACTATGAACACGCCATTGGGTAAATTAACATCAAATTCAGGTTTTAAAAGGTACAATTATATACAAACACTGACTTATCCGAAGCCAAAAAGAAACACCAAACCCAAACAAACAAGCAAACAAACCCCTTCAGAAAATGCTTAGGGGATACCCATTATGTGAAGAGCCCAGGGAAGAGTAGGGTACTGTGAGAATAAAAAGATGAATAAAGCTTTAATTAGTGGGGAAAAGATACTGGCTTATAAGGAGCTGTAGCAGGAGGCAAATTCTTCCATTTCTAGACCTCCTCTCTGATTTTACCCAGAGGGTCATAAATTCAGATGCCTACAGGGAGCAGACATGTAAATAAAATTAGTGAAACCAGTGGGACCAGTGGCTAACTGAGGGACACATGGTCATTGTAAAGGCAGCCATTGCTTCTGAGTTCCCTCTAATTATTGCCAAGTGGAAACATGAGCCCAGTGTTATCATAATTTCTAATATTTTCAAGAGAAGCTGGAAATTGATTTTGTTGGATGAAATCTCCCAATTTTTACATGTAGTTAGATAACACTGTTTTTAAAAACACTGTCCAGGGCAAATAAAACTCATGTATTGGCTCAGCCAAAAACAGGCTGCCATCTGTGACCTCTGCTTTTCTCCCTGTCTTTGGGTTGACCTCATCCATTCCTATGGGCTATAGCTTATATGCCTATAATTTATAGCTTATATGCCTATAGCTTACAAATTAGATATGTCTTGATAGCCATTGGTGCTAGCTGATCCTGCTTGGGTAGCTTTTGAGGGTATCTCTTAGGCTTGCCACTGTTTTCCTTCCTGCTTGGGCAAGGTGTTGAATCAAGTAGCATTGATCTGGAGGAGGACAAGACAGCAGAGTAGAGAGACCTTGCGCTCACCTCCTCTCACAAGCACACCAGAGTCACAACTAACTGTGGAACAACCATCGATAAAGACTGGAACCTACCAAAAATGGTATTCTATATCCAAAAACAAGGAAGAAACCACAACGAGATGGTAGCAAGGGCGCACTTGCGATATAATCAAATCCCATACCCTCCAGGTGGGCGACCCACAAACTGGAGAATGATTATATCGCAGAAGTTCTCCTATAGGAATAAGAGTTCTGAGCCCCACATCAGGCTCCCCAGCCTGGGGCTCTGGCATTGGGATGAGGAGCCCCCAGAGCATTTGGCTTTGAAGGCCAGTGGGGCTTGATTGCAGGAGCTCCATGGGACTGGGGGAAAGTAGAGACTCCACTCCTGGAGGGCACACACAAGGTCTTGTGTGCACTGGGACCCAGGGCAAAAGCAGTGACTTCGTAGGAGCCTGGGCCAGACCTTCCTGCTGGTCTTGGAGGGTCTACTGGGGAGGTAGTGGGGGGGGGGCAGCTGTGGCTCTCTCTGGGGTCATAAAAGCTGTTGGCAGACATATCAGGGAGTGTTCATCTGCATGAACTCTTGCCAGAGGCAGACATTTTGCTAGGGTCATTAGCACCAAGACCTGGCCCCCCCCAACAGCCTATAAGGCTCCAGTGCTGGGATGCCTCAGGCCAAACAACCAACAGAATGGGAACACAGCTCCACCCATCTGTAGGCGGGCTGCCTAAAGACTTCTTGAGCCCTCAGCCACCTCTAGACACGCCCCTTGACATGGCCCTGCCCACCAGAGGGCCAAGACCCAGCTCCACCCACCAGTGGGCAGGCACCAGCGCCTCCCACCAGGAAGCCTACACAAGCGCCTAGACCAGACTCACCCACCAGGGGGCAGACACCAGAAGCAAGAAAACTATGATCCCGCAGCCTGTGGAACTGAGTCTGCAAAAACAGGTCAGAACCTACCCTGGGACCAACTGGTCCCTGGCCCTTGGGTGATGAGAGGGGAGTGTACTGCTGGGACACATGGGACATCACCTACAGGGGGCTACTTCTCCATGAGAAACATGACTAACCTACTACATACATAAAAATACAAATAGAAATTTAAACAAAATGAGACAGCAAAGGAATATGTTCCAGACAAAGGAACAAGATAAAACCCCAGAAGAACAACTAAATGAAGTGGTGAAAGGCAATCTACCTGAGAGAGAGTTCAGAGTAATGATTGTAAAGATGATCCAAGAACTCAGGAAAAGAATGGATGCACAGAGCAAGAAGTTACAAGAAGTTTTTAACAAAGAGTTAGAAAATATAAAGAACAACCAAACCGAGTTGAAGAATACAATAACTGAAATGAAGTAGCACTGATCTGTGTGGAGCTGGTCTGCAAGAAGCATGTGCAGGATGTTGACAGCATGGAATGGAGACTCACATGCATTTGTAGTCCCTGTGGCAGAGTATTGCCCTCAACCCCAGCTTCGGCTCACAGGACTTGGCTGGCAAGGACACCACTTTTGCTCTAGGTACTGAGAAAAGACTGGTGAGTCTTCAAGCACCCTTTGACCAAGGTATGAATTCCTAAAATGACCTCAACATTTCATGGTTAGAACATATGTATAACCCTCAATTTTCTTATATATGCTGCGCTTCCCCCATAAACTCCTCAAATTCCTCAGAAATTATAGTCACTAAATCCCAAATCTTTACCATTTTTGTGAGCTCTAGGCTCCATAAATTTCTCTAAAAGTTAGCATTTTTTTGCAGTAGCTTGCCTATGAATGGTGGAGCAAATACCTTTGTGCTACCTCAGTAAACTCATCTCAGAAATCTTTTAAAACATTCCAGTCAAAGTAGCTGCTCCATCAGTAGATACACTATACAACTTTCTCTTAAAATATGTTTTTGCTAAATTTACTATTGACACTAATGAAAGCTCCATGAGTGTAAGAGTAGGTACTCAATAAATATTGGTTGAATGACTGCTATACATTCCCTAGTATATATATTTTTTTGTGGTGCCTGTGCACTGATGCATACACTCATACACACAAATCATTGTATATTTAACTATTGAAAAAGGATCTAGCAAGTACCATAACCTGAGATATGTAGAAACACCAGTACTTTCATTCTTCTATAAATCAAAGTCCAACGTTGCACACACACTTTAATTCTTATTTCTTAAAACTTTAGCATTTTTTTCTATGTGACAAAGGAATATACCTTTATTTGTTGCCAGATTGTTATACATATATTATTTTGCCATTTTAATACAGGGGAAAGAAAAAATGAGAACTCAATAGTATGTGGCTTTTTGTATTTTGTTATTAATCAGAAATCTTGAAAGAGGCTTCTAAACATCTGTCAACAAGGTTAATAAATTTTTTCAAAGTAAGAGATTGGGTATAGCATGACTTTAAACTGCAGATAAAATTATAGAAGCTTGTCTCCAGTTTATTTTACAGTTACTTAAATATTTTGCTAATTATGATATGTTTACATTCTTATTAGCAATGTTATATATATGTATAATGTATATATATATAAATATATATAGTGAGGTTCCTTATTATAAAAGTGGATGTAAACATGCATTTTAAATAAACTTACTTTCTTTGAAAATTTTTGATCTGCTTCTTTTCAGAAGTAATTTAATAGTCTTTTTTTTTTTTTTGTAAACCTCAGACTATGGCTGATAAAGAGGGAAAAATATAAGATGCTTCGGGTCTGGCTTTTTCTTATTATTGGCTTGTGCTTGGATTATTAGTACTATTTTCAATTTGTGGCTTTTGGTAGGAATCTTTGTAAGCCACCTGTTAATTTTATGAGATTAAATTTCATTAAAATGGTTAACTCTGTGTAAGAGGAACATGTAGATTGTGATATATTGTAATACACTGAGTGGATAAGGGCACCTGTGGTGGACGCTTCGGGCTGTTCGTCAGGATCCATTTTCCTCTTCTTGGGCCCATAACCAAATACATTTCCCGGCCCCTCTTGTGGTTAGGCGTGGCTATGAGACCGAGTTCTAGCCAGTGGAAGGTGAGCTGAAACAATGTGTACCTCTTCTAGGCTGGGCCCATAAAAAACATTCGTAGGACTGATTCTCCATGTCCTATCCTTCTTCCGACTGGGAGAGGTGCAGATGGCCATGTTGACCTTGAGCAGAAGTTGGCAGAGTTTCATTAACCTGAGCGCCCAAGTGACTTGAGCTATTCTGCTGATCTGATCACCAAACGGCTACCTGAGCTAGAAATAAACGTCTGTTGTGCTGAGCCGTTGCATGTTTGATCGTTATTACTGCAGCCCAGCCTCCCTGAACTGAGGCAGTCTTTGCCACACCCTCAGCACTGTTGAACTCTCAGCCTTCATTCAGGAAGACTCACAGCCCCTGGGTGATACGGGACCGTCTGTCTATATCTGCACCAAGTGACAATACCTGTTGTCATTCTTATTTTAAGTGTTAGTGAGGCTTACTTTCTTATTGTTTAGATGAAAAGTCAATAGAAATAGAAGTTCTAATTTTTCTTCCTGCATCCTGGGATATGTTGCGTTTCACTTAGCAAACTATTACATTAAGAAACTTGACTCTGTGGGTTTCACGTTTCTTCGCTGGGTCAACGTTGTAATTGCTATAAAATGACAATGTAAGTAAGAGTTTGGCATTGTTAGGAATGCATTATTCTTAAGAACAGGGAAAGAGATCTGATTCTCATTCTATTGTCCTGGCAACAGAAATAAGAGCAGCATGAAATGTGACTTTCATTTATTTTTCATCGTTTATATGCCTTATATGGGATTTCGTGACTGACCCTCCTTATTCCATAGATCCATCAGTTGTTAATTTGCCATGTGCAAAGAGTTTCATTGTTGCTACCATTTTATTTCTTTTTTGCTTTTCTTTCTCTCTCTTTCTTTTTTTAATTGAGTGATGGGAAATAGAGCTACACATGAGTTCCAATCCCATTTGGTGTGAGACTGGGCAACTTGATCCAGTCCAGATCTGACTGTCTCTCACTGGGGTTAGTTTTTGCTTGTGAAAAAATGTTCTTCAATAAGCCCTATCCCCTGCCCTCCCACCCGTGGAATAAATCACAAATGCAGAAGAGAGCTGCTCTCCAGTTGATACACTGCCACTAAATAGCTTCATCCTGTTTTCCTGGCCCCTTCCCCACCTGCCCATCTTCATTTTATATGAATTGATATTAAGCAAATCTACAACCACCCAAAGTAGACGGCACTTTTAAAATGAGTAGGGCAGGCGGAATCTCTACACCCTGGTTGACAGAATTAAAACTGATGAGAAAGTAAAACATTACTTCAAATGTTTGCTTAAGGATGGGGAAGTTGGGCCCAACCCCTTTGTATTGCCAAATGTTACATGAAGCATCGTAAAATCAAATTCTCACATCTTGTTGTCCTCCCATTAGATCACATTAAACTCTGGCAGCGAGGCCAGCCCGCCTTGGTGGTTTTCTGATTTGTGGTTTGCACTTGGCTCTCCTCGCAAGCTTTAAAAATGATTTTATTTTGTGAACAGTCAGTGATAGTCAGACTCTAGAGTAAACTTGCCTGGGCCAACATTTGCAGTAATAACATTTCACATTATCAAGAGTTTCCTGAAGGACTGCAAAGAATGAAAACAAAGAGGAGCTTTTCTGGTAGTGGTTGTTTTTCTTCAGATGCTAGTAACCTCCCGCGTGGAGAGGCTGTGAATTTAGGCTTTGAAGAGCTCTTCACAAGCGTCTACAGTTCTATGCCTTTAAGGTGAAACTGGAGAACTGGAACAGATTTGCGTTTTCTTGTTCCCTGCCTTGCTGAATATGTAACTGATTGTCCCTTCTTCTTTTCTTGGGTGGTTTTTCTGATTATCTCTCTCTTTCAGTCTTCTTCTGGCTGGGAGGTGGAGGGTGCTGGGTGGGGGAAGGGAGGGAATGCTGGGTTTAGGTGAGTCCGTCTAAGGATTCCAAATAAGGACTTTCTCAGTGCTCTTCTAGTGTTTTCACCAAAAAATATGTCTGCTGCTTGTATGATAAAATGAAAAACCATCTTTAGAGTAAGGCGTACAACTGGTGTCCTACACCTGTCTGATGATGTTAGTCATGATGAAAATGTTGATTATGATTATAATAATTCATTAATTAAAAATAACAAATAAATGAGCTTAAGAAAGTTAAAATGAATGTCAGATAGGTACACACTACCTTGAAGTGTTTAAAGATTCAACTTCTTTTATATGTAGTTTTTTTATTGTTTATTTTAAAAATTGTGGCAAAATATACATAGCATAAAATTTTCCATTTTACCATTTTTAAGAGTACAGTTCAGTGGTATTAAGTACATTCACATGGTTGTGCAACAATCACCCCCATCCATCTCCAGAGCTATTTTTCATCTTGCAAAACTGAAGCTCTGTACCCATTAAACAATAACTTCCCATTCATCCCTCTCCTCAGCCCCTGGCAACCACCATTCTGCTTTCTGTCTCTATGAATTTGAGCTCTAAGTACCTCAGATGAGTGAGATCATACAGTATTTGTCCCTTTTTTGACTGGCTTATTTCACTTAGCATAATGTCTTCAAGCCTCATCCATGTTGTAACATGTGTCAGAATTTCCTTCTTTTTAAAGGCTGAACAATACTTCATTGTGTGTATATATATATATTATATATATATATATATATAATATATATATATATATATATATATATATAAATGCCATGTTTTGTTTATCTATTCATCCATCGATAGACACTTGGGTTTACAGACTCAATTTTTTCAACTGGGTTTGAATGGCAAGGATTGATCTTTTGGAGAGAACTGAATAGCCATCCAAATTATCTTGGTTTGAAATTCTTGTAAGCCAAGCTAGGTGAATAAAACTGTATCAGTCAGTTTACCAACATGTATTTACCAAATGTCGTTAAGTGACCTCTTTCTCTCTTGAAAAAATAGTCTTTTATTATTCCAAAGATATGTCATTGTAAAAAAAAAAAAAGACATACAGGAAAGTATGAAGGCAAATATAAAGGACACATAAAATTGTAGCCTGTTGGCTCTGTGAATATTTTGGGGTATGTTATATCAAAAATTATGTAAATCTAAATATTATAAGCATTGTAGATATAAATATAAATAGGGATTTTTGTAATTTTACAGAACTGGGAACAGGTTCACATGCTTGAAAACTGCTTTCCTCAAATAGCAATACATTGGGGACATAAATAAATTTAGTTTTATTTTTGTGGCTTTTAAATATTTTAAAGTCGTGGACCCTTCCCTCATAGGAATGCTGAGAATACTAATTTATAAAAAATGGAAGGTTTCTAGTTGAAGTGGGCAAGAGAATTCCAGTATTCACCATCTCAGGAACAACAGTTCCTCTATAGTGGTTTTTGAAGCACTCCTCAGAAGCTCTAAGACTCTGTCATAGGTTAAATTGTATCGCCCCCAAAGATGCTGAAGTCCTAACCCCCAGCACCTGTGAATGTGACCTTATTTGAAAATAAACTTTGCAGATGAGTAAGTTGAGATGAGGTCATTAGGATAGGTTCTAATCCAATATGACAAGTGTCCTTATAAAAAAGGAAAAGTTGAACACAGAGACAGAGAGACACACACGCATACACAGAGGACACCATGTGGAGATGAAGGCAGAGATCAGGGTGATGCATCTACAAGCCAAGGAACACCAAAGATTGCCAGCAACACAAGAAGCTAGGAGAGAAGCATGGAAGAGATTCTCCCTCCCAGCCCTCAGAAGGAACTAACCCTGCGGACACCTTTATCTAAGATTTCTAGTCTATAGAACCGTGAGACAATATATTTCTGTTGTTCTAAGTCACCTGGTTTCTGGTACTTTGCTGTGGCAACCCTGGGAAACTAATGCAGACTCCCCAAATCATGATTTGAAAACTACTGCTTTATACTATTATTTTAAAAGCCTGCAGGTGTTCCATTGTATGGACGAACATAATCTACTTAATCATTCCCTTATTAATGTACATGAATAGTGAGAGTGTCCCAATATTTTAAAGAATGATGCTGTGAACATCCTTTCATGTAAATCTTTGCATATTTGCCCTGTTGTTTTCCTCAAAATCATTTGCAGGAGGAGGAACTGTTGGGCTAAGTCATAGGAGCATTCAAAATTTTGATATTTACTGCCAACATGCTCTCTAGAAAGCTCATAATAATTTACTGTACTGTATTCTCTCCCTGTAGTGTCAGAGTATACACTGACAGAGTGTACACAATATACATCTCTCCACATCCTTACTGGGTATTGTCATTCTTTCTTTTTCAAAATCTGAATTTAACGTTAATTTTTAATCAAAGTAATATATTTAAATAAGTGAATGAATTTTAGAAGACTTACAACAAAACCCTGCAGTCCTGCCCACGTCCCTCTCCACTGCTGCCACACCTCAGTGGCACCACTACCAATTCTTAGAGCTTCTTCTGGTTTTCACATTTATATTTCTAAATAACATGCTTATGCTACTATTTTTTTTAAATTTTAGGTATTATCTACTGACTTCCTATTATGGAAGATACGGAATTAGCTTTCATATATGAACAATCCCTCCCCTCACCCCATTCTCCCAAACAGGTTATATCACAATTTTGGCTAAATCAATATTCAGAGTTTACATTTTACATTATTGTGATGATATATATTATTTGCAGCTGAGTCATATAGTGTACTATAATTCAACTATTTTTCTTAAATAACTCTCCCTCCCCAGAGTTAATAGTTAACTATATTTTTTCTTTGCTTAATTTTCTAGATTCCTATTACTAATGCACATGAAAACTCTGCCTGAAGTCTCCATCTCTTCTCAAAACATTCTAATACTGTTCTATCAGTTTCTTCTTTTCTTTTTCTTGGAATTATCCTTCCTGTAGCCATTCAACCTCCTACCTTTACTCTCTAGATCTGCTGCACATCTGTCAGCCTAGATTTTTTTTTTTCACCGTATTTCTGGGGCTCTCCTTTGCCTTTCTCCTGTGTTGAATCGTCTGTTTCCTGGATCATATGTCTTCCTGTTTCTTGATTTGCAGCCTTGCAGTAGAATAGTTTCTACTGAAGAGTTACAAGAGTGGCGGAACCCTTCACTTTAGTGGGAATGCTCTTTATGATTCATCTAAGGCATCATGTAAGTTTCTGGTAGTATCTTCTATCAAGTTGTGTAAGAAAACTTTTCTTATCAGGAATAATTGATAATTTTAGCAAATGTCTTTTCATATGTACTGAGAGAATGATACAAGTTTTCTCTTTTAAGCTCTTAGTGTAGTGAATTACAGTAAAAGACAGGCAAATGTTAAACTATCCTAACATTTCTGTGAAAAAGACTACTAATCCATGACGTAATTCTCTTAATGTAGTGTTGAGTTAAATTTCCTAGTATTTTATTTGGCATTTTTGCCTCTATTTGTCTTTGGGTTTCTTGTTTTGTTTGTGGGTGGTTTTTTCCCCTCTATTTTTATCTGCTTATGATTCAGTGTTATACTATATTTGTAGAATGAACTGAAAACTTTCCATCTCTTTTTATGTTCTTTAACAGTGTAAATAATACAGGAATTATCTGTTCTTTGCAGGTTTAATACAATGTGCCCAGAAGATTGTCTGGGCATTGTGCCCTTTTTAGGGTTTTTATTTCCTCTTAAATTTCTTTTATAATCTTTTCAGGATTTCAGTTCCTTTATGAGTCAATTTTGGTTACTCAGTTTTTCCTACAGAATAATTGATTTCAACTAATCTTCAAATTTGTTTGGTATAAATTTTTATTTGATTTGCTTATAATTAATATCTTTTCCCACATCTTTCTTTCTCAATCCTAAGGTTAATTATATGTCTTCCTTCTTTTATCATTATCACATTTGACAAAGTCTGTTTATTTAATTGCTCTGGAACTAGCTTTTCATTTGATTAGTCATCTACTTATTTTTGTTTATTACTTTCATATATATTAATTTATTTTTTAGTTATTCAATTATTTGTTCTTCCCCCACACTCCCACCCCCCATCTTTCTCTCTCTAGCTTCTTGAGTTGGTACTTAGTTCATTTAGTCTCAGGATCTTCCCCCTACTCCAAAATATAGGTTTTGATCTGTACACTATTTGCATAATTGGTAGATTCTGCAAATGTATCAATGTAATTTATGCCAACATCAATATAAATGTTCTTCTTAATTATTTTTATCTTCTTCCTGTTTTTTCTGATATTAATACTATACAGAATTATTTTTCTAGTATTTATCTTTCTAGTTCTTTGCAGTAAAATTTTCTGTGTCATATTATTTTATAAATATCTATTATAATCATCATATAGCTGATTCCTGCCTCCTGTCTCTTCACTCTGAGTTTTGCTGTATTTTTATATTATGATTAATGATATGTTTGGATTTATTTTTTCTATTATATTTACTATGCATTTTTTTCTTTTTCTTTCTGATTTCCTGCCATTGGCTTCCAGCATCCAGTGTTGGTGATGAGAAAATGGATACGAATCTGATTCTTATTTCTTTGTGAGCAACTCCTTATTCTACTCTGGCCATTTTTAGGATTTGTTCTTTACGCTTGGAGTTCTGAAATTTCACCAGAATGTATTTAGGTATTTTTTTTCTTCATTACTTCTAAAACTTTAAAATCTATGATTTCATTACTTTGGGTAATTTTCTTCTTTTATTTTTAATAACTTAATTATTTCCATTCTTTCTTTCTTCTGGAATTCCTATTTGACAAGTGTTAGAACTCCTACATCTATTTTCCATGTCTCCATTTTTTTCTGCTCGTGTATAGTACAGTGCTATAGCACTGTGTTTTGGGATAAACTTTCATTTCAATCTTCCAGCTAAAATATTTGATGTTTCTCTATGTCCATACTCCTATTCAGTCTATATATTATTTAAATGAATCGTTACATCTTAAATTTCCAATTATTTCTAAAATAATTTCATATTATTTTTCATACATCTTTTATTGATGCAATATTTTCAAATCACTCTGAGAATATATACATATTCTGATATACATGTGTATATATACATATATATGCATTACAGAAAAGTTTTCTGATGTCTCCTTGAGGCAAGCAGGCATTCAGCAGTAGCAGTTTCTGCATCTCCCCTGGTGAGGAAGTCCACATTGCTGAGCCGAGCATCACTTCCACCTCTGCTATTGGGACCAGTCAAGCCCTAGGGTAGCCAGGGAAAGAGCCTGACTGAAATTCACAGAACAGGTTTCATCCCCCTGACTAGGTAGGCTTCTCCTCTGTAGGTTCCCATTGAATGTTTGGTGAACATTCAGTGGAACACAGATATTGTTCCATTCTCTGCCATTTTGAGGAGTCTACCCATAGGCCTTTTCTCCAGATCTTTTCATAACAAATTCTCTAATTTTGTTCCTTTTCCATCCATGACCATCTGGCCAAACCATATTCTTTTGCCTATGAATGGCTGAAGAATCCATACCTCTCTCTAGCTCTCCTTCAGGCAAAGTGAAGAACTAGGTACACAGCTTAAAGTTTTGCCTGTTGAAATCCTGTTGATCTGTCAGGGCTGTCTCAAACATCATTTCCTCTAGTTAGGCTTTAAGTATACCTCCAGAAGGAGATGATTCCTTCCTTCTTTAAAATTCCTTCACGTTTTGTACTTTTCTCATGATACTCCTCTTACTTCACCTGACATTATTGTAATATTTGTACATCACTAATCACCTTCTTCTACAGTACAAAGATCTTGGGAATAGGGATCATTTCTTAGTCACCTTTATATCTCATGTAATACTAATAAAGTATTTTATTTTATTTTATTTTAATTTTTATTTTGGCCACACTGCTTGGCTTGGGGGATCTTAGTTCCCTGACCAGGGTTTGAACCCGGGCCCTCAGCAGTGAGAGCGTGGGGTACTAACCACTGGACCGCCAGGGAATTCCCACTGGTAATGTATTTTAGACTTGTATGCCCAATAAATATTTGTTGACCGATTGAAATACATCCAGTAACACTCTAGTAGATATTGTGCTAAATATCAAGATGAATATGGATGGTACACTTTAAGGAGTTTGTAGACTGCTCAAATTGAAGAATATCTCAGTGCTGTACCTTCAAAGAGGACAAAGTTTATAATATTTTAAATGGGGCTGCAATTAGTGAGTTGCATTCTTCACAACTTACTGGGGCAAGATCAATAGAAGTGTGGGGATAAGTAAATGAACTTATTTCCTTCAAGCTTATTTTTCATGAATAAGACTTTGCTGTAGGAAGTAGTTGAACCATAAGAAAGTTAATAAAATAGTCACAAATTTGCTTTACTTTCTAGCCAGTCCTAGCTTAAACATGGTGAAAAAGAAGCTTTTTGGATATATTAGTCATGATAGGATGTACTCTGTCTTCGCAGTTCCTGCAGTACATGCAACTTCCCGGTGTGTGTTATTCTCAAGTTCCATGACAATTAACTGGCGACATCCCTCCCCAGTTCCCCTTCCTCCTTCTGATGGAAGAGACTCCTGATTGATTTTGACTCCATTTTGGGGCCATCTTCAACTGAGTTAGCTGTTGACTTGACAGTCACAGGGTTTTTCTTCTGCCATATTCTATTAAGAAGGGAAAATGGGTGGAGAATAAACATATTGTGCCATATTCTATTCAGCTACTGGTTGTGCTTTGGGAAATGTAGGAAGCCAAGAAGGAAAGGGAGAGGTACAGTCTGTGGTGACTTTGAATCCACCAGATTGTGGGTATATAAATTTCTCCTGTCTCTGCCTGAGTGAGACGGATGTTTTGCAGGTTCACAGAAGATGATCTTCTCTCTATGAAAACATGGATGTCAAGTGTTATATTCAGACATGAGCTATGACTGGCCTCTGTTGTTCCCGAACTAGGAAAATGGGTGCCAGTGGAAAAATCAACAAGTCGAGCTGCCACTGAGGAAAGCAGTTCAGGGAGATTTTGTTTTACCCTCTGCCAACCTCAGTTCACCAATGTGCAGACTACATATGTTTAGAATTAACAAGTAACGTTTTATCCTTCATTTCCCCATTGCCCATTCCCCCACTCTTGAGGTTGCTTATCCAAAATGGAACTAAGCTTCCAGGCTCCTTGAAGGTCACCCATCTCTTAATACAGGTGCAGTGGAAACAGCTCCCTCCCAGCTTAGCTCTTCCAACTGACCGCCTTGCTTACTGAGCTCTCATTAGGTCTGGAGCTGTTTTATTTTCCTAGTTCTCCGGAGGGCTAACGAGCTTTTAAGAAACACCTGCAGCAAGTACAGATTCTACACAGCCACCTAAGTTTTCAGAGAATGTTTTCAAGAGTAGTGTGTGTGGGGTCGGGGTGGGGCCAATTCCTTGCCCGGATAAATGGAATCGCGACTACGAGCGAAGTTAATCCAGCATCCACATTCACTTTTTTTTTTTTAACTGATATACCTAAGCTCTAATGCCTTCATTTCCCCTTCATTTACAACAGCAAAGCCTCCTTGACCAGAAAAATAAATGTGTAGTTGGCAAGAGCTGAATAGAGTTCTGCTTAAATGATTTTTAATTTATGTTAAAATGCTAAGAGTAGTTTTCCAGGTCCCCATTGAATACCTCACAAAATGAAGTTTTTCATAGCCTACCTTTAAAAAAGGAACTAAAAGATTTAAAAACATTCCCTTTAATTTTAGCTGCCCCAACTCTATCTTTTATTCTTGCCCTACTGGGATCCAGCAGCTAGTTCGGAGTTTATACTTAGTTGGTCTTAGAACCCTGGTCTGGAAGTCAGAGACCTGTTTTCCATTCTTGCCTCCAAAACAAAAAGTGGTGTTAGTCTGAGCTTATCACACTGCCCTTTTGCTTGTCTTCTTATAAACTGAACAGTGACTTTATGTAAAGAATCATAATCATGTCATTGGAAAATAGCGTTTCTGCTGGGTTTTTTTACATTTGTAACATGTATTCTTTTTTTTTTTTTTTTTTTTTCTGATTGGTATCTTCTTGGAAAGAAACCGTGAAATAATTGACCATCTAAACTGTGAACTCTTTACACTCTTGATTATTATGGCCTAATTTTTAAACCACTGCCACTTGACATACATCTAGCTTAAAGTTTTAACAATGTTTATTGAACAAATATATAGTCATGGTGATGTACCCCAGGAGATAAGTGCTTAAAAAATAAGAATTATCTCAAAAAGAGCCATGTACCACAATGTTCATTGCAGCACTATTTACAATAGCTAGGACATGGAACCAACCTAAATGTCCATCGACAGATGAATGGATAAAGAAGATGTGGCACATATATACAATGGAATATTACTCAGCCGTAAAAAGAAACGAAATTGAGTTATTTGTAGTGAGGTGGATGGACCTAGAGTCTGTCATACAGAGTAAAGTAAATCAGAAAGAGAAAAACAAATACCATTATGCTAACATATATATATGAAATCTAAACAAACAAAAAAAATGGTTCCGATGAATCTAGGGGCAGGACAAGAATAAAGATGCAGACATAGAGAATGCACTTGAGGACATGGGGAGGGAGAAGGATAAGCTGGGACGAAGTGAGAGAGTGGCATGGACATATATACACTACCAAATGTAAAATAGATAGCTGGTGGGAAGCAGCTGCATAGCACAGGGAGATCCGCTAGGTGCTTTGTGACCACCTGGAGGGGTGGGATAGGGAGGGTGGGAGGGAGACGCAAGAGGGAGAGGATATGGGGACATATGTATACATATAGCTGATTCACTTTGTTATACAGCAGAAACTAACACAACATGGTAAAGCAATTATACTCCAATAAAGATGTTAAAAAAAGAAGAATTATCTTAAATGTTGAAACAGTTTAAAAATGTGCTATTTGAAAGAAAATTAATGAGGCAGTCTCCAAATAAATAGAGATACCTTTTAAAATGATCTTTACAGTGATGCCACTTCATGACTTAGGACAATAGTTGTTAATTATTATTCTTCACTGAGGTGGTTAGTCATCCAATGCATTTTTACTTTTTTAAAAAATCATTTAAATTTTTTAAAATTTAGGTTTTTGCCTATAACTATGCTAAGTTCCACAGGAGACATTAAAGACATGTAAGGTTCTTATCCTCATGCAGTGTATAGTTTAGTGTATGGCGCAAGATCAATGTGTTGGGGCGGGGGGTATAACACAAATGATCAGCATTAAATGAGACACACTGATTCTTTTTTTTTAAAAAATGTTTTATTTTATATTGAAGCAGAATTGATTAACAATGTTGTGTTAGTTTCAGGTGTATAGCAAAGTGATTCAGTTATGCATATACATGTATCTATTCTTTTTCAAATTCTTTTCCCATTTAGGTTATTGCAGAATATTTAGCGGAGTTCCCCGTGCTATACAGTAGGTCCTTGTTGGTTATCTATTTTATTTTATTATTTTTTAGGTAAACATTTATAGGGCCTTTGTTGAACACCTATTAAGTCTCTAAGTGCAAAGATAATCAAGAAACATAGTTTCCAGTTTAGAGAAATTGCTCATGTGAATGGGAGCTGTGAGTAGCTGAGGACATCTCTAATTGTTCAGATAGTGTTAACTAGTCCTTCTTATTTGGGAGCTTTATAGACTATTGCTGCAGCCACAAGGTGGAGACCCCTAACTTGCTTCTGGCTTTTATTTTTTTGGACGCACCTCGCAGCTTGTGGAATCTTAGTTCCCCAACCAAGGTTTGAACCCGGTCTCTCTGCAGTGAGGGCCCAGAGTTCTAACCACTGGACCGCCAGAGAATTCCCTGGTTATCTATTTTAAATATAGCAGTGCGTACATGTCAATCCCAAACTCCCAGAGGCACGCTGATTCTAAATGCAAGCAGCTCAGAGAAAAAAGACAACATGGAAATGTAAACGATCATGAAAATTTAAGACTTAAGCTAGGTAAAAGAGGAGAGATGGGGCATTTGGGGATGCGAAAACAATGTAGAAGACAAAAGGGAGGTGCCTCGATAGCTTGATATTCAATTCTCTACTAGGCATGTCCACCTAGATGGCTCCAGTCTAAAAACCAAACCAAATTGAACTTACCATCTTCTCTCCGAAACTCTCTCTCCTTTTGTGTTCCAGAATCCAGCAGGTGACACCAGTAACTACCCAGTTTCTTAGACTAGAAAACCGGGAGGGATCCTAAATTCTCTCCTGTCCCTTTCCTCCTGCTTCAATTCTATCCTTCTCTCTCTGTTCTGGGGCTGTCTTTTGAGAGCCCCCAGGAAGCTCACTGCCACAGACCTGAGATCAGCTCCATATTGTCACTGACCGTGCACCCTCCCCCTCATTTCAATTCCTCTCTTTCATTAATTCCCTTTCAGAGATGTGTCCTTGAATTTCTAATCTTGGCCGAATGTTTTCAAATCAGTGAATAGTTCTCGATTGACTACCCAGCTCTATCCAGCTCTTCCCTGAGTTAAAGCTTCTGGCTTAGTTTCCTAGTGTCCCCACGTGGCAGTCCATCTCCACCCAGCCCAACTAGCTGTGACATCAGACTCTGGCTATGGTTCCGGCTTTCCTGATCCCCTCTTGTCCATTACTACTCTGTCTACCTTAGTTTGGGTGTTCATAATCTTTAGCCTGGTATGGTGGATTGAGTTAATAAATTTGGTGAATATTTACTCTCCCCTTCCTCACCCTGTGGGTGGAGAAATCCTACTGTGCCCTAGAGACACTGAGCTTGGCCATGCAACTTTGGCTAGCGTAATGTGGGCAGAAGGGAGAGTGTGCTAGCTCTGAGCAGAGGCTTCAGGAGACGTTGCATGTTTCTGCCCACCAGTCTGTACTCCTGCCATCCGTCCATAGGAGAGCGTGGTGTAGAGAAGCCGTTGCTCCTTCATCCTGGGTCCTGAAATGAAAGACCCATGGAGCACATGCGAATCCACCTGGAGCCTGCAACCAAGCCCAGCTGAGTTAAAATCAACCCACAGTTGACCCACAGACCCAATGAGTAAAAAATAAATGTTTGTGGTTATAAGACACCAAAGTTTTGGAGGAAATGAATATTTGTTTTTGTAAGCCACTGAGATTTTGGATTGTTTATTACTGTGGTAAAACCTGACACATATGTCTGAATGTTTGCAAAACCTCCTCTCTAATCTTCCACTCTCTGGTCATATCTTCCTCCCACCTACCCTTCACATTGGATTAAATAAAAATTCTTCAGTAGCTCCCATGTCCTGCAGGATAAACATCCAAGATGGAGTAAAAGACTTACCTGCCCAGGCTCACCTCCCACTTTTCTCTGTCTGGCATTTTAAACTCTAGCCATGCCTCACGACCTAATGTTCCAGTGATTTCACATATTTGAATTGTATTTGTCTCTCTGTGTTCT
Source organism: Balaenoptera ricei (assembly GCF_028023285.1). Lineage (NCBI taxonomy): Eukaryota > Metazoa > Chordata > Mammalia > Artiodactyla > Balaenopteridae > Balaenoptera > Balaenoptera ricei. The sequence goes on along the minus strand of NC_082643.1, from coordinate 28,504,027 downwards.
CTTTTGCAAATGCTGTCAATTCTGAGCCAAATACCTCTCCCTGACCCTGCTCCTTCTACTACCCCCACCCCCAATCCAACATTTTCACCTGCAAAGCCCTTATAAGTTTTCAGTGTTGCCACCTTCTGGGTACCTTCCCTGGCTTCTCGAAACTCTCAAAACAATTAGTACAGTTCCATGATAGCATACTTTGTTTCAAAATAGATTATTTTTATATATCTCTTTCAGTTAGATTGTGAACAATTTGCTGATAGGAAGTTTCTCTTTTCATCTTTTTACTCTCAGGACTTAGCAATAAATGAAGCAATGAATGTTTAGTTGATTTTGAAGTTGAATCTGCATAATGTCTCTCTCATCTGGTTGAACCACTTACGCTGAATGTATAGCATGAATTTGATCACCCCATCTTTCTCACCAGGATGCTACTTCTCAAACTACACTTGAAACATCGAATGAACACTCTCACGTACCCAGTGACCAGGTCAAGAAATACAGCATCCCTAGCACCCTCCTTCTCCTCCTGATCACTACAACCTCTTGGCAGAGATAAGCACTGTTCTGACTTCTAACACCATAGATTTGTTTTGCCTAATTTTTTTTTTTATAAATTTATTTATTTATGTACTTTATTTTTGGCTGCCCCGGGTCTTTGTTGCTGTGTGTGGGCTTTCTCTAGTTGCGGCGAGCGGGGGCTACTCTTCGTTGAGGTGTGCGGGCTTCTCATCACGGTGGTTTCTCTTCTTGCAGAGTATGGGCTCTAGGCACGCGGGCTTCAGTAGTTGTGGCTCGCGGGCTCTAGGCGCGTGGGCTTCAGTAGTTGTGGCGCACGGGCTTAGTTGCTCCGCGGCATGTGGGATCTTCCCAGACCAGGACTCGAGCCCATGTCCCTTGCATTGGCAGGCGGATTCTTAACCACTGCACCACCACGGAAGTCCCTGTTTTGCCTATTTTAAAACAATACCTGGGGGCTTCTCTGGTGGCACGGTGGTTGAGAAGCTGCCTGCCAATGCGGGGGACACGGGTTCGAGCCCTGGTCTGGGAAGATCCCACATGCCGTGGAGCAACTGGGCCCGTGAGCCACAACTACTGAGCCTGCGCGTCTGGAGCCTGTGCTCCGCAACAAGAGAGGCCGCGACAGTGAGAGGCCCGCGCACCGCGATGAAGAGTGGCCCCCACTTGCCGCAACTAGAGAAAGCCCTCACACAGAAACGAAGACCCAACACAGCCAAAAATAAATAAATAAAATGTAGCATTTCAGTTAGCTAATCTACGAAAACACCTTTTAAAAAAAAAACAAAAACAATACCTGAATGGAATCACAGGTGCACTTTTGTGTCTGGCTTCTTTTGGTCAACATTATAATTTGTGAGATTCCTTCAAGCTATCGTGAACAGCAGTAGTTCATTTTCACTGCTGCTTAGCACTCCTTGGCATAAATATAACACAGTTTATTTATCCATTCCCCTGTCAATAGATATGTAGTTTGTTTCCAGTTTTTGACTCATGAAAAAGGTATTATGAATATTTTTATTTGTGTCTTTTTGCTGTACATATAGGAATTTCTATTGAGTATAAAGTAAGAGTGGAATTTCTGAGCCACAGAGTATGTGTACATTCACTTTTGGCAGATACTTCTAGACTCTTCTTCAACGTGATTGTACCAATTTGTGTCCCCATCAGTGGTGCATGAGAGTTCTTATTTTGCATCCTCACCAACTCCTGATATTGTCAGTCTTTTTAATTTTAGTAATTCAGGTGGACATGCTTTGGCTTTAATTTGCCTTTCCCTGATGACTAATGACATTGAACACTTAAAAATAGTTTATTTACCGTTTGGATATCTTTTGTGAAATCCCATTTTTCTATCAGATTGTCTTTTTCTTATCTATTTATAAGAATTCTCTGAAGTCAATTTGCTAATCTTTTATACTGTGTTTTGCTTCTATCTTCCCAAGAGAGATTGGCTTGTAATTTTCTTTTTTTTTTTTTGTTATATCGTTGTCAGGTTTTGAGTAAAGGTTATTCTGATCTCATAAAATGAGTTGAAAAATGTTCTTTATTCTCTGGAAAAGTTTATTTTTAATTTATTTTATTGAAGTATAGTTGATTTACAAGGTTGTGTTAATTTCTGCTGTACAGCAAAGTGATTCAGTTATACATATATATATATATATACACATACATTCTTTTTCATATTCTTTTCCATTATGGTTTATCACAGGATATTGAATATACTTCCCTGTGCTATACAGTAAGACCTTGTTGTTTAGCAATTCTATATATATGGGAAAATTTATTGTGAGAGAGGTGTTATTTCTAATTTCTTCTCTAAGAGTCAGTATACATAGTGCTTAAGCTTATGGACCCTGGAATCAGACTACTAAGATTGAATCTTGGCTTTCTGCTTTCTTATCATGTTGACCTTGGGGAATTTATATAACCAATTTGTTCCTCAGCTTTCCCATGTATAAAATGGTGATAATAAAAGTATCAACTTTATAAAATTATTGTCAGGACCATATGAGTTTTACATGTAAAGATCTTAGTACTGTGCTTGGCCTGTAGTAGGAGTTTAATAATTATCGCTATTATATTTATCCATTAAATCAATGCTTTTGCTTATGGTGTAGTCGTTTATAGAAGCTGAAGCTGTCTTCTCTTTATGGTGTTGGTTCAACAATAAACCTTACGTGGGTTGAGGATGTAAGTAGAACCTTCTACTAAATGGGATGCCAACAATCCGATTTTTCTTCACACTTGGCTTTTTCTAGGGCATACTTTTCCTCTCCTTTTTCTCTATTTTGTAAAATGTCAGGGAAGAGACATCAGAAGCTTTCTGTAGAAATAGTACCCAGAGAAAGACATGGATCTTAGTCACGGTACTTGCGGCAGTGTCATAGGTGAGTGTGGGTCCACATGGCAAATATTCCAGTGGTTAGAAGGGAGTCAGGACTTTTGATTTTCACTGCCTGGGTAACTGACCTCAGAGATCCTCGGTTTTTCTTTTTAACAAAAGGAAGCCCAGCCTTCCCAGGGTGTGGTTTGAATTCCTGATTTGGTGGTTGTTAGGGGCTCTGAAAGTACTGTGGAGCTTTAGGGCAAAGATAGAGTCATTACTATGCAAATCTTTTTTTTTTTTTTTCCTTTCAGCCTTTGTGCCACTAAAACACCACTTAAGTGGGATGTCTGTTTTCATCTGGCTTAGAGCTGAGGTTTAAGATACATGGCTCTCTGATTAACTCTGAAACTATTAGCACCACATCTTCATCAGAAAAACCACAGAAATTAGGGTTAAATGTGTCCCCCTGTGACTTTTCTCTTTTTCCAGCTTTACTGGTTTCTCTTTGCTTCCACTATGTCTTCTCTCTGCTTTTTATTTGGGAACAAATTATCTATTCCAGACCTCCACACATAGTCTTCCTTTTGCACAGTTTCTGACCTACGGTAAGTATCTCATGCAAGCAGTGTTCTTCTCATCGTTTCCTTCTGAGCAATGAAAAAACAGAAAGATAACAACAAAAACTGCTGTGGACTCCTATTGTTTACAAGTTTCTGGTCTCTTGAAGAGAATCGTTCCCCTCTACACAGTCAATGCAGCGACAGAAATCTCTGCCATTTCAAAAACTAATTTTTATAATTTTGTGCTTTCACTTAACCTCATCTTTTATAGCACAGATCACATACACCTTACTAGTGATGTGATTCTGATGTCAGAACAAGATGACGGATTTCCTTTGCATTTTGTATATCTCCCAATTGTAATATTTCTAACTGTCACAGATATGAATTTCAACTCAAAATCCTAGATGTGCAAGCAATGTTATATTATTTTTAATTACTAATTTTTATCTTCTTGCAATCAAATCATTGTTTTTCTTTCCCCTCTTCCAGGGGTTTCATCTAAGATTGAACGTGATAGAGACAGAATTGGTGGCCCTCATTCTTCATCTTTCCCTTGTCATGTAACTTTGTGTTGCCCTTGACTGTGGGACTCGCTTTAGTCAGTGGGATATTAGCAAGCGTGATGTGATCAAAGGCTTGAAACATGTATGTAGAGTTGGGTTTACTCACTCTTGAGTCTTCACTGTCACCGTGAGAAGGAAAAGCCTGAACTAGCCCACCAGCCCCAGGAAAAGTGTGAGAACATATTAAGCAGAATTTACCCCCAGTCACACCAGCCTAGATCAGCAAGTTCCCAGCTGACCTGCAAACACATAAGCTAACTCAATGGTTATTATTTTAAACCACTGAGTTTTGGGATAGTTTGTTATGCAGCATTTTTCCAGCAAGAGCTAACTGATATATTATATAAATTACAGTCAAGAGAGTGGCATCTTAGTAAGATTCTTTGATACATCCTTGTTCCCATCTGCTCTTTGATCATCAGTGCATTGCAATCATGGTCATGTTTTTCTCATATTGACCCAATTATCTCTGGAGTCCAGCTCTCCTGTCTCTCAGCAACTACTGTGATTTTCCCGTGCTTTGCCAGCCTTAGTTACTCTGTGCTATGTTGAGGCAACTCTGAAGGACATGTTGCTTCTCTGGGCTCCACACAAGGACTGAGGCACAGTTTCCTCTGATATTTCACCCCCTAACCTATCTGAGGCTTCTGTTATTGCCTCTTCCTCCCCCAAGACTCAGCCCAGGGTTGGTAGAGGTGGAGGGTGAGGAATAGGGCTCTCTATCAGAGAAACAACCAAAGTCTAATGTCTGTCACTTCAACTCTTTTCTACTTCATCCCTCAAACCTCTTATCTTTCCTGGGGCAAAAAAACGAATTCTGACTCATTATGCATTCTTCTGAATCTGTTGTTCATGAGGTAAAATTTAGGCCTTTAGTTCTTAAAAGCTTTCACTTAGAAGTCTAGAAACTTGACATTTTTGTTTGTTTGTTTGTTTTCTTAATGCAAATAGTATGCAATGTTTTCTTAATGTCTTATGGTAAAGTCTTATTGCCTGAATGGCAGAGGGTTATAGGGTAAAAGAGAATTCGGAGGGAGAAAAACAGTGTATGTTAATATAGAAAAATATTATCCTCTAACACATTCTGTTATCAATAAAAAGTAGACTTGCTAATGACCTGTATCTCCAGCCTCAGGGAGTTTTACATATATTCACAAACTCATACTAATCCGTAGAATGATATATAAATGCTAGTTACTGTTATCTGTTCTACGGTTCAAGTTTATTTGTAAGAATGGTAGTCTCTTCTATGATGCTCCTCCTAAGGGACACATACAAAATATTTTCATTATCTGCACATGATTATGTGTACTTAAAATAGACCATCCCCTTTGTGCGGCTATTACCAAGCTAATACTTTGTTATGGATACTAATCTTTTTCTTCTGTTCTGTTCTCTCTATTGATATATAACCTTTTCCTTCTATGTGTGTGCCCTACTTACATTTTAAAAATATTTTGATTACATAAGTATTACATGAGTACATTCTCCTTTTTAAAAATTTAAGACATTATAGATAAAACTAAGATCCCCTTTGATCAGCACTTTCAATTTGGAATGGATCTTTTTCAGATTTTTAAAAACATTTTTTATAAATGTGTATGCCCTTGTGAAATTCACAATATTGTTTTTGTGTGTTTGCATGTGTTTTTATCATAAATGGTATCATACTGTATGATAACTTCTATAACTTGCTAATTTTACTCAACAATATGAATTTGATATTCGTCCATATTAATACATGAAGATCATGTTTATTTCATGTAGTCTATAATATTTCATTGTATATATATATATATATATTTGATATTTTATTTACTGTTTAATGTAGAGGCCAAATGTGCAGATTGTCTGGATTCAAATGCAGGCTCTACCACCTTGTATGACCTTAGGAAAATTATTTAATCACTGTGTGCTTCAGTTTCCTCATCTATAAAATGGAGGTAATAGTTCCTGTATCATTGTTACTATAAGTAAGCAGTCAATGATCTTTTAAAGAAATGAAAAAATCAAGAAAATTGTCTTTCATTTTTACCCCCACATTTACTATTTCTGATGCTGATTACTCCTTTGTTTATTTACAAATTTTTATTAGGTATCATTTTCTTCCCATTTGAGGAACAGATTTCCTTCTAGTGCAAGTGTGCTGGTGATGTATTTTCTAAGCTCTTATTTGTCTGAAAAGTCTATTTTGCCTTCATTTTTGAAATATATTTTTGCTAGGTATAGAATTCTAGATTGACATTTTTGTTTTTTACATATATACTTTAAATATGTCACTTCACTGTTTTCTAACTTTGTAGTTTCTGGCAAGAAGTTTGTTAAAATTCTTATCTTTGTAACTTTGTATGTAATATGTTCTTTTTTCTTGTTTCATTTCAGATTTTCTCTTTATCACTGTTTTTCAATAATACTAATATGATATTGTTTGGTGTGGTTTTCTTCATGTTTATTTTGTTTGATGTTTGTTGAGCTTCTTGGATTTTTGTGTTTATAATTTTTATCAAATTTGAAAAATATTCATCTAATAGTTCTTCAAATATTTTCTCTGCCTTTGCATTGCTTCACATCCCCTCCTACTAAGACTATAGTTATTTGTATATTGGTCTGCTTGATATTGTCCTACTAGTCACTGAGGCTCTGTTCATTAAAAATTTTTTTCTCTTTGTGCATTCTTTTGGGTAGTTTCTCTATTTTTGTTCACTAATCTTTTTGCCTTTGTGTTTTATTTTCCATCTCCAACAGTTCCATTTGGGTTATTTTTATATCTTTCATTCTTCTCATTATATTTATTTTTCCTTTAAATCTTTGAGTATGTTTGTAATATTAATAATTGGTGTTTTAAAGTCAATGTCTGGGAATTCCCTGGCAGTCCAGTGGTTAGGACTTTGCAGTTCCACTGCAGGGGACATGGGTTCTTCAATCCCTGGTTTGGGAACTAAGATTCCACAAGCTGCACAGCACAGCCAAAAAAATTAAATAAATAAATAAATAAATAAATAGATAACTAACTAAATAAATAAATACAATACAATACAATACAATAAAATACAATAAAATAAAATAGATAACTCAATGTCTGATAATTGTGTCATATTCATCAGTTCCTTTTCTATTTTTAATCTATGGATTTTTCTCCTGACTATGTAATGACATTTTCATACTTCTTTGTGGGCCTGATTATTTTCTTATTGGATTCCACACACTAAAATTTACATTGTTGAGCTCCTGATTTTGTTGTCTTCCTTTAACAAGCATTGTACTTTGTTCCAGCAAGCAGTGAAGTTATGCAGTGCTGTTTGCTCTTTTTGGTTCTTTTAGATTTGCTAAGGTCGGTTTAGAAGAATCTTTACTCTAGTGCTAGTTTAGCCCCAGTATAAAGTCTGATCTTTCTGAGGTCCCTACTAAATGCTCTTCATATCATGAAGTTTCTCTGCTCTGACTGTTGAACTAGCTCCATTCCGGGAATGCTTCAGCCCACTGCTTTTCTACTTCCAGCCTCAAGGAGTTTTATCCCATGGATGTGGAGATTGGTATTCTGCCAAATGCTCCAGAGCAGGGGTTCCTAACCCCTGGGCCTGTTAGGATCCAGGCCGCACAGCAGGAGGTGAGCGGCAGGTGAGCCAGTGAAGGTGCATCTGCTGCTCCCCATTGCTTGCATTACCGCCTGAACAATTCCCCCTCCCCCCAGTCTGTGGAGAAATTGTCTTCCATGATACCTGGTCCCTGGTGCCAAAAAGGTTGGGGACCACTGCTCCAGAGGACTATTTGCAGATCTTTAGAACTGTCTCTTTACAGTTGCCTTGCCTCCGGTACTCTGCTCTGTAAGTTCTAGTCACCTTGACCTCCCTGAACTATAATCTCTGTCCTCTTAACTCTGTTAAGGTACTGAAGATACTGGGGTGTGTATAGTCCCCTCCTTGAACTGCCTAGAAACTGCCACATGGCAGAAAGCCAAGAAAATCATACGGCTTATCTTATTTGCTTCCGTCTTCCCAAGGAGCATAGGCCAATGCTGCCTGTTTCCCAATGTCTGAAAAGAGTTGTTTTATATATTTTGTCCAGTTTTCTTGTTATTTTCTGTGGGAGGGTAATTCTCATAACCCTTCCATGATATTTTTGTTTTCTATTAACCACATTTAAAAATTATATTGTTCTTTCCTTCTTTTGAAGCAATTAAGTTTTCTTTGTTCCATAATTTTATTATATTGGTCTTCTAGTGGTTACCCTTGAATTTAGAGTTCTTTCAACAAGGATCTTGGATCAGGGTTACCACATACACTGAACAGGCTGTGCACTTAATGACTCTAAGGAAAACCATTTACATGTACTTGTGTAACATTACAGCTGGTATACGTTAGGATCTTTTTATATGTGATCATATTTTTATTTTTTTCCTTACTGTTGAATGATAGTTTTTCTGGATATAGAATTTTATGTTCAAAATTATCTCTCTTCAGATATTTAAAGATATCACTCCATTAAAAAAAATAGTCTCCTATGTTACTTTTGAGATGTGGGTATAAATCTGATTTTCCTTCCATTTCAGATTATCTGTGTTTCTGGTAGCTTTTAGTATTTTCTATTTATCCTTGATATTCTAGAATTTCAGTGCCGGTACTCAAAGTATAGATTTTAAAACACTTGTTTTGGGGCTTCCCTGGTGGCGCAGTGGTTGAGAATCTGCTTGCCAATGCAGGGGACACAGGTTCGAGCCCTGGTCTGGGAAGATCCCACATGCCGCGGAGCAACTGGGCCCGTGAGCCACAACTACTGAGCCTGCGCGTCTGGAGCCTGTGCTCCGCAACAAGAGAGGCCGCGATAGTGAGAGGCCCACACACCGCGCTGAAGAGTGGCCCCCACTTGCCACAACTAGAGAAAGCCCTTGCACAGAAACGAAGACCCAACACAGCCATGAATAAATAAATAAATTAATTAAAAAAATATAGAGAGAGAGCAAATTTAAAAAAAAACAAAAAAACAAAAAAAAAACACTTGTTTCTGGCTCGGCAATCTGTTGTTTTTTTCTATTTGAGGACTCATGATGTTAAGTTCTGAGAAAATTTTTTGCCATTATTACTTTATTTGTTGCCTGTCCTACAATCTCTCTAGTCTCTCCTTTTGAAAGTACTACTAAACAAATGTTGGTACTTTTATATCTATTCTCGTCATTCAAATGTTTTTCATTAAAAAAACCTTTTATTTTATTTCTCTGCTGTGTGCTAGAACTCTTCAGCCACATTTTCCACTTCAATAGTTCTTTAACTTTGTCCTATTGCAAATTATCTATAGTTTTTTTTTTAAAAATTCTTATTTTGAAATGATTTTAGGCTTAAAAAAATATTGTAAAAATAGAGTTCCCATACATTTTCACCCAGTTTCCCTTAATGTTAACATCTTACATAATCATAGTACAATTATCAAAACTAGGACATTAACATTGGTACAACAGTATCAATTAAATATAGACTTTACGTGAATATTACCAGGTTTTCCACTGATGTCCTTTTTTGTGTTGTGTTTCAGGATCTAGCTCAGTATGTCACATTGCATTTAGTTGTCATGTCTCCTTATTCTCTTCCAGACTGTGATAGTTCTTCAGTCTTTTGTTATCTTTCATGACCTTGGCACTTTTAAAAATAGCTTTGTTGAGGTATAATTGACATATAGTAAATTGCACATATTTAAAATGGGTAATTTAATATTTTTGCATATGTATACACCTATGAAACCATCACCACAATCAAAATAATGAACACATCCGTTGTTTTTTTTTTTTTTTTTTTTAAATTTTTTATTTATTTATTTATTTACTTATGGCTGTGTTGGGTCTTCGTTTCTGTGCGAGGGCTTTCTCCAGTTGTGGCAAGCGGGGGCCACTCTTCATCGCGGTGCGCGGGCCTCTCACTATCGCGGCCTCTCTTGTTGCGGAGCACAGGCTCCAGACGCGCAGGCTCAGCAACCGTGGCTCACGGGCCCAGTTGCTCAGCGGCATGTGGGATCTTCCCAGACCAGGGCTCGAACCCGTGTCCCCTGCATTAGCAGGCAGATTCTCAACCGCTGCGCCACCAGGGAAGCCCCCGTTGTTTTTGAATTCCAAAATTTCCTTGTGCCACGTCAGAATCCTTCCCTATCGCCTTCCTTCACCTCCTGTGACCTTGCAACCACCGATCAGCTCTCTGTCACTTTACGTTTTAAAAATGTACTTTTTATTTTTTAAAGGTTACACTTCATTTAAAGTTATTACAAAATATTGGTTCTATTCCCCATGTTCTACAATACATCCTTGAGCCTATCTTACACTCAGCAGTTTGCACCTCCCCCTCCCCCCACCCCATATTGCCCTTCCCCCCACCCCACTGGTAGCCACTAGTTTGTTCTCTATATCTGAGTCTGCTTCTTTTTTGTTATATTCACTAGTTTGTTGTATTTTTTAGATTCCACATATAAGCAATATCATACAGTATTTGTCTTTCTCTGTCTGACTTATTTCACTTAGCATAATGCCCTCCAAGTCCACCCATATTGCTGCTAATGGCAATTTTTTTTTTTTTATGGCTGAGTAGTGTTCATATATATATATCACATGTTCTTTATCCATTCATCTGTTGGTGGACACTTACATTGATTCCATATCTTGGCAATTGTAAATAATGCTGCTATGAACATTGGGGTGCATGTATCTTTTTCAAATTAGTGTTTTTGGTTTTTCCAGATATATACCCAGGAGTGGAATTGCTGAGTCATATGGTAGTTCTATTTTTAGTTTTTTGAGAAGCCTCCATACCTTTTTCCACAGTGGCTGCACCAATTCACATTCCCATCAACAGTGTAGGAGAGTTCCTTTTTCTGCCAACATTTGTTATTTGTGTTCTTTATGATGATAGCTATTCTGACAGGTGTGAGGTGATATTTCATTATGATTTTGATTTGCTTTTCCCTAGTGATTAGCAATGTTGCTCATCTTTTCATATGTCTGTTGGCCATCTGCATTTCCTCTTTGGAAAAATGTCTATTCAGCTCTGCCCAGTTTTTAATCAAGTTGTTTGTTTTTTTGATGTTGATTTGTGTGAGTTGTTTATATATGTTGAATATTAATCCCTTATCAGTCATATCATCTGCAAATATTTTCTTGCATTAAATAGGTTGTTTTCATTCTGTCAGTGGTTTCCTTTGTTGTGCAAAAGCTTTTAAGTTTAGTTAAGTCCCATTTGCTTATTTTTGCTTTTATTTCCTTTACTTTAGAAAATGGATCCAAAAATTCTTGCTGCAATTTATGTCAAAGAGTGTTCTGCCTATGTTTTCCTTTAGGAGTTTTATAGTATAGTCTTACATTTAGGTCTTTAATCCATTTTGAGTTTATTTTTGTATACAGTGTTAGAGAATGTTCTAATTTTGTTCTTTTACATGTAGCTGTCCAGTTTTCCCAGTATCATTTTTTGAAGAGACTGTCTTTTCTCCATTGTATATCCTTGCCTCCTTTGTTGTAGATTGACCAGATTAATAAATAATTAACTGACCAAATTAAAATTAGTGTTAATTTTATAGACATTTATATGAATGAAATAATGCACTATGATGTATACTCTTGTTTTCTTTTGTCTAGCTTCTTTCTCTCAGCATAATTATTTTCAAGTTCATCCATGTTGTAGTGTGTATCAATAGTTCATTCCTTTTCATAACTAAAGAACATTTCATTGTATTGATACACCACAGTTATATATTCACCTGTAGATGGACATTTGGTGTTGTTTCCCATTTTTGGTTATTAAAAATAAAGTTGCTATGGACATTCCTGTACAAATTTTTGTATGGGCATATGCTTACATTTCTGTTGAGTCAATAGATAGGAGAGGAATATGGTGATTGAATGATAGATAGATGTGTGTTTAATTATTTAAGAAAACTGCCAAACTGTTTTGAAAGTGGTTGTACTTTTTTAGATTCCCTCTAGCAGTTTATGAGATTTCCCCTTTTTCCACATCTTCACCAACATTTGGTATGATCAGTCTTTTAAATTTTAGCCCTTATAATAGATGCATAGTGGTATATTATTGTAGTTTTAATTTACATTTTCCAAATGACTAATGATGTCAAGCACCTCTGAAGGTGCTTATTTGCCATCTGCATGTCTTCTTTGGTTAAGTGTCTGTTCAAACATTTTGTTCATTTTTGCTGTTGTTTTTGTTGTGTTGTGTTTTTTTTTCTATTATTCAGTTTTGAGAGTTCCTTATTTATTCTGTATTCAAGTCTATTCTTAGTTATATATTTTGTAAATACTTTATCCCAGTCTCTGGCTTATTTTTTCATTCTGCTAACAGTGTTTTCCAAAGAGCAGAAATTTTAAATTGTGATGAAATCCAACTTATCAATTTATTTATTTATGGATCATGTTTTTGGTGTCACATATTAAAAAAACACTTTACCTAACCCAAGAGCATGGAATTTCTCCTATGATTTCTTCAAGAAGTTTTATAGTTTCAAGTTTTTATCTTTGGGTCTATGATCCATTTTGACTTAATTTTTGCATGTGGTACAGGTATAGATCAAAGTTCATTTTTTTTTGCATCTGGATGTCCAATTGTTCCACCGTCATTTGTCAAGAAGACTATCTTTTCTCCAGTCAATAGCCTTTGTACCTTTGTTGAAAATTAGTTGTCTGTATATGTGGGGGCATTTATAGAGTTTTTTATTTAAATAATTTATATTTAATTTCTAAGATTTCCAATTTTTTTATGTCTGCCTCATATTCTGTATCTGCACATTACTTTTTCAAATCTTTTTACCATTTTTAAAAAACATTTCCTTCAAAATTATACATTTATGTAGTTTAAAGAATCAAATAGTTCTACAAAGATGGTTATAGAAAAACAGCAACAGATCCTGCCTTCTGGTTTACGTTCCTCCTACCCAAAAGGAACTAATTTCTTTTAGCTACTTTTTTGTTATTTAATTTTTATGTGTCTAAATAACATGCTGTACTGCTACCTCTTGATCCCCAATTGTAGGCATTACTATTCATTTTTCTTAAGGGAGAATGAAGCTTTGACTATCTTTTCCCTGTGTCAAACATACATGCATACTTTCTATCCTCAGCATACCTTCTCAGAATAGTTGTATATTTATGTTGTTGAGAGCAGTCTTTATTGCTTTTGTCTTTATGAATTTATAAAGGCTATGAAATAACCTATGACAGACAACTACTTGTGTTTTATGTTTTCTTTGGGGTGGGAGATCATTTGCTTCGTTTTCTAGGTATATTTCCAGCTCCAAACACTGCCAACCGAGCATCTCCTGATGTTAGATATAATAGGTACGTATGGTACAATTTCACATTTTTGAAGGAATTTCAATCCTTTTAGAAGTTCTAATATGGACAGGTTGTCCTCTGTTACCGAAGAGAGGTCATTCTAGGATCACCAGCACCATCAGTTCAAAATTCCTTTTGGCTCTGAATTTCCTGTCTTCAGAATCCTATGTATTACTTCTTCTTTGTGTACCCCTTCAGTTTGGTGGAATATTGCCTCTAATAACTTCCTGAGAAAGGATCTGTGGGAGATGATAGATTTATGGGATCTTGCATGTCTAAAATATTCTTTTCTTCTACCATCACACTTTATTGTTAGTTTCTTTGGATATATATGCCTAGTTATAAATCCTTTTCTTAATAATTTAAAAAAACATTTCTCAATTGTCCTCTAGATTCCAGTGTTGCTTATAAAAACATGGAGGACATTCTGATTCCTGAATTTTTATATTTGACCTGTTTTTCCTCCTGGGAATCTGTCAACAAACCTTCCTTAGTTTGGCACCATTCACCTGCTTCCATTTTCAATAGTAACTTCTGCACTAACTCATGAACTTCTTGGAGATTCTGTGGTGTACACTAGGTTAGTATTGGCTTTCTCTACTGGTAGCTTAGGATTTATTCTTCTCGGTACAGTTATTTAACTCTTGTCCAGTGGCTTTCTAGCTTCAGATATTTTATAGTGTCTTTTCATATTCTCCCCATGCTTGTAGATTGTTGCCTTCCTTTAATTCAGTTTCAGAATGAACCAAAAAGAGATGTGTGTGCTCAATTTGCCATGTTTACCCAGCAGTATCCTGTTTTTAAAGCATTTTAAATGGATGTATAATATATTTAAAGTGTGTAAAACACTAATTTTAAGTTTACAGCTTGATGAATTTTTACATCTATCTACCCGTCTACCTACCTACCTCCTTACATCCCTAGATATCTGTCTACACATCTATCTTATCACTAGATAAATCAAGGTGTAGAATATTTCTAGCATCCCAGAAAGAAGTTTTGTGTTCCTTCCATGTCAATGCCAATTTCCTATAGTGATCTCTTCTCATTTCTATCATCATCAAATAATTTGCTTGTTCTTTTGATTAATAGAAAGATAATTATTATGCAATCTTTTGTTTCTGGCTTATTTCACTCAACATAGCCTCTGAGGGATTCATCAATGTTGTTACCTGTATCAGTAAAGCAGCAGTGGGCTGAAGCTGACTCATACCAGCTTGCAATTGTGTGCCTTTCTTTCTGAATTCTGTGACTTCATGTTGATAACTTGAAATTGGCCATGTTGGGCGTATTTATACCACAAAAATTAGAGTAAGCTACCAGTCAGGATTTTTCTCCTCCTTGGGGAGCCAGTTGTTAAATGTTTTTGAGCATATCACTGCAGTAGTTTTTAGTTTTTTTTTCTTTATTGCTGTGTAGTATTCCATTATATGACTATGCTATGTAACTTATTCACTATCTTGTTGATGGACATTTTTGTTATTTTTAGTTTTTGCCTATTATGAATCAAGCTGCTATGAGCAGTGTTGTTCATATCTTTTTAATAATATATATATTTATTTCTTTTGGGTACACACTTGGAAGTGTAATTGCTGGGTCATGCATTGCGTAGATATTTTGCTTTAGGAGATAACTGCCAGTTTTCCAAAGAGGTTTTACCAATTTATACTTCTGCCAGAAATGCAGTTGTTCCACGTTCTTGTTAACTCTTGGTTTATCAGTCTTTTCAATTTTGCCATTTTGCTGGATGTGTGATGTCTCTCTTTGTGGTTTAAATTTGCTTGTGCTGATGAGTAATGAATTGGGGGCCCTTTTCATATATTCATTGGCCATTTGTGTTCTTCTTTTATAACATATCTGGTCTTTTTTTTTTTTTTTTTTTTGTGCTCAATTTTAAATTGCTTTTTAAAAGTACATTCTGCAGAAAAGTCCCTTGTTGGATTTTGGTATTGTAGATATCTTCTCCCACTCTATGATCTGTCTTTTCATTTCTTACTGATGTCTTTTGATGAATATAAATGCTTAAGATTAATTAAATCTAATTTAACAATTTTTTTTTTTTATGGTTAGTGCCTTTTGCATCCTGCTTAAGAAATCTTTGCTTATTCCAAGGTCATGACGATATTCTATATTTTCTTCAAAAGTTTTTCTTAATGCTTTTACTTTTTATATTTTTGTCCATGAAGAACTCAAATTAATTTTGGTATATGGAATGAAGTAAGCATCAAGCTTCACTTTTTTTTTAATATGGATATCTAATTGCTCCAGCATTACTTACTAAAATTTTCATCTTTTCCCTACAGAATTTCAGTGGCATTTTTTGGGTAAATCATTTGATTGTATATGGGTGGGTTTAAATGTGATTCTGTTTTTTTATTCCATTGTCCAATGTTACACTGTCTTAATTACTGTAGCTTTATACTAGGTCTTACAGTCTGGTAGTATTATTCCTCCAAATTTGCTCTACTTTAAGATTGTTTTACTAAGTTCTTTAAATTTCCATATAAATTTTAGATTCATTTGTCAATTTCAAAAAAAAAAAAAAAAAGATCCCTGCTGGGATTTGGTTTTGGATTTCATTGAATCTATAGATAAATTTGGGGAGAATTAATATCTTAATGATCCTGAATTCTTCCAATCTATTGACATGTTGTGTCTCTCAATTTATTTAGGTCTTTAATTTCTCTTTAATATTTTGTAGTTTTCAGTGTAATGGTCATACACATCTTTTAATAGATCCATTTCTAGTTATTTGATTTTTGAATAAAATTGTATATAGTATTTTCAAAAATTTCACTTACCAGTTGTTTGTTACGTCCTAAAAATACAATTAATTTTTGTATATCGATTTTGTTTTTAGTGACACTTTAAATTCACTTATTCTCATAGTTTGCAGATTGTTTTTGATTTTCCATGTATATAGTCATATTTTCTGCAAATAAAAGTAGAGCATTTTTCTTCTTTTCCAATCCTCATACATTTTCCTTCCTTTCCTTTCCTATTGCACTTGACTAGGGCCTCCAGAACAATGTTGAAAATATTTGATAATGGTGTATTTTTTTGTCCTTAAGACATTATTGGTTTTCACCACTGGGGGAAAGGGTGTGCTACTGGCATATGGAGGGTAGAGGCCAGAGATGCTGCTAAACATCCTACAATACATGGACCGTATTCCCACAACAAAGGATTATCCGGTCCAATGTCAACAACACCAATTTGAGAAACCCTGGTGTAAGGGAAAGTAGACTAACAGCTCATAAACCTTAGGGCATGGCTGCTGATATTCATAACCTTGACCTTGAATCATTAGGGAAACATTAGATTATGATCAGCACACTCTAAAATGTAATGCAGTCTAGAAAGATTTATGTAAAAATGGTTAAGATTTGCAATGATTTGGGACTTAAAGACATGTTTCAATTGTCTAAAAAATTAATTTATGTGGAAGATCTCATTTCCAAATCGTGCCAAATGCAAGAACTATTACAGAAAGGCAAGACCTCGTTACAATTTTTATATTGTTCAACGATAATTTAAAAAACATTTCTGGCTTACTGGTTTGATATTTGCACAAAGAGAGTATTAAAAAAAAAAAGAAGTTCTAAAACAAACTGCAGTTTGGACCCCAGTGAACGTTCTTCCTCTCTATAGAGACCTTTACACAATTGTGGGCCCGGACCTCAACGGCATCTGGCTATCAGCTGGGAACTCACTCAGAAGGGACTTCTCCAGCAGACCCATCATCCCTTTCACCTTCAGGGCTGGGGCACCCTCAGCTGGTGCATGGAAGAGCCAACTAAATTTGGTGTAATTGCATCAGGTTTCTGGAATTCATCTGGATGGGGTGGAGGAGGGAAGCGAAGGTGGTATAGAAGGGAACTATGTGGAAGTTCAGGAAAGGACAAACTGTGCTGAAAATAAAAAGAATATGCAACAACATCTGGAAATTGATTGAAAAAAGGCAGCAACTGAAGAAAGTGCATCTGGGGGAGAGAAAACAGGATGCAGATTGCCATGGATCTGGAAAGATCAGGAGAGCAGAGAAAGTTCTATTAAAAAAAAAAAAAAAGACCCTGTGGCCATGCAGCAGGAAGCAAACAAACTTGGCTTGGCTTCCTGACCAAGAAATCTCTATCTGTATCTCAGCATGCTTTCTGAGTTATGAAATATGTACAGGAAGGAAGCCCAGAAGAGCCATAAATTCCAGTGGTAAGGAAAGATGGCACTGCTATGGCAGAATACAAAAGGTGCAGAGTTGAGTGGAGATCGTCTCTGTAGCTAACAGGTCATCTGTTAGGCAGAAATAAGCAAATTTCATTGCCTCTTTGATCACTGCATTCCATCAATCTCCTCAATGAAATGTTTTCTTGAGTCCTGGATCACAATATCACCAAATGGCTCAGATGACACTGGCTCGTGATGTGGCATATGTGTATTTCTCTGTGTGTTTATAACATAACAATGAATAATAACCACATCAGCCCTGCTGGTCATAAATCATGCTATCATCACAGTTTCCCGTCATACAGAGCCAATCACGTTCTCCCTGTCCATCTGAAGAATGAAGAGAGCCCAGCATTATTCACTGGACCTCAGTGTCCTCATTTAAGTCACGAAGGAATGAGTGTGTAATGCAATCTTCATATGCAAAGTGAGTCTGTCATATCAAATCTCCAGGGACGATGAGGTGAGGACCACCAGAGCTGCTAGCTGGTGTTTCTCATGGAGACTCAAAACTAGGACATAATTCCCTTCTCTGTTAGGACTGTGGTAGGACTCTTTGTCAAGAACATGGTCATGTTTCTCAGGAAGCTCACAGATTTCTTCCTGTTGTGGTATTTTCATTCCCCTTTGTTAGCAATCTCTTTCCTTTAGTTCTTTTGGGAGAGGAAGCTTGGCCCACTCTACAATGCCGAGCCTTGAATTTTAAAGAAAGGATGCTATTCTGTAGTCCCTATTATATTCATCTGTGAAAAGGAGGAAGGCGGAGAAATCTATTTGGAAAGCATTTTGCCTCTAAAGACAAAAAATGACACAGTACACAGACACCTACTATTATGGGTTGAATCCCTCCACCCCAAATTCGTAACTCCCAGTACCTCAGAATGTGATTGTGTTTGGAGTAGGACCTTTAAAGAAGTAATTAAGTTAAAATGAGGCCATTAAGGTGGGCCCTAATACAACATGACTGGTGTCCTTTTAAGAAGAGAAGATTAGGACACAGAGGGAAGATAATGTGAAGATATACAGAGAGATGGCCATCTGCAAGCCAAGGAACAAGGCCTCAGAGAAAAACCAATGCTGCCAACACTTTGATCTCAGACTTCTAACCTCCAGAACTGTGAGCTAATACATTTTTGTTGTTTAAGCCACCCAGTCGGTGGTAGTTTGTTATGGCAGCCCTAGCAGACTAATACACCCATATACAGCTTGATGTGTTTTTCTGGATAAATGGTAGGGGAGTAGAGAAGTGAAACAGAAAACTTGTGTTAGGAAGCAGGCTACCATTGTAGGCAACTAACTGGGGCTCATTCCCACCAGAGAACCCTGGGAGAGGGTACAGAACAGGCCTTAGAGGTGTCACTCTTGAAGCCAGAGTAAAATTGCTGGGTCATGTGTTAAATCCTTGTTTAACATTTTGAGGAAGTGCCAAACTATACAGTAAGTCCCCTACATACAATCGAGTTCGGTTCTGAGAGCACATCCTTAAGTCCAATTTGTTTGTAAGTCCAACAAAGTTAGCCTAGGTACCCAACTAACACAATCAGCTATATAGTACTGTACTGTAATAGGTTTATAATTCTTTTCACACAAATAATACATAAAAAACAAATGCAAAAAATAAAGAAAACATTTTTAATCTTACAGTACAGTACCTCGAAAAGTATAGTAGTACCAACTACATCACCGCTGCTTTTACACTTGCTTCCGGACATCCTGGGCTTGAAATAAAGATACTGTACCACTGTACTCTATACAGTACTGTACGGCAAAGTACACAAAAGCACAGCCACTTGTAGAGGATGCACACACGTGACAATGTACGCCAGATGTGAACTAACTCACGTGATTGGACACGTGAACCCATGTTCGGATTTTTGAAGGTTCGAAACTTGAAGGTTCGTATGTAGGGGACTTACTGTATTCCACAGAGGCTGCATCACTTTAAACACCCGCTAGCAATGTTTGAAGGTTTTAATACTCCACATCCTCATCAATATTTGCTATTATCAGTCTTTTGTTATAGTCATCCTAGTGGTTGAAAAGTGATATCTTGTGGTTTTTATTTGCATTTCTCTAATGAGTAATGATGTTGCACATCTTTTCATGTGCTTATTGGCCATTTATATATTTTCTTTGGAGAAATATCTATTCAAATCCTTTGTTAAATTTTTAATGGGGTTATTTGTCTTTTTATTGTTTAATTGTAAGAATTCATTGTATTCTGGATATCATTTGTTGAAAAGACAATTCTTTTCCTCATTGAATGGTCTTGGCACCCTTTTCTAAATCAACTGACCATAGATGTATGGGTATATTTTTGGACTCTCAATTCCAGATGATTGATCTATGTCTATCTTTATGCAAGCACCACAAAGTCTTGATTACTGTAGCTTTATAGTAAATTTGAAATTGGGAAGCATAAATCCTCCAACTTTGTTCTTTTGCAAGATTATTTTGGCTATTTTGAGTTTCTTGCAATTCCATATGAATTTTAGGATCAGCTTGTTAGGTTCATCAAAAGGGAAACTTTCTTTGCATTTAGTTTGTTCCTCTAAAGGTGGAAGGATGGGTTATTGATCTGAGATCTTTCTTTTTTCTTAATATAGGCATTTATAGCTATAAATTTCCCTCTAACAACTGCTTTAACTACTTCCATAAGTTTTGGTATGCTGTATTCATTCATCTCAAAGCATTTTCTAATTTCCCCATGATTTCTTCTTTGAAACATTGTTTTTTTAAAGAATGTGTTGTTTGATTTTCACATACTTGTGAATTTTTCCTATTTTCTTCTGTTATTGATTTCTTATTTCATTCTGTTGTGGTCAGAGAACATACTTTGTATGATTTCAATCCTTTTAAATGTATTGATACTAATTTTATGTCCTAACATATGGTCTCACCTGGAGAATGTTTCATGTACAATTGAGGAGAATGTGCATTGTCCTGTTGTTGGGTGGAGTGTTCTATAGATCTCTGTTAGGTGTAGTTGGCTTATAATGCTATTCCAGTCTTTGATTTATTTGCTGACGTTTTGTCTAGTTGTCCTATCTCTTATTGTAAGTGGAGTATGAAATCCCCAACTGCTGTTGAACTGTCTATCTCCCTTCAGTCTTGCCAGTTGTTGTGTCATGTATTTTGGTGTGCCATTGTTAGGTGCAGTTGTCTTTTGAATCAGATAGGAGGGAAAAAATGAGTTATAAACAAAATTTTATTTATTCAGTCTTTTATTTTTACCTATGTCGTTATCTTTACTGGCACTTATTTTTCTCACATAGATTTGCCACTGTCTATTGTCTTTTAATTTCCTTTTAGTATACTCTTTAGTATTTCTTGTATGGCAGGTCTCAGGTTCATTTATGGTTTCTCATTTATTTCTTTCAGAAAGAAGACCATGTAACCATCTGAATGGCTATGAGAATCATTAGAAATGACTGATAAAATGATAAAACAATAATGACTCTTTATTACAAAAATATTTCATGTTCTTTGGAAAATACTGTAGTCCTTTTATTTTAAACCAGTTTAAAAAGTTCTCGTTTTTAAAACTGAAAAAAAAAAAAACTTTTCCATAAGAGTGATGGAAAAACGCTTCCTGACTGTAGCAATACTAATAATTAAATTATGAAAAGCACTTCAGTTTAAATTATGAAATAAATTCTTTGTGAAATCAAATCTGGATCTGCAAACAATGGTGTTTGTTTAAAAAACGGAACAAGAGACTTCCCTGGTGGTGCAGTGGTTAAGAGTCCACCTGCCAATGCAGGGGACGTGGGTTCGAGCCCTGGTCCGGGAAGAACCCACATGCCACGGAGCAACAACGCCCGTGCACCACAACTACTGAGATTGTGCTCTAGAGCCCATGAGCCACAACTACTGAGCCCGCGTGCCTAGAGCCTGTGCTCCATAACAAAGAGAAGCCACCACAATGAGAAGCACACACACCGCAATGAAGAGTAGCCCCTGCTCGCCGCAACTAGAGAAAGCCCGCATGCAGCAACGAAGACTCAACGCAGCAAAAAAAAAAAAAAACAACAACAACAACCAAAAAAAACCCCCAAAACTGAACAAATAATGGAAAGCTTGGATAAAGACACAGAACATAATTCTTGAATATTGAGTGGTAGGATTGTCTTTCATAACTCCTTTCAAAGTGTCTTATACATATTAATTTAAACCTCAAAAGCGTTCACTGGTAGATCATTTATCTATAAGTGTTGGCCAGTAGATTATTTATCCCAGAGATAGGAGATGGAATCGAAGATACAACTAATGAAGTCTGGAGTCATAATTTTCTTACCAGAAGCAAATGTTGCTCCCCTCCATATAGCCCTGGACGTTTAGAAAGAACTAGTAGGCATTTTCCTAATAGCATTTTCATTTAATCACAGACAAAGTAGAATCTAGAATAGGCCTTGGCACGTGGAAAGTGTTTTTAGTGGCCTTACATCATAGAAACACATCTATCTGTAGTGTGCTCTAATCAAACACTATTTCTGACCCTGTCCATCACAGCTCTCATGTTTCCCTGGCCAGGTAGGCAGAGGGCAAGTCTACCCCTTCAAGTCACTGAGGAATTGATTGCTGTCATACCACATCCTTTGCTATCACTGGGGCCAAGCATGCATTTTAGATCTTACTTGAGAAGAGTACTTTGCTCCAAGCCTTTCTGGAGTGTTCCTTCTCAGCATGACTCATCAGGAAGTTTTCTCAGAAACTTAGGGGCTGTCTGGGAGGTCCAGCCACTAATGATCTACCTGCCTATTCAGACAGGATATTTTCCCTTAGCCAACTAAAGAAATCCCTTTTATAAAGAGTCTCCCTGCTGAGCTTTTGCAGGATTAAGTGCCTAGTTGAGTGCCCTCTACCAGGGAAAGCTGGAATGGATTTGGTTTATTTCTTAGTTCTGTGGAATCCATTTTGAAAACTGTCAACCAAAGCAGATTAACAGAGCGATTACCATAAGCTATTTTGTGGATTTCACCCATAGTTCTGAGGGCTTGAACTCAAGTCTTTCTTATCTTGAATGTCGTGCATTTGAACAGTGAGGAGTAAAATGACCTATTTTGGTGCATCTTGACACTTTATTAAAAGCAGGTCTAACGCTAACACAGTATGATTTTTTTTTAAGGGAAGTCTTATTGATAGAGGAGTTATTTTTTTCCCAAGATCTCTCCATCTAGCAGGTTACCTGAGGTCTGTTTTATTTACTTCTTCCACTAAGTAGTGGTAGGACTTTTTAAATAATTAATTAATTAATTAATTTTTGGCTGCATTGGGTCTTCGCTGCTGCGTGTGGGCTTTCTCTAGTTGTGGCGAGCGGGGGCTACTCTTCGTTGCGGTACATGGGCTTCTGATTGTGGTGGCTTCTCTTGTTGCAGAGCATGGGCTCTAGGGGCACGAGCTTCAGTAGTTGCAGCATGCAGGCTTCAGTAGCTGTGGTGCCCGGGCTTTGTTGCTCTGCGGCATGTGGGATCTTCCTGGACCAGGGCTCGAACCCGTGTCCCCTGCATTGGCAGGTGGATTCTCAACCACTGCACCACTAGGGAAGCCCTAAGTGGCAGGACTTTTAAGCAATGTTGCAAATGTGTCCCAGAAAGTTCTCTTGGAACAGAGAAATTAGAATTGTCAACATCTGATGCAGGTCAAGGGGTTTAACTGGATTATGCCTCTGGGTTTCTATGATTACCTTGCTCTACATTTCTCCCTGTTATGCAGTTTATTTTTCCAGGCAAACAATGCGTTAAGAATGTGTTTTTCTTTTGGCATCATGTCTCAATTGCAGAATGATTTAGTCACAGATCATCGACTGAACCATCTGTGGTTTCTTGTTTTGGGGAAGAAAGAGGAATGCACTTTGGACTTTGAAATGACAAAGGATAGAATCTTTCATTGCCATCTAAAATGGCAAGGGAGGAGGATGCAGTGCTGGGACTCGTGGAAGAAAGTTGGAGTGTTGGAGCCTGAATAGAATGAAAATGCATGAAAAGAAATGAAAGGAATGATACTAGGATGTAGCAAGCACTACAACTGTAAGAGAAAGTCCACTGCTTATATGAATTAGAACCTTGTGGAATATTGGGTTCAAGCTATGTTTTGATTTAATTTTATCACTGTGAATAAGGGCCTTTTGGGCCCGTGATTCATTGTAAGTGGCATTTGGGGTGATCCTGGCTAATTAAGTTAGTCAACATGCTTTAGAAATCATGTCATCAAATAGAAGTGGAAAATATTTTCCCAGCTATCTGAAAAATAAACAAGTGAAAAATGAAAAGGTCAAATTGCTATAATTTGACCTTTGGCTTTTGTTATGGGCAGTTGCGAATAGCATCACTTACTCTCAGATAACTGGAGCTTGAGTTACATGCAATAAGCCTTTGGAATTAAGTTGATGGGTGGTCTTTAGTGTGTTACTCTAGCACTTGGGTACCAATACTTAATATTCATGATTAAATCCAAGGAGAAAAATTCTTGAAATTGCAACCTCCTTTGGTGTTTGGCGAAGAATCTAGTTTCAGCCAAACTTTTCATTTAACCAACATGTTTTAACCTTCCTTAACAGAGAAGGGGTAGAGTTCCAAGTACTATGAAATGTTTACCTTTGGTTCACTTGCTGGAGAATGTGACAGGTTTGCAGATGTGTTTCTAATACTAAGATAAGGAACCTGTTTCTCTCTTTCTCCTGTAACACAAAACCTCACAAAAGCCTCTGTAGTGCAGATCCAGCTGTTGGGAAAGTTCAGGCACAGAAACTCCCCAAACATGTAATCTATTGTCTCCTTGCTCTGCCTATGAATGTCTGGCTTTCACAGACAGGTGCCCTTATTTATAAACTCCTCCTGTGAAGACAGCCAAAGGTATGAGATGTGCCTGTCAGGGTGAGTGATGGGTGCAGTACTGAGGAGAAAATGGGTGGGACAGTCCTGAGTTGAAACCTGAGCTCTTCTAATCCCTCGGGGCAGGACACCTGGAAGCTCCTCCTGCCAGGTCCCCCTAACAGCCTTGGGTTTTGTCAGATATGGGAGGTGGTGAGAAGTAAACAAATAGAGGGGGAATGGGATGAAGGATGTTTGGGGAGTTTAATCCCAACCAGTGAACTTCAAAATGCCTCTCATGACTGAAAACAAAGCTCTCAGGGGTGGTTCTTTGATTTTCACTCGGGTGGCCCCTCCATGCTACAAGGCATGCCTTTGACCTACTACCCTGCCGGCCATGCTGCTCCTTCCTGCTTCTTTTGCCCCTTGAAACTCTCCGGGTTGAATCCAGGGTGAGGTAGGGAAATACTTGAAAGAACAGCCAGTGTGAAGTCTTCTCAGTCTGCTGGGGAATCCCTTGGGTGGCTTTTGAAACATCTGTTGGATCTTTCACAAGGGCGATCCATCACCCAGCTTGTAAAATACGAAATACTCTTTTCTCTTTTATTTTAAATTTATGTTAGTACTCCTCGAATCCAAGAAGTGGTGCCTGATGGTTTAAGTAAAGCATTAGAATGACATGACTCTGCCTGCAGTTTGTCTTAAGAAAGGAAACTTAACTTAGGTACCATTAATAAGCTAATCCTTTTTTTAACTTTTCTTTTAAAAATTAAAAAAATTTTTAATTTTCAAATTAAAAAAAATTGAAGTATAGTTGATTTACAGTGTTTCAGGTTTACAGCAAAACGATTCAGTTTTATATATATATGTGCATATATATATATTCTTTTTCAGGTTCTTTTTTTTTTCAGGTTCTTTTCTATTATAGATAATTATAAGATATTGAATATAGTTCCCTGTGCTGTACAGTAGGTCCTTGTAAGCTAATCTTTTCTAAGTGGCAAAGCACTGTGTAAACAAGCTCATATGTTGTAGAGGAAAGGTTTGATAATTAGACACATTTGGTTTAAATTTCTGTTCCGGCATCTATTACATATAAATGACTTTGGACAAGTTGTTATACTTTGTGCCTTAGTTTCCTACCTCTATAAGATGGGGTATACCCTACTGTCTCTCTTTAAGTGCTGTGATGGATGAGTCCGTGAACGTTACCCACGGAGCACTCATTCTGACGCAGAGGGTGGCTCAGGGCATGCTAGCTCCCTCCTCTAACAATTCGTGATGGAACCTGTTTTAAAACAAGGATTAACTGAAGTAATGACTCCAAAAGGTTATCTATCTCCTTGGTTGATTTTTTTTTTTTTTTTAAGACACAGGCACCCCAAAGTTTAGGGCGGCTCTGTTTATTTATTTATTTATGGCTGTGTTGGGTCTTCGTTTCTGTGCGAGGGCTTTCTCTAGTTGCGGCAAGCGGGGGTCACTCTTCATCGCGGTGCGCGGACCTCTCACCATCGCGGCCTCTCTTGTTGCGGAGCACAGGCTCCAGACGCGCAGGCTCAGTAGTTGTGGCTCACGGGCCCAGTTGCTCCGCGGCATGTGGGATCTTCCCAGACCAGGGCTCGAACCCGTGTCCCCTGCATTAGCAGGCAGATTCTCAACCACTGCGCCACCAGGGAAGCCCCGCCCCCCTTGGTTGATTTTTTAATCACTGTAGAAAAAACTTCCCTTGATGCACCTGAGTTTTCTGCTGTTTTCACTCTCTCCTGGAAGAAATGCTGAGTACAGAAAGCAACAGTTAAAGACAATGTTTGGTGAATGGGAAATGGATAGAAACAGAAGTGTCCTAATCAGGAAGACTTTTTTTTTCCTGTTCTTAGAACTTTGGTTTTCCTCATTAAACCCGTCTCTAGAGATATAATCATGGCTTTTCTCCACCCATGTGTCAGCCATTTGTGAAGATATTTTTGCCTGTGTGATAGAAATCTAATTTCAGGGATAATAAAATAAGAATATTAGAGCTGGAAGAAATTATCCCTGTTATTAAAACAGAATGTCGATGGACCCAGAAGGGATTTGGGAACCTAGAGATGCCACACGGTGAGTTCATGGCAGAGAAAGGATTAAAATCCAGATTATTGGATTTTTAATCCAAGGCCCTATATTTCCGGGCTTCATCATAACTGTTTTTTCTCTCAGTTGCTGCTCTTGGTTAACTGGAAAGAAGCCGATATTAAGAAGGTGGGCTTTTTTACTCACCTTCAAATGATCTTCTAAGGGACTTGAAAGAGAAAAGGCAGGTGGATTCAAGTCGGAAAAAAGGAAAGAATCAAGAATGGCCTTTCCAGGTTGGAATCCCCACAGCAGTTTCTGTTTGGGGCAAATATTGGAACGTTGAACCTTGAGTTTATCATTTATTCTACTCATTGATGATCAGCACACTCACTGATTTGAGGAGCAACGAATTTATATGACTTGTGGGAAATCAGAGGAGTGTTTCTTAAAGCTGTGTAAGGAACCATCTTATACGGATTTGTTTTGATTGTTGTACGAAACTAAATCATAGTGAGATTTCTCAGGCTTTACAACCATGAATTAAAAATTAACAACCAGTCTGTGGCCAAAGTCTTCTCCCTAACCTGTGTTCTGCATCTTGTTCCAAGAGCGACACACCCTGCCAAGCATACCGGACGCAGCATCGGCAGCGAGGACTGGAAAGGAGCATTTTGCACTGAGTTTGAAGGTGTTATTTTTCCCATGGTCTGATTTGCCTGGCATTCTTTGCCTGGCATTTGTTTTTTTCCTTTCCTTAGTTGCTGACGAAGTCGAGAGGGCGCTGAGGCTGGCTGGGTTTATTACTTTTGGCAGATGAATGGTGTGATGTGGTTTTACTTCCTATTTGCAGAGCCTTTCTAGAAACCTGGGCTCTGTTCTCCGGTGAGTCCTCCTTGTCAGCTTATATATATTAAAAAAAGAGAGAATGAAAATGCGAAAGGAGGAAAGGAATTTTAAAAAGCAGATTCTTAAAGAGAATGGGACCCCATGGGAAAGCAGGGGCATCAGAAGGGATGCAGCAGAAGCCGATCGTCAGCATGCAGAAACTGCCTTTCTTTCCAGCACCTAATTTGTAGAATTTGCATGTGTCCAGTCTATCTCGTAGCCCGTTGTAGCTAATAATGACAACAACAAAAGCATCAATTACAAATGACACATGTGTGGTACGCCCCAGCTTACAGATGACTTTTTGCACACATTATTTCATTTAAACAAAGAAAGTATGGAACACAAAGCAAAATTTTTGAAGATTTGTAGTAAAACCCCTAGAGCTTGGGCCCCAGGATGATGGGCCAGCGTAGCACAGAGGAGGAAATGGTGGACCTGGCATCCGGTGTATGGTTTTTGCTCAGCTGAGACATTAAAGCCTTGGATAAGGCACGAGTCCCCAGGCCTGTTTTTCTCATCTTTAATATGATAAAATTATAGTAGATGATGTCTAGGAATCCTCCCAGCACTAATGTTCTAATTCTACGAGCCATTTCTCTGGGTGGGGAGAAAATTTCATCTTAAACAAGGCACCATTTGAATGTTCCAAGGCTCACTCTGCTCTTTGAGGAAGTCCCTTACTGCAGCCAGCAGTCTGTCCGAAGGTTTACACGTGGTTTACAAAACCATGATCTTTTTAAGCATGCAGCTAGCTAAAAAAAAAAATTAGAGCTTTCATCACCATCACTTTTATTCTGAAATGAAAAATTCTCCCTGAAAAAATGTGAATAGGAGTGTGTCCTGTACATATTGTGTAATGACCTCACAGTGCCGCAAGTCTAACAAAAGCAAGAATCCCTTATTGGATGCCATAAGCCAGCTCTTTTGTAAAAGTATCTTAATACATTTCTTTTTTTGTTTAATTTTTTTATTGAAGTATAGTTGATTTACAATATTGTGTTAGTTTCAGGTGTATAGCACAGTGATTCAGTCATACATATATAGATACTTAACTATTCTTTCTCAGATTCTTTTCCCTTATAAGTAATTACAAAATATTGAGTAGAGTTCCCTGTGCTATACAGTAGGTCCTTGTTGGTTATCTATTTTATATATAGTAGTGTGTATATGTTAATCCCAAACTCCTAATTTACCCTCCCCCCCCCGTCTTTGCCCTTTAAGCCGACTCTTCCTGAATGTAATTCTAAGTCAGAAAGATCTTCAGGGCTTCCCTGGTGGTGCAGTGGTTAAGAATCCGCCTGCCAATGAAGGAGAGACCGGTTCGAGCCCTAGTCCGGCAAGATCCCACATGCCGCGGAGCAGCTAAGCCCGTGTGCCACAACTACTGAGCCTGCGTTCCACAATTACTGAAGCCCACGTGCCTAGAGCCCGTGCTCCGCAACAAGAGAAGCCACCTCAATGAGAAGCCCGCGCACCGCAACGAAGAGTAGCCCCCGCTTGCCCCAACTAGAGAAAGCCTGCACTCGGCAATGAAGACTCAATGCAGCCAAAAATAAATAAATAAAAATTAAAAAAAAAAAAAAGAAAGATCTTCAGTCTGCGCATATGAATCCTCGTTGTGTTACTTAAAAAGAAGTTTCTATAGAGCCAGGCAAATACAGGAAAATGAAGAGCGAGCATGCAGACAAGGAAAGGAAAGGACAAGTTAGCTGTTTTTCAGCAATGATCTGGAGTGTGTGTGTGTGTGTGTGTGTGTGAATTAGGGAAGGTGGTAATGATTGAAAGAATGAGTGTTATAAATTCAGAGGGTTTAAACTTAAAACGATAGGAATCTGGCCTCTTTAACTTGGGACATACGATTCTTCTGCACACTTGTCCTTTTCACATACACCTTCAAAGGAGATCTTAAAACCAGTGAGAGCACACTCACCGTAGCATGAGAGAAAGAAGGGAAAATCCAATGAGAATATTGCCTTTAGTAGAATACCAGTTTCTGAGTTTGGCATTTCTAGATCTATTTCTCCTTAGTTTCAAGAAAAATTTGTCGCTTGTCATTGCGAGCTGTATCTTTTTTTCCCACACCTGCTATGTTTTTTTTTTCAAAAGTAGCTTTTTATTGTTCACTTTAAGGATTCTGTTTCATAAGCAAACATTTTTCAAGTAAACTTTTTATTTTGGAGTAGTTTTAGAATTATAGGAAAGATTTCTAAATATTTAGAAGACACAAAGATTTCCTACATATCCCTCACCCTGTTTCCCTAGTGTTAATGTCTACATTGCCATGGTACATTAGACAAAACTAAGAAATCAATATTAGGATATTAATGTTAACTAAATTCCAGACTCTATAGATTCCACCTGTTTTTCCACTCGTGTCCTGTTTCTGTTTCAGAACCCAATCCAGAATCCCACAAGGCATTTAGCCTGCCATGTTTTATAGAGACAAACAGAAGGGTCTGGGGAAGACCCACAATGCATTTAAGAGGTACTGCCTTTCATCCAGATTTTCCCCATTGTTCTGGAGGTGGTGTTGCACAGTGATTAGCTAGACTCTGCTTTTTTTTAAAAAATTTATTTTATTGAAGTAGAGTTGATTTACAATGTTGTGTTAATTTCTGCTGTACAGCAAAGTGATTCAGTTATACATACATATATACATTCTTTTTAATATTCTTTTCCATTATGGTTTATCACAGGCTATTGAATATAGTTCCCTGTGCTATACAATAGGACCCTGTTGTTTATCCGTTCCATATATAATAGTTTGCACCTGCTAATCTCAAACTCCCACTCCATCTCTCCCTCACCCTTCTCCCCCTTGGCAACCACAAGCCTGTCCTCTATGTCTGTGTAGACTCTGCTTTTCTGACCAAGCACTGATTGATCCCAAGGTGGCTTTGGTTGTTCTTCCTTGATAGTGCCATTTGCAAACCTCTATCAGAACACTTATCAGGCTGGACTGCAATCTCACTGGCAGATACTGGAAGTTATTTAGCATTAAAACTACACCTGGGGCTGAGAAGAAATGCTGCCTGTTCAGATAATGTAGTTTGTTTCACATGGCTTTGGTGGCATTGAGTAAAGGAGTCTTGAGACCTTTGCTTATGGCTAGAACCTCAAACTATAAGCCCCATGAAGCAAGGGATTGTTTCTGTTTTGGTTACTATAGGCTTTCCAGGCCCATCTGCTGCCTGACCCAAAGTAGGCTCTTAATAAATACTTGTTGAATGAACAAATGCAGGAGAAGGTAAGAAGCTGCAGAACTGAAGGAACACCAGCAGAGACAGGGAACACCACAGTTGGCAAAGGAAGGGCATTTGGCCCTCGCGGTCCCCACCCAGGCGGCCTTGGCAGTGAGGAGGAAGGAATCCTTCCCTGTGGGGGGCAGCTCCGAGTTCTTCAGCTGTTCTGAGTTGGAAGGCTCACTTCACTACATCACACCTGGCTATATTACAAAGATTAATGAACAGCGTCTTGTCAGGTTTAATATATTGCACTTGGGGAGTTTACTTTGACGATGTAATCATAAATTCCCTGAGCTGCGAATTACACCTTAAGGACTTAAATGAAGTTCTAGTGAGAACCAAAGAAACAGGAATCACCGTAAAATGTAAAAAGTGCCAGTTTTGAGAGAAAACTGTAAATTTTCTAGGACATTAGGTTTCAAAAGAAGGATTACATGCAGACTAAACAAAGTAGAAGTCATAAAAATTTAAAGACACCACAAAACATAACAAAAATAAGATCCTTTTTAGTTATGACAGAATTCTAAAAGGAAACTTACACCAAATTATGCCACCCAAGCAGAGCCATTAATTAACCTAATGAGAAAATATCTTCCATTTCCATGGCCAAAGCATGTCAGGAAGACTTTGACATTTTAAAATAGGAAAAAAGAAAGAAAGAGAGAGAGAGAGACAGAGAGACAGAGAGAGACAGAGAGAAAGAAAGAAAGAAAGAAAGAAAGAAAGAAAGAAAGAAAGAAAGAAAGAAAGAAAGAAAGAAAAAGAAAGAAGGAAAGGAAGGAAGAAGGAAAGGAAGGAAGAAAGGAAGGAAGAAAGAAAAAAGGCAGTTGGACCATTCTAAAAAAGTTTTAAATATTCACTTAACGGTTCAGGAAATCTGAGGTACTTTGATAATATTCTCAATGACCCCTTTGGGAAATTTTTGCAATTGTTGCATAAATAAAATGTGGATTACAAAAACAGTATTGGGAAAAAGAAGTTGGAGTCATGGGAACAATCAGGAAACTAAGGATCAACGTCTTAAGTAGAAGCTTAGCCACTGACCTTTGGGCAGAACTTCAGAAGATGAACTTGAGTAATGTGGAGAGAGATAAAGCAATGACCTCCCTTCAGCCCTGTCCCTCCCAAACCCTACATTGACCCGAGGAAAGACTCAAGCAAAGCATGGAGATAGAAAAATATGTACTGTGAAACAAAACAATGACAAAAAAAATTCCCCAAGGCACCCCCCTTTCTGTTTCCTAGTACTCTTATTGGTTCTATGATTCATGTTGCTTACATTACAACCAAAGTTGTTTTCTCTCTGGATTGCCGTATTCCACCCCCTTTCTTCCTGGACCCCTCAATGCCCCAAATCTCTCTACCGGCTCTCAGTCTTGAGCCTAGTTATGAGCTCAGAGTGAGACCTGGGTAATTCAGTGATGCCCTCTTTTTTCCGCCTGAGAAATGGAGACAATAATATTTCCCATCTATTTCTCAGAAGTTATTTTAAGGATTAGTGAGGTCACGTGGGTAGTGCTTTGAGGTCTTCAGATGAAAAGGGCTATAGGAGGCCAACATATTATTAGTCAGCTTTCTTCAATTGCTGTACATTCTTGTACTAGCGTAGTTACAGTCGAGAAGGTATTAGTCGGGGCTTTATGTATTTCTCCCCAAGATTACTCTTAAAACTGAAATTGCAAAGTGGTCCCAGTTGTGAAAGTTGAAACCAGAGCAGGTAACGAAGGCTCTAGTCCTGATTCACAGGCATCCCGGGCAGTGCTTTGTGGCCTGGACAGGCTCCAGGTTCTACCTTCTCTGGTGACCTGAGGGGCAACCTGCCTGCCCTTTTGCCCTTTCAGAGGTGATAGACAGTTAACAGAGTCCTGGCAGCCCTGGAAATTTTGCCTCAAGGTCTGAGTTCATAGATGTTTTTCCAGCCTATTCTAGGAAGGTAGTCTAATTCTTACCAGCCTATTGATGCTGCCAATCATTTCAGGAGGTCCTCCATTTGGCTGACTGCATTCAAACAGAAGAAATGAATCTTGAGTCCACCCTTTTTCAGTCTGACATATTACCGAGTCATCCGTCCTCCTCACTTTAGGGATAACCCCAAGGCCACTGGAAATGTTCAAAGACGTGCCTAGACTTCAGGAACTCCGGTGCTCCTTGGCCTGGTGTCCATACCAGGGTATTAAGAGCTTGACTTTCATGATTTTGAACTTGGCCAAAGATCATATTATTGAATCAGAAGATCTTTAAATGAAGGTTGAAAGGATTAATCTTTTTAAATGTGAAAAAAGGCTGAGGATTTTTATATGGCAGTTGCAACTTGTTGATGAGAGTGAAACATTTTTGAAATGAATTTAAGTGCTAAAGTCTAGATTTGTGTTAAATACATCAAACTTATTGATTATAGACTTGATGATTGTTAGATCTAAGTTTGGAGACAGTGGCTAAAATTCTTTAGTTCACCTGAGTGAATCTTGAGAGTGCCTCCCTTCTCAGACTTCAGGATGCATCTGAATTTCCGGGAGGAAATTAAGATGTTTAGTGCTGAGCAACACTGCGGAAATTTCTGATCTAGTAGGTCTGGGGTGAGAGTTGAGAATTTGCATTTTTCACAAGTTCCCAGGTGATGCTGGGTGCCGCTGGTCTGGGGACCATGCTTTGGGCACGGGCTATAGAATCTGGAGTCTAAACTAGGCTCTTACTACACTATGTATGGTCTTGGACCAGGGTGTCAACATCACATAGAAGCTTGTTAGAAACGCAGAGAGTCTCAGGCCCCACTCCAGACCTATTGTATCTGAATCTGCATTTTATAAGATGTCCAGGTAATTAGTATGGACATGAAAGTTTGAGAAGCGCCACTCTCAAGCTCCCCATATGTACTTGTTACTATCCAGTAACCCGTGAATTGTTCTGCATTCTCAGGACAGAAAGCTCTCTGAGCCACGTAACTTTCCATTTGAATACAGCTCTGCTTGAACATGACCAAGGACTTTAGGAGAATCAGCTTAGCACAATAGAAGGAAAACTCATCTCACACTCATGTTACATCAAAGAATGATTTGGGACCTATAAAAATGGCCAATGAACAAATTCAACTGGCTTCAGTACACAGACAAGCTTGCTTTTGCTGCAGGCACCAAAGCCCAAGGAGAGACTCTGTACTTCTGAAATCATCAGTGGGGTGACTCCTTTTGAGCCAGACTTCCCTGAACCAGACGGGAGCTCATGGGTGTTCACCTTTGTCGCACGATTCTGTAGAGCAGAGATGTCAATGCCTCTCTTGGCAGGGCTGGCCGCAGCTCTCCCTGTGTGAAGACAGGTGTTCAACATCAAATAACACTGCCCCGGACCTGAGCAACCCAGCGAGAAATGTAAATGAAACTAAACAGTTATGATAAGAGCCAGTCGACCGCCCCATCCACCCTTCCCCCAACTCATCCCCTCCAACCCCCCACCTCCCTTCTTTGCTCACAGAGCTGAAATGACAGGGGTGTCTTCATAATTTCAAATGCTGTTTGAAAAAACAAACTTCACAAACCTCAGAAATCAGGGCAGATGAATTGAAGGTCCTGGGCACAAAGGACTTCAGGCAGAAGAACCCATCGAACTATCCAGTGAAGGACACAGTTGGCAGATTACAGTTTACTAAATGGGCAGATTGGGCTACTCAATCAAACATTTGGTGCATATTTCATGGGTTTGTTCTAGCAAGTCATTCATTCAAGAATTATATACTCAGTGGTAGGGCCTACGGGGAAATATGAAAATGCAGCTCTTTGTAGGGGAAATAAATGTGAAGATAAAAAAGTAGAATGCAAGGTTGAGAGGGTTCGGGAAACCCAGCAGAGACTCTCACGGGGTGGGAGAGAATCTTAGCGTACAAATCTCTGAGATAAAGGAGACATGGGCCATGGCAGTATGAGCAGAAACTGGTGACTTTGGTTGTGGATGTACTGTCTCTTGAGGTCACTGCATTTTGATTTCCAATGGAAACCAAATTTCCAGCCACCAGGTAAGCAGTTGGACCACCCTGGGACCAATAGGCTGTGAAAAAGCTGAAACTAGCCTCCGTGGAGAGACCACGAGGAGTACAGGAAGAAGAGTGGTGTCTAGCCAGGCCTGCTGGGGAAGCTCCAGTCACCTCCTGTCTGCAACTGCACGAGAGCCTCTGAGCAGAAACCGCACAGCCAAGCCTTTCCTCATTTCCTGTCCTAAAGAAACTTAGAGATATAATAAAATGATTGCTTTTGCTTTATACCACTAAGCTTTGGAGTGATTTGTTGCCTAATCATTGATAAACAGAAGTTAAGAAGGAAACGAACAGGTTGATGGCATAGAGAGTAACCGGGAACAAGAGCTATTTTAAACAGGATGGGGAGGGGCACAGAAATTCCATCTCAGGAGGAAGATGTGAAGAGTTTGGAAGAGGGCATCACAGACAGAAGAAAACACCAAGACCTGAAGGGGGGGAAAGGTCTGGTCATGGTCACAGAGGCCAGATGGGCTGGAGTATTGGGAGCAAAGCAAGGAATGAGGTTGGAAATGTAGGCAGGAGACAGTTATGCAAGGTCTTGGAGGCACTGATAAGGAATTTGGGTTTTATGTTAAGTGCATTGGAAAGTCCTGGGGTGACTTAAGGCCACTAGCTAACCCCAATCCATACCCATTACTCCAGCTGCCTTGGTTCCAAGGCTCTCTCTCCACAGGCCACAACTCCCTTCATGCATGATCATTAGTCCAAATAATAAGCTTCCGCATCCATTGGAAACCAAAATTAAGTGACATCTAGAGACCATACATCCACAACCCCAATCATGAGTTTCTGCTCGTTACTGCCACAGCCCACGCACCCTCTTCTCTACAGGGTTTGGTTATTCTTGTACCACTAGCCCAAAGTGGGTGTGCATTCATTGTTTAGCTGAAAGTTGAATGAATGCCCAAATGTCAGGATAAATGGATGCTTCAACTCAACTCTTTCATGAAACTAAAACACGTCCTTTTTGAAATGGTCTTTCCCCTTTGACCCACCCACTTTCTAAAGGATGTAGTAGTAACTACACAGCAGCAGTACGAAGTCTCCCCTACCCCTTCTTCCTTTTAAGCTGACATTTCTCCAATGCTATTTAGTTCTCGTTTGAAAGACACAGACATTCTGAGCTCTTCCTGTGTTCCCAACAGGGCCTGGACTAGTCTTCAGTAATTACTGATCAATGGATTGGTGGATTGTTGTGTTCTCAACACTATCCTTGACAAATCAGTGTCTCCTGGTCCTAATGTCAGGTTTTATTGTGTAAATGAAAAGAGAGAATATGTATGAAGGAAACCTCTAGATTTGTCCCTCCTCTCTCCCTTCCTCCCTCCCTCCATCTTCATTCTTTGATTTTTCTCTCATTATAGAAATGTAGGGCTAGGTTTATTTTGTTTTTGTTTTTTTCTCAGACTCTGGTGATCAGACTTCTCTATCTCCCTTTACACTTGCAGTCAGTATAGTACATTGATATGAACCTTTTTTTGAAATCTAATATTGTAGGGGAATCAATCAGGGGAAACACATCACCATGAGCTCCTAAGACAAAACAAAAAGAGGTGAACTACTACTTTAAAACAAACTTCTAAGAAACAAATCAAGTCATTTCTCACAGTAAAACAAGGGACTATAGAGGCCAGTCTTCACATTTATCCATGCTGGGACAGAAAGCGGTAAAAAAATGTGAGTTCATGTCCAAAATGATATCACAATGCTTTTTATGAGGTAAATGCATAGACCCTCCACACCTGCTGTGTTGGATATTCAGCATGCCTTTGAAGAACCCTGTGGACTTTCTTTTTACCAAAGTTGGTAACGTAGTGAGTCAAGCTAGATAATGAGCAAACTTACCAACAAAGCACGATTGCACTGTAGTGTATTAAACTCATCATCCGAAATAAATGTTTGAAAACAAGATGAAAATAAATATTATTATTAACTTGGTAGTCACATTGTGGGAGGCAACCCAAATACCTAGAAGTGTGGAGTGATTAGGTCATAGGAATCTTAGTTTTTTTTTAAAAAAGCGGATAGACAAATGGCAATAAACTCCATGTCCTCCTTTCCCTTTTCTCTTTACTAGAAACCACCAATGTGGTAACTATTATTCCAAAGAGATACCGGGCCTGTGTGGTCTATCAGTTTGCTAATAAATTGTATTTACATCCATGAAGCACCATTTTCAAAGCACTTTCGCTATGTTATCTCTGACGTTTGCAAAAATGTGGCAGTTATCCCTATGTTCTTTTTATCAGATATGAAATATGTATAGATGATGATTTCTTCCAAATGTTAGCCTTCCGGTGTCTGTTGAATGTGACATTGGAAAGACCACTGATCAGTGACTGCTGAGTTTCGGACTCAGTTTTCATTGCTGGACCTGCAACCCAACCA
This sequence comes from Balaenoptera ricei, assembly GCF_028023285.1. Lineage (NCBI taxonomy): Eukaryota > Metazoa > Chordata > Mammalia > Artiodactyla > Balaenopteridae > Balaenoptera > Balaenoptera ricei. The sequence goes on along the minus strand of NC_082643.1, from coordinate 28,467,116 downwards.
ACATGCTATTATCCAGTCCAAATTTTCTTGGGCCTCAAACTATGAACACAGATTAATTTACATAGTCCTTGTTAATTCATAGATGTCTAGTTAGAATAGCACACGACCTTGAGTTACATTATGAGGTCAAAGGGATATAAGAATGGCCCTGTTGGCCCATCTTTCCCATATTCTCTGGCTGAGGCTCTTCCCGGAAGAATGCTGTTGCCCTCTTTGAGGCCATCCTTCAAACTCAGGTAGATTTCAACCTCAGGATCCATTTAGGGCTTTTCCTCTTGCTCATGTCCACTGGGAAAAGAAGACAACATTTAGCTTATCCTGTAATTTCTTATTCTACCAATTTGGAGGTTACTTTGGGAGGAGTTGGAATGATAAATAGAACTTCCTAAAATTTTGCTACTCAAAGAGGGGTCTGTGGGGCAGTAACTTTGGAGTGACCTGGGAGCTGGTTAGAAATGCAGACTCTCAGGCTACACTTCATACTTAGTGAATCATAAACTGATTTTGCCAAGATTCCCCAGATACCTGGTAAGAAAGGACATTAAAGGTTTGAGAAGCACTGGCCTGAAAGACAGGGTACCACTTGACAGTGCTGGGGATGGGCGATCTGGGTCAGACACAGCACCTGAGGTAGAAGAAGTAAGCACATCCTCCTTTCAGACATTCGGTGTTCTGGTGGTTTTGGTTGGTGATGCCTGATGTTCAAGGTTTTGGGCACTAGAGGGTGACATTGGGCTGCATGGCTAAGTGAGCAGGGCCTCTCTCCAGGAAGCAAATGGGTGTCTTGAAATGATGTCCAATTAAAGTTTTTTTTGATCTCTCGTATTAAATTTAGTCCAGTTACCAAATAATGATTGACATTTATTTAGCATGAACTATGTGCCAAGCACTGTGCCAGGGCGCTTACATGAATGGCCTCATTGAGTCCTCAGAGGTACTATTATTGACCTACTTTAAAGATGAAGAAATTAGCGTTTCAGGAGGTCACGTTCATGGTCACACAGCTGAGAATTGACGCTAAGTGATGGAGCATGGATCAGGCTGGGTCTGTCTGTCTGACCGTGAGCCTGAGGTCTGAGCCTCCGCCCTGCACTGCCTTCTCTTTGCTCCTCTCAACAGCCCTCCAGGGCAGGCATCACAGTAACCAATGGTGATCCCTTTAAACAATTGAAATAGAAGAACAAGGAATTAAATAAAAATTCTCTACATTTTTAATGCACTTTCTTTGTGAGGCAGGAGAGCACAAAGGTTATTGCACAGGCTCTAAAGTTATTCAGTCCATTATGAAAGCCACTGGCTAGGGATGGTTATTGAGCCCTTGAAATGTGTCTGCTGTGATGGAAGAAATGAATATTTAATTTGCTTAATTTTAATTAGCTTACCTTTAAAATCCGATACTTGATTACTGGAAAGCTTTTAAGTATGTCTGGAACAGCTTGGGTGTGTGAATCTACTTTTTCAACTGTCAAGTTTTTTCGTTAAAAATTTTGTATCTCAGATAAATTGGGAGGTTGGGCTTAACATATACATACTACTATACATAAAACAGATAAGCAACCACTGTATAAGGACCTACTGTAAAGCACAGGGAACTATATTCAATATCTTGTAATAACCTATAATGGAAAAGAATCTGAAAAAGAATATATATATATAAAAAATGTATAACTGTACATTGCTGTACACCTGAAACTAACACAATGTTGTAAGTTAACTATACGTCAATAAAAAGAGAAAAAAGATGAAAACAAATTTGTGTCTGAATGAAGATGTGCTGTAAATGTAGCATACACACTGGTTTTCAAAGACAATATACAAAAGGAATGTATTTATTAATATTTCATTAATAATTCATATACTGATTACACATTGAAATGATCATATTCTGGGTACATGGAGTTATATAAAATATATTATTAAAGTTAGTTTCACCTGTTTCTTTTTACTTTTTTAATGCAGCTACTAGAACGTTTGAAACGATGCATGTGGCTCACGTAATCTTTCTATTGGACACTGCTGCTCCAGAGCCACATTATTGGGTTCAAACCCTTACTCTACTGCTTAATAGCTGTGGGAACTCTGTGGCTTCCCATTTCATTTGTAAAATGGTGTAAAAGTACCTACCTCACATGGTTGTTGAGACGGTTAATGACTCCGTATATGTAAAGTGCTCACTGGGTGACAATTCTCCATGGGCCTTTTGTGTTTCTGCACCTCTGGTAAGCAGAAGCCCTGAAGGCCTTTGTTCTAAACTATCTTATCAAGGATGCTTGCATAGCAAACGGCCTTGGAAAATAGATGTAGCTTCTCCCTCTAACACAAAGATCAGGTGCGTTTGCCTGCTGTCTATTATAAAGGATTTGGTCACCCTAAGCGCAAAGTTCCTCTTCTGAAACTCAACCCACTGCACGAGCAGGTGCCATCTGGGCCTTTCTGCGTCACCCTGTGGGAACTGGAGCTCAGAGAACCAGTTACCGATCATGGCTATTGCTGTGAATAATAAACTGTCCATTGTCTCTGAACCAGGAGTCTCCTGTCTTCTGCCGGCATCCATGAAATTGTGGCAGGCTGACTTGTCTACTTCACCAAGTAGAGTGAAATGAACACCTGAAACTAACATAACATTGTTAATCACCTATACTCCACTAAGTAGAGTGAAAGTCACACAGCATTGTTAATGGACTATACTCCAATATGAAATAAAAATTAAAAAAAAAAAAAAAAAAACTCAGACCCTTCACAGTTTTGGACAGTACTTGGAATAGGTGCCGGGCACACAGCACCGTGTAAGTGTTAGATTTTATTACTATTTTACTGTTACTTTTTATTACCCCCTCTTACTTCCATTTAGTTTAGTTGAATCACTACCATCTTCTGCCTTTTGTGTCTGCTTCCACTTAGGGAGAGAGATTTCCTCACTCTCTCTTTGGACCTCTGGCATTCCCATTGGCTGTACCTTATCGCTCACTCCTCATGGTGATGTCAGGTTGCATGTGGTCTAATTGTTAGAGCTGAATCTTATAGATCAGCCTAATGCATTTGATTTTCTCTCTCCAAATATTGTGTCTTATTGCTCCAAAATTCTTCTCTTCCAGGAGAACTTTCTAGAAATAAGTATTAAGGCACAGAGTGGCAATTTATGCCCTCTGTTCCTCTGACTGTACTTCCTCTAATACAGAGGACAGTTTGGCACATGACAAGTTCAGCCGCCACCACTTCTCTCCACCAACAATTCCATGTGTCTAGTGCTACTTCTTCACTTGTTTACACTCAGAGACGTGCAGACACACGATCACGGTGTGTAGTTTCCACATAAGCATAATAGATTTTGACTGTACTATAACAATATACCTAGAGTTAACAATTTTATTGGTTTCCGTCAAAGGCCAATGTAAAAAATTTCAGAGCAGAGTATGTACGTTATGCTATTTGGAATAAGCTACAGGATCAAAACAGAACAAAGTTAAAGGGAATGTGAAACATTTCATTGTGAATGATGTATAAGGGATTATCACACAAACGCATCGCTAAAACGTTTTAACTGAACTCTCTGAATTGCCTTTAGCTCTGGTTTTTAAAGTAGACACCTACTTTATATAATATAAAAAGACACCTTATTTTTATATTGGCAACAGACATTTAAATTTAACTAAAATTAAATAAAATTAAACATTCAGTTGCTCCACTTGATAGCCGTATGTGGCTCATGGCTACCATATTGGACAGTGTGGATATAGTACATTTCCATCACAGAAAGTTCCATTGAGGATTCCTGCTCTCAAATTACATGAATGTTGGAATCAGATGGTAAGTATTGTTCTTCAGCAAGCAGCATTAAAAGTTGCGTCCAAGGTATTTTGGACATAATTCTAGATATGTTTACAACTCTAAGTAATGTGATTATATCTTGGTTTTAAGATAAAGACATGAAACTTTAGCTATGAAAAAATTCAACACAACACAGAATTCATTCGCTATTGTGTCGAGGGTTATATCTTCATTTAAATCTATTTGCTCATAGTGATATTTTCCTTTTTAAATGTGTTCTCTTGACCGAAATCTTCCACAGTTTTGTTATGACTACATACCATCTTGGCACAATTTACACAGCTTAAAACTAGCATGTATTTTATTTATGGTGCATACTGCTTTAGCAACCCAATTTAAGTTTACTCTGAACAGATAAATGAATTGCAGTGTACCTAAAAATATTGTGCTTGTTTGTGTGATTGCGACGCTACTGCTGAAAATCACAGCAGCTGAGTAACAACAGCAAGCAGCCCCAGCATCACAGGAATAACTGACTGCCAGGTACAAGTATTTACCCGGTGTTGTGTACATTCTACTCAACTAAGCACAAGCCTGATATGAAGATATGGGACGTATCATTTCTTCTTTTTTGGTGACAGAAAGCCATGATTTCCATCAAGGTTTTCCAATATTACTGTTCTGTCCTTAAAGTGAGAACAGCCTATAAACCATCCTTTAGATCTTTGCTCTTCAAAATGTGGCCCAGGAACCAGCATTAGCATCACTTGGGAGTTTGTTAGAGATATGGAATCTCAGGCACCCCCAGACCTACTGAATCAGATTGTGGGTTTTAGCAAATTCCCCAGGTGATGGGAGGTACACTGAAGTTTGAGAAGCACTGCTTTAGACACTGAAAATGAGACCTCAGTACATTTGATGCCATTTCTGAGGCACAGTGTTATGGATTGAATTGTGTCTCCCCTCAAAATGCCTGTGTTGGAGTCCTAACCCCCTGTACCTCAGAATGTGTTCTTATTTGGAGACAAGGTCCTTACAGAGGTAATGGAGTTAAAATTAGGTCGTTAGGGTGAGTTCTAATCCAATATGACTGGTGTCCTTATTTGAGGTAATTGAGTTAAAATGAGGTCATTAGGGTGAGTCCTAATCCAATATGACGGGTGTCCTTATATAAAAGGGGGAACTTGGACACAGAAACATGTATGAAAAGAAGACTATGTGAAGACACAGGGAGAAGACGGCCGTCTACAAGCCAAGGAGAAAGGCCTTGGAAAGGGTCCTTCCCTCCGCCCTCAGAAGGAACCAACTCTGCCAACACCTTGATTTCAGACTTCTAGCCTCCAGGATTATGAGACAATAAATTTCTGTTGTTTAAGCCACCCAGTCTGTGGTAATTTGTAAGGGCAACCCTAGTGGACACATGGTTGCTCTTTCTTTTGTATCATGAATTGTCCGCCTTTTAGATGGTGTCTGCCAGGCATTTGCCCTCTTGTATCTGCCCAGAATGTGGTATCTATCAGTCAGGTAGGGTGCCTACAACAGTCCTCTTGGGAACACAGATCATGGAAGAGACAATTATGTTTCTAACAGTTGGAAAACTAGATATTAAGGGCCCTGGAAGGAATGGCAGCCTCCCTTTAACCCTTTAACCGTGTGCTTCTTCAGCATGAAGAAAATAATGGCCATAGATCAGAGAGTGCTTTAGATATTTAGAGCAAGAGCTGCAGGAGACATGAAAGGATTATTCAAGAATGAACCATACTGGGATGGGAGGAACAGAAAAAGGTGTTTTGGAGAACACATCAGAGAAAGCAACAAAGAACCACAGAGGGCAGGAGGAGAGGAGGCTGGGAGACTGGAAAAAAATTAAGAGTGTCTTTTCTAATCATTCAGACACCATAAAGTCATGCAATGGGGTAGTTAATGGAGTCCTATCTAAGATTTGCAATTTCCAATCTGCAACTCACATGGATCCCGGGATTAGGAATATCTAATAACAATACCTGTTACAGCTGGAAAGAACCTGTCTCTCATTTTACACATAAGGAAACTGAGTCCACCTAATTAGTTGGAGAAACAAGCCCAGGATCCCCATCTCACAGCCGTAGCCCAGGGCTCCTGCCAGCACACCTGGCGTACATGACTTTTGGTAGCTGTAGATCATAGAACAGGGCATCTATGATAATCTAAATTGCTTTACATGAAGCACATGGATTTTGCATCAAGTAGTTTTAATTATAAGGCTATAAATGTGTCAAAGGGATCTGATGACATCTTATTAAATTACAAGAGTGAGCTCAAGTAGTTTCTGATGTGGGCATAGTCCCAAGAAGAATGAGTTTTATATTCAAGTGCTATCCAGGCTTCTCTCCGCCTCTCCTGGCCCCCTCCTTTCCCCTTTTAAATTCTGTGTGTTTTAATCATAGAAAATGTCATAGAGAAATCAAGCATAAATCAAATTATGAAAATACAGAAGAAATATTGCATCCAAATTGTTTTTTTTCTTTGATCCTTTCATTCCTTTGAATGATGGCAGAATTTAATCTCCAGAGAGACCTTTTCAGACCTCCATATAGAAAAAAATGTATTTTTTTCTGATGAGATACTCAATGTAGCTGCCATTTTAAGTTGTTCTTCCATTGGAAATAATACATTAGTGTATACAATTCTAAAAAAGAAAAAACTGAGTGTAAAGAAGCAAGTTCATAGAATTCTCCCTCATATTAGCCGTCAGACTCCTGGACAAACTGGAAGCTGATAGGTTTAATAGTACAAATGTGCATTACGAAAATTCTTAGTGACAACTGTGGGAATAATGGCCTTTTCCCTTGGTAGCTGCCTAAGTAATTGAAGGGTTATATATCAGGTTTGGCAGTAGGATCCCTCTGACTACATCTTGCTGTAATCACGTTGGGATTCTAGGCAGTGGTTCCTTAAGGTGTTCTCCTAAAGGAGATCTCATCAAGTCCCTTTGTAATGCCACCCTGTTATCTCTCTTCTCATCTGTGTCTAAGTCACTCATTAACATATGTATCAATCAGTATCTAAAAAAAGAAAACAGAAACCACTTTCCTGTTTACAACAAAGGGTATTTAATGCAGGGGATTGATTGTACTGGTGATGGCAGAGCTGAGAAGCCAATCAAGGGACAGTGAAGAAACCCAGAGAGATTATTAGCATCAGGAAAAAAACCCACTTCCATCTCTAGGCTGTTATATACGTATTATTATTTTCCTTCTGGCAAGTAGGCAGGAGCTGCTCTAGATGTCAGGGATTTTAAGCAGAAGGTATGTCCTCAGGAGATTTATAATCTGGTCAGAGAGACTAGGCACGCACAGAAAACAGATTGTGATTAAGGGCTAAACCACAGGGACAGAGTCTCAGAACTGGAAAGGCAGTTGCTGAGGGAGAGAGACCTTTGGTGCTTCCTGGGCCACTGAGGAATGTGCTAAGGGACACTTTTCATGGTGTCACTTTGCCTAACTTAACACTCCAGAGAGTAACCTGAGTTTAGGGACTGTCTGTGAATAAGCATCTGTAACATGTTTTATTCTCTTAGAACAATCATCTCTTCTAGGGAAACAGCTTTTCCTCTCAACGAGTCAAAGAGACGTATTTGTTCCGGAAGGAAGGAGATCTAGATGAAAGCATTTTGCTCTTCTAAAGAATGTTGGCAGATTTAAAATTCATGTTCAAAATAGCATAGTTGACCTTGTACAAATACTCTTGATACAGTTAACTGGAAGCAAAATGGCAAAGTCAACCAGGTTTTATGGTATCTGCAATCACTTTTTTCATGTCTCTCCCCTTCTACGTGCTTCTTTCCTTCAATGTGGGCACTTAGGACTCTCAACTGCTCTTTTGCATTCTTCACTTATTAATTCTTACTTACTTGAAAGGATCAGATTTAAGTCATTTACAACTTAGAATAAATTTAAGTCAATATTTGTACACAGTGAAACTGACCCTTAACATTGGCCTGTATTTGGGGGAGTAAATTTAAAAATTCGAACATGAAAAATGACAAAAGGCAAGAATATTTTGAACAAGTAGTTTGGGTATGGAATATTTAAAAATTAGTGTTTATATAGTCAGTATGGATACTTAGGGAAAACTTTTAAAAATTCCAAAATAAAAAAGAATTTTAAAATAGCACATGTACATCAGGTCATAAGATAAAGTTTAATACATTTGATCATGTTAAAGGACACAAAACACAGCCAATCTAACCAAATTTCAGGCATGCATTTACATAAATATATTAAATTAAGAAAAGAAATTATACACTTAAACATCCTTTTCACCTAAAAATCATTAAATCCACAGATCAACAATAAAAACCAATTCTCTGCATTTATCACTTCAAGATACAATTGTTCTATTTTAAAGATAACACAAATACACTTGTTAGAATTTATATGCATTATACATATATTATATATTACATAGATAGTGTGTATACATATGTAGTGTTTGTACAGATAGATAAATATATATACATGGGTGTGTGCACACATACAGATACACACAGATGTACTTTAGGCCATCTGTACTATTATTGCTGGATTTTGATGTTGAACTGAATTGGAGCTGGATGGGTGCGATTATTATCTTTTGCTTCAAATTTGTTCATCATACCCATGGGGCTCACAATCCCCCATTATAAACATCCTTGCCTTTTCCATAGTACATAACCGTGCTGGGCACTTCAATAAATCTTTGTTGAATTATTGAATGGATGGATGGCTGAATAATAGATCAAGCAAAGAGTACTGAATATTATAATAACTTGGTTAAGTAAGTCAGACTAATTCAAATATAGAAGGATTATCTGAGCCAATGACTTTGCATGTTACTTTTCAGAAGAACATTTACAGAAATTCCAACTAGAACATATATTAAGTCTGCTCCCTTAAACGTGTACCTGCTTTAATTACTTGTGCCTCTTATTAATAGAAATCCAAGGAAGGTATCCTCTGTGAATAAGGTTATGGACAAATTGCCCAAACTGTCAACAATCTAAAGGAAAATGAACAACTATGAAAAGCAAAACGTGTTAGAAGAATGATAAAGTTAACCATACTTTAAAACTGGATAAAATTAATCACAGATAAAGCCAGGAAAGACACAGGGGTTTCTGCACTGATTTGTTTTCTGCTTATTAATTATAATGATTTGATAATTTTTTCATTCTAATTAGATGGGTTTCTTTAAAATAGTCTTCTTTAGCATGTCCTAGCGAATTAAGCTCCAAAAATTCCATAGTACCTTAGTATCATTTATCTTGTTACCACATGGTTCTTGGTGAGATGCACGTCCAAAAATGTCCTATGAATATAATGAGATGTGGGAAATACCTGATATCTTATAAGGTCATCAGTTTGATTTCTCAATAATAGTATTATGAACAGAATGTATTAATGTGTTAATAGTATTAGGTTCTACAGTACATGAACTCCTAATTTATTCTATGAAAATCATGCTTCTGATTTTAAGAATATGAAGTAAAGAAATATCCAGCGTACATGTGGGGCACAGACTACCAAATCTGATCACACGGTGTTCCTGTGAATGGAAACTTTTGGCTAGTTATTTTTTAGTGCAAAGGGAAACGTACAGCAATTAGTTTCTAACCATGAAGACGAAGCGTATTTTCTATTTAGCCATTATGAATCTCCCATCACTGTTAATGTTCCATTTTTTCTATCCTATGTGCTAAAAATGTTTTTTTTTAACTTAAAAGATTATAGTCAATTGAGATAACTCACCAAACATGTTTGTTAATTTGCTTGCATATGTATACATGTATTTTAAGTAATACATAATCTACATATGAGAAAAAAAAATTCTGACTGAAATGTGAGGTCTGTCTTTGTGATATACATGAGATGTAACTTTAGAATTCTTGTTGAGTTGGTACCTTTTTTTTTTTTTTTTTTTTGGTATGTCTCTGTGTATTCTGGCTTAAAAAAGCAGCAATAAGATTTAGGCCTAAGGCTTTATGTTAATACAAGGGATCATTATTTATTTTTTATTTTTTTTTTCAACCAACTTATAGATGACCTATACAAAAGAAAGCAAGGTAAATGATGGGTGTATCTTGGGCTGTCACTTAATGAAGAATTGAAGAAAAGAGCTACCCTGATAAGTGAGTAAATCTCTTCATAGCCACTAGGGAAACAACAACTATGATTGAGAAGAAAACAACACAACACCTTCTTACAATCTCATGAGTACATCATACTCCCTGAAATAGTTATTTTAAGACAATTTTCAAAACTTATGTATGAGTAGCTATTTAAGAGGAAGAAGTGTTGAAGTTGGCTAGGTAGGATTAGTGTTTGGCAGGTTTTACGGTTTTGTTTTTAATATTTTTAATATCAAAATGCTTCTATTCTTAGGTTTCCCACCTTCTTTGTCATCATATTAATTATTAGAGGTATGACTGATTTGTGTTGGTGTGATGACGAGAAAGAAAGTAAGAGAGCAAACATCGATTTCTTTAGGATATTCTAATGAGAACTTTCTGAACATACTGCCAGTTGTCACAGTAACAGGCCCACTAACTTCCTGTGGGTAATAAAGAAATAGGTACGTTTTCTGGGCATGGAACTTTGGTCTGAGTTCTCTGCAAGTTCAAGTCTCAAGGGTGGGGAAAGAAGATTCTGAAGTCTCCACTGAGGGACTACTTATTTTTTCCTCATCAATTTCGGATAATCTTATTTAAAATAGACTCCACCGAGATGGTGGTCGCTTGAATAGGAAATAGCTACTAACTTTCCCTACTGTTAACTTGCGCTCTTGACTGGGGATATTCTTTTCAGCATCCAAGATGGAACCCCAGCTGAGCTGGGACATCCAGGCTGGGAGTCATTTATGCTTTTTGTTACTTCTTTCAATGATTGTAATAGGTCAGTCTAGTATATTCATATTTGTCTACTGTTCTTTATGATATAGCATCTGAGCAAATGTGGTACTAGGAGAAGGTGTTTTCAGGAAACTAAAGAAAAGATCATCACCAGCAAAATCAATAGCAACCTGCCCCAGGGTATCTTTATTATGGGTATACTGAAGACATGTCTGTTTCGTCAGAACCAATAGAAATAGAGAAGAGAGAAGTTAACAGGAAGAGGGATACATGGGGGTGGGGAGGCAAAAGGACAGAGAAACAGAAAAAGAAAGATAGATATCTCAGGTAACGTTCTATAGAGACACCCAGAAACTCTAATTTATTGATCAGCCAACTACAAATGCCTATGATATACCTTAGTTTCCTCTTAAAAATTTAGGCTTGGTTTCTCTTTTATGTTTCCAAACTAAAAAAGTTAGACTAATAAAAGTTTAAATTAATGTGTTCTTTAAAAGTCCCTAGATGTAGCATCTAACCTTAAGTCCTAAACCTAGTAGGGTTCTTGTATAGTTTATGATTTGGAGATAAAAACAACATCACAAAAATGTTAAACATTATTAGTACATTATCATGTAATTATTTTCAAAGAAATAAATAGAGAAGAAGTGCCTGCTCTGAAGTATGTAAATGAAAAAGAGAATGGTTTTCTATTTAGGTTGTATGTATATGTTGCATGTGTAGGTAGGTTTCTTTGCTCTTTCTTTATGAGATAGTCTGTTAACCTGAGAAAACTTCTGAGTGTTCTTTGTGATAAAAGATATATTTTACAATAGCCACATTGAAAGGAAATTCCAAGAAGAAAGGTACGAATGGAAGCACTTTTTATCATCGCTCAAGTTTCTTAAATCTTCCCTTCTTTCCACTTTAATGATGTGCCAATTCAGTTATCTTCTCATTACCTTAAATAACTAGCAAGAAAACGAAGTTCTATTAACCAGAGCAAGAGTTTGGCAGAAGCAGTGGCAGAAAGTTTTCTCCCAACTCTTTAAAACTACTATAACAGCATTTCACATTAAATTGATACCCAAAGCTTAAGCTCTAGAATGGAAAAAGGGATAATAATCTACATTTTTCTGTTTCTTTATTTTATCTTTATCTCACACATTTGTATCCATACCAAGGACATTTTCTTCCATTTTGATTATGTGTTTTTTGAACCAAGTAGATGTTACCATTCATGTGATGAAACAATCATTTTTCCCTAGCTCATACTTTTTAATCAATTCTTACTTTCTTCTCATCATGAATTATTTAAGATCATTCTCCAGTTACATATTTTAAAAATCTACTTGAAAGGAAAGGTCAAAAGATTTTTTTAAATGACCACTGAGTTTTAAAAAGGTAGCTATTAATTAGCCATTGCTAGTTACTTCTCTCCTAAGAACAGAGAGAAATGACTCCAATGACTGTCTTTGCTGGGGTTTAATATCCCTGGATCTTGCGATTTTCTTTTTAGAAGATTTTGATCTGTTATTCTAATGACTCACAATAGAAAAGGCAATGATACCTGGGGTACATTTGTTTTTCTAAGTCATTTGAAACTCTTTCACTTGTGAAAGGGCTGTATAAAAAAAGCTGGGTCTGATGAATTTAATCTAGATATTTTTAAATAGGAGAACAAATGGCAATAGAACACCATTTCTTTTGGAAAGATTCTTTTGGAAAAGATGGAAAGATTAAAGATGTAAGAAGAAATGCTGGGCGTTTTCAGATTTGGCTGAATATATAGCAGTATCCTTATTGTTTTCAGTGAAACTATGTACAGGAGAATGTGTAATAAAACTGCACAATTTGACAGATTTAGACAGCTGGCTCCCTCACAAGAAGTTCACGTTTTGTGAATGTCACCCACGTTGAATAAGGGACGATGAGATGGTTAAGGTCCATTTACAAAAATGGTTGTCAGGACATTTTTTTTTTTAATTGTAAAACTTTCTGTGATGGAATTCAGTAAAAGGGCTATGAAGAGAAAGCAAAGAGGACAAAAGACTGCTATTAACCTACAGATGTGGGCTAGTACAGGGTTCACTGCAAGATTTGTCACACTGTTGGGCCAATGAAGTGTTCGTGTGACTATAAGGGACCACCCCTTTTCTGGGGTAAGAGGGCAATTTGGTCTCCATGCTCATTTAATCCTGAGACTTCTTTGAATAGACCGTCAATTGAAATCTAAATTGTGCAAAATTATGCATGCACTTTTTAATGCAGTCTATTGTTCCCTAAGCACTGCACCAAGATTTGTCAACCCATTTCCATTGGGCATGAGGTCACTTGAAACTTAAGTAATCATATATGGGAGACAAGAGCAGAGTACTTAACCAACCTTTCTATGTTGTGGTTTCTCACTGTGCTTTATTTGCAAATCTCTCGCTTGAAAACAATAGACAAATATTAGTTACAAGAATTTGTTTATTTTTGAAATCGAGGCTCCTTTTCGTAAAGGTAAGGAGCAGGTTTGGGAAGTCAGTCTGTGCTGTATAATCTGTCCTGCTCTACAATTTAGATTCTGGAGGAACAGATGTTTAGAGAAGGGCAACCTATAGTAGGTGCCCACATGTCATGAGTCAATGTTTGTTCAGTGGGGCAAAGAGGCCTGATAATTTCATTATAATCCAAACGTGGCAGGATGGCCTCAAAAACCATGAAGAAAAATGTGTACCAGACTTCTTGCAGTTTAACTTAGAACGTGGCATTTCTTGAAAAACCCGAACAGAACATTTACAGGAAATTTATTCATAAATGAACCAGAGAGGATTTTCACTGAGTTCCGAAGGAACGTATACATTGAAAGTCATATTTGGCAAGAATGATCATATTAAAAATTTGTACAAGTGACAGCTTACACAGGCAAGATTTGTTAAAAACGAGTGAACTCTTTTCCAGTGAGGCGATTCAGGGTGAAACCTGCAACGTTCCCATCACATATACTCTGACAGTCTTGCTATGGTGAAAAGCACTTTACAAAGGTTTAATGCTGGAATTTTATAAGGAGTGGCTGTTTTCTTGCTTTTTCATCCGTCGGTAATGATTACATGTTGGCACAAGGATACACTGCTAGATTAGATCCTCAGCACATTAAAGACTGTTTGCTTTCTCACTCCCCTTCTTTCCAATTAAGTTGGTGAAAAATGTAACTTTAGTATTTTACAGGACAGGGTAAAGGTGTTTCATCTAGGTGATGTCTATATTATAAAAATAAAATAAAAAATATAAATATGTAACACAAACCCAGTGCCTATTGTTAAATAAACTATACAATAAAAGCAGACCTTTTAGGAAGATTGGTTTTAGACTTTGCCATTATGATTTAATTTGAAAACAATCTTGAAATTAAGCTAGAGTAACCAGATTTCTCTGCCAATAAAAAGGTAAGTGCGTTAACATTCTGCAATTGGATACACTGATAAAAATGAAGATTACAATTTTATATCAAGTTGCCCACTTAGAAATTCATCAGGGAGCTCTGAAACATTCTCTCATATTATAGTCCTTTAATATAAAAATATGGCCTTTTAAAATTCAATCCATCAGATTGCACAGTAATGCTTTAAAACTCCGTTGAAGTTGACTTTAGTGATTACAGACAGAAAATTCCTGGGAAGGCAAATAATCTCTTCTGGTGACATAAAAATTCTGTTATCAATTTACAATGGAATTTCTGGGGAAATTACTCCACACAAGGAAATATACATTTTAAAAAACCCATCTGTTACGCAACCACACTCACGGGGGTTGTGAGTGTGTGTGCGTACGTGCATATGTGAACAAACGTGCCTATATACACACACAGGGTCTGCACATTTCTGGAAATGACTTTTAAATTAATCAAAGAAAATGAAATCACAGGAGTGTGTAGCAGGATAACAGTCGTTCTTTTTAATGACAGGATAAAAAATAAATGCCCATTGGAAAGGAATAGTCAAACAGTCCCAGAAACTATACAATGTAACTCGTTAGATCCAGCAAATAAGATGTCATGTCAATGATCTGATCAAGAATACCTGCCCTGGTCACTCTGCGGAGGTTTCCGTCCACTTGTTCACACTGAGGACCAAGATATCCCTTTTTACAGAGGCACTTGTTGGGTCTAACACAGACACCGCCGTGGCGACACGCTGGCTCACATTTCGCTGGGAGAAAAAAAAGAGCAATACAATCACACTCCATTCTGTAAGTCGGAAACAGCACTGAGTATGAGGCCAATAAATATCTGACGAGTCAGGGAACGGAGGGAAAGGAGGAGGAAGCCAGTCCCAAAATGATCCCAAAGTTAATAAGTACAAAGAAACAAGGCTTTCAGACTTCGAGTTTTTTGGGGGCCAGAACGCAACAGACAGTGGGGGACATTTCGAGAGAAGCGGATCATCCAGATGATGGGAAACAATTTCAATCCCTTGCAGAACTGACTTTATGTAAAACGAGGATTTCAGTTCTTCAAAACCCCTGCTTCCCTAGGGCATCTCCAACACAGGGCCTGCCAAGTACCGCTCTGTTTCCATCCCTCTGGGGTAGGACCTCACAGTGGGAAGGGCGCGGCCAGAGAGAAAGGCCCAGTGGCTGGAGCATCGTCAATGTAACATCAAGAAATGGTCAGTTTTTTGGGCTTCCCTGGTGGTGCAGTGGTTAAGAATCCGCCTGCCAATGCAGGGGACACGAGTTCGAGCCCCGGTCCGGGAGGATCCCGGAGGATCCCACATGCCGCGGATCAGCTGGGCCCGTGCGCCACAGCTGCTGAGCCTGCACTCTGGAGCCCGCGAGCCACAGCTGCTAAGCCCACGTGCCACAACTGCAGAGGCCTGCGTGCCTGGAGCCTGTGCTCCGCAACAGGAGAGGCCACTGCGATGGGAGGCCCGTGCACCGCGGCAGGGAGTGACCCCCGCTTGCCGCAACTGGAGATGGCCCGCCTGCAGCAGCGAAGAGAAGATCCAACGTAGCCAAAAATAAATAAGTGAATTAATTAATTAAAAAAAAACAAAACACACTAGAGTTAAAAAAAAAAAAAAAAGAAATGGTCAGTTTTTGATTTTGGTTGGAGGGAGGATCCACCACGTGGATTCCCTTGGATTCCTCCCTTTCCTTGTTCCCAGGGGGTGTAGTGCACATGCCCCTTTCTGATTACACCCTGAAGCCCCTTCTTGGGGTCAGTGCAGTTGCCCAGTGAAAGACGTTCTGAGCAATCCTTTACAGGGCTGCTCTGCGGAGAAGGATTGCTTCAGAAAAGAATGTTTACCACTATAATATAGGTAGGGAATGTAAAGATTTATTGCTAAAATGAGATGGAGACATAAAATTGGGTCTATAACTTAATTGTCTCTTACTGATAGGATAAATCTGAGGTGTGCAGCCACTGTAGACAGAATCAAATTCCTTGAATACATGTCCTTATAATTTTAGGGGACAGAGTTATTATAACCTTTTCCAGGGCGTTAATCAAAATCCAGGGGTCTGTGGCTGATATATGGGAAAGAAAGAACAGGGAGAAAATAGACCGAAATAGTCTTTTCAATTTGTGGGAGATGAGCAAACTATGTGAGTATATGAATAAAGTTCTCACTTGGGTCAAAAATACCACAAATATATTACTTTAATAAAATGGTTCTGGTTTCTCTTATATATTCAAAGTATTTAGTTGATTTAGTGGAAAGATTAAAGTACTGTATGACAGCCATCCCCAATCTTTTTGGCACCAGGGACCAGTTTCGTGGAAGACAGTTTTTTCATGGACCGGGGTGGGGGGATGGTTTCGGGATGATTCAAGTGCATTACATTTATTGTGCACTTTATTTCTATTATTATTACATTATAATATATAATGAAATAATTATACAACTCACCATAATGCTGAATCAGTGGGAGCCCTGGGCTTGTTTTCACTTGCCACTCACTGATAGGGTTTTGATATGAGTCTGCAGGCAATTGATTTATTATGGTCTCTGTGCAGTCAAACCTCTCTGCTAATGATTATCTGTATTTGCAGCCGTTCCCCAGCGCTAGCACCACCGCCTCAGCTCCACCTCCGATCATCAGGCATTAGATTCTCATAAGGAGCGCGCAACCTACATCCCTCACATGTGCAGTTCACAGTAGGGTTCGCGCTTCTATGAGAATCTAATGCAGCCGCTGATCTGACAGGAGGCGGACCTCAGGTGGTGATGCGATTGATGGGGAGCGGCTGTAAATACAGACGAAGCATCACTCGCTCACCTGCCGCTCACCTCCTACTGTGTGGCCCGGTTCCTAACAGGCCACAGACCAGTACCGGTACCAGTCTGTGGTCCGGGGGTTGGGGATCCCTGCTTATAAACTTTCATTTATATCATATATCATTATTAATATCTATTATAGTATGTATTAAGCCGCCTATATTCAAAATTATGTTTACCCTCAGTTTAACATACTGTTACTAGCCGGCACTCAATAAATATTTGTTATCTGATGACTTGAGGTGACTTAAAAGGTTAGGCAAAATATAAGTAAGGAATAAGACAGAATGCACACCACGTAAAAGCAGAGAGAATAGATATTGTCAAGCATAGAAGGAAGCAGAGGGAAGATATATCATCAGGAATTAGAATATTATTGCATTTAAACACTGCTTCTCATTTTTTGGCCAACTGATGAAAAAGGAGACAGAATGGGTCAATAGAATATAAGCATTTTTAAAAAATAATGTAATTACTTAATTTCTGCTGGGTTTCAGTTATGATGGCTTTTTCCTAGATATGTAACCATGATATCAGTCAATCACGTAATATTATTAGTGCTGAAGCAATTTAAGCTTCAAATGGATACTGTCTCTGTGACTTTAAATGTCTACTTTATTTTGACAATATATGAGGTAAACGAGGTATGGTTATGATTTTTTGAAACAAATACATGTTTAGAATAAAGAAAGAAGGCATTTATGAATTAAAGATACTGTTAAATATTAATATGGGACTTGAATTTTCTTTGGCAAGAGATACTTTAATATTTGAAATAGCAGAGATCAAAATCTTCTGCAAGTAATATGTATATGCTGGTTGTTGAAAATGTACTTTCAATATACACATCTTAAACTCTAGGTATCTAAATTAATCTAATTGTCTTACTTCACACCAAGTAGAATTTAAACGCGATTGCATATATCTGCGGAAGTCGCAAGTTAAAGGATAGAATAACCTTGGACTGAATCTCATTTGCTCTCTGAGCAGCTGCACACCACCTGATGGTCCACAAGGCAGTGGCAAAAAGAATGGAAAAATCTCATTATATGCCTCTAGATAACTGCATTTTCACCTTTTCTATAAAAACACCCACTGAAAACCCCTGTTTTTAGCACGCTGCAGCAAGAAAGCAAGCAGCAAATTTAGGGAGGGCCTTTACGGAGTGTCTGGAAAATGCTGGCACTCGGAAAGGGGCTTTGCAAGCACCAGGTCATTGGCTGGTGTGAAAGCTCAAACCCAGGACTGAGAGTCCACAGGGATGATCTAGTTGGGCTGTTTTCACGTGTGACTTTGTGAAAGAACTCGATTATGTTTATGATGAACTTATATACGTGAACTGTTTCCAGTAGGAAAATGGCAACGATTTCAGGTGCAAGTTCAGAAACAGACCGTGCATTACTATTGTAAACGGCTACAGTTTGGAACACGAGGTCATCTAGAAGAAGTAACTAACGTCAAGTTCTTGCAGGCCCCATCCCCCCCAAGCAGAAGGAACACTAACCGACTCTGCACCAGTCCCCTTCCCATCCGGGACTGCAGCAGCACTTTCCTGTGGGCGCGCAGTAGCCGTTCCGACAGAGCCGGGAGCACTCCGAGGTCAGGGTCTGGGCAGGCTGGACCGTGGCCCTGCATTCCTCAGGCATCAGAGGTCTGCATCAAAAGACAACCGTCAAGAGTGCATTTCGGTTGCAAATCAATATTGGAATGAAATCTAGTGATTTCGTAGCTTGCAAAGCATGTCTCTTGCTTTCCAAAGAGACCTTTCTTTTTATGCCACACAGACAGAAAGGTCGACAGCTTTCTAAGAGGAGAAAATACACACCCATGAGGAAACAAACTAACCAGTTTTGAACCAAAGGGAACAGATCAAACATGGTAAGAAACTTTATCATGATCAAAATTCATTGATTAAAAATGTAATTACGTTACATCAATATTTTGGTAGTTAAGAATTCCTAGCAATTACAATTTAAAAAATAAAGATGAATAGATATTTTAAAGCTTTTTTTTTTTTCCCCCTCAAAACTCCAAAAGTTTTTAGGAATAGCACCTGAGATAGGTTTCACTTGTTATTGGCATATTTGGCAACATCACGAGGCTGAAGGCACTCATCAGAATGAACAGTTGTAGCCTAAAAAGCTTGGGAATCATTTTTTATTTCATTTTTACATTTCTTTTGAAATACTTTTTCCAGAATGACTGTTCTTAAAAGGACATCATAACACATGTGTGTGTTTACTACCGACTCAAAGTTTAAACTCTTTATGCAAAGAATGATCTACATAGAGAGATTTTATATACATACATGTATATATGTATATATATTTTTATAATTTGATTTTGTCCCGCTATGAAGAAAAAGAATGCTAATAGTAGCAAACAAAAACATCTTATCTGTCATGTTAAAAGTCATAGAACTTTGTTTTAATTGCTCTAAGATTGCCATCATTTAGAGAGGGACCAAGATGCCTTCAGAAGACGGTTGCTGTAGTTCTTAATGTTTTTGAATAAGAGGCTGTCTTTCAAGTTGTTTCACGCTGGAATCATGATCACACCTGCTCATTACCTAATCTTTGGGAAAAAATGTGCAGTGGTACTTTGCTATCAGTCACTGCTACCTGTGCCTCAGTGTGGTGAGAAAGCTCTTTTCAGTGAAGGAATGTAAGTAAACACTTCATCACCAGTCAAATCACCACCAGGAGGATGGGCAAATCAGTTGGAGTCCTTAAGTACCATAACAAAGAAGGTGATAATTATAGGTCAGAACCACCACAGAGGTAAATGATACAGCTTTCCGAGAGAAGCAAATAATTAGGCCCTGCAGACTCAGTTTTCTTGAGACAGGTTATCTTGTTATGCCCCTGTAGCAATACGAACAGTGATAATAATTTAGAGCCTGACCTCAGGCTGTTTCTACAATGACTCAAAACCATATTTAAAATATCTAATGACTTCTTTAGCTCCTCTCTCCAATAAGATCCCATTCTCTGTTGAAGGCATTGTTCGGGATTGACATGTACACACGGCTATATTTGAAACAGATAACCAACAAGGACCTACTGTATAGCACAGGGAACTCTGCTCAATATCCTGTAATAACATAAATAGGAAAAGAATTTGAAAAAAAAATAGATACACGTATATGCATAACTGAATCACTTTGCTGTATACCTGAAACTAACATAACACTGTTGATCAACCATACTCCAATATAAAATAAAAACTGAAAAAAATAAAATAAAAGAAAGTATTGTTTTGCAACTAACGTGACAATTCAGAAAATGCCCTTAAATCTATTCAACCTCTTATTTAAATCTAGAAATGGTCAGCTTATGTGAAAGGTACTTAAGGCATTCCATATTTTCACTCAGAACACACCATCAAATATTTCCTATGTGCCCCCAAGGGAGTCTTTCTGAGAGTAATGGCAGAGTGTGATAAGGTGGAGAAGATGTTAAACAGATATGCCAAGGGAAGTGAGGGCATGACCTTGGCCTTCTTATTGTTGAATAGCCCAAGTCTGCCTATTTATTCCTCATATAAAATTGTTATTTTGTTTATGAGACGATGGTGGCATTTGTGACCATCAGAAGAGCGGTTTCTCAGTAGCCATGACGTTCTTCTGAGTCACAGGCCATCACCATTTACTGAGTGATAATCGGTAAACAGGTATTGTTTCCATTTTACAGGTAACTGAGATTCTGTTTACCCAATTCTATTTGTTACTCACTCATTCACGCTCCTTCTGATTCATTCAAGAAAAGAGGCCCAGAAGCAGAGTGTGTCAAGAATATGTCACGTGTTATATGCAATGCAAAAGAGGCAGGCACAGGGGCTTCCCTGGTGGCGCAGTGGTTGAGAATCTGCCTGCCAATGCAGGGGACACGGGTTCGAGCCCTGGTCTGGGAAGATCCCACATGCCACGGAGCAACTGGGCCCGTGAGCCACAATTACTGAGCCTGCGCGTCTGGAGCCTGTGCTCCGCAACAAGAGAGGCCGCGATAGTGAGAGGCCGCGATAGTGAGAGGCCCGTGCACCGCGATGAAGAGTGGCCCCCACTTGCCGCAACTAGAGAAAGCCCTAGCACAGAAACGAAGACCCAACACAGCCATAAATAAATACATAAATAAATAAAAATTAAAAAAAAAAGGCAGGCCCATAGCTCACATGCTACTTGATGATATGGTTCCTGCCTGAGCAGATGAATCTAAAGAGGAGAAGACACCATGTGGATTAAGAACGTAGGTGACTTCGATCAAACAACTACCACCGGAAGATATTGCCTGTTTGAGGCAAAGTGTAGGACATTGATTCATGTGCCCTGGGAACAAATAAGGGGGGTGTGACGACACTGGGAACAGATAAGGGGGAATGACGAATAGGGATTCTCTGTGGAAGTTCAGTTCTTCAGGGCAGGGTATCTGATCCTTGTTTCCTGGATGATCCTCCAATTAGACACTTTGTCTGATTTTCACCAAACATTCAAATGTGTGGAAACTCAGATTATGGAGGGAATTCTAAGTTGTTTTTTTTTTGCCTAGGGTTGAGCAAATGCTTATCTATCTGTGGATGTGACTGCTTCATGCTTGGGCTTGTTTAGCTTATATAAAACTGTGTGACTGTCATATATAAACATTATGATGCCCTTAAATTTTTATTTAATTACCTAGGAACATAATTTTTTTTTTCTTTTATGAAGTTGACAACTAACATTCCTCACTTAGCATGTTAAATAAATCCTCTCTCTCTCTGTTAATCTATTGGGGAGCCTTGAACATGAAAATGTGCATAAAACATAGCCCATCACCTATAGGACTTCACTTCTCTTAAGGAATGAGTAATCCTATTTCCCCTTTCCCTTCCCCATTGAAATAAAAGCTTTCTGAGGGCAAAAGCTATATATTCAATCCTCTTCAAGTCTAGTCATTGACTCTGCCAGGTACTGTGCTCTTCATGGGGATAAGACAGAAACAAAACAGGGTCCTGATCTTCATGGAGACCACTGTGGGGAAGACAGACAAGCAAACACAAAAGTATAAGGCAGTATGATCTTTGCTATGATACAGGTGCGTATGAAGTATCACAGGAATACAGATGAAGGTGCAATTAATTTAGGATTGAGGGATGTTATAGAAAGATGATATTTAAGCTACCAAAGTATTTTATCTCCTCAACTACTTATAGTCATAGGAGGTAGGAAAATACCATAGGCATTCAATAAATGTTTATTGAATTGAATGCATATAGTAGAAAATTTTCAAATCTGGAATATAAATTCCATGAAGACAAATATTTCCCTCTCTTCTCTTGTGTCTTTCCAGGACCCAGAAGAGTGTACAGCACATGGAAGATGCTTATTAAAAATCTGTTGAATGAATGAATGAATGAAATGAGTGGAATTTTAAAAGGGTGTTTGTTTCTTTAAAATGCTACTGAGTGACAATATTAGGAATATATGGACTATTTAGGGGAGGGATATCATTAAAATCAAATCACTATACTTTTATATCATAAGCATAAAACTAAAAACACTCACTGTATTTCTATTGGCTAAATTAACTTGTATTAATTACAAGTATTTGTAATTACAAATTACAAATTTGTAATATTGTATTACAAAATTCTTCCAAGGCATAGTTAAATTCATTTTAAATAAAGCATTTTTATACTAATTATAATCATAATAAATAAACAACAGGCTAAGAAGTAAGCATGACATAAAGAGATGGGCTTACTTTCTCCTCCAGCTGGGAATTAAGTCAACATATCAACATTCATTTTTCTAGTAATACATTTGTTAAAGTTTGACAAAGATTTTTGGTGATCCCAACCATCTCTTTCCTCTCCACTCATTCTTTGTTCTAGGGATATTTCTTCTTTCTATTGAAAAGAGTAAGTAAGGTTCCTTTACATGGAATGAGGAGAAAGAAAAGGGACTAAAGCAAGTAAATTTGAACTTTATTATTATTGTCACCTTGAAATAAACCATCTTGTATATTCCTAATTACTACATATACACACCTAGATGGGATCTAAACAAAAATCTAGGGTATATACTTGTGATAGATGAACTCATTTTTCATTCTTATTTTTATTACACTGGGGAATTGAGCATCTTAATGTAGGCCTAATAAAAATTACTTAAATGGTCTTGCTCTCCTTTTAAACAATTACTTTTTAAACTTTTGGACTCTTAGGTCTACTGAATGAAGCCTGAGATAGCTCTCAAAATAGAAAACTTACCCAAGAGGATATTCAGGTTTTTAATAAAGAATATATGGTGCCCATTTGTTGACAGTTATCCCCATAGTTCTCAAACTTAATTTAAATCAGAAAAACACATTTTGTAATCCCTTTACACATGACAGAGAATGAAACACTAAAGGGATAGTGTAGAAAACTGCCCAACATTTTTTAACGTATAAAGCATTGTTTTCAGAAATGTAAGACATTCTCTTAGAAACCTACGTTTGTTGGTTCTGTGTAGCAGCATAAAGCTTTAGATACTTTCTTGAAATAAAGGAGGAAGTTGAGAAGCCTGAGTAATTTATAACGCACATGATACTGTGATGACTTTTTGTGAATAGCTAAGGCCAACAGTGAATGTCTCTGGGTAGTGGGATTAAAGAATGGTTTTAATTTTATGATACTTAATAAGTGAATGAATCAACCAATAAATGAGAAGTTTTCTGTGCATTTGCGTGGAAGCACAGGGATAAATTCTGTCTTAGCAGGCCTGATCTTTCGGAGCGAGTGTTGCAGAACTCGATCTATTGTGTCCTTTATGAAAAGTAAAGGGGTTCATTCTGAAATTTTTGTTAGGGGTTCAGATTTTAAATTCATGTTATTGTAAAACAAGGTACATCGATCATGAGTAATACTCTTTTATAAAAATCCTGACTCATTGGAAATTTCAGAAGATGTGCTAATTCTATAGCTTCTCATAGACAACAGTCTGCTTGAGGTGACTAAGAACGTGATGTAAGAACTGTCTTATTCTTTTTTTTTTTTTTTGTCTTGTGGAATCTTAGTTCCCTGACCAGGGATTGAACCCAGGCCCTCAGCAGTGAGAGCTCGGAGTCCTAACCACTGCACCACCAGGGAATTCCCTTATACCTTTATCCACAGTCACATTGGGACACATGGAAAAGTGTTCCCTTGCAACTGTAATCTTTGCAAAATGATTTTTCTTCCATGCTTTTTCCTATTGTCATGAGGTAGGAAAAACTGATAAATCTAAATCCTCATCACTCAGTGTGGTCCCAGAGCAGCAGCCCCAGCAGGAGTTTGTCTGAAATGCAGACTCTCAGGCCCTCCCCAGACGTACAGAATCAGAATCTGCACTTCAGTCAGTTTGTCAAGTGACTCACAGGCCTGTTCAAGTCTGAGAGGCCTCTTTCCTAATTAGGGCCATGCCCAGCCAAAAGTGGTTAATGGGGCCATGAATAAGTGTGGTCAGGAGCTTCCAAGTACAGAATATCCTGGGATCTTGTGATTGGATGGAGTACGGCCTCTACACGAGGGGGCAGCCTTACTGTGCCACCACAGATTCTGTGGTTTCATGGATTTCCTCACTCGGTAAGCATTCGATATACAAGCCATAACCCATAACCACTCAGTGTTCCTAAAACCATTACTCAGCACTTTTGCCTCAAAAAAAGTAAGAAAATGGAAAATTTCTCCCATTTGTATAGCTTGAGGCATAGGAATGAGCACTAGTGTATTAGCGCTATGTCATCTTTTAAATTATTCATTTTAGTGCCTTTCTCCAAGGTCAACACACAAACTAACTTTTCCTTTTTTTTTTTTAGTCTGGATAATTTTCTTTAGTCTGGATGTTCACTAAATGCTTCTTACTCATGTTGACATTTCTCTTTGCAGGGTCAGTTTACCCATGAGGAGTAGAATTTTGGATTCTGACTACATATAACCATTTTGTAGTACCTGGTAAAAGGATAATACATCATACAAATTCAATTTTGCTCTGAGGAATCGTATACATTCATAATACAATCCTATTCCTGGTTGGAGAACAGAGAAAATGGAATCTGCTTCTGTGTGACCACGCAATATCGTCCCACAGGACTTCATGGCTATAGAGGTAGCAGCACACATTTCCTAAGAATATTTTTCAAGTACCATTCGAGATTTACCAAAAAATTAAACGTTTTAAGAGCTACTTGCTTTCATTTCATTCTTAAGGAATGCCTTCTTTGACATTATATCATATGTAAGCTGCTTAGAAAAATCTTTTTACATATGTCCTCAGTAACACATATAAAGTGAAGGGAAAGAAAACAAATTCAAGAATACCTCTGAACTTATATACATTATGGGTCATATTAAACATTTTAAATTTGTACTGTATATTTCTAGAATTCAAATTTAGAATGGGAAAGCCAGTGCTCTATCTTATTTCTCAAACCACTGCATTTCTCTGTTCTGAAATGCGCTGAACAGTGGGGCTGGGCCTCGGCTCTTTTCTCTGTGACCAAGGTTGCCTTCATTTTGAGGTCTGTGATTTAAATGCTGAGCACATGCTCACTCAGAGATAGTGTCGACTGGCTTTAATACGGCAGTTTGGGATTGAGTAGGTGCTAAACTCAAAGAGGACAAAGGCAGTGGCAATTTGGTGGAGCTGTGAGTTGGACCGCCTAGTATTAATGAAAGCATTAGAACTTTCACAAATACCTGCTCTATTTTGTTCTATGGTTAAAGATGCAACCAGAATGAAAGCAGATGATGAAGCCACTTACACTTTCCAGTAATTTCATATTAAACTTTATCCTCACGAGACGGGGCCAACCTTATTATTCCCAAATTTAGAAGATCAGAACACGGACGAAGATATGAAATAGCTTTCGTACAGCTAATTCCAGATAATCTGGAACTCTTTTCTAGCACAGCTTTCTACTCAACTGGTCCTTTTTAGGAAAAAGGGAGCTAGGCACCTGTGTTTCAGGCCTTATTAATCTCCCTATCCAAACATCACTACCACTATACACAAGTATCTAAAAGGATGTGTGGCTCGCCTTCATTCAACTTTATCAGCTTACCTCAATTTATATATTTCCAGGCGAAGATTAGGAAATGGAAAGTTATGTACTGCCTTAAAAGGAAAACCTAGGAGAAATGACTAATGAAACTGGATGATGAGGTTGTCTGCTTTTAGGGAAAAAAAGGATAAAGTCCAATTTTATTAAATTGCCTTAGGTGTTTCTTGTATTATGTTTGCAATGTCCTTAATTCAGAAACTGGTCCACTACAATTATCAGAAAAATAGGCATTTGCACTTTAATTCAGTGGACTTTTTCCTGAAAAATCTTGTATTCTACAAAATCGCGTACTAAAAATAAGGCTTATGGGAAAAATAGAGTTGGGGCAGACCCCTCGAGATCCATGCAACTTTGTAACTAAAGCACTAGCAAAAATAAAACTTGGTACCTTGGGAGAGGGGGGCCCAGGGAGCAGGTCGGCAGTAGCTGGGGGAGAGATTTGCTCAGGGAAGACTGAAGCACACAAAACCAAAATGGTGATGGATGTGACGCTTTGAACTCAGGAGGGAGTGAAACCTGCAGAGAGCCATGCAAAGCTGGAGGGATATCTGGAACCATGTCTCCTGGGGGAGGGAAACTCATTGCAGGCACTTATTTCTCATTTTAACAGTCAACTGAGAAGACTCCTTCTGCCTATATAGAAGCCGGGCTGAGGCCTTGTTCCCCCTGGTAGAACAGACTGGACCAAGAAGCCAACTCATGGTGAGTTTTACCCATCGCCTTCTGGACCATTATCTGGCAATTTGTAATGTACAATGTTCTGGCATAATTTTGTTGTCCCAAAGTGGCAATATTTATCTCAGATAATATTGTTCATGTTTTAGGTAATGTGTGCAATCTCCTGATTTAAGATAAAAATAAGCTCCTTAGAGGAAAGGACTAAATTCTCATGTATATTCTCCCTCCATAGCACATAATACAATATCTTGAACACAGGAGACAAGCCAAAGATACCTGCAGACTGATTAAATCTCATGACTTAATCTTGTATAACTGTACTTTGATATGATAGAAAAATAAAATTAGGGTACAATAAAAAGCCAATGCCATTGCTTCCTAATATAAAGAAGGAACCACATTCTGTTCAGAAGTTTACGTCCAAAACCAATTTTTTTTAACTTAAAAACTTGATTCATAAGCCATAATTGATAAAAATGTTAGACACTAAATAAGAAATGTCTGCGACTAGGAAAATAGACATTTTAAGTAACACTTTGATTCCAACATAATTCAAAAGACTTAAAGCCTATAGTATTTTTCTTTTAGAAGCCATCTAAAAAATAAATCTTTTTCCCACTTAAAAAACTAGATCTACTAGTGTTTTAATTTTATATTCTGTGAAGGCAGAAATTTTAAATATCACTAAATGTTTTAAATGGGAAGTAAAATTTGAAATGATTTTCTGTCCTTTAAAATAGCACAAAAATGTCAGTTTAAATTCTCTTTGAAGACTATTAGGGTGACAGATTCCCAAATTTTGATGTTACACCTTTTCATTCATTTGTCAATGATGAGAAAAACGAGTCATTTAAGCAACAGATTTTTTTAGCTCAACTAAAATGAATTAGTAAAAAAATGATGCTAAGGTAGATTTTTTTTTCTTTAAAAAGTATATCTTCCTCTAGAAACCATCTTTTTGCAAATTTGTGTGGCTGTTTTATGCAAGATTAAATCTGCCTTTATCTCGAGAACTGTAACATCTGATGATACACTGTCACAATAAAAGTAGAAGATATTCAGAAGTTCTAATAATATCAGATTTCCACCACTGTCCCAGGTGGGGGAGAAACATGGGTATTGAAAAGAAATGCTTTTAAGAGGCTCTTAACAAATGAGGCTCTTTTTGAAGAATATATTTTTAATTATTCATATTCTCCATTTTATGCCTTTTTAACAAATGCCATTTGTAAGTGGCAATTCAATCAAGTTTTCATAGCAATCTGTACAATTACTCTAGGAACTGATATTCCAACATTTAAAATTGATAATTTAAGAAAGACTATAATTAGTATAAAGCAGAAAATTCCCTTGAATGCTGTGGTCATATGTCACATCTTCAGAAAATAGGATATAAACATGAGAAGCTTTATAGTATAGACTTTTAAAATAGCATGGTCGTTTAGAGAAAAATTTTTCATAAATTATGGTATAATATTTTGTGTATATTTTGAAATAGGTGATGGCTCTACATAGCCTTGTACGGAATACCTGAGTATGTTTAAGTGTGTTTGTGTGCGCATATACAGAAACACACAAATCTTGGTAAAGTATGAATAAAATTCCAGTTACACTTAGGCGATTACCATATATTATGCATGCATGCTCATCCAGTTGTTAGAAGTTTTGACTTTTTGATCTTATCTCATTCTTTTGCCATATATCTTTAAAATTTCAGATGGTATCTGACAGCATAGGAAGGATTTGTCCACTAAAAATATTGTGCACCACCAAGTAAACTATAGCGTATTAAGAATAAAATATAAGCTGGCACCTAAGTGTATACCCTTTTTAGTTATTGGAAATGTAGAAAAATTATAGCAAAAATGTGGACCATGCTTCCTTGTCCTTTAGACTTCAAATCCACCATGCTGAATGAATTTTTATAGGGCATATACTTGTTCATGACCTCTAGTGTTAAGAAATTCTGTCATGTTTGAAAACTAGTCCCTCGGCGAGCCTGTGTCCCTGTTAATAGCTGAAAGGTCAATGGAGCTGCTAAACAGTTTGTATTACTGTCAGGGTGGCCATGAAAACACCGCCTGCAGCAAGAGGACTTGGCAGCTGGGTCAACAGGCACCGTGGGGATTTATCAACCTAGGGAGGCCACTTGCATAAAACTTTGACTGATGAATTGGGACTAGACTGGCTTATTGGGCTAAACCTTCTCCATTATGCATGGCTTTCTTTAGGATGGTAGAGCGGCCTGCCGGCTCCCTGAGACATATGTGAAGGATAAACAGAACCAATTTCCTCTCATGAAGTGATTTTTGTGAAGAAAAAAAAAAAAGCACTCTTCAGCATCCAGTAGACTAAGGAGTAGGATGAAAATATTAAATAAATAAATAAATAAACAAAGAGCAGTAAGTGGGGTCATCACAGGGAGGGGCAGGGAGGAGACAGGAGGACAGTTTTTTGATGTTGGTCACACAAGAGTCTGGGGACAGGACATTTCTGCAAAATGACCTCTGAAGCTGGGAATTTGCACTGGTAATTTATAGACCTCTTAAGGGAATGGGTTGTGTGACTTAGGGGGGTTAACAGATAAGCAACATGTTAAAATAGAGTAAGACTGGGTACACAGGAATTAAATCGACATGTTTAAGAATGATTTTATTTTACGAATTCCTGGAGAAATAACCCTGGAAACATTTCCAGGTCAGAAAAGGTCATTTAGTTTAAGTCCATCTGAAACAAAAACTAAAGAATCTTTTTCAATAGTGTGAAAATATTTGTGTGCTATAAAACTAAAGCTTGGAAAGTTCAAAACTCTGTTAGAATTCTTTCATCTCCATCCCTCAGGAGCGTTTGTGTGATTCTGAAAAGATTTAACAAAGAGCAAGCCTCTAAGACATGACTTGGATATTCGAAAACTAGGTACTCAGGGCTCTTTAAAACTCCGTGGACACCTTGACCCCAATTTTGAAACGAACACTACCTCAAAAGTTGAGAGATCACCTGAAAATAATTCTTGAATGCATGGAATGAACACCAATGGTACTAAAGAATTGCATATGCTTCAAATACATTATTTAATTATCTTCACAGTGCTCTACAGAAATGAAGCAGAGGCAGAAGGATTACCTGTTCTTTACTGACAGGCGAAGGAGCACAGTATGGTGACACAATGCAGCAACCACACTAAGGAAGATTCAGAGACAAGACCGTTTGACTGCCTATCCTGCCAGGATAGACTTCCTCATCTTGACAGGCTTCAGATGGCTCTACTAAGTGAGACTGAAATGAGTGTCCAGATCTTGTCCTCAATGCCTTGCCATCTGCTGGCTGAAGGAACATCCCAGACCAGGGCATGCAGAACCCAGTACTTGAGGCTTTGGGGGACCCAGCAAGCTGAGTGATTGACTGTACTGATTTGCCTCTAACTCCACTCTGCCACGAAATGAGGCTCTTCCACTTCTGAAGGTATCCCTGTTCTAACAGGGAGGCAAAATTCCTCCCTCTTCTGCTTTTCCTTTAAAAACTCCTGAGTTCTAGTGAAGCCATAGAGAAAGCTGGTTGTATTCTCATAGAATTTTCGTTTCTTTGATTGTAAACAATGGCATTCGTTTTTTATAACAGGTTATCTTGCCATCCTTTTCTGAGAAGGATGCCCACCGTAAATGATTTTAAACTTATGTAAATGATTATGTAACATATAGCCTGAGACCAGATTGCCCTTACAGACTGAGCTGCTAATGCTGGGACCTCGTCTGCCTTTGTCAAAATGACCAAAGAATATTACATATGGTTTCACAACTCCCTCATTTTTCTAATATGTGAGTGTGTGTGTGTAAGAAAAAAGAGAAAAAATGTAAATCTTATGGTGTGTAGGAATGTAACTTCCATGATACATCATACAGAATATAAAAATTTTATGATTTGTAGTTATTCTCTTTTAGAGTCATGAGTCAACTGAATGTTTGAAATTCATTCTGAAAACATTATTCTAACAAGTCTGGGGCTCTTCCACAAGAATACAGTTAATCTAAGATTTTAATTTGAGTTAGGTTTTTTGATGTAACAAGAAATGCCTGTGTATTATTTTTTTCCGTTGATGAGGCTCTTTCTTCAATTTCTCCCTCAAACATTTTAGGAAAACCGTTGTGCTCTGAAGCAGACATTCTGAACACAGCTAGGTTAGTAATTAGCTCGTGTTTCCAAAATAATCCCGTTCACATATACTAAAAAGTGTCTGCTTATATAGAACTTCCACTCATCTGGGAAGAACTACTATAATAACAAACGTTGGCATCCAAATCGAAACAGCATGAGGCTCCCAACGAATGTTTATGAAAACATTTGTTTTCTTATAGTCAGTTTAATTTTGAAATGTATGCCTGGGCCTGTGTACAAGGACTGTGTCTCTGGGACTCTGTTAATCCCCCCACCTTCTGAAAACCAAACACACATCTTAACCCTGGCCGCACGCATGACACGACTCACCAGAAACAGGCACCATAATGAGAAGTCAGGTCTTTCAGGTATGTCACTCTGAGACCACCCTACGAGAGGAGGCCCCATGATCACAAAGTCAAGGTCCCTCATGGCAGCCCTGGTAATTAGACACTAATAATGGACTGAAGGTGTAAAATTCACCTCAACTCACCACCAACAGACTAAACAATCCAGAGGAAGAGAGAAACATTTCTGTGAGAAGCAGCGAGAATTAATAATAACACTACCAGAAAGCTTGCAAAAGCACATCAACTTTGACAAATATAATGAAATAACAATGGCTATTTTGAAACTAATGGCATTAGAGCTGAGGGAAATCCGTAGACCTCATTCTGAATCGTTAGAATGCTATTTTATGAATTAACACTGGTTTGATTTTTGTTCTTAATATTGCCACCTTCAACAATCACCGAAGTGTCTGATTTTTTTTTTTTTCATTCATTACTTTGCTTCTCACAGAAGGACACCGGTTTCACACTCAAGGAAGAAAAGAACCCTTACAGTGTGTAGATGGGTACTTCTTTTACTGTGAAAGAAAATGTGTACTGTTAAATAGAGAAGGAAAGCTGTCATTATCACTGTGTGATAGATGGGCGTATGTGATGCCTTCTATCATAGAGAGACCATTTTTGGTCTCTTTTTGTTCTGCAGCACCAATGTCAACCTATATTTTTCTCAGGAAAGATAGTGTTTTAGGGTATGGAAAAAGGACAAGAATCTCCATTTGTTAGTCAGTGAATTTTTCAGAAAAACATACACAATTTATAACCTATAAATATTTTTAAAGTGGAATTAAATGAATGCTCTTAGTAAACTTTTCAGATTATTGGAATTTTTTCTCCTAAAAGGGACTTGAAATTTGCAGATGGGCTCATGAAGCTAAGTTAGCACGGAAAGAATTAGAAATTCACAGCACGGCGAAGCTAGGGTCTGACCACTACTGGCGTTCCACAGTAGTCGTATTTGTGAGGATACTGAAGTCCTATAATAATTGTTTCTAAAATTATGGCTAATAACTATTTGACAGTAGATAATTTTAGCAGCTTCCGAGAGTTCTGATTTTATCCATGAAATTAACAACTGACTAATGATGACTCAAGATAATTTGAAAGTTGTGCGTGTGTTGAAGTTGGGTGGGTGGGTAGAGAAGAGCAGGAGAGGGATAATTATATTCTCCAAAGGATTAAAACATTCACATCTTCCTTTTGCTGAAATAAATAACAAAATATTTCTTCAGTTTGCATCTGTTGAGTCACAGAAGCTGTGAGCATCCAGTTATAAACTTAGGCTCCAACGTTGAGCTGCCAAAATAACTTATTCTGATTACCTAACAAAAGTCATACTAAGCATACTAAGGTCTGCCAGAATGTTCCTGGTTTCCTCGAAAGGAGGGTTTATTGCTTCCAACAAGAGAGCGGAAGCCGCTGCCTCATTCATCAGGGTCCTCCTGGGACATTTAACTGAGGACCCTGATTCCACAAATATAATGCTGCTTTCAGATGACCACAAAGATGCCATGAACGTGATCGAAATAAGGCCTTTAAAGTTCAGGGTGTTCAAGTCTAGGCCTCAGAGACTGGAACTGAGGGTCTCTCAGGAGAGCACTTAGCAGACGGACAGGGCGGAAATGTTCATCTTTGTTGAGGGCTAATTGCAATTCCATCACTAATTTGAAGGCACTGGAATAACTAAGAGAATATTACTTGACTTAACGGAATATTAAAAAAAACCTCACCTTTTGGGATCTACAATTTTGTAGAGTTTTCCATTGTGAGTCTGGGTCATACTTTTACTACTTGATAGAACGTAAACTTCACCTATGAAGAGAGAAATACAAAAAGTTATTTCACAGTATTACAAAGCCTTACCTTCTGTTGCCCAGCAGATTATTATATATATATAATATGTATGTATATATGTATGTGTATGTATATACATATATTATATATTCATACATCCTCAGAAGATCACTTGCCTGAGTGCATCCAAATTCTGGTCGCTTCTCTCCACATCTCACTATTACTCCAGTGCGAGCAGATATTAATCTCTCACCTGGAAGATGGCAACAGTCTCCTAAACTGATCTCCCTGCTCCTACTCTTATTCTTCTATGTTTATTCTCAACATAACAGCTGCAGGGATTCCTTAAAAGGCAAGTTAGATCATATAAATTGGATCACACTCCTCTGTTTCAATACCCTCCAATGGCATCTAATCTCTCTCCCAGCAAATGTAAGCCCTGACAGTGGCCTACAATGTCCCCCCTTACTGCTCTGACCCCATCTGCAATGTGTCTAGCCTCACTTCCTGACTTTGGACATGCAGGGCAGGTTCCTGTCCCAGCCTCCTGTCTCAGGCCCCTGGTGTCCCAGGCTCCTCTTGCCTCAGCATCTGTCCCAGGTCCTATCTCAGGCTCCTGTCAGTAGACCACCACTAGATGCATTGTTCCCCTTTCAGGTCTGTGCTTAGGTATCATCTTTCTTGACTGTTCTATTTAAAAGTACACTTGTCCCAACTCCTAGCCATCTCTATCCCTCTTTACAACTAGATTTTCCTCCTAAGCACTTATTACCAACTAATGTACAATATATTTTTTTAAAATTATGTTTACTGTCCTCCTTTAGGATGTAAACTTCATGAAAACAGTTTAGATTGTTATCTCTTTATCTGCTCCTGTATCCCCAACTCCTAGAACAGAGCTTTGCACAGAATAGGTGCTCAATAAATAGCTGTAGAATGAGTGTGGAATGGCAAGTTTTATCTTGATTTATTCCACCCAAGATTCAAAGGTTTGGTTACCAAGTTGTTACTGTTAATTGATAATTTGAGGCCAGATGGCATTGGGTACTCCTTTTTAATTTTTAGCTTTTTAAACAAAATACATTAAAATAAATAGCTGGGGGGAGAGAGAGAGAGACCCTTGTGCTCAATCCCAGCTCCATGTCTCTGATTCCTGACGCCAGGCTGTGTTCCTGAAAATGAACTACAACAGATGGCGTACCCTCTTAGGAGAGAACCGCTCTCGTTTATTACCACTCCTTCCATATAATTCAATATATAGAACTGATCATATGAATAGGGAATTAGAAGCTGTATTTATGATTATATGTTTATAAGGCTTTAAAATTTATATTTGATTCTCATTCATGAAATAGGTCTTGATTTAGTCTATATTTCTCTTTTCTACTTTATTATTGTGTATTAAGCACACCCTACTGCTTTCTCACTTCTGGAAAGGATGTTATGGGATTTACATTAAAAACACAGACACAACAGAAAAAATAAAAATGACGTTAAAAAGCAAAGGAATTTAAGTAAAAAAAAATCATATTTATTTCAAGTACTTTATGTAGTTTACCGCAGTTAGTCCTTACAACAAACCCATCCTAATTTTATAGTTAAAAAAACACACACACACACACATAGAAAAAAGACTCTCAACACTTTTTGTTTTAAAAAATGAAAACTCTAACTCACTTTCTTATATGACTCTTAATTAAAAACCAGGGAGGTTTGCATTAAAGAGTGCAAGTATATTTATTTTAAATTATGAAATATACACTATGTTGTTGCTTTTGGACAGTAAGAACTGTATATGCTTCATTTCTTGGTTCTCCTCCTAGCACTGTATTAAGTGTGGACAGATATTTGGATATTTTAATGGGGGTGATGGTAATAGGATGAATGATGTTGAGTCACTGGCAGTAAGGTCTGGGGAAATCAAAATGATTCATCAACATGATTCTAAATACTCATCTCTAACTCTGCCACAAACAATGTGATCCTAATTTATATTTTAAAATCAGAATTTGCCAATGACGTTTAAATTACAATTACAGAAGATTTAAGCGAGAAAAGGTATCTTTCTGGTTCATTTGAATGGGGTAGGAGAATTTCAAGGGAAAATTGAATGCAAGATACTTTCAATGCTAGAACAAGAAAAAGATAGATTGGACTTCTCTTCTTTGAATCCTTATATTCCTGTGGCTTTGAAATCTGTGCGTTGTGTTTCAGGAAACTTGTCTGAGTCCCTTGGTAACCTAAGTGAATGGCATGGATGTGTTTCTGATGAATTCTCTGTTTGATGTAGGAAAACCAAATCTGCGTGTTTAGAGTAAATAATTCTGATTTAGGGACTTCCCTGGTGGCGCAGTGGTTAAGAATCTGCCTGCCATTGCAGGGGACACGAGTTCGAGCCCTGGTCCGGGAAAATCCCACATTCCGCGGAGCTACTAAGCCTGTGCACCACAACTACTGAGCCTGCGCTCTAGAGCCCGCAAGCCACAACTACTGAGCCTGCGAGCCTAGAGCCCATGGTCCGCAACAAGAGAAGCCACCGCAATGAGAAGCCCGCACACCGCAACGAAGAGTAGCCCCTGCTCGCCACAACTAGAGAAAGCCCGCATGCAGTAACAAAGACCCAACACAGCCAAAAATATAAATAAATAAATAAATTTATTTTAAAAATTTAAAAATTATTAATAATCCTGATTTAGAAAGAAACACAACTTTTCTTTCTTAATACCTAGAAATTTATCTCCAAGGCTAAAGGAGCATGGTAGCCATAGTTTATTTGGATATTATTCTTTAAAGGGAATCATTATGAAAACTACATTTATCTCTGAAATTTAAAATTGGTAGCATTTCACCCTTTGATTGGTAACATTCCAATAACAACTTCTTTTTGCTTGTTAAGCTGCATACAGTTTGATAACATACCAACAAATAAATTGTATGTTATCCCGGAGATTATCAATGAGAAGATAATTTCCATTCTGTTGGAAAGCAGATCTACAAAGTCAGATTATCTTGCACAAATTTCATGCCTCGATGGGCAAAAAAATAAGAGATAAAGTGAGATTCAGATTACAACAAATTTTAATTTATTCCAGGAGACATGGATAAGTGCAAAGGTTCAGACAGAGAATATAAACAAATGACTCAGCTGCATCAAAAATATCAGTAGACATTTAAAATTTTCTCTGTCTTCAAAACTCAAAAATTCTCTTTTGTTCCTGACTCCCATTTTTCTGCTTTATTACTTTCATATTTCTGGGGGGGGGATAAGATTTAAAGACCCCCAGAGAAAGTTTATTGGAAGAGAATACTGAATTGGTCATCTTTGCTGTAGATTATATTTCCAACAAATGGAGGATGAGATCGTTATACTTATTTTTCAGAGCAGAACAGAGCCTCTTGGGCAAAGAGTGAGAAGGGAACTTAACAGAAATAGTTTGTACAGTACCTAATTCGTCTTCTCCAAATCCCAAAATGTGACCTGAAAAGTAACCTCTACAGGAACCACCGTTGCCAAGACAGAGTGGTTTTTCTTGCCATTGCTTGGTCACAGGACTTTGCTGGAGGGTTAAGAAATTCCTACAACAAAACATACCAGAAACCTATGATGAAAATATGCTTTTGCCTAAAAAACACAATAAAATGTTTAAAATAAAACTCATAATAAATAATTGTTGTGCCACAGACCTGGCTTCTAAAGGGAAAAATAATATAGCCCATAATGTGTGTGAATACGCCGAAATTCCCATGTGAAGAGAAAGTACTTAAGATAATATTTGGTTTGGAGGCGGGGTACTAAAAGTACCTGAGTCTGAGAAAAGCCCTCCCCTTCATCCAGAGAATGATACTTCCTCTCCAGGACTAGACTCCATGCTGTGCTATTAATCAGAGAGAGGGAAGATCAGGGGGTCAGTACTCTTTTCTAGTTCCTTTCAGCGACCAAGCATATCAGCTCTGCCATATGCCTGAATGCCAGTGACTTGGGGAACAAGATTCTTATTTTGGGTTTCATCACAGAGTTTCTTATAATTATCCACAATGTGACCTCTAAACTTTAGGCTAAAATTCAATTTTGTAGCATTCCTATGAATAGAGACAAACTAAGGTCTGTTGCCAAAAGTCCCAAAAGTCTGGCAAAAGCAAAAATTCTTAGCCTTCCAGATAATTTTTAAAATATTTATACAACTCACGTAAAACCACAGTTTTCAATTTACTCATGATCATGGTAAATTTATGTTAAGGATGAAGAGAAGACTCTAAATAATATGAAATATCTATCTGAAGACCTCTCTGCTCTTAAAAATTATTTTATGAATTGGATCAAGTATGTTTAAAAAGCATGTTTTAGGAAGTTCTTGAATTATCCCACCAAACATGGTGGAACTAAAAGTAAATAATAATATTTATGTGTGTCCCACACCTGACTTCCAAAGGGAGAAAATCATTTGAATATTTTATGATGGTTTGCCCAGTAATCAATGGATATGTCATTTGATCTATCAAACTGTGGTATCAGGAAACCTACCCATTACGATCTCCAAACACGTAGCTTCCGTAAAGTCTTTCCGACTGGCAGCCTCGGTAAACAAATCCACCAACCAAAGGACCATTACTGAATGGCTTGAATTCTAAAAGTGATGGCTCACTTTCTGGAAATAAATAAACATAACATTAGATCAAATGAAATGTATTTTCATAAAGGAAAAGTAATGTAGGCCACACCACAATTATTACAGTAATTTAACTATGAAATGTGTTCCATGATGCGTAAGATGGATCCTTGTTGTAGATAGTTAGTGAAAATAATTACCCCTTTTGCGTAAATATAATGTAATTAAATATAAGGTAAAGGGCTTCCATGCATAGCGGAATGAAATAAAAACACTCTGCAAATGCTTGTTGTTATTATAACTGCCAAGACGTATCAAATTTTCAATGACATTAGAATCTGGATATTTTGCAAAATCATGGACTTTAGAACTAAAATACTTAAAAAAATACTTAATTTTTTAAATATTGAATTTTTTGTAGAAATGCTTCTGCATATGCCTAGTAAACTGAGCCAGACCTCTCAAATTTTATAAAATGTTTAAAAGTTCAAGCTTTAAAGAAAATAAAGGTATGGTACATAAAAGGTCTTCAAAACCACATTTGTTGCATATTTTAAAACACTGTCACTTAGTCAAGTAATATCTTCATTTAAAATGTTTTAAGAGTTTTGTTTATAGAGTCATGTGGTTAACAAAGTCTATTTCAGTCATTCCTTCAGAATTACATGTGGATAGACATGTATCTCAGTCTTTCCAGGCATGTCATTTTGTGCTTGAATACAGGGATGCCAGTTGCAATGGAAAAGATACAAAGTCAGCTGCAAATGAATCTGAAAATTACTTATTATGTACTTAAATAAGTCACTATCAACAGGAAGTATTTTAGGCAAAAGCTTCTGTGGAAAGACAGTAATTCTAAAGTCCTTCCCCCTCCCCATGTGATTATGGTGAATATGATATTATAAAAAGTAGAACAGATATATTTTAAATAACCAGGATACTGAGAGGCAGCGTAACTGAAAGACTAAGGTCATGAACTCTGGAGTCAGGTTCAAATCTAGGTCCTGTCACTTTACGTGGTGTGACAGTCAACCTTTCTGTGTCTCAGTTCCCTCATTTGTACAATGTGGCCAATAAGAGTGCCTACCACATAGGGTTTCTCTGTAAATGAAATGAGTGAAGTTTGCAAAGTGCTTACTGCAGGAGCTGGCATGTAGTAAGCATTGTGGATGTGGTTATTTGGTTTTTTTCCCCTGATTTATCGAGGTATAATTAACAAATAAAATTATATATGTATGTACATATATATATATGTGTGTGTGTGTGTATATATATACACATTGTAAAAGGATTCTGTGGCTGTGTGTTTAATACAGAAATGTAAGGCCATCAATATTGTAACCAGTTTCAGCTGAATCCCAATTAATGTGATTGTAGAATTTAGTTCAATCTACAAATATAGCCAAAATTCCCACAAGCTAGTGACTCATTAGATTTTTTTTCTAACCACATTATTCTTTGGTTTGGCTTTTATAAGATGCACACACACATACATGAATACCTGAAAAAAAATAAAGTAAAATAACTGAATACCACATGAACCAACACAGCTGCTTCATTCCTGGTACTAAGTAAATATCCGTATTGAATGAATAAATAGAAGAAGCAATCAATTTAATAATCTTCATCTACTATATTCCCTGAATCATAATCATATTTGATATATTGTTTCCTCCAAAAGGAGTATACAAAAACACTGAAAAATATTAACTTTACATTTTAATATGTATCTCTAAATACTCTAGTAATCATGTTATTAAAAATAAGATCTAAACATTCCATCTTCATGACTTGGGTAAATAAGTCATGTTTTTATAAGTCTATTACTTTGTTTTCTCTAAAATAAACACCTTTAAAAAATACATTCTTATTTGAAACACTTATAATTTTCCTAATTGCTGAGACTAGTACGTTGGGTATTGAGAAATTTCTTACCTTCAACACTTGATTTTTTCCTCTGTATATAAGATGTTAAGACAAGTTCTCCCTTATATATTAAATAAATAGAAGGTATTCATCTCGATTCTCAGATGAGCAAAATATAAACTGCTAACTTTTGAAGGTCCATTAAATTTTTTGGACCTACAGAGCACCATTCAATCCACGGGAAAGGTAATTACCCAAATGGAACCCCAAGAGCTTGTAAGAGTCACTGGACCTTTAAAAAGTGAGCAATTGATGCCCTCACCATGGTTAGGCCAGTATTTTGATGCTTTCCCAAATGCTCATTTTGCAGAAATCCTTTTCTCTTCAATTAATATACTAAAATAAAACAAAGCCCAAAGTAAAGCCAAATCAACAAATTATGCTCTACTTACCATAATCTTTTCCCTTAATTATCTGTAGGATTCTGGCTGATGATCTGTTCTTTCCGTTGGAGTCTGAACAAAGTATTGTTAAATTGATGTTTATGTCAGTGGGGTGTCGATCCACAGCACATCTGCGACAAAATGGGGGTGATACCCATGAATTCCAACCGGGGTATCTTCTAAGCTCAGACCAGAGATTCCTGACATAGGAATCCTTTGTGGGCTGGCAAGGATCCTATGGGCAATTTAATTTGGAACCTCTAGAAACCACCGAAGGAAACATCCTGTTTGCTTACTCTGCTGAAGTTTAATGATCTCTGGAGTGTATTTTTTAATTTCTCCTGGTATCTACCTCCATCATGAATGTGCACACTGACCTAGAACATTCGTTAGTCTGTTGTTAAGGAATAGCACATGTATAATACACTGGTAAAGTATAAGAGTAAGAAAGGTGGCACCATCAATTCACATCTGCAACACGTGCTACAGAACACTTGGTCCCCAGCTTAACGATGATTCAGCTTTATGACGCTGTGAAAGTAGTACACATTCAGTAGAAACCATACTTCCAATTGCGAATTTTCATCTTTTCCCGGGCTAATGACACGTGGTACAATCCTCTCTCGTGATGCTGGGCAGTGGCAGCTGCAGCTCCCACCAGCCACTCTGTCACGAGGGGAAACAACGATACACTGACACCGATTCTGCATCCCCACAACCATTCTGCTTTCCACTTTCAGTACAGTACTCAATAAATGCCATGAGCTATTCAACATCAAACAGGCTCTGTGTTAGAAGACTGTGCCCAACTGTAGGCCGGTGTGAGTGTTCTGAGCACGTTTAAGGTGGGCTAGACTAAGCTATGATGTTCGGTAGGTGAGGACCATTAAGTGCATTTTCGACTTAACGGTATTTTCAACTGCCGATGGCTTCATCGGGACTTAACCCCATCATAAGTCACGGATAACCTGTAATAGTTATAGTATTAGTTTTGTGTTTCTTACATAGAATCACTACGTTCTAAAGTGTGGGCTGCTCTAACGAAGGAAAGCATGCACTCCAGTTCAAGGAATAAAATAAAGCTGATCCCCACAACCATTGAGGTCTTTCACGTGGATTCTGACTTTGTGTTCACCCCCCAATCTGGGGCCAGAATATTTCTGTGACTTAAGCCACTGACGGTAAAGTCCATGGGGATAGGGACCACTTCTGACCTCATTATCACTGTATTTCTACTCCTTAGTTCAAACCCAGGAATACAAGAGGGGCTCAATATTTGTTGAATGTTTAAGCCAGTGAGTGACTAGGTATGGGAGTTTGGGTTGGGGGAAGAATGAAGTTGAATAACATTTTTGAAGTTCTTACAAATTTGGAAAACAGTCTTGCACTGTTTTTAGGTTTCTCAAGCTTGGCATTATTGACATTTGGGGCCAGATATTTCTTTCTTTTGGGGGGAAGCGGGGGTTGTTCTGAGCATTATAAGCTATTTAGCGGCATCTCTGACCTCCATACACTCAATGTAGCATGATCTCCTCCTTCCAATCTGTGAAAACCAAAAATGCTTCTAGATATTGCCAAATGTCCTCTGGGGGCAAAATCATCCCATTGAGAATCACTGTTTTAGGCCAATAAAATAGACTAATGAAAAAAACAAAATCACTGGGGCTATTAAATAAATTACAAAATTAAAAAAATAATCTGAGAGTAGATTCTGGGGCTTAAGAGACATAAGAGTCATATGCAGCAATTATTAAGCAACAACAACAGTGAAACAAAACCTGTTGGCTCCAAATGATCCTATTCATATTAGCCTGACCTGCCAAAGGTGGGTTAGTGGTTCTGTGGCCACAGTCACTTTCTTGTCCTCATTAATTCAATGATTCGCAGGATACAATGTCTGGCAGGGATCCTGACACAGACCTGCTGTGACTTAAGGTGGAACCAAGTCCATACAGGGTGAGAAATTTTTCCTGTACTGCTTTTCTTTTGAAAATGGAGAAACTATGACCGAAAAAGGTT
This sequence comes from Balaenoptera ricei, assembly GCF_028023285.1. Classification (NCBI taxonomy): domain Eukaryota; kingdom Metazoa; phylum Chordata; class Mammalia; order Artiodactyla; family Balaenopteridae; genus Balaenoptera; species Balaenoptera ricei. The sequence goes on along the minus strand of NC_082643.1, from coordinate 28,425,270 downwards.
TGTGTTTCTAACAAAGAAAGAGCAAAGAGAAATTTGGCCAGGTCTCCCAAAGGTGGAGTTGCTGGAGACCATGAGGTCTAGCTCTGACTGAATATCAAGTCCACCAAGAACCACTTGGCCTTTGCCTTTTTAACCTTTAGTCTCATATAAAAAAGAGCACAGACAGTGAAACTTCTCAGTATGATACTATAAGGATGGATCCATGTCATTATACATGTGTCCAAACCCATAGGATGTACAACCCTAGGAGGGAACCCGAATGTAAACTATGGTCTTTGGGTGGTAATGATGTGTCAGTGTAGGGTCATCAATTGTAACAAATGTACCACTTGGGTGGGGGAGGTTATGTATGTGAGGTGGCAGGGAAATCTCTGTGCTTTCTGCTCCATTTTGCTGTGAACTGAAAACTGATCTAAAGATTAAGGTCTTTAAAAAAAAGGCGGGGGGAGGTGCCCGATGCCAGCTACCTCAGAGTGCTGGCTGACAGTCATCAATCAGATGAGGGGCACATGATACGTGGTTTGCTACTCTGCACCAAGGTGCTTAGTAAAAGCCAGCTTTACTTTTAGCCAATAATGATTTTAGCTTCCTTTCTGCTTTATTAAATCCTCCTTTGCTTGAAGTACTCTTGGAGGGAGGCAGACTGTTCAGCCCTCTACCGTGGGAAGAGGTAAGATTCCACAGCACGGGGATCCTGCCACACGTAAGGTCTGTAAGGCACCTCGCCCTGTGTTTTCACACTGAGGGTCGGGACCCCCCGGGAAGGTTGCATGAAGCCTCCAGTGGGATTGTGGTGACTCAGGCTGCTCGACTTCAAAGTGCTGCTTTGTGGTGGTATCTGCCGGTTCTGAGCTCTAGGAATGGAATGTGACCGTTTCATCCACATCCTGAAGCCACCTTAAGTAGTCCCTGTCGCCCAGATTTTAAGATCTGCTGAGATGCCAAAAAGGAAATGAACTGTAGACTTGGACTTTGATGGAGGGGAGATGAAGGGCAGGAGGGATTATAAAAAGAAAAAGTTCGACAAATACTCACCTTGCACGTAGTGAACACTCAATAAATATTAAATAGCAATAATAACTAGTAAATGAATAAATGTGGCCAGATACCCCTTAGTATGAATAACAGACCACAGATTAGATAAAGCTTTCACCATAGAATTGCTATATTACACTTCCTAGCATTTTTCAAGTATACCCCAAATTTCTCATTCTACATTCTTCTTAGCGGTCCTTTCTTTATGGTTCATTGTAGTAAACGGTCAATCTGAATTCCTTTAGTATTTGTAATTTCTTTCAAGTAAAAAAATGTTAACATTTAGCTCAATTCCTTCCAAATGACACTGCGTCATCATCTGTTAAGTGAAGCTATGATAATAAGAACCATAATTTATTTCAAATCCATCACGTCTGTCAGATACTCTATTTGATTCTTCACTTATAGATCTGTATTTAATCATTACAGCATCCTTGCAAGGTGGCTATTACCATCCTCACTGAATGTATTTATAAGGAAATGAACATTTAGAGCAGTTTAAGGAGACCAAGTTTATTATCTGTCTGAATTGTTCAGATTGAAGTCTTCATCCTGACACCCGTCCACCAGTGTTTATCCAATAATAACTCTCCAAAATGTTAAGGCGATATTTCTCTGTGAACTTGTCCTCTGCCTTGTCTAATCTGCCTTCTCCATCTGCTTCACACATTAATAGAAGAAAGAGGGCAAAATACTGGGTAAGATAAGATAATGAACCAGTGTAATTTGAGAGGCATAACCTTGGATACCACTCTTGGCTGCTCCGCGCCGGGAAACCCTCTTTCTTTCCCCACTTTGCGAATCCCGGCCCTGCTGTAAGGCGGGAGAGAGGACGGGCTTGTGTTCTCACCTGCCTGGATCGTGGAGGCCGTGGGCAAACACTTCCGGGGGCTGGTTGGTGCTGTTGAAGTGCGGGTTGCTCCTGGGTATGGAATAAGGCACGTGGCACATGGCAGTATCCACGTCCAGCCGGAGCACGGAGCCTGTGAAGTCGCTGAGGAATGGGAGGACAACGTGAGTGCCTTCCGTTTTTGTTACGTATTGCACCTACACTCAATGCAGGGGAGTTGCCCTATGGCTAAAAAAACCACCCCCCGCCCCCCACTGGAGACAAAATTATCAAAGTTCCAAATTCCATATCGTGGCAAATGAAACCAGAGGCAGTTTGGTTCCAGACAAGTGGCAGCACCGAGACACAGCTCGACAGTGGCTGAAGGCTGCAGCATTCATTGGTGGTGCGCCGCTTTTGGCATCCGTCCTCTAAAATTTTTTTTTTTTTTTTTTTTTTTTTTGCCAAACCACGTTCTTAACGTCCCCCAGGAAGCTCCGCTGGACAATGTTGGTCCATTAGGTAGAGTGTCGAAGGCAGCAGGTGTGTGCAGGGCAGCTACTGCACAAACCCCACAGCAGGAACTCGTTTTAGGACATCTCAGTAGAGCGACTTTCAAAAATATTATAACAGCATATTTATTTGAATTCCTCTTCATGTTATAAATGCAGATGCTGATAATAAAAGTTGACTATTTAACCAAGGTGATATAATTCAAAGACATAAGTGATATAACTCACTTAAAACATTTTACCATCAAGGGGCACCTGTGTTTTTGTGTGATTTTTTTACCTTAACCCATCCATTTCTTCCATATCATCCAGAGTGATCATCCCGTCACCGAGGATTATGTACAGAAAGCCGTCAGGACCGAAGAGCAGCTGTCCTCCCAGATGCTTTCTGTGGAGTTCTGCGACTTCAAGAAACACTCGGGCTGTTCTCAGATCAACCTGATGGGGATTTTTTCTACGTGGTGGGGAGGAAACAAACCATGATTGTGAAAGATGTAAGGTGAACCCACAGAAAGTAAATAGGGCACAGAGGGGGAAGCAAACACGTGGCATGTAAATAAGCAAACATACTGAAAATGTAGCCAATAAAAATTACTGAAAAATTACGTTAGCCTCTAGGTTTCCAAAGTGGCATTTAAGTTGAAAGAGAATTGTGGAAAAGTGCCAAAGCTACCATTTTTCGCAATTTTCCTTAAAGACACACACGGGATTTTTAAGCCAGATGGAGATTGGGGTTTAATTATTGCCACCTGATGGTTAATTATTTGTAACTTCTAAACAAAAAATTATAAAGAGATAATGAGAAAATAAGGTTACATGTCTTTTACTGGTACCTGGATACTGTGTATTCCACAACTCTGAGAATATGGTCATGAGGCCCCATAGCCCACCGCTCTTGGTTGGTGGTATAAGACACATAGAGCTTTCCATTTTTCTTGTAATTGGGATGGAATGCAAGGCTTAGTAGTCCTCTTTCATCTCCTCCCTGCAGTCAAATGAAAAACACAAAGAATTGTGAAGTTAATTATGTTCTTTATTGTGTTTCAACTGGAACCCCCAAAAGAGTCTCTTTCTTTCTCCTGGATAATCTTTGCCCAAACTCTTTTCTTTTCTTCCTTGCCTACTGCACAAAAAGGATTATAAAACATTTCACTTTGCGGAACTCTTTAAGGGTTAGAACAAGACAATTGTCTTGTGTGGTTATCTATGCGCAAGACCCTTACACCACTTTTGTCAAGTGATTTGTGTATGTAATCTGGGGAAGCTAGGAAGACAAGTTTAAGTGCTGTGAAGAATTCTTTGCTGGGTTACTAGGTTGCCTGTAGTTCACAGAAGACAAATAAAAAGGTTCATAATCAGCAGTGACTTCTAATCCAAGTCTCCAAAACCTAAAACACAGTGTGGGCTGCCAACTCCCACTGTCTTGGCAATCTGTTTAGAAAACAGTTAAATTGCTTGTGTAATATGTAAACCTTTGTTTTACCCTGGAGGCATCTACATCAGTTGTCACAACCGTGGTGGTCTGTTCATCATAGCTAGGTAATAAGCAGCCTTGGCCTCTCTACATGGAAATGAGGTATTTTTACATATATCCCTTCGCTGCCTGGAGTTTTTTTCCTTATAGAAAAATGGAGAAATGAAAGGAGAGCTAAAAGCCAGGGCTGGGATGGGGGTGGGAGAAATCCTAGAGAGGAAAGGAGACACTAGGAAATAAAAGAAAAATCCCAAACAACCTTCTTTTGTTATTGTATGAATGTCAAGAATTGTATACATTAGGCATGCCAAATGCTGTAACAATTAAAACATCATCGTGTGCTTAAATAGAAAGGCATTTTATCTTTATTTTCTGCTAATTCAGCTCGATGAAACTCAATATGGTCTTAGCATTTGTTTTATCCCACAAGTAGTCTAGGAATTTCTATAATGAAATCAAAGTATCTAAAATTATCTAGATCAGAGACTTCAAGTTCATATTCTGGTGAGCCAAGGAGCACTTCCTCTGTACTCTGCTGAGTTATGCACAGCGGCGAAAAATGTGGCAGAAACCGAAGGTTGCGACTGCCGCTAGGACATCACCTTATACACGCTGTTTCATTCAACAGCACAACATTCTTATGGCAAAAAGCTGTAAGTTACTCCTTAGAAGCGTTAGAGGAAAAAAAGTCTCTAATACTGCCATTTCTTCACAAGGCTGTGCTCAATCAAGGAAACGCTCTCCTGCCTCTGTCCCCCAGAATAGCATGTGTTACTAACAAAGCACAGAACTGTTTGTAGTTTGTGTGCTACAAGGATTTGTGAATTTAAAGCTTTAGGCATAAAAGTTCACTTTTAATAAACACTGTTTTTTATTTCCCAGATTAGAGAAAAACTGCTTTCAGAGGTATGCCATCCAAAGCGGAAAACATCCAACCTTTAAGAGTGTGTAAATAATAAAGTGGATGCAAATATCCCAGACCTACCACATTATTATTCAAATGTCAAAAAAGGCAGCCTCTTCATTTGCATATCACGACATGATTAATTTTAAGCACAAGAACAAGAAGGGTAAGTCTCTATGACTAGGATTTATGAATGAGCCTTGTTTTTTTGGGTCATCTTGTTATGATGATTTTAATATTGACTCAACATTGCTGTTTTTCTTCTTATATCTTCAGTAAATAAACATCTCTTGCCTTTCTTATGAGATATTGAAAACAGGGATGTATAACTAAGATTCGATTGTAGAAAAGCCACTGCACATGTAAACCTCCTTGATAGATGTGTAAGGAGGCCTAGGGGTGGGATTTAGTTTGTGATTAATTCCTCTCCGCATATATTTCCCTCTAAAGCTGTGAATGCAGGGTCAGTACTGCAAACCCACTTCACAAATGTTTGCGTTCCACTATAAGAAGTCTTTTGTTGAAAGTAGTTCTTTTGTAGTTTTTAATCAAATCATCTGAAAGACAATTTGAGCTGGCTAGCAACATCGTTTAAAACTGTGCTGGTTGCTTTTCGGGAATTAGGAACGTAGAATTCATGCACTGTAGAGAGACAGATGGGAAAAGAGATTGAAATAAATCCACAAGCGATAGAAGACAGTCGTTTACCTTCAAGATTCACCTATCACACGAATGAATTTAGAGGGACATCACTGACTTTTATTAAAGGGCCAAATATGGAAACAGAATGAGACATCTGAATGACAAGAATATAAATCAAAAAAGTCATTTTAAAATGTCCTGAATTTTTCAGGTTATAGGATTTACATCTGTGTAATCATTACACGTGATTTCATTTTTTTAAAGTCAACTTCCAGGTGTGAAGTAGTGTTCTGGGTGGTTTAGAAACATGACTAATGACAAGTCATTTCAGAGAAATACTCACTTTCATAACTATATTGATGAAAAAATTTAACGTTCTACATGTAAATATCCTAGAGTGTCTCTCGAAACTAGCTTTTAAAATTATATCGTATAACACAACTCTTAAATGCTCAGAGATTGGGAAGGAAGGATATATGACTGCTGTCAGGAGATTTAGCTTGAATTAGCCTGCAAGTTATGCTGTCCATTTAAAGTATGTTCCTGACAAATCATAAAGATGGAGAAGTATGTCCAAAATGTTTTCCTTAGTCATGTGAGAAGCAGCAATGTGTCCAAATATTCACATTATACTTTGTACTTTGTTACTAATACCGATAGCTTTGTGTACACATCGTGCTTCTGGGAGCGTACATCACTGCCTGAACCAAATGGGCAACAAGTAATTTACAAGCAATACTTTCGGGTTTCTTCTGTTTGCCTAACGCTTTTTTTCTTTTTTTTTCCAAAGAAGGTTTAACTTTGGACCAGGGTCAGAGGCCATAATGCCAGAACCACCACTAGACATTTGAGGCTTCCAGACCCTCTGTGGTGGCTTCAACCCTAGTCTTCACGGGCACATGGCCGCCTGACAGCCTGCGTGTTGCCCCTGGAGTCAGGACTGGACCAGCAGCCCAGCTCTCCCAGGCTCAGCAGAAAGCCCTTGTGTCAACGTTAGACTGTCTTCTTATTCCTTCCCATCCTTTCCCCGCGTTATGTGTAGCTTTATGGAATTGAAACCATGCCCTTCTTCCAGAAATGTCAAATTACTGAATTGTTTCTGCTGAGCATCTGGGGAGAATGAACCTCTAGTGAATTTAATTAGTTCAGCCAAGCTGTCTTAAAAGGGAGACAGACACATTCGTAGAACGGCAAATGGAAGATCTGCGGTGCGGGGAGCCACACCTTTCAAAAAGACACCGACTTCTGACATCATACTTTTGAAAACGGTTAACCCAATGTCCAAAATGTTGTCCTTAGTCATGTGAGAAGCAGCAATGTGTCCAAATATTCACATTATACTTTGTACTTTGTTACTAATACCGATAATTGTGCGTGCACATCGTGCTTCTGGGAGCGTATATCACTGCCTGAACCAAATGGGCAACAAGTAATTTACAAGCAATACTTTAGGGTTGCCTCTGTTTGGGTAATGCTTTTTTTCTTTTTTTTTTCAAGCTCACTGACTGAAGCCTAAACCAAGCATCATCGTAGGCTACCATGAGCCCCTCTCTTCCCTGTGCTCAGCCCTCTCAATACCACATCAACTTCTGGACAGCCCCTCACCAAGCACCAATGACTCCTCAAAATCAGGTAGCTGAATGATTTGAAAATAATGTCCCTCTACACTTTGGAACCTTGAGATTAACCCAGGTTTCAGAGTAAATCATAAAACCCTCCTTAGGGACTTTTAATAAGTAGTTAACTGCCGTTCTAATTCTCATTCAGCTCTCAGGAACAATTTCACAGGGTCAGCAGAAAAGAGACAAAACCCCAAAACAAAGAGTACTGATGACTTTCACGTAAGTACAAGATCAGATCTAGTCCTATAGTTTTGAGATAAACTCTTCCCTGGTGAACACATGGACGTTCTAACCAATTGACTACGAATATTCCTCTTTGAAGAAAATGAAGCATCTATTGAAAAACACAGAGAATCATAAGGTGATTGTAACAAGAAGTATGTTTTTCTTTTTTAAGAGAAATTGTGGGGCATGGCCTTTCATTATGATATTTTAAAGAAAACACTCCAGTGTGTTCATACTTTCAATGCGGTTAAAGTTAATTTTTTCTGACTTCCAACTTCTTTAAAATTTGCCTTAATATATATACATTTTTTTTCATTCCTGTGCCTTCATATGTCATATTTGGCAATTGACTTGTGTCTTTTAGGAAACAGGACTGGGTAGCACTGAGCTGGGAGCACCATTTCTCATTTTTCCATAGTTTGCTTAGTGACCCTTTGGCAAGTGACTGGCTTCAAGTTCAGTGATCTAGACAACAGCCTTATGGTATAGAGAAAGCAAGGAAACATAGATTAAAGTAACTAATGCACTGCTAAATTCAAGATATTCCTTGTTACCCCCTTGTCAAAACAATTGTGTATTTAACATTCATTCGACAAATATTTATTGAATACCCACTACGTGTTAGGCATTGTACTTGGCACCAGGGATAAGACAATCAGTGAGAACCAATTCCTGCCCTCCAGGAACTTACCCATGGAAGCAGATAACAAAGTAAGTTTTCAGTTGTTTCATTCCTCCCATAACTGCTTTATGATGCTGATTTGGGGTGAGGGTATTTAAACAGTGCTACACTATTAGAAATATGTATGGCCCAAACACAAGTATTAAGGAGAGTAAATACCAACTCTGGGTAACTTCTGACACCGTATCACTGAGGTTTCTCCACTGTAAAACTTGGTAAGAAAAAGAAAAAAAATCTTGGTTTTATAACAGATGAATTATTAATTGTCATTTACTAATTGTCATTTACACGTCTATGTTTCACTGGCACACTCTCAGGAGAGGAACAAGGGGACTTGGAAACCAATGTGGGCCCCTCCTAGTGCAAACCTGTGCTTCTTAGACTGGAACCTTTTGCTGTTTAGAAATGACAGATAGGTTTGTTTGAGAATTATTAGCTCAGATACAATAGCAGGTGTATTGGTTTTCTCTTGCTGCTATAAAAAATCACCACGAACTTAGTGGCTCGAAACGATCCAAATCTATTATTTTAAAATTTGTAAGTTAGAATCAAACATGGGTCTTACTGGGCTAAAATAAATGTGTTTGCAGGGCTGTGTTCCTTTCTGGAGGCTCTAGGGGAGAATCCATTTCCTGTCCCTTCCAGCTTCTAGAAGCCATCTGGCATTCCTTGGTTGATGTCCTCCCCCCTCCGTCTTCAAAGCCAATAACAGCAGGATGAATCCTTCTCATATCTCATCACTTTGACCTCTGCTCCCCCTTCCACTTTTAAGAATTTGTGATGACATTGAACCCACCCAGATAATTCAGTATAATCTTAATTCCAGTGCAACCTCAATTCCCCTTTGCCATGTAAAGTAACGTATTCACAGGTTCTGGAGATTAGGATGAGGACATCTTTGGGGGAGGGGCATTTCCTGCCTACCACATGGCTATTTTAATCTATTTTTTAAAAGGATCCAAAGCATCGATGACTTGAGCCATCTTGGCCGTGCCCTGCTGTAAGCACCCTGAAACAGGAGGCCGGTGAACTTCACCTATACATTCACAGAGAGATACCTAAGGAGAGCACTTTCACAGCAAGCACTCTCCCTCAGCTGTGAGTATTGCAAGAACAACCAACACTCTTCAGAGTGAAGTGAAAGCACCTTTCAGAATGGAGGAGGAGAAGGCGGAGACCATCTTTTAACATGTGGACATAGATGAATTCAGTCAAGAGCAAAACTCCTGTGTTAATCCCAGGATGCAAAGAAGGTAAAATTCAATGTGGGCAAACCATTTCTATGGAGGATTGGAGGATTTTAAATGGAGGATTTTAAACTCACTAAAACTGTGTTATTTTGCTTTGTTCATAAGTTTTGAAACACACTGTAGGGTATTCATTTCTCCAACAACTCCTGGAAGAGATGAGAAGCATTGCTTTTCAATAGTTCCAAAAGTCTAATTTGGTCTCAGAAAGGAGTCAATCCCCTGAGGTCCCTGACTTAGTTTATGGGAGGGACTGCATGATGTGGTCTGTGCTATACCAAAAAATGTACTTGGCCCTTGGCCCTGGATCTTGGCACAGAGCTCCTAAAACCATTGGAATTTCCTGAGTGAAAGGAGTGTCTTTTGTACTTCATAATGAGCCCTGTCAACCTTACCTGAGTTTATGCTAATGAAGGGACTCTTGGTGGGCCCCCAGCTAGCTTCAGAATGGGGGCTGGTAGCCAGAGGAACCAAAAAATGTGATTGAAGGATTGGAGCTTTCAGTCCCACCCACCAACCTCCAGGGAGGGGAGAGGGACGGGAGGTTGAATTCAATCATCGATGGCCATGATTTCATCAATCATAGCTGCCTAAGAAGCCTCCATAAAACCTTAAACAATGGAGTCCGGAGAGCTCCCAGGTTGGTCAACACATTGAGGTGCTGGAGGGTGTGGAAGTGCTGGAGGTGCCCAGAGAGGGCACGGAAGCTCCATGTCCCCCTAACTCCCATACCTTGCCCTGTGCATCTCTTCCATCCAACTGCTCTAGAGTTATAGCTTTTATAACAAACCCGTAATAGTAAGTAAAGCAGTTTGCTGAGTTCTGTGAGTCTTTCTATGAGTTATTGAGCCTGATGGGGAGCTTGTGGGAAGCAGAAATGTGGGTAGCATGGGCACCCCATTTGCAGCTGGTACCTGTAAGGGAGACAGTCTTGTAGGACTGAGCCCATCACCTGTGGAGTCTGGGCTAACTCCAGATAGTGTCAGAATTGAACTGAGTTGTTGGACACCCAGTTGGTACTGGAGAATTAGTTGATGTGAGAAAAACAAAACAAAACAGCTCTGTCATTTGGTGTCAGAGAACACTCCAGAAAAAACCCAAGAGGTTCTTTAGCCCATCCTCCTTTCTAGGGAGAAGGAGGTCATGGTCAACTCTATCGAAGAAGTTGAAGTTAGACTTGGAATAATTTGGTAGTGTTCCTGTCATACAAATTTTACTTTGGAAATGAACATTTTAATAAAATATCTTGTGCCATTTTATTACTCACTCTTTTGGCTTTTCTTACCTTCACTGAGCATGAAACCAGCCACAATATACTGAGGACCTATCACTCATAGTACTAATTCTCCCCTTTTCGTTAACATTTCCTTTATTTTTCCACATTTGGCTTTTCTTTTAAATAAGTCTGTAACTTATTCTAATTACTCTTTTGGTTTCCTGATAACTGAACGCTCTTCACGGCATTGTCTTGTCTCTATAAGGCCTCTTCTCTGCTTAATTGTATTTACCCACTGTTCTAGTTCTTTAGGAAAGTATTTATAATTTTCAAATGCTGGCAGGACCCATGCTTACCTCGACCACACCCACCTGACAAAGAGGTCTGTCCTGCTTCAAATGAATTTGGAGAGCTGCTAGGAGATACCCAGCAATTCAGAGCTTTTAGGAAGTGTTTTATGGGGTGTATAACTTCTGGTATGTAGCAATTGGTCCATGTCAAATCTACATTTAGGATTGTACAATTTATCTTCTGAAGGTAGCAAATGCAAAAACAGACTAGAAAAGTACAAATGAGAGGATAAAAGATATCCTAGATGGAGACCAGCTATCTCAAAGTCACAGTACCCTCTTCAACAATTCTCTTCCCCACTCTTTTCAAGCATAAACAAAATAAATCAGTCACAAAGGGTTTAAGTTATGACCTACACAGAGGGAAGATACTAGAAGCGGTTATTTTCTAGAATTTACAGCTTCCCAGCTGCTTCTTATTCCAGGTACTAATATTCTTTTGACATCTCATGCCTATGGGGAAAAAAGTATATACACATTCAGTTACATATGTAAAAACTGTTATGGTCACAATAATTTATGTATGGGTGTACATGATTTATTTTATACAAACTTTATATTTGTCAAATGGAATCAACTTTCATGTTTCTATTTTTCCCTAGGCTTTTTACCATTTGAACTGTGATATTTGATACAGGATGGCACATTAGAGAGTGGATTGACTTGTCCCTTTTACATTGTTCCAGGCAGCAATTAGCTGCTGTAGAACCTTTAATATATGCTGTCCAATGAATCCAATATGGTATCAGGGAATGACTTGAGCACTAAGGGCTCTTTGGCTCAATATGTGTCAAGTGTTAATAATATCTGTCATGTTCCAAAGTTCAGTTCTCCAAAACATCTTCTCTAAAAGAAAACAATGCTTCAATAAAACTAAACAGTGTGGAACATCTATTTGAAATGATTACAAAATACCAAAGCTACAAAAAGTATAATAAACTCTTCTTAAAAACAAAATCCTAAACCAGTTTGCAAGGCAGAAATAGAGACACAGATGTAGAGAACAAACGTATGGACACCAAGGGGGGAAAGCGGGGTTGGGGGGTCGTGGTGGTGGGATGAATTGAGAGATTGGGATTGACATAGATACACTAATATGCATAAAATGGATAACTAATAAGAACCTTCTGTATAAAACAATAAATAAAATTCAAAGCAAAAACAAAAGCAAAAACAAAATCCTAGCACTAAACACTTTTCTGAAGAAGGAAATGTATAGAGACGTTGGCAACACTTAACGAAAGCAAAGCTCTTATGCTGTATGCTTAGGGTACCTGAAAACAAATTAACAAAAGTTTGACAAAAACTACAAGAATATTCATGGAATTAAAAATGAATAAAAATGATAATTAAAAAAGACTAACTACCTTAAACTCTTCTATTGCAATCTACAGGTTTAATACTTGCTGGACCTTAGATTTTTAAAAGTACACATTTCCTGTATAAAACAGGGTATTCAAATATCTTGTAATAAACTAAAATGGAAAATACTCTGAAAAAGTTATATAGATAGATATAAAAATTATATGTATATAACTATCACTTTGCTTATACCTTAAGCTAACACTATATTGTAAATCAACTACACTTCAAATAAATAAATAAATAAAAATGTTAAAAACACACATTTTTAGACTGAATTATAAATGAGTAAAATATTGGGCAGCTACATTATTAGTCACAGCAAAATGTCAGATATGTAAATTAGGAACTAGACCAATTCTCCACTAGACTGTAAGCTTCTTAAAGGCAGGGACTTCCTCTTGGTATTTCTAGTGTCTTACAAAGTAGGACAAAGTGTCTCACAGTGGAAGGCTTGTCATAAAAGGTAACATGTATTGAGCTCTTACTATGCGCCAGAAACCACGCTAAGTGATTTGCAAGCATTATCCTGTTTAAAACTTTATAACAACTCTGGAGTTTAATACTATTTTATTATTATCTTTATTTTCTGGATAGGGACACAGAGCCACGAGGATTTGAGTAACTTGCTCCAAATGTGCAACTAGAAGAGGCAAAGCAGAAATTATCTGATTGGAGGAGAAATAATGTAAACTGTTATGTTCTACCACCTCACCAAATATTTCCTAAATGAAAACATGAACAAATACAAAATAGATAGTATTCCCTCATCAGCACCCATTGTTCACAGACTGAGGCAGTACTGAAACAGTCTTACTTAAGTTTACAATGCTGTGCGGGAGAATAAAATGAAGCTTATATATCAGTTATTTTAACCCAAAGGTTAATTTAGGCTTAAGGCAAGGCGCTGATAAACCGACTATCTGGGAAAAAAATCCTGACTTACGTACATTTCCATGGTGTAAATACTCTTGCCATGGCCAATTTCAAACTGGCAACTTGATGTCTGACTGTGGTGTGTGAAGAGGTGAGCACATCAGCTCTGGTAAACCCTGGACCACCACTGTAGGACATTTCTATTCTCCTTCAAGCCTCTTTTATTCTTTTCCCCACTAGTATTGGGCTCTTATCTTTTATCTCCTGCTTTACAATTTTATCAAACCTATTCCTTTCAATGCGAAGCACTCAAATCTTTTTGTGAATTGAAACGGGGTTCAAAATATTAAATAAATCATTAATTTAAGATGAGGGAGGAGGTACTTTTTTTTACTGGATTTTAGATGAAACTATAGGTAAAAACTAGCATACCACCAAAAAATAGAGTAGAATGCTCAACAATCCTTTCAAGGAGTTTACTTGGTTATTTCAGGGGCAAGAAAGGCAACGGAAAACTCCTTGGTAAAAATCTCTCCTCCCTCTCATAAAGTTGCTCAGATAATCAAAGAAGACAATAAATGCAAAATCATTTTGTAAATTCCAATGTGCAATTTGAATGGAAGATACAGCTATTACAATGGACAGAGAGGTAAGAGCCATCCTTAAACTCAATTGATCCATAAAACAATCAGATATTGGAAGGGAATGTGATTTTGAAGTAGAGAATGTGTAGCCCTACATTTGAATCAGATGAGGAATGCATTTAAATTATGTAGAGGGAGTATTATCTTGCCAGCTACCATCTGAAGAACTTTTGGACTTCAGAAAATTGCAGGCATGGAAAGGCACAGTTATACTTATATTTAGCACCAGGCTTACCACATAGTTTTGATAAAGATCTGTCTATATCTCTTCAGAAGATTTAGATGGTATGTGTTACCAGTGGCTTATTAATGAATGATTTGCAAGACTCGAGGTAATCTGAATTTTTATCCTAGCGTTGAAACATATACACTTGGCTACTGTAGGAATCTTACTTTTTTTTTTTTTTTTTCAGTTAAAAATATATATAGTGTTTGTATACTCTAAAGTTAAACATAAAGTGATTTCTTTAGTAAACAAGCAAAAGGAATGGGAGAAACAAATTAACCCCAATATTTGTTCTCTAATAATACAGATGGCAAGTCACAATATTTTCTCCCCTCTGAAAACAAACTCTATGTAAAAATGCACTTCCAAGATTTATGATAGAAAAATATGCATTCTTGATATTGGCAAACAGCTGGGAAAATTACCTCAGAGCAATATTACAGATAAAAGACACTGAATTTAGACGCAAATTTGAATATCCAGTTATGAACTAAGAATCTAAAATTATTCAAACAGTATGTGAGAGTAGGTACATCCATTAAAAAATATACATATAAAAATATTAAAAATATACATATCCCCAAAGATTTGATTATGCTACAAATAAAGGAAATATTTGTTTATGTTTGGGGAGTTTCAATTTTTACTTCTCTCACTCCCTCAAGGATTTCCTTCGTAGGATTATTCTTAAAGTGTAAATATTTTTAAAAAATTATTAAGTTGACAAATATTGGGCAAGCCTTGTTAGAAAAGCAACTAATTCCTCTGGAACAAGGAAGATGATTTAGAAAATATCTTAACTCCTTCAAACCCCAAAACTGTATTTTACTTAATGGGTAAGAAGAAGTGTCATTCTATCGTCTCACAGCTTGGAAATATCTTTCTTAGAATGACTTGGTCTGTCATAAAGAAAAATAATTTTTCATAGTTTATTAATAAAGGTCTAACAGACGTAAGAATTATTAACTTTTATAAGATAAAGAGTAAAAATTTTAATGAAATTATTAGAAATATTAAATTTTCATATTGAAAGCTAAAGAAATAAAATGAACTCATATGATTTCATTTACCATCTTTAAAGCTAAAATCTTTGCGGCATAAAGTCTGACCATTTTATGTTAAACATTAAACCCAAGGCTATAAAGCATGTTTCCTTGATATTTTCATCTGATTTATACCTTTGTAGTCTGAAAAATCTTTTGTCTCCTGTCAGAAAATGGAAGATTCAGGGTCCTTCCAATGAAAGAAAAGAAATCACAATATTAAGGATTAATGCCTCACTCTAGCTAAGGGTACAAAATTGTTTTAAATGAATTTGACCTCTTGCTTTTATAAAGTTTGTTTTTTATGACGTGTGGCTAATATGATGGTCATGCAGCTAAAAGCATTATCTTCACATCATTATATAGAAATACAACACTAGGATACTTGAGGTTCCTAGTCATGTTTCACTGCTCTTTGCCATTATATATTTCCTATTGTTACTAGAAAGAACTCAAATTGACTTATATGAGAACAAACATTAAACAATTAAGTAAGATTATTGCTTTGAAAAGAAACCTTGAAAAAACCCCCAAGAGTTTAGACCACCAAGGAGCACTAATAAATTTAAGAAAATATGAAGTTTCCTCTATGTGACTTCTCTTGAAATGTTATGCAATAGATTGCTTCAACTTCAAGGTCATATAAAAATTATGGTACTTTTGAAATTACTTTCTGAGTAGAGTTTGCATTTACATGATTTAGATGTCAATTAAACTTGCAATTTACCCAAATAGTAAAATGAAATTCTTTGAATCTGATATTTTCATTAATCACTATTTTACAAAATGATCAAATTCTAGCAACAGAGCAACATTAAAAAACGATCACTCCAAACCTTCATTTTTACATTAAAAAATCATTCTTACTCCAAAATATCATTAGTTACAAATCAACATTTAGTAAACAAACATTTGCTATGCCTCAGATATCCAAATTAAGCAACTCTTTTTGAAATTTGATATATTACGTATTTATAGTAATTCTGAATAAAAGTAATGAATATATATTTCTGGAAAAATGCATCTTGAATATTAAATTAGGTAACAATTTAAAATATAAATTTTTGCCGTTCCATGTTTTCTATAATCAGGAAAGTATGATACTATATGGCATTAAGTGTGGGAACTATATATTACAGATATCTGAAAAATCTGAAGTCCAGATTAAAGATATGAAAGTGATTATAAAATCAGAATAGGATTTATGAAGAAAGACTAAAGGGAGGGCTGGTATTTCTTAAGTTCACAAAAGAAAAAAATCTGAGTGCACATAACTTGCTTCAAATACATGAAGATTTATTTTAAGGAGGGCAGTGTCTAGCTGTTCACCTTTTCCAGGGAAGTTTCCCCAGGAGGACAGTTTTCAGTGCAAAAGAAGCTCTGTTCCCTATAATTCTTAATATAATGGAAAATTTGCTTTACATATTTAGGGATAATATAATTTTGGACCAAAAGGCAGAACTTGAGGACACTTCTGATATTCAAATTGCCTGAATTAGTGTTCTTAGTGAACTGAGGGAAGAGCCAAACAGGAAAAAGAGCAGAGTTTTCTAATATGTTTATAATTCGACATTTGTAGCAATGTGGACAGAACTGATGACACACTAATTGCCCCGTTTTCATTCACAGAATCACCATGCAGAGAGTAGTTCCTGGTTCTCAAACATGGGGCAAATGAAGTGTTTATAAAGGTTCCACTTTCCCAACTGCCAGCGCCACCCCCTCCACCAACATCCACAGCGCGGTTACCATTTATCCTCACTCACTGCACAGCTTTGCTCTCAGATTCCAGTACTCCACTCAATCATCGGGGGGCAAATATGGTGAGTCAGTTGCTCCCAGTTCATTAGGCATCAAATTCCTATTCGTTGGTGTCAAGGATGGGCCCAAGGGTTTAGACAGCCTAGGTTTGCAACTTGGCTCTTCCACTTGTTAGCTTTTTACATGAGAAAGTTACTCAGTTGACTCACCTTCAAAACAGGGACATTTGCTATCTCAAAAGTTGTTGGGAGGTAGTTAATTGAAAGAGTGTAGAGTGGGCCCTGACACAAGATGATGTTCATCAGAAGTCATCCAATGTTACTATATGCCACGGCCAGCTATTGTATTCTAGTTGGGGGAAGAGTCTTTAGACAAGTAAGCCTACAAACAAATGCATAATTCAATGTTGGAGAGGACTAAAAACAAAAGAATAGGGTGTTATTGGAATGCATATCAGGGGGAATCCAATTTAGACTAGGGCGGGTCAGGGAAGGCCTCTCAGAAGACATGCATTCAAGTTGAGACTTCAGGAGCCAGACAATGAAAGGGAAGAAAATTCCAAGGAATGAAAGAATAGCATCTCCCAGAGAGACACTTCATTAATATTGGGTATAATTCTTTGGGAAAAGAGAAATGTAAGGAAAGAGTACAAAAGTACACACACTCTTCCATTCCTGCTCTCTGACCGTGGAGAGTTTTAGGGATCTGAGGTCATGGATGAATAGAGTGAAATAAAGGTGGGTCTTTAATATGAGAGCTGGGTTTGAATCCCTGCTTTGTGACTTAACAAGCTGTTTGACTTTGGGGAAGTAATTTAACACACTTGAACTTCAGGTTTTGTTTTGTTTTTTCCTATTGTAAATGAATTATAACTTCTACTTCATCAGGTTTCCTTTTTTAATGAAAAATACAATAAAAATTTTAAGTTACTAACACTCAACTGGTCCATATTAGCTGCTCACTAATTAGCTCTTTTCTTCCTCATCGTGAGGGATGGAGCGATGGGCTTGTAGTTCATGTACATGACAGTAGGCAACAGAGTGCTATCCTTAAATGTAAGGATGGATTGAGAGTTTAGGATTATATCCAGGGATGAATAATCATTTATTCATTCATCAATTATTCTAACAGAGCTATAACCTCAAACCAAAATGTACAATATAAGATCAGCTGTAAAAGAAATGATAATTCGATTATTCTTCCTAAGCACTTATAGTTTTTTTCATCTTGATAGGGAAAACTATCTTTTCTGTCTTGATGGTTTCAAGTGGAAAACTACGGTTGGGTAAAATGTTTGATTTGTTTCTCATTTGATGGCATGTGTGACAAAGTGACTTTCAGGGTGAGGACCTTGGAAAGGGCATTGCTGATGGGCTTTGGTTTTCTCATGTGTGGCATCTGCAGTAAAGCTGCTTGTTTTACTGTATATTTGTAATTATGTGAAATCAAATTAAGGAACCAATTTTAAAAGGCCATCTTTAGATAGGAAATCTAAATCTACATACTTATTTAATTACATAAATAAAGATACTTAATGTTTGTATTTATACATAATGTGTGAATATAAAAAAAGAAAATATAAACACAAACACATTAGCAAAAACTACATAGATACTTTAAGAATCATCATATGGTTAAAAAAGCAAATTTCCAGAAGCAGCAGTTCATCAGCCGAATTATGGACACAAATATCAGTAATATCCACAAACTGCCTTGTTCTGCTCTTTCTTAAATATTTCCAGACACAAAATATATTGCCTTTTATGTTACACCTATAAGCCTAGAGAGTGGGAATCAGGAAATGTGAAATTACCAATCAAAATTAATATGCATAATATAAAACCTTTTAAGGAATTTTTTTCTTACACTTATAGCCAAAATGTAAGGCCATGTTGATGTGAATATTAGAAATCCAAGTATCCAGAAACCCACATTTTATCACTGTAAAAATGATAAAGGAAGTCATTTCTTTTATTGGAAAATGGGTAATCTTTTCATTGTGTGATAAACAGCAGACTATCACAGATACATGTGAGACTGTCTGGAGAACTCTCAAATATACAGGGAACATTCTTTTGTATAATACCACACATGATCCTAGAGTCGTCTAGAAGCAGGAAATGGCCCGAGACAGAACTGCCCTTACTGATGCTGGGGTGCCTTTGGCATCCATCCTTTGCTGTTGAGCTGCTGAAAACACAGATCAAGCTAAGTTTTCTTTGAATCAAGTAATTTCCTGACATAAATCTAAACGGAGGTAAGAAAACCATGGACAGGATAAAGGACAGCTCATTTTTCTTCTTCGGCTATGAGAGGTTTTTGTTTCTGTTGGCTGTGTCTGACGATAAGAAGAGCCTTACCCCACTTCCTACACACAGGTTTGTAAAAAGCTCATCTGATCATTTAACTCTGCTTCCTTAAAACAATAACAAAACAAAGCTTTCTGACTCTCATTACCTAAAAAATAAGTTCAAGGGATTAGACAGGGAACACAAGACCCTTTACAAGACAGCCCTAACCTCTTTTTCCAGCCTCAGCTTCTGCCATGCTATCTCAATGCTACCTAGGTGTTCACATCCTGATGCCTTTGCACGTGGTTATTTCCTCTGCTTGGAAGACCATCCCCATCTAGTTGCTGGGGAAGAACTTATAGATCTTTTAAGACCCAGCTCCAGCTCTTCTGCAGTCTACTCTGATCCCAGAGCATGCCTCTCTCTTTTTCTTCCTAGCACTTTCTACATATTGCTAGGACACCATATCACTAGCCTATTATGTTGTGTTGATTGTACTTACCAGTCTCCCTACTCCATTAAGAAGAAATCTTGAATGGAAATCAAATCTGATTATTCTTTGACTGTATCCCAGCACTCAACCCAATGGCTGACACCTAATAGGCACTCAAATAGTTGGCAATATGAATAAAAGACTATAAGACCTATAGCTCCATCTCATGTATTATATATATCTTTGCCCCATGCTCTTCTAAGGCTCAATTTTATCAAATAAATCATTTAAGAGGATTTATCTAGAAAAGGTATTAGAGTAAAGCCTCAGTAAAAATAGAAAGTTAACTTCCACCTGGTATTAGTAGAACAAAGGAGCATATTGCTAAAATTTACATTGGATGGTTATGAAAAGCCTTTCTCTAATTGCAACTAGTAATGGTCTGTAAAATACTACTCTAAAATTGTTCTTCGAGTTGTAGACTTATCCAAGCAGTAGTTCAGACAAAAATACAAGGTAATTATTTCCCATTATGAGTTTACTATCATGCTGGTTTTCATGATAAATGTGTAAAAGAGAACTGATGATAATATAGTGGTCCTAGAATTACTTCCTAGAATTAATGTCACTAGAAAACATCAGGTAAAGTATTAAGGGATAATGCCAGACAATTTGTTTTTCTTTATAACTACTGGTCTAGAGCTTTAGAGCTTCAGAGCAAAAACACTAATAAAAGTCAGTCATCATTATGATGTCATTCTCATAATTTCCTTAGAAATAAACCAGCAAGTACAAAAAATATTTATAATGTACGACATCATCTATGTGCCTTTCCATTGCTTAAACTTTGGGTTATATTTAGTGAGATTTTCTGTTTGTTATAAAGAACATCTTCTAGATGAAACAAAATACATTACTAAAAGCCCTCTAAAGTCAAACTACCTTTGTGAATTGCACATGTGCAGGAGTAGCTTAAACGCTATGAACTAAGCTTAAACTGTATGACCTAATCCAACAACTTATAAAAATATTTTTTTTCATTTTTGTGACCCTAACTCTTTGGAAGATATTTATCTGTCATTGAAATGGTTTAAGTATCTAAAAGAAGCTCCTAAATGATATCTGCCTACTGGTATGGCATGGGCCCTAGATGACATTTATAACATACCAAACTTGCTGGAGAAATAAGTGCGCCAATGACATTTATAGTTATAGTTTTTGGTGCTCTTACTTTAAACCCATAAAATGTCTATGGCCTTTAACCACATCCAATTTATGAGTAAGGGCAACTTACACAGAATAGGAGACACAGGAGAATTGAGAAGTTTTGTGTATATGAGAAAGAATTCCCAATTCTTCCACTCCTGCATACAGCTTCTTAGATGATACATTTCCTCATTTCTCCCATTCTGCAACTGTTTCATCTGGCAGAGTTCATTAATGTCTACCCACTTGACACAGTCTCTTTGACATTTAACATGCTCCCCATGACGTGTATCTTTTGGTGTGCGAAATGGGCTTGGAGAAACAACAGAACAAAAGAGCCTCAGGTTTCTTCAAATACATCAGACAGGCATAACCCTTCTCCATAAGTTCTAATATTTAGACTCCCAATTTGTTTTGGCAGAAGAATCAAACTTCCCATTCATCTAAGATAGGGAAAGCCTTATCTCACCACAGGTGAGCCTTTTCCCCAAGATTTGCATGAATAATGCATTTTCACCTGTTGGCTGCTTGGGACTTCAAAAAAAGAATCTCCAATTAATTCTACAGAAGGACATTCTGTCAACCAACATCAAATGGACTCTTCTAGCAAGCCACACTTAACTTCCTTTACAATCACATTGCTCCAGGCCAAATCAAGCTTAGCTTCTTTTTCTGCTTCAACAAGATGTTCCAGGGTTGACCCATACTTGGGAACAGAGGCTGATGGGAGCAGGAGCATGATCTGAGTCTAGCTTTGTGTTAGTTCATTATGGAATGCTCAGTGGAGAGAGCAGAGTTGGAAATCAGTGCTGATTCTGGAGCAAAATTTCTTCAAATGTTCACAGGTTGGTTTTTGGATGGTTATTGCACAATTACTAGAGTCAGACAGACAGGAATTTGAATCTTAGTTCTGCCAGTTTCTAGATATATATCATTGAGAAGATTATTAACTTTTCTGAACATGAGTTTCTTACCTATAAAATAGGAATAAAAATACCCAGATTATAGGGCTATTAATAACACCCAGAATTAAAGGAGGTGTACCTTAAAAAGTCTCTGAAATAGAGTGAAACTTCAAAACAGTACATCCCTTTCCCTATCAAGTTAAAAGGTGTATGTAAGTAGAGTATAAGGTGGTATATTCAACTTTGATAATGCTGAAGTGGCTTATAGACCAATAGCAAAAAGATTCCAAAAAGTTACTAGGCACCTGGAACACCAAAAGCACTCAGCAGATCAAATGACTTTTATAGCTTTACGGTCAGGAGATAATTCCCAATTGTGTGAAGAAGGAAGACATCAAAGCATCAGTTTAATCTAGGGCTACTCCACATCTAGAGCCAAAGAATTGGCAGATGCTCACTGATTCTTGAGCATATCTAATACATTTCCTTGGTTCCTACTTGTAGGAGACTGAAATATCCTCCTTGAGGTTGGTAGAAATTAAGCATTAAGTTTGTACTTGTTTACAGTCAATGCACTAATGTTTACCCTGAACTCTTCTACTTCTAGGTAGAAGACTGGTTGTCTAAGAGGTGGATTTGTTCCACATTCAGTCCCTTGATTTGTCTGACCAGTACCATTTGTGGGGCTGTACTTTATAGCGAGCAGCAGCCCTTCTCCTCCACCCCAAAGCACTCTACTTCTATGAAAGCAATGCTTATTACAAGGTAGCTTTCCTGGGCAGGACACACGAAGAGAATATTATTAGGCTATCCAAGGAGTTATCGCACGGATGGCTGATGCCTAGACAGACAGACACAAGCAGGATTACCCGCTACATTATTCAGTCAAAACCAATGAATGATAAAAGGACTGACTGAATATAACAATCTATAGAGTGACAAAGCTGTGGTATATTACCAAAGAATAAATCACCCTTGCCCTGAAGACTTGATCGCTTATCTTAAGCCAATCTGTCATGGAGCCTAAAAGATAAAGAGTGATGCCTTGAACAGGAATGATTTGGAAAGAAATCCAGGCTAAGTATCTTTCTTTTCAGTGTTTATGCTTTCATACGTATTCTGAGAAACTTTTTGTCCCTGTGACTGCTGAGGCCCGACTAAGGTCTTCTAGGGAAGCTCTGACAACTACACGAGCTGCTTTGCTGAGTGTTGTGGCCTTAGGGCGAGGCAGCAAATAGCCAAATAGCTCTACATTCTCATTTCTTTGTCTTCTTCTTTCCACTCAGAGTCACTCACATCTTTAATAACCTTTTAGTAGTCTATATTAAGTCTATACCTTAATAGTCTAAGTTGTTATTAAAAACTTTATTTCTAAATACAATTTGTTATGCATAAGCAGAGAGCAAAAGTCTTCCCGATAATTCCTTCTAGAAACATTTCCTATTTTCCCTTTGTTTTCAATATTTCAAACACATCTTTAATCCTCCATTTCTTCCCCATCCTAACTCCAATAGCATCTTTAATCCCCAAAACACTACTCTTTTGAAAGATAATGACTTAATATACTCAGGCTCACAAGATAACAAAATATTGTATTTTAACCAGCCCTTTTCCTTGAATAACTTTTATGCTGTTTCTACTGATTTCTTTCATTTTTTTTTTTTTTTTTTTTTTACTTTGCAACATTTCCCCAAGGACTGCTTCTCACTAATTTCCTGGCTCTGAAAAAATTCCCTTTCTTTAAGCTCGGTGTCATAATAATACTTCTCCGAGCCTCCAGGGAGGATACGGAACTTAATTATATTATGGCCACTGTACTTTGGTGGCTCAACCACACTTATTTCTTAACCAATTCATATGCTACCGAAGGCGAAACCAAGAGTAACCACTCTTTATGCTTCAGGAACAAGCTGTTCCAAGAAAGCCGTTGTTTATAGTATTGAGAAACTGTTCCTCCAAGCCACATCCCAGTGTAATGTTCAGTTGGCAAAAAGAAGGTTGTATGTTGTTCAACAGGGAAATCTGCCTCATTCGACCACCCAAGAGGGCAGCAAAAATAAGTCACCTAGCAAAGGTGGTCTTTTATACAAAGGTCAAACAGAACTTTACTGGAAACTTTGGGTGGATTGGAAAGTCCTGGCTTAATATAGTGAACTGCATAATTTACCATGTGCTCAAATGTTACTGTTTAAGTAAAGTTTATTGTAAGATCAATGCATGCTCCGTTATGCTTTTTCTTTAAAAAAAAAAAAAAAGTGATTAAAAAGGAATAAAAAATGAAACAAGATGGCTTGTGCAAAATATTGCTTCCAAATCCTGGACACAACCCTTGATCAGCCCCCTTCTTACTCCTGTTTTCATTTTTTTGGGTTTTTTTTCCTTCTTCTTTTATTGGACTCTGTCTATAGTGACAAAGTGACAATAAAAGAAGAGGATTGAAAGGAGGAGAGGATACTATGGAAGTAGAAGAGAAAAAGAAGGAGGCTCGGTCATCATGTTGCTTATATCAGGCACAAAATATCAAGCTCAAGTTAACTGAAATTCCCTCAATTTTTAAAACATTTTGTTTTTAGTTACTTTGTTGCCATCATCAAGGTCATCTTTATGTCTATTTTATGATAACGAGTGAGTTAATGATCAGCCATGGTATAATTAAGGAAATTTGGTAATTTAGAAATGTATAAAGCTTAGGGTGACTATATGTCCTAGTTTGCCTGGACACAGTTCTGGTCTATGTTCTAACAAAACTCTCCTTTCAGTCGCAGAGGTATCCCAGTTTGGATGATAAATTAAATGGTCATGCTTAATTTAATACGTACTTCAGTTATTGAGCATGCGCGAGGAGAATTTGGAAAGTATACTTTTAGATGAAAACATCAGCTCTTTGTACTGCAGATGGTGCCACCAAAGTCTGGTATGCGGGAAGATGATATCAGTAGAGTCCCTGTTCCTCAGGAGAGACAATGTCAGTGAAAGGTGGTTAGTGCTACAGTAAAGGGTGTAACTTACGAAGAGTGCTCTTGGGCTATTCTGCATAGGGCAGAAAGAAGGCTGCAGTTATATAGAGGCAGACCTCGGAGATATTGCAGGTTTGGTTCCAGACCGCCACAATAAAGCAAAAATCACAATAAAGCCAGTTACACAATTTTTTTGGTTTCCCTGTGTGTATAAAAGTTATGTGTACACTATACTAGAATCTATTAAGTGTGCAATAGCATTCTGTCTTAAACAACAATGTACATACCTTAATTTTAAAATATTTTATTGCTCAAGAGTGCTAACCATCATCTTAGCCTTCAGTCAGTCGTAGAAGTAACATCAAAGATCACTGATCACAGATCACTATAACAAATATAATCAAAATGAAAAAGTTGAAAATATTGTAAGAATTACCAAAATGTGACAGAGAGACACGAAGTGAGCAAATGCTATTGGAAAAATGCGGCCGAGAGACCTGCTCCACGCAGGGCTGCCACAAATCTTCAATTTGTAAAAAACGCTGTTATTTGTTAAACGCAATAAAGCGAAGTGAAATAAAATGAGTTGTGCCTGCATAGGCAAGGTTGCACTGTTAATGGTAGGAAGCAGCAGTGTATCCAGGGAGTCAAGATAATGGGTTGGGATTTGAGGTATATATACAAGCCCCAGGGGTGCCAATGACTAATGGGAATCCTACCTAAGTCATTTAGAGTAGAAAGCTACAGAATGCAATCAAAAACACCTATACCATTTTCTTTTCACTAGTTCCAAATACAGAACTCTCAAAAATAGTTCTTTGTAATGACGTCCTAAAAAATCAAAGCCCTGGAAATATAAACCACACAAAAAAATTAGGATTCGAGATAAGACTAAAATGTGCATTTAGAGAAACATGCTTTTTCAAGATATCCCTAATTTTGTTAAAACATCATTGTGTAAATGAATGTGGTGTCTTCAAAGATTGAAAGCAGCTTAACTTCTAAGAGAGGAGTGTATTGAGAATAACTAATTGACCACCTAAATCTGGGGTCAGCCAACTTTTTCTTAATGGGTCAGATAGTAAATATTTAAGCTTTTGAGGGCCGTATAGTCTCTCTGTGGCAATTACTCAAGTCTGAAGTTGTAGCACAAAGGTAGCCATGGATACTACATAAAGAAATGGTGTGGCTATGTTCCCATAAAACTTTATTTATAAAAGCAGGCAGCAGGCCAGATTTGGTCTGTAGTTTGCCGACCCCTAATCTAAGTCATTACCACATAGTATGTCTTAAGTACACTTTACTTTGGCCCGCCAGTGGTATAATATCCACATATGTAGAGGCAGTGGTATAATTTATTAATGCTTTAAATTCAATTATTTAACTATAATCTTAATTTCCAAAGACCAACCATTACAACCACAGTGGTCTTTTGTTAATTCTTTAACATTACTAAAACAAAAAGAAAATGATGTAATTAGCTCCTGTTTTTTTAACCATGGATCAACTTTTATACTTAAACTCCTCATAAATATAATCACACTTATTCTTTATTTCTTCTACAAAAATTAAGACTAAAGTAAATAGCACTTGCTCTGGTCATTCTGATCCGAGGTTCTTTATTTTAAAAAGAAAGTGAGAAACATTGGATTGCATATCAGTCGTCTAAGCAAATTAAGAAGGTTTCAAAATTCTTGGACAGGAACATAAAATCCTATGATCTGACAATGGAGCTTGATTCTGGAAGTTACTACTTTAATGTGGGACAGATTACAAAATCAGAGATTTGTTTTCAATGTCTAAACTCTCTCAGGTTCTCCCTTTCTTTTTCTCTTTAAAACTATTTCTTCTTCTCTGAACCCAAAGATTCCCAAGCTTTGTCACCACCAAAACCTGCATTTGAGAAAAGAGCTGAAATTTGTTCCCACTAAACCAAAAAGACTGGTAAGGATAACAGTCAGCTTTCTCAGGGACATCTGAATTTTAACAAAAATCAAGCTAGTAAAAATCTGACTGATAATCTTTAAAAAATATATTTCACACATCCTTGCTTTTGTAAATACAATTTTAACATTTTCTTAACGTCTTAGTGTTCTCCTTTAAAAAAATGATCTCTTCTGTATTCTGTTTTCACACATTGAGATTGTTTTCCTGAAGGTAACTCTAATTATCAACAACGCTAATGCTGTTCCAGGTCTCTCTTTCCTTAGGAAACTCCATTTAATTGAAATATCATCGAGAAGACAATGCAGTTCTCTTTTTACACTTTGATATTGGGGGATGTTTCGAAAGAGATAAATCTAACCCAAGGTGAATAGTTTGGCAACAAGAACTGCCATGTAGAACTTCACTTTGCATTCATGGAGAAACACCGCATTTCCTTTAAGAGCACCTGAACAAGAGACAGGTATCGCCACCCTAACATGAATCTGCTGGCCGTGCTGTCTAGCTTTCAGGGAATGTATAAAGTTTTTTTCTGCCCTGCAAATGTGCTGCTTTCCTATCCTGCTCTCAGTCTCCACTTCTCAGTAAATCAGCCTCTAGGGTGCCCTGTGTGTCCTTCGTATTTCTAATCCACTGTCCACTGTCACTCAGAAACCTGAACATTCTGGGAAAACTAACAGCAAAACACCAGCCTTTTTAACTAATGAAGATTAATTTTATATTATAATTCAATGTCAATATGGCTCCACGTAGCTAACCAAACTCAAACAAATGATTTTGTTTTTCCAGGCTCTCGTTTCCTCAACTGTGAAATGAAAGAGCTAGGTTGAATGATTCCAAAGGTTCCTTCGACTTCGAAAGTGTTATAATTTTATGACTAAAGCACATGACACTCAGTGACAGCTATTTTCTTGGAAGCTCAGAAGCCATTTTTGCTTAATTATGCTTTCCCAGCTCTGTCCCTAAAAGTCGATGTTAAACTCACGGCCAGACAAATGAGATGCTAAATCACAGTGCTGTGATCTAAGGGGTCCAGAATTTCTCCTAGGCAGTTCTGAAATCCAAAAAGCTTTGATAAGCAAAAGCTCTTTTATAAGTTTTGTGTAAAATTTATTTGCCCGCAAAACTAGACCTGAACTGTTGGGAAGAAGTTTACAGTCTTCCTTTAGTCCACTCAGTTTGAATATTCAGATTTTTCTGCATATATATTAATATATTTTTTACATGGTGCTATCCCAGACCCCATCAGGGTTGTTAGATAAAATAGATAAAATGTAATATGTGAACCATATTGACTAAGTATAAATCTGGAAATCCCTGAATTCTGAAACTTATCTAGTTTCAAGGGTTTCGTGTAAAGGGTGATGAGAGA
Source organism: Balaenoptera ricei (assembly GCF_028023285.1). NCBI lineage: Eukaryota > Metazoa > Chordata > Mammalia > Artiodactyla > Balaenopteridae > Balaenoptera > Balaenoptera ricei. The sequence goes on along the minus strand of NC_082643.1, from coordinate 28,397,512 downwards.
TAATGAACCTGATGTACTTCTAATGATGACCTGAAATCTACAATATTTCAAATTTTGAATCTAAGAATAAATGGTCCTTGGCATTATTTACATGTTTTCGTGATACGTTCATGTACATTCTTTGAAAACTGATCATTTTCACCATGTACCTTTTAAATTATTAATCAAAATATTCAGTTAAGAAACTAATACAACATTGTAAATCAATGATACTTCAATAAATAAATTTAAAAGTATTCAGTTAATAAGAAGTCCTCATTCCCTGTTATAAATAGAAATTTTATGCATTTTAGTATTTTTCAGGTCAATATTAGGAATATCTCATAAGAAATAAGTGAACAAGTAAATGGGGAGATGTTTGAACTTGCTTCGAAAGTAACCCCGGAATGCAAATCCAAAGGCCCTCATTTCCTCCATCTTTCTCTCCTTCTAATTCTATAAATCTCTATCTTCATGTTTACAATCAATTCATTGTATTCCATCAACATATAAAGACAGAATTTCTGGACTTTCCCCAGTTCCCCCGGCTCAAATAGAAGAAATCCAATAAACATTAACTCGATGAATGAATCGGTCAATGAATGGATGACACACCTATAGCCATCTCCCCCATGTGGAGCAGAGCCGTGTTATTTTTGCAGATCCATAAAACACAGGGAAAACATTCAGTAAGTTCCTACACAGAGAACTTCGAAAAACAGATTATTCCTTTGAGCTGAATTCCACAACTCTGTCGCCCTTTGGATCAAACAGTAGGTAGCTTTATTACCATCTCTGGGTAATAGTCCTCTAGCTGGATTCCACCTGAACCTTCCATGGGTGAAAAGCCAGTTTCAAAGAAAAATACCTTCCCATCATTTGACATAATCAAATGGCAGAATGAAAAGTCTGACAAGAGGTCAGGGTGATGAAATAAAACAGAAGGGTCAAGTCATTGCCACTTTCTACATAAGCAAATTAAACACTGGTTTTAGAAAGAATGGATATGACAGACAATGGTATAATATATGCTAAGGAAAACAAGTTAATTTTTTTAGTGAGGGATAATGAGTGCATAGGCATGTTTTTAGGCAGAGAAAAGTCTGTCATATACTTATGTAATACTATTCCTATTTAAAATTCAGATATATGAGACATAAACTAGTTTTTTTCCATTAAAAAGAAATTTAACTTTTAATTTTTGAATGCTTATTGCATGTAGTTAGCATTAATTTGAAGAACATGTTTAAATGTGACAAAGGCTTTCAATAAGAAAACAAAGAACTAATTTAAAGATTTTCCTAATGTTAGAGATAAAACTATGCACATTCTTGGGTAGTCAGGATTTGTGTTTTTCAAACTTTCTCTTGCTTTCATTTAAGTGAGTAAACAAGAACAGATTTTAATATGCTTATTAAATACCTAGCAAAGGCATACTAACAGACTCATGAGAATATTCAGAGTATAAAAAAAAGAATGACAATATTACTCTTTAAGTAGTCTACAGCACATTAATCACACCATTATGACTAAAGACAAATTAAAACATGTCATACTTGTTTACCAAAATTAATTAAATTGCACAAAATGAGCTCAACATCACTGGAAAGAAAACGTGAACTTTAGAGCCATAGGGTGCAAAATATTCCAAAATTACATGCTGCCAAAATACAAAACATTATCATCAAATGTTTCATATTCTCTATTTAAGCATTTTGAAGGCAGTTCCCTACACGCTTCTGGAATTCTTGCAGGCTTGGATGCAAACTCTACGGTGACTCACTAATAAATATGATTAATGGATGGAACTGAAATAGAAATTTCACAAAAGCCTTTCAAAATAAGGACAGGACTGTGGGTTGTGTAGATGTGTTTCTTATGGGGCCTCAGCTACCCTGTTTTGGAGATGGGTCATTTTCTGTGATTTAAAAGCTATTAAGTCAGTCTTTTTGGCCTCATTGTTTCTGCTGATTTAGCAATGCTTCCTGATGCATATTTTATTGGTATATCGAACCAAGGTATCTTGAGCTACATGTCTTAAAAATAAACATAGACATAAGCAAGAAACTAGTATTATGTGAACAATAAGAAAATACCACCTACTTAGGTATCTTGTACCAACAGAAAGCTTTAGTTGGGCTGCTTTACAACCCTCGAATGTCCTTGAAATATGACCCAGAGGAAAGCCCAGTAATCAGAAGCATGGGGAGGAAGGAAGGCAGGATTGAATATTAAAAGTCTGGACTCTGATCCAGAGTAGCCTTCTTTGCCCAATGAGTAGTGGATGTCTGTTGTGTAGACTGCGCAGAATCTACTCCCTCCTCCTCTGGTAACAATACTCCGATTTTCCTTTGGGGTATTACCCCTTCCACACTTGGGGCGTAGTGCTTTGGACTGTTCTGATCTCTGCCCCTGGCTCCAGAGGCGGCCACATGACCCAGGCCAGGCCAACCATGGTAGCACATGACTGGCCCCAGAGTGGGTGTGGGTCCTAAGACTGGAGCATCATTTAGGGAACTTCTGATGGAACTCTTATGGGAAAGCAACTCTTGTTCCCCTGGATTTGCTAAACTGGAAGGACATGAACCTGGAACTACCACAATCCGTGCCACAGGAAGAAAGCCTGGCAAAGAATGAAGCTAACACAGGGGAAAGCAAAGCTGGGGGTTGTTTTGTTTTGTTTTGTTTTTTGATTAAGCCCATTTGAATTGAGTTTCTGTTTTCCCTAGGATCTTCTCCCTTTGCATTCATTTTTAAATTCTTTCTAGATTCAGTTCTTGAGCTGTCTTGCCCTCCAGAAAAGGAGAAGCTCCCAGATCCCCTACAAGGGGAAGTAGGGCGGTCACAGCAGCCTAAAGAAGGCAGCTGGTTACACGAGAGCCTAATACATCACTGGGGGCTGGCCAGAACTGTCCTTGCTGTCTACTCTAGGAAGAAACTCAGAATCCCTGAGTATACAAGACCCTTTATGGGGGCTGTCTCTTGCCTCAGTTTACACGTCTAGCCCCATCTCAACCCTTTCATGATGTTTCCTGCATGAAAGCCTCATCCCTCTTTTCTGCCCATACCCTTAAAGAGTCATTCCTTACGTGAGGCGCCACCATCCTCAGATGGATCGAGTTCCCTGTTCTTTCCCCTGGGATCTCCCATACTCAGCTCAGACTTTCGTTATAGCATGTACTAGGTAATTTTTTCTGTTTCCTCTCCCTTGTTAACTTGAGTTTCTCAGATCTCTATTGCTTTTCCCGCCCACCATCCATTCCTTTTGGTCAGAGCACTCTGATTTTCCTTTGCGGAACTACCTTCCACACACCAGGTCCTGTGTTTTTTGGTCGGGTTCCAGAGATGTCTCCAGAGATGGGCCCTTTTCAGTACCTAACATATGAATGTGTCTTCTGGTCCATGTTCAATGGTAATCGAACAGCAAGTCTCCAGGCAATAATAAAGCAGAACAGGCTGTAACGGTCAAAACCGTCCAGATACTTCCCCGCAGAAATTTTGACAAAACAAAACAAAAACAAGCACACACACAAAGAAAAAAACGCCCAGCCATATCTCAGTAGGAGCATGCATGATGACAAACAAATGCTTTTGGTAGGATTAAAACAAGCAAACAGCCTAAGATAGTTTGAATTTTAGTGTCATAATGTGCCATTTATTGTATTCTAACTATTGCTTTCAAATTCATTTCAAAATTGTGAGTTTGATGGCCGTTTTCTCAGCTAAACTCTTCTTAGGGTTATCAACAAGTTACATCTACATCCTGCTTGACTGTTACTTTACTGTTGCTACTCCTCCCACATCCAAAGATAAACAACTGGGGTGGGGTAGGAGGAAGAGGACCTTCCATGCTGCAGTTTTTGGAAGCACGTGCCTATGTATTCCTAAAGTATTGTCACCGGTTTAATATTTTCTTCACCATTTAAAGACTGCTCCCTGTCTCTTGACAACTTCTTTACCACTGAGTTTTTCTCCTGGGTGGCATTTAAACTATATTTAAAACTTACATCTTGTTTATATATGCTCTTGAGCCAGAACCTTTGGTTTACAGGAAAGAATTTGCTGATCTCTTTCCTTCCCCACTAAAAAACTACTGAAGTTACACTAATTGCTTCTACCACTGCATATCGCTGGACTCCTCGAAGGGCTGACATCACATACAAAGCTTAGACCACTTGGCTTTGCTTATGTTACAATCTGACATATAAGTCAGAGAGATTATAGAAATATTCTACATTTAGTCTATGTATTTAAATACCTAAACATTGTCTGATTAAAAATTAGGTGTATAATTTTTTGGAAAAAGCTTATCTTTAGCAATATTTCATTCAGCCACACAGTGTTCTATTATATATGTGTGTATGTATATACATACATACTTACATGTATATATAATACACTTATAAACAATAAAACTGAGCAATGAAGTACTTTGCTTCAGGAAAGAATTAAAAATACTGGTCTCTTCAATGTCATCCAAAACTAATGGGAAAAGAAGAAAAATTAGACATTCACAGAACTAAAACATAGACATCTGGGTCTACCTAACTTATGCCCTGATCATTAACAAGAAATTAATGATCACTTTGTATTTTATATCCTGTAAAAGAGCATTATTTTCCAATGTTTTCAGTATAAGACAGCCAAAGAAGGATATATATTTTTTCATCTAAAACTGAATCTTAATTCCTACATTTGATAATTTTGATGTAATTATCCCCCCAAAGCACAATAAAAACTTTCTCATAATGGAGACAACACAAAAATTGACAAGACTTGTTTTCAATAACTAAATAGATCGTGAAAAAAAAATATATTCTGATGCAATATCTTCAATCATCCTTAATGGCTCTTATAAATTTTCAAGTGCCACGATAAATTCAAATTAGCAAAATTACAGGGATTAAATTTTCTACAGTGTTTCCCAAGGCAGTCATAATTTAACTATGAGTCCGTTTTGAACTCATTTATATTTCAACTCATTAAATGTTTGGTATTTAAAGTCAATTGTAGAAATAAAAAAGCGTCCTGGCCTGCTTCATTGGGAAGTTTAGCAACAAATGTGTGGTCAACACTATCTTATGGGCACAGGAGAGGCCTCTCTTTTCATAAGATATCCAACAATGTGACTAAATGCCTCCTAGAAATTTAGAATTAGAAATGCAAAGGTTAGATAAAGTTAAAGGTCATCCCCCTACAGGCAAGAGGGGGCCAGCTCCCTACCAAGTTTCTAGCAGACTTGCTTCCCTAGGGCACATCATAAAAGTAATTTACTGACAACTCACCTTACCAGGGGTCATTTGGGGCCTCAAGTCTTCTGGAATTCACTTTTAAGAAGCATGATTAAGAGGGGACAACTATTGGCCCTAAAGTATTTATGCTGAGAACAAATGTCTGTCAGAATTAAATCCTTTGTGTGTGGTGGTTTCAGACTTAAAAATGATGTGTGCCCTGATGAAAAGCACATATATTCTATTCACCAAATTAAATCTTAGAATGAATACTGGTTAATTGATTTATTAGGTTTAAAACAAATACTCCAGAAATCCAAATAGACAATACAGCCTAATAAAATGGAGAATGTATTTACCAAGTTAGTTAAATCCTTTTCTAGTCCAGTTTTGTCTCACGCTGGAGGAAAACTGTATTCACGTTATTTCAAAGAAAAATGAAGATGCTATTTAAACCAAGCCAGGAAAGCTGACTTATTGCAAAGTTTTTGCAAGAAAAAGCGATTTCCCGATTAAAACAAATCTCCTGCTTTGTTTTTGATAATTTTGACATGAAATATTTGGTTTCATACTAGGTAGAGAGGGATTTTCCACATTAAAATAATTACTAAAGGCGAAAATATGTGTGCATTGGACAAAATTAAAACAGATTATCTGACACTGTGTGTGGGATACAGCTCTAATCTATACAGTGCGTGGAAGTGAAGCTGGTACTTTGAATCGCCCAGCACACATCTTGGTAATAACAGGGGATGAGGCATACGATTTCAAGGAACACCCACAATGAAAATTATTCTTTCTAAACAGAGAATTGTTTTGGAATACGTTAGGTTAATTGGCACCATGGGATTTCGTTCAAGGAAACACAGAGCACTGAAATCCTTACACGTGCAAGTAAAATGATGGAGCGTACCCTCTTTCCCTTTTCAATTTTTCACATCTAGTTACTCTGTGCACAACCAAATTAACTTTTGTAGATTCACACTCAGGTAGAAAAGGAGCCAGTTTTTTTTTGTTTTTTGTTTTTTACCAGCTTAATTTACAGCACGAAAGACTGATTAGTTAAATAAGGTTCCATTGGCATAAACAAAAAAGAAACTCACTGACCATATCTGGGAATATTCTACTTTGGAGAGTGAATTATGGATATTTTAGAAGTCAAGTCATTATTTTATTTTATTTATTTTATTTTTATTTTTTAGGTAATTGTTTTATAATTTAAATAGTTAGAAATTCCTTACAATAATATTTGTGTATCCTCCTTATTAGAAGGCCATAGTTTTGTATTCCATCATTATTTTAATATTCTCTGACTTTAAGGATACCTGGATTTTGGCCTCTTATATACTAAATCCAATCATAATTACCCTTTTAAAAAATAATCACCTGACCCCCTTCCTCTATGTAAATGTACATTTCCCGAGGAGGAACGTGTGTGTGAGTACACAGATAGTCTTTAGTTGTGGTTACCATTTTCATGAATTAACATTTACGACTGGTATAGAGTGAGCCCTCTTCTTTATATTAAATACCATAACTGATATTTTCCTGTAATTCACAACCTTTCACCGGAACCAATTAAATGTCCTATGTTGTTAATGTACTGAGTTTTAAAATCTGCACTTTAAAACTATGGGAAAGAATGTATACATTTGGTAAACACCATGTGTAAAAATGCTTACCTTTAATAGGGTAAATTTCTAAATATTTCTCCAAGTGTTGACGCACTGAAAGTTGGAAATGAAAGGAAGCTCAGCTATTCCTGATTCGCTCATTTTACAGAGAAAAATTGAGGCTCAAGTGGTCAATGACTTGCCCGTTGGCACAAAGCACTTTCGGAGCAGAACTAGTACCAGGAGTCGATATTCTCCCCTGTGTCCCTCCTTCCACTCCTGCCCCGCCTCGCCGGCTATCTCTACACCGCCGCTATTGGTCTTGTTTTAAAAGGCTTAAGTCATTGCGGCAGCTTCTCTTGTTGCGGAGCATGGGCTCTAGGCGCACGGGCTTCAGTAGTTGTGGCTCACAGGCTCAGTAGTTGTGGCTCACGGGCTCCAGAGCGCAGGCTCAGTAGTTGTGGCGCACGGGCTTAGTTGCTCCGCGGCAATGTGGGATCTTCCCGGACCAGGACTTGAACCCGTGTCGCCTGCATTGGCAGGCGGATTCTTAACCACTGCACCACCAATGAGAGGCCCGCGCACCGCAACAAAGAGTGGCCACTGCTCGTTGCAGCTAGAGAAAGCCCGCGCACAGCAACGAAGACCCAACGCAGCCAAAAATAAATAAATAAAATAGATAAATTTATATATATATATAAAAAAAAGGCCTATGTCAGACCATGTCAGTCTTCTGTTCAAAATCCTCCAGTGATTCCCCCTTTCACTCACAGGAAAAGCCAAAGACCTTAGGAGAGCAGGTAAGACCCTGCATTATCTGATGTACACCTTCCACCCCGCCAGCACCACATAGGTGCTCTGCAATCTTATCTCCTATGATGACTCTCCTCTTCCGTCACTCAGCTCCACAGTGTGTCCTCCCCAGCACACCAAGTACTGCCCACTTCAAGGTCATGGTGTATCTTTACCTTCGAACCCAGGTTTGAAAACTTACCACCCTGTTATCCCTACACATTAAAGACATCATGCTTCCATTAACTGAAACCTGAAGTCTCACTTCATGCTGAGTTACGCAGCTTTTAAAAATTAGCTGGAGTGATGGTGACCTTCCGGAAAGGTGAGTGCACCTATCTGTCAGTGTGGTAGGGTGCCCAGTGGGCTCTGCACTGGGAGACACTGCCTGTGTTTCTGTATCAGTGCAAAGGAAAAAAAATCAGAATAAAGCAAAGTGAGCCCCATGCCCTCTGAGCCTGAGCAATGGTGGAGTTGCCAATGCCTGAGCCACAATGACCACTTCTCTTTACCATAATTTTCTTGGAAAATGTTGGAGACTTGCACTGCTTTCTATTTCGCAGAATTCTAGAGCTAGAAAAGACCTAAGGTATCATTTAGCCTAGTCCTCTGATTTCGAAGATGAGGACATAGAGAATCACAGAAGGTTAAGCAGATTGCTCCAAATCACACAACCACTGGCAGACTCCGTGGATAAGCGCCATAGCCACTCAGAGATTAGTTCTCACACGTATCCAACTGAGGTGGGATATTACAGGAAAGAGACACAAGAGGGATCAAAAGCATTGACAATGTGTTGCTGTCGCCCAAAGTTTTAATGATTACAAGGGAAGGAGCTCACCTAGTTAGTCATGCCCATAAGCCCTTTTTGGGTGTTTTTCTTTCTTTGTTTCATTTCTCTGCTTTTATGCAGAAGTTTTATATGTATTGACATTTAATCAAAGTCAAAATCTTAAAATAAACACACACACGCACACACACACACAACCTTCCTTGGACAAGAAGACATTGTCTTTAGGTTGCAATTAAGGAACTTATGCAATTAAAGAACTATGCCAACTATTGGGTAAATCTTTTTGGAGCTGCCTACGTTACTGCAAGTCACAAAATCCTAACTAAGATCAGCCCCAGGGTGGTGTGCGTGGAAACCCTGGGCGTAAATACATTATTAATGTCACAGGGTCAACCTGGTCTTCCAAACCCCTGGAGATTTCAACAGAAGCTTTACCAGTGGTACAGGGTAAAACCACAGACTAGGTAAGAGACAGAATGAGCTACGTGGCTTTTTCAACCTCAGGTCACAGGCTTGAGTCCAGTCTAGGCTCTTAATTGATAACTTATGACAGATGTTTGGTGACCTGTGTGGGAAGGGAGTCAGTTTAAGTTTTGTTTCCCTTTTCCTGAACAGGTGTGTTCACATCCATCCACAAAGATGTTTGCACTGTGGGAATCTCATCACCAAATCTTTCATAGAAAGGCTAAGAATTCAATGGGAATTAAATTCGGTTATCTTTTTATCCTCTTAAGGGTTAGTGCTGTCCTAATTTTTTCCAACCTCAAGCATCTTCCCTCCGCTCTCTGTACATAGTCTTTTCTTTTTTTAAAGAATTTTTCTGAACAGTTTCAAACTGTTGGCTAAGAGTTCTTAGAACAGATGTGTTTTCCCTATCTAGAAATAGCCTGAGGACAGATGTCATTTTATTTAACTGTGTGATCCATTTGGATCAAAGGTGCTTTAGGATAAGAGGTTGGTTTGGAAACAGCTTATTAGAATTTTTTTTTTAAAGTACAGAATTTAGTTACTCTTAAAGAGAAAGCCAGAATATTCAATATTTGAATATTTGGAAGGAATATTCTTTTCTCAAGAATTTTGTGACAATATATAAACCTTTAAGATCCTTTGTCATCATGCTTTATTTTTATATTAGTTTCAGCTTATTGGGTTCAGTTTTACAAGCAGATTAAATATAATGTCAACCGCAAGCAATCATGGTATTAGTTTAGATCAAATTTATTGATGTTCTCTTTTTCTGTTTTTGTGCTACTACATATATGTATGATAGAATAATTAGCTCATATTTTTTGTCTTAAACAAATAATTATTTTTTACAGATTTTCTGTGATTTGAAATTTAAGCCTGTGGAACTGCACAACATTTTAAAATGAGTAAATGGATGAATTTAAAGTTAGTTGTATACAACATGCCCAGATAGAGTAAAATGAAAATTCACTAGGAAAAAGAGTCAAATTTTACTCTTTTTGGATGGTAATTCCTGAAAGCCACTGTGGCCATATGTATTGTCACCTAGTATCACAAAGACAAGCTGGGACAGAAAATGACATGATTTAGAAAAAGATGTTCTTGAACTTTTCTCATTATAACACATTACAGAATGGTCTCAATAAATAGCATTTCCAAAGATGATTTTAATTTCTAGTCAGTGACCCAGTTTTTCAAAATGTCCTCAGTCTGGCCACTTTGATATTATGATAGTTCAACATAATTGCAGACTTTCAGACTTTAAAAACAAAACAAAACAAAACTAAATGTCAATTGGCGAATACTACCAACAAATAAATTAAAATGTATTATAGTAATTAATAACATATTTACGTACATATTTATTTTACATAAGTATTATATATTATATACATAAATCTCTATGTATATTTAGTATATAAATGTCAAGATGAAAGGTCTGTTAAAAGGCAAATGCTACATAAACAAACTCCCAAAATTGGTCTTAGGTAAGAAGACAAATCAAGGAGCAAACATGCTTACAGATTTAGGAAGCTTTCTGTAAAATACTGAGTTGATGTGATAGGAAAAGGGTCTACTGCAGCCTGGGGTCTGAGAGGGAGGTAGCTGAGATCATTTCATTTATATATTCTCGCACCTGACCTCTAGCACATTTCATGATAAATTAACCGATGTCTGTTATGTTGTTTAATTCTGAAACCTTCCTTTAAACTTCTCTCTTCCCTGACCTCATCTGCTTCTTTTACAAAAATATTTTGTTGAGTAATACACTCTTTGTATCATGACATTACATGTTAATTTCAGAGCAACTTTGCCCAATTGCTCCCCTCCCAAATCCTGAGATTCTTAATCTGTGCTTTGAGCAATTGTTGCTGGTGGGCAAAAATATGTGCTTTCTTAGTTTTCAGTCTCAGTATATTTCCTTTGCAAATCCTACAACTTATTAACTCTATGGCAGAGTGACACAAACCATGTTCCAAAATAAACACACAAAAAGACCTACATTACTATAATATCCAGGTTGAGAAAAACTACTCTGAAAGCAAGGAAATGCTGAGGAAGCTTGCTGCCGTACTCATGGGTCAGCTGCTTTGTGCTTAATCATCGTCAGGCATGTGCTCTGAGAAACTCCAGACCTGGGGGGTTTTGCATAATGAGGTAAGTAGCAACGCCCTACACCTAATGCCAAGAGGTGATGATCTAAAAATGAAGATGTTCTCTTCCTCCAGTTATACATTTTTTTTTCAGTTATGCATTTTGATAAAAAATATATTCTAGGTTTATCTTTTTGAATGGAAGAAAACCCACATACATACATCAGTATAACTTTGTTTCCATAAGACTGCCATATAATTTTGGTGCAAACACTATCATGGAATTTCCATAAATTGTCATCCAATCCCATTTGAGGGGGGACTGTTAAATACTACAGAGTATAGTTAACTGTGGCCACAGGAGCTTGTAAGTCATTCTAAGGGCTGGGCACCTTTTCCTTTCTTTCCTTCCTCTTCTTTTCATGTTAGTGTAATAGATGATGATAACAGCTAATGCTTATAAAGTACTTCGGATTCATGTGAGATTGTACACGTAAAGTCGTAGGTGCAACCTTTTGTCATCTCTATTCTACAGATGAAGAAACCAAGCCTAGAGGTTAAATAACTTGTCCAGAGTCAAACAACCAACACATGGTATGAATGCAGTGACTTAACACCCAAGTCTGTATGCTTGACGTTAGATCTAGGCCCTCAGCCTCCCCACTGTCCTGTGAGCCAGGACGAGCAGCACTGAGCATGTCTACACCAATCGTCACCCATCTCTGCTTCTTAAACGTGCTACCCAATCTTTCCTCCTGTGCAGTGGCTGCCGATCAAAAGCACAGTGCAGCACGGCACCGTGGTTGACAGCACGGCGTCCGACAACTGCCTTGCAAATCCGGCTCTGCTACTGGCTCTGTGGTGTTCTCTCGGGCACTTTCCTTAACTTCTGGGTCTCAGTCTCTTCATCTGTGAAATGGGATATGCATACCTGCCTCACAGGGTTACCAGAAGGATTATGGGGGTACTCTATGTAATGGCTTAGCAAAGTAAGTGCTTAAAAGAATGGTGGTTATGATTAGTAAGAGAGAAGACTAGAGTACGGTTAAGTCCCCTACATATGAAACTTCAAGCTGCGAATTTTGAAAGATGCAAACATGCGTTCCATCAACGTCAGGTGTGAGTGAAATTGCAGCCTGCCCTCCATCTCCTATTGCTGACGATCCTTCAGCTCTACCATCTCCCACCTCCTCTCCCTCCTCCAGTCAGTAACTCTTCTTGCCTGTTCACTTGATGCCAGCCCCTGTATGCCAGCTGTTGTACTGTACTACTGTACTTTTCAAGGTATTGTATTGTAAGATTAGAAATGTTTTCTTTATTTTTTGTGTTTGTTTTTATGTGTTATTTGTGTGAAAAGTATTATAAACCAATTACAGTACAGTATATAGAGCTGATTGTGTTATTTGGGTACCTAGGCTAACTCTGTTGGACTTAAGAACAAATTGGACTTAATGAACGCGCTCTCGGAACAGGACTCGTTCATATGTAGGGGACTTACTGTATCCTTGCTAACAGCATGGCTGGCTTGAAGACTATCTTTAGTACTGGGAAAGAAAAGCTATTGCCTGTCTCTAAAAGGTAGTACTGTGCTACCTTCTACTATTTAGAGGCAGTTTTGGGACACCTGTGATTTCCTTTTCATTAGATAATAGAGCCACTGGAAAATCGTGCCAACTGATATCACCAGCAGCCCTTCTCTGTTCTCTTTCTAGTCAGATACAGCGAGGTGGTGGCTTCCACGTCCAGACAGATGCTTTTGAAAGATGGCAGTGACCTCCTCTAGGGTCCAGATTTCTTGGTTTTTCACTTGTTTTAAATGATTACCATAGGACTTCTGAGATTTATAGGCTCTATTTCCTTTGCCCTTCAAGTCTTAGATAAATATAAAGACATTCATGTAAAAGCTTTCCTCACCTCAGCTGTGACTTACAGGACCTGAAATGTAGGAGAAAGCAGGTTTTTCTTTACTCAACTGGAGGGACCCTGCATACTGCAGTTTCGACTTCAGTAAAAAAAAACATGATGCATGCTGGAGAGTACTTTATAGATTAAACCAGTTTATACTGGCATACACCATATCGATGTCCATTGGCATTTATTAAAATGCTTTATCAATAGAATTGCAAATGCCAAAATAAAAAAGAGCACCAGAAATGAAATTAACTTAACCAAATGAAATTACACTGAGATTATTTCACATGACCAAGGGACAAAATATTATTTCTCTGTGGACTTTTGTATTAGATTTAAAATGAGATTAGACTTATTTAAAAATTGAAAACAACATTTATCTCAGAGTACAGGGCATTCTGATGTAGGATCAGCAACTCTCAATAAAATAAAGTTGGGTTTAATGCCACATCATTACTACCTTGATATATATTAAAAAAAAAAAAACGCAGTAAAAAATTTTACTTGCGGATCTATATTTTAATGGTTTGGAACCAGAATGTTAAACTCCCCCCAAAAGAAGGCATTTAAAAGTTTTTATCCGAGGGAAGACTCTTCAATTAACTTTCTACCACTTTTAGAATGAAATTATCCAATGGTTATTTCTACCACTACAGCAATTCTCTTTCAGATGAGATTTAATAAATTCTAATGCAGTAGTTTGATAGGTCACCAACTTTAAAAATATCACATATACAAAAAATTGCAGAATGGCGACTCTTCTATTGTAATATTTATCAAATATATTAAATATATTGCTGTTTTCTTTCAACCGAACACACACTTTCTTTCAACCTAAAGCATGCTTTAAAGGGGAGTTCTAACAATATTCCTGAGGAAGCATTTGATATGGGACCCAATCACTGCCATATACACGTGTACGTGTGTGCACACACGCGTGCTATGTTTCCAACATCAGTTTTGAAAAGTAAATTGCTTCTCATTTATGTTCTGACTCATTTCACTTGAAAAAAAATACACTAACATTGCATGGGCTGCCATAAGATCACCAGTTAAGGATAGAGGAAAACGTAAAAGGAAGGGTCTCTGACAAACTTCAGCAAAGTAGGACATCAATCCCAATGGGATGATGAGCAATGGATTTCACTGAACTTTTGCTGCTCATAATTATGCATGTGATTTACAAGCATGCGAAATCAGAGGCTTCCCCTCCGGGTCCTGCCCCGGCACACACTGCGTCCTCCTCCACATGCTCTTGTGGCTCCTGGGCACCTGGGCCACTGTCTCTCAAGAGCCCCAGCGTCAATGGGCTCAGTCACCCGGACAATCAGCAGCTTTCAGCCTTACGTCCTCTCCTCCCTCGGTAAAAGGACTGTTTCGAAAAGCATCTTTTGAAATGAGGATCCAAGCAGATAGAGAGGGACAGGAGCCCAGGCACACTTGTTCCAATGATCGACAAGTCTTTAGCTCTGTCTGCTGTGGATGCGAGCCTCTTGGTTCTCTGACTGTCCCCGAGAACTGGGGTGCAGAGAACGGTGTGTGTCGGCTTCCCTGGGGGGGGGGGCGGTCCACCCTGTAGGTGACAGGCGCAGGCTTGTCTTAACTGCCACACACATGCAAAGCTAAGGCTGACTTTCAGATCCTTGGTGGTCAGGGGAAGTTTGGTAAGATTAGACTAGAGTAACTTCTGGTGTAACAAGGGTTTTCAGATATAATAGCAAACTACATATTTTAGGAACAGGAATGAGAACAGTTTTGCCAACTAGCTGAATACCAAATTCCCAAAAGGAACAAAAATAGGAAAATGTAATAGGTAAAGCAATTGTCCAATTAGAATGAATTGTTGAGATTTCTAAATGTCATTTTCCGAAACTGTCTATCAAGAATCTTACGATGCTGACAGAGTTAACTGCTCATCTCCTCACTCAGAGTGGGCAAGTAATATGTGTAGGTCAGGTAAGTGACAGAAGGTACAGGACAATGACAACTGGCGTCCAACCGTTTGCTCCCAGTGGTCATTTCAGTAATATGACCTGGCCATGGATGGGCAGAGAAAATGTGTCTCATTCCTTATTCAACTGATCCAGGGGTCTGGCTCAGTCTAGACCAGTGCCTCTGAAATTACCTGTAAAAGCTTTAAAAATGTACCAATGCCTGAGTCCTAACTCTAGATATTCTGATTTAATTTGGGCAGTAGAATTTTCTAAAGCTCCCAGGCAGTTCTACTCTGCAGCCATTTTTGAAAACCACTGGTCCATCATCCCCAAGGACTTCAAGTAGATGAGGCTGGTTCTAGTACTTCCAGAAGTTCTGACTAGTAATTCAGATATAAGCTCAATTTAAAGATTTCAAATCACCAGGATCTTGGAATTTCCCTCTTTGGGCAAAACAATATCAACAACAAACAAGGTATATGCCCTCCCCCCGACACTAGACACACAAAATGAAGATCTTAAAGTTTGCTCACCAGTTGGACACTTGAGCCATTCTTCATAGCATCAGTATGAGTGGTCAGCTTGTACAATGCACTACCACCAAAGATCTAGCAAACCACTATCTAGTTTTAAAACCTATTTTTGACTTACTCTTGGCAATTTCACAAAGCTCGGTCTTCTAGGATTTGAGCTGTTGTGAATGGAATCACCTCTTCCTAAATGGCAGTTTAAATTCATATGGCATAGAGTTTACTCCATTAATCCAACTCCACAATTTATTTCCTATAGCAGAAAGAAGTCAATTCTTTAGCGGGTGCTTTGCATTTTTGCACATAACTTTTGCTCGGTGCAACTTAGTTACACTCACAGGGTACCGAAATCTCCTACAGTCTGAGTGTTAGATAAAAACCAGATGCCATATTTTTAGCTTCAGTCAGGACCCATTTAGGGAGGAGTTTTCCAAGTTCCCCAAATGACTGGCTCTTTGCTGGTGGTATCAGAATCAGGGCTGGTAGGGATTTAAGGAGATCAACCAAGTCCAGCTTTTTGCCACAAAAAAGGCCAGTCCTTAACCAGGTGACAGATATCCCTGTCAATTCTTAATTGACAATTAGCAGAAAAGGAATTCCAAATTCCCTTATAGCCAGCGCTAGCTTTTAGAAATTCTTATAATCAAGAATTCCTCTTTATGTCTGATTTAATATACTCATACTGGTCATTAATTAATATCATGGGGGGATCATCACTGTGGTTTGTCCTGTATTTATTTCAAACATACCAAGGTTGGGTTTCATATACATTATTAATTCTGTGATTTGAAAATTGCAATCAATACTTTGGTCTGTTAAAACAGCTTTATTCCCTCTCTTAGGATTTTTAAAACTAAAAGACTAGAGAAGTGATAATGCATAATAATTTATGAAAATTCCTATTTGCATTATTAATGCAGAATGATCATTGACAAACACAGAATATACTAACTGTACACTAACATGAACAACTAGCTATTCACATATCAAGAAGCCTGAAAAATGACTGTGAAGTAACTGTGATAATGTTTTCACTTCAGAAGTCTCTGAGGGGCATACCACAAAAATCAATGGCATAATCCTAACCGACTCATGAATGTGTTGGCACCTGCCCCATCAAACCAACAGTAGCCACTTCTAACACTTCCAATCTGTGACTTGTGACAGGAGTTCCTTGGAGACTGAGATAAAGGCCAGTTGTTGTATAAGCTACTCGAAGTGATAAGGATGTGGTCTTGTTACTCCCTTATCAGTATACACTCAAATATCCATGTGATAGATTCCTATCTTATTGATATCACTAGTGCCAAATACTAAGGGAATCCAAAATATACACTTTGAAATATGTCTTTAATTTAGAAATATGTATTCTATCAATACGTATGTAGAAGAATGGATTCTGAAGTTTATTTTAAGCCCCAGAAGCCCTGCAGCTCTCCTAGGAAAGGAAGCCCAAAAAGGGTTCTGCAGAATTCCTAGAGGCCTGCAGAACGTACTGCAGAATCATGGCACTGTCATAACCGAGTCTGTATAATTTTACTGCATGTTGAGATGTCTCAAAGTCAGAGAAGATAAACTTTCATTCATATCCCAATGAATGGGTGTAAATGAAGAGGGTGTCTGAAGTAACTCTAATTAGAAGCAGGGCATTCTTTAGGCAGTTAAATTGAAGTAGAAACAAGAACATCAGTTTTTTCCTTCTTACAACAAAATTTTCAAGTATTCTGAGCCCATTTCTTTCACCTACATTTTATCATACACAGATTTTTAATACCAACATTTTAAGTAAAATGGTATTTGAAAACTATGTGTTATTCTCTCAAATACCCAAAGATATATTAAATTTTAGAGCAAATTGGCAATGTGTATTGTGGCATATGTCCTTCAACTCAGTAATGCTCTTTCTATCAGTGAATTTTAAAGAAATCATCCATGATCAGGTTAAATAATATATACAAGAATGATAAATAACATTATTTACAATGATAAAAAGAAAATACTGGGGGTCTTCCTAAATATCTCATAATGAGGAAATGGAACACTCAAAAAAGATAAAGAACTAAGTTTTTGAGAAAAGTTTCCAAATCTGGTAACATACTCATGACATACTGTTAGGTGAAAAAAGAAGGCTAAAAAGATGTATATATGGTTTGATTTCAATTTTATTTTAACACTTCTTAGGAAAAAAGCTATAAGAAAACATATTCTTCTGTGTTTCCACATTTATTAATATGGACCTGTGTTACTTTTGTAGTCAGGAAAAATTCATTTAATTTTAATATAAAAACTGGAAGAAAGTATATCAAAATGTTAATAGTGATATTCTTTAATTGATGGGATTATAGGTGATGATTTTTAGAATACTTTACTTTCCCCAATTTTTTATTTTATAGAGAGCATGTTTAACTTTCAAGGTAAGTAAAACACTTGTAGTGAGTAATGCACTTGCTGCTGCATCTTTATTCCTTCCTCATGAGGTACCACTTGCAATGAGTTATCAGAACACATTTCAGAATGTATTTATTGAACTCTGATGTGCAAAACACTAATGCTTTATTTTAAGAGACTTTGGAATATTTGCTGTGAATTGTAATGAAAAATTTTATTGGGAGAAAGTTGAAACTACTGATTTAAACAGCTTTTCCAAATGATCTGTGTCTTTGTGCCAAAGTCCTTTTCCTTAAAGGACCACAAGTACCATAAAATACTTGTCTTATGCAGTATGTCTTGGTGATGCTGTCATAACATGGCCTTGAGGCTGGGTGGTCCCAACAATAGGTATTCTCTGTGCTCTAACTGAGTCACCCTAATTATTTCATGTGGTAGATATTGAATAGATAGATATGAAGAATATATTTATATTTTTTTCTGATTTGTTTCTGCTGGTTTTGACGTTCTTACCTTTGAATAGAGCTTAACAAAGCAAAGAGGAGCTTATTTCGATATGAGTAGCAGAGTATAAATCCTCCTTTGATTTTTTTTTTCCAGTTTAGAAAAAGATAACCAGTTTTTCCCCAATCATACGTAATTCGTTTCATTCTAAAAAGGTCATGAGCTGTTAAATGTCTTAATTTAGAATGCCACAATTTGCCTTATAGCTTAGTACTGCTAATATTGTACTGTGTTACTCTCTTGTGAAATAAACTTGACAATAATTTTATTTATATACCTACTAGATTATTTGAGCATGAGAATTCAAATTGGAGAAGTGGGAAAGAAGGCAATAGATGTGCTTATATATTATAAAGGTGGCTAATTATAGATAAAAATATCTGACTTACCTGTAAAAATAGTGTACAAGGAAATCACAGTATAAGTAGCATTTTTTTATGACACAGACTCGAACACAGATGCGGTAAAAGAATGATTTGCAATTGCCAAAGTAACCCAAAGACCTCTTTGTTTCTGCTAGCAAATGCTGATATACAATTCTAATGCCTGTTAAACAATATTTAAACAAATACTTTATAAAACCAATAATCATTTTAAGTATGTAAATTACATAGGGAAACCATGTCAAAAATATCAATCTGATTGCACTGCTTAATAGTCACCAAATCACATTAAAAATTTAATGTCATTGTCCCGATTTAGTTGCCGTAATTATTGTTCCCTTATGTTGTCTCCTTATTTACTCCTATATTATTTCTTTTATTACAAAGAAATACCTTTAGTGAGGAGAACACTAAAATAAAATTAACATAGCCAGAGCAAAGATAAATAAAATTTAAAAAGCCAACCTTTATTCCACTTTGAACAAGTTTGTGAATGTCCAAATAAGGCTCCTTGAAAATTTCTCCTTCAGGGGTAAGTATCTTCACGTAACCTTCTTTTTCCAGAATGAAGAGACGGTGTGAGCCATCCCCACTATGCAGGGCGCTGACGGGCTGGCGCAGCCCACTCACAACCTCCTGAATACAGAAGCAGTTGTGTTTGTGCTTTCTAAACAAATTAAAGAAAACCAGTAAGCTTTTCTTGAGATGAAGGAGGTAAGAGATGCACTTAGCATCCTTTTCAAAATATATTTCCTCTAGGAATCAACGGTTTTGATAATCACGAAGGGCTGCTAACCCAAGGTCACACTCTGATTCTTTTAAATTCTTTTCAATGAAAAAAAAAAAAACAAAAAACCAAAAAAGCCTTCTATTAGGAAGTAAAGGAGAGAATCAAAACACATATGTATTTTAAAATTTCACAAGCTCACTATCTCATCTTTCAGTGACTCTAATTAAAACTGACTTTACTCATAATAATTAAACCTTACAGAAAGGCATTCAGAGAGAAAGTTCTAAGGTCTATTTATAAAACTCTGGTTTGCTACTAATAATTGTGCTGAATGTTTCCACAGTGCCATAAGCTAACAACTATCATAAAATTCAAGTTTAAAACTATACTCATAAAATTCCCATGAATCAGAGAGAAGCCAAGCTCATAACAGAAGATTAGTAGTCTCAGCATTAAAAGCATTTAAGCAAATATGATTTTAGAGAAGCAAACTACTAAAAAGAAAACAAAAAGCATCTGGAGGATATAGCTGCTGGACATGAGCATAGCCAGTTGACTCATTGTTAAAACCACAAGACTTGTCGGGTTTTTTCTTTTTTTTTTTTAAGATTAAAGAACATTTATCTTTATGAACCTGCTGATCTCTTCCACTTTGTCGTATTCTTCCATCTGGTCCAAGTAGTTAGATGCTGGTCCTCTGATTTGTTTTCTTGGAAAATCTGGAAAGCACAAGCCACCATCTTTTCTTGCATAGTAAAAGCAAAACTCATCAGCAGTAGTTTGAAGGAAACCTTTAAAAATGTAAAAGGACGCCTTAGAAATATTTAGTGTCATGGTAAAAACAGCGCATTTGAAAGACAAAATATAGGTAAAGAATTTTTTAGGAACTATATGAGTATTCTAGGGAAATATATAGACAACAAACAAAAGGAAAGAACATATTTTTTGGCTTGGGATTTCCATTTCTTTTTTAACCAAAATTTAAAAATTGCAGTAAAAGTGAAATGACATTGTGTTGGATGTCTTAAAAGGCTCATATGAAACAGAATTGATACGAACACAGCATTAATCTTGTTATTGCATTGACTCTATTTTCAAGCCTCCCTGGTTACTATATGTTGTACTTTCAAGCTCATCTGATTACTATTCAGCACTTTTTTCCCACAGTACTATTAACTTCCTAAGAAGAACAAATTGCGATCAGGAAAGAGATAGACCATCGGGAGCCAGTTTGGGTCATTTTACAATTCTTATTGTATTGTCACTCATATATGATTAAATAATAAATCTAGTTACTATCCCAAGGTCATTCATTATATGCTACAGTAAATGACTGACTCTCTGCAATGATCAAGCAATGAATTGATGCCAGTAACAGAGCCTCTATATTCAAATGTGTTGGTGCCTTTTTCTTGCTCACTTACTGGAGACAATGATTATTTTGTAATACAAAAATTTTCTTTAAAATATCCTTTCAATATTCTCAAGCAGAATAGCTGACATACTACCCCTCAATGAAAAAAATATTAAAACGAGCCAAAACAAAAATGCAGGGTAGACTTAAAAGGATTTGAAAGACCTTTTTTTTCTATTTCTTACATAGTAAGAATTTTTATCAAATAAAAAGTTGAATAAGAAAGAAGATCCTATTACAAAAAAAATTTTGACATTACTTTTACAATTTGAATTAATAAGGTAGGTTTTTATTGGGGGGAGGGCATATTAATTAATCAGATTCACTTCCATATTCTGATGATCTTGCTATTAAAATATGATGTTGCTATCAGAGTTGACTTTATATGATGTCCCAAATTCCTGCTTCTGGTTTCATACCTTTAATTATGCTCAAGGTCTTGATATTTTCCTAACAAATTAGATTATTGTACTCCCAATCAGTTTTGTAACAAAAGCACCTGGTAACTCAGGTGAGGTTTAGAAGTTGTATAATGGATGCAAGTTTGCAAGGATTTGCAAGAACAAGAATTTGGGGACAACCAAGTGAGGCTCATCAATGGAACATGAAAGACCCTAAAAAGTTGATTTTCTGTGAGCTTGACCTAGGTCCCCTTCAAACCTAAAGCTAATCTTGGAATCCGTGTGTCCCAAATGGTTAAAACATAATATACATTTTGACCTAACTTTTGGGTGAAATGGATCACCGCTAAATTTCTGAGACAGACTCTTCAAGGCCAATATCTGACTCAGCTACTGGGAAACATCTTGTCTTTGGGAAACTGGCAAGTAAAAGCAGATGTCCTTGGGAGTGTGTGTGTGTGTTGTGGGGAAGGTAGGCAGAATAAGGAGGCAAGGAGGCTGTCAGCTGGGGAGGAGGCAAGGAGGCTGTCAGCTGGGAAGGAGGCAAGGAGGCTGTCAGCTGGGGAGGAGGTTATCTTTCTTTGAAAAAATCCAGGGATTAGAAATTGGGGAGAGGAATGACGGCTGCAACAGCTTTTACTCATCTTCAGCAATTCACTGTTTGCAAAAGATAACTTTTCTCCTCCATTCTTTAATGGCTAAGCATCAGATGAAAACTGCCCGGTTGGGGCTTCCCTGGTGGCGCAGTGGTTGAGAATCCGCCTGCCAATGCAGGGGACACGGGTTCGAGCCCTGGTCTGGGAAGATCCCACATGCCGCGCAGCAGCTAGGCCCGTGAGCCACAACTACTGAGCCTGTGCGTCTGGAGCCTGTGCTCCGCAACAAGAGAGGCCGCGACAGTGAGAGGCCCGCGCACCGCGATGAAGAGTGGCCCCCACGTGCCACAACTGCAGAAAGCCCTCGCACAGAAACGAAGACCCAACACAGCCAAAAATAAAAAACAAACAAACAAACAAACAAAAAACAAACAAAAAAAACTGCCCGGTAGTGTGAAATAATTGTGGTTGAGGTAAAAAGAAGAGAAGGAAAACTGAGTTGCTAAATCAGACTTTTCACAGTTTGGGGCTAGAAGTTTTGGGGGGCTAGGTGTTTTATATATAAATATATATAGATATGTAGATATATATATATAACCTTCAGGTAGGGAGTTCTCCATGTCAATCTGATTCATGCAGGAAGACTGTCATACTATGGATCTATTTATAACTGAATGTGTGAAGGAGAACTTTTGTTTTAATGTGATTATTTGCCTGCAGGGGTCACAGAAAAATTCCAAAGTGCAATTCAGAGGAAATCTTGAGTTTGCTTTTTAAAAAAATATTTGTTTTCCAGCATTACAGTCTGCAAACCAATACCATCTTACGGGAAAATTAATGAACAATGCCGGTGGCTAATTCCATTTTATAAGGAATTATTAGCTGGGGACAAACATGAGGAAATGAGAAATCATTTTCAAATGGAACATCTGAAGATGAATGAGTACAGATTCATAAACTCTGTCGCTCCAGAGATACTATGCTCTCTTAGCAAATTAAACAAAACAAAACAAAACAAAACCAGAATGTTAACAATGAATTATTCTGAGCTTTTTACAGTATTGAGACAAACTGAACAATCTAAGTGGGAAGAAGGGAGCCAACTCAGAAGACTTTTACATAAAAATATGGGCATTTTTTCTGACAATTATGTTACTTTGAATTGAAACATCTAATACTTTTGTTAGTACTTTACCTTAAATGACCCGATTTTATAAGCAGGGATGAGTAAGATATATTTTCCTGTGAAGAACTAAAAGAGATCTGGTTTCAGGACATGGGGCTAACATTTATTGCCAGGGAAGATATAATTTACCAAATGGTACCCTTCTGTTTGGAAGGAAACACTGAAGAGCATTTTACTGAAGGTGTGCAGCTCACCCTGGATCATCATAATATGATGAAGTCCGCTAACAATGGAAGTCCACTGATGATTCCAGCAGCTGTAATTTTTTTACAACTCCTGATAATTTATCAAATGTTTTGGTACTGTAACTCTTCTCCTGGATCATAAACCCCGTCCTACGATACCACAAAGCACCCTATAAAGTACTGACATATAAATAAATATTCTCTGTGCAGTCTTCTAAGCTCTAGATTTTCTCTGAGCATGTATGCTACAGAAAAGTTATTTTTTCCTCATTATATATGCTGTTCATCACGATAAGGAAAAAATGGAAAAACCCTACCATCTGTAAGGCTTGCACTAGACAGCATTTTCTAGCAGAGGGAATAGACTTTGGTGTATTCATATATCTGCTCTGGTTTGCTCTCTTGGGCACTAATGAGACACATGTGTAAGATATCTGACTGGGTCAGGAGCGGCTGTGGACTCGAGAAACTCAGTGGAATCAAATTCTTGACCTTGGCCTCTTTAGCAATGGGATTAAACCAATTGAACTAATTGTGTACAGACAGATATTTCACACTACCATAACCTACAGCTGAGATATGATGGTCCAAGAGTGATAAAAATCACTATGATAACAAGTATAAAGGGAGAAGCAAGGCCCAGAGATGTCCTTTCCTATCCTTTCCACAGAGGGTATTTATTAGGCCATCATTTAGTGAACAGCAAAGCATCTCCTCTGTTCATCGTAATTCAGGCAAAAGACGAGACCCATGGTATTGAGAAAAGAGTTCCTGTGGGGGTTTTTTAAATGAAATTTGGGTATTTTTTAAGAAGTTTTAAGAGTTTATCTCCCTAAGTAAAGTCACAAGAGGAGAATATTATGATTAATAAAACTCTAGTGTATCCTCACTGTAGTGATTTTTAACTTCCTTCTTTTCATTTTTGTGGAAATAAGCAGACCATGAATGTTTATGAATTAAAGTTTCTAGAGAGTAGCTGTCTTTCAGGTATACATGTATTCCAAAGTGAGTGGCACTTTCTTAAAGCCAAGAGGGTGAAGCAAAGGGATAGACCGTTTATGTGTTTAATTCTTTACATATTGGGCAGTGGGGGAAGAAATGAAGATGTCTCTAGAATTATTTTCTCTCTTTCAACCCCTTTCAGCAGTTCCCTTCTCTTAGCAAACTACAACCCTTAAGGTCCCTTCCTCTTCATGTTTTTGATTTGTAGAAAGATGAGGCTAACAATGAGGATAGTAAAAATAAAATAAAATAAAAGAATCACAAAGTAGCTGTTTTTCACAATTTCGAACTTCGGAGAAAAGCAATCCATGTCATTAAATAGACTTAAGAAGGTGAAATTATTACAGATTTTGGGCAATT
Organism: Balaenoptera ricei; assembly: GCF_028023285.1. NCBI lineage: Eukaryota > Metazoa > Chordata > Mammalia > Artiodactyla > Balaenopteridae > Balaenoptera > Balaenoptera ricei. Next base: position 28,373,019 of record NC_082643.1, on the reverse strand, counting down.
TCTGAAAAACGAGTGTTCTAGAATTCTAAAGAGCCTTCTGTGCTGGGGGCCAGGGCTGAGGGGAGGATTATCATCTGATTCATCACACTTTAGGAAATGGTAACCTACGTGCCAAGGATCAGTCTGGCTAACAAATTGATCAACCTAAGTAACACAAAGAGTGTGTTATTACAGCTCACTTTTGGGACAAGTATTTAGAGCAATTATTAGCATTTGATGGATGCAGAGGAAGCCCCCTCTGCTCGCTGCTAAAGCCTGCTGGCCTGGCCCTGAAAAGTACCCTTGTTGCTCCACCCACCACTGGAGTGGAGCTTTCATCTGGTTATCTTTCAAGGCAGCCTGGGTGGCCACCAAAAGCACTTGACATCTTGATGCACTTCAGCAGTTTTACATATATACAAACTTTGTAGAAAAATAAATTTATCATTCGTCACCACATATGTTGATCTGGGGAGTGAGGTGCTTGCAGCTCTGGCTCCTGAGTTGTTTGCTGTGCTCTCTCTTTCAGTGGATATTGCTTTTTGTTGTTTGTTCTGGAAGCTAAAATAACTTCAAATATAGGAAGCACCCCACAGATGAGTCTCTAATTCCAGCCTGGTGGTATTTATCGCAAGTAGATAAAGGTAGATAAAAATGCCCACTGTCAATACCATTTTCAATTTATAGTGGTAAAGGCAAACCTTCCAGACTGGAAATTTGCAGCAAAACTTTATTGGACCTAATCTGTTATCGCTTCTCGGCAGGCCATCTAGGCAACCGTGACCTATTCTACTTTGCTTTGGGGAATGTGATAAAGAGAAAGAAACAGCTGGTTTAAGGAAAGCCTTAGAAACATGGCTGCAGTTTAAAAAAACAATAATAATATTTTCACATTGAATGGGTTTAGATACTTGTTATGGTACACCAAAGGAAGCAAGCAACCCTAGTCAAAATGTTTTCTTAGGCTATTAAGAGAGCTCTATAAAAAATACAAAAATCTACACTTTTCTGGGTCAGAGAAAAAAGTAAAATGTGCATAGCAGTTAAAAAAAATTCTCCAAGCGCATCCTACAGTTCTTAAAGCTTGTCTTGTCCTTCAGTGCCATAGAGTTTTATAAACTGTTAGTTTCAGTAGATTTGTTTGTGTGTGACACTGCCTAACTAAATAGAATCGGTCTCGTTAAATTCATTTCTACCTCTGTGTTGATTCTTCCAACCTAAAGCAACAACCACCAAGGTTTACAAGCTGCTGATGGTAAAATTAATCAATGCCCAAGAGCCTATATGTTTATTAGGGTCCAAAAGACGATAGTGACCAGGTATATCTGGGACATTATAAGCATAAGAACTTGAACTTCTTTTAGCCTATCACTTTCTCATTGTACAAGTTTGGTTATGGCATTTAACTTCTCCTGAGGTTCAGTTTTCCTCATCTGTCAAATGGAGATGACCAGACCTTTCCTATCTACCTCACAGGGTTTATGAGGAGCAAATTAGTCATTATATATGAAAGTGCTTTGTAAGGTGTTACTTTTTGGGGCCTTTTGAATGATATTTTATTTAAGGAAATACCTTAAAAGTCGGTGGACAATCTGCACTTATGTATCAGCTGTGTAGAAGGGGAAGCTGTCTTGATATCAACGTTGATGACTAAAGACACCAACAAGAAATCTGTGCTGATAATCCAGCGTGTGTAAAGATTACCAACTGTATTATCTGTTTAACAAGAAATGTTAAACCCTTCAACAAAACAATGTGTTGTTTTGTAGTCTGAAATGACAGCGGCAATTTTAGCAGCAATAAAAGGTTCCAAGTTTGAACAGTTAATTATGAGGTAAAAATAGATACTGTGAAAGGCAGATAAATTTTACACTCTCCTAAGCAAGCATTTAGGAACAGGTATCTTGGAAAGCTATTCTGCAGTAGTTGATTTAATGTATCTTTTCTTTTTTTTTTTTTTTTACCTGGAACATGGCCTCGGCAAGTATAAAAGAATTCTTTGCAATAGTCTTTGCAGAGCAGGGGAAGTGCCAGGTCTCTTTCCAAGGATTCTGTCTCAGGTGAGTAGAACAGGCTCTGAGAATGTGGAGAGCAAAGTGCACATTTGATTTCCTCCAGTAACTTCCCGCATTCTGTGTTGTTGGTAACAGAAAACATCTGAAAGCCATAAATTAGAAACAAACTTCTTTTTAGTTCCATGAAGTTAGGTTTAGTTATGTTTTTTGGTCATCATGGAAAGAGAAAAGTGTCATTTAGCTGTTGTCTGCAAAGAATCACCAAGTCACAATACAGTACGTCTTTATAAGGACACAAGTGCAGTCTCTTGGGTTGGGATGGGAGGGCAAAGGGTAGGAAGGCACAGACATGCTTCTTACTCTTGCAAATCCAAGTCTGTTTATCTGTCCTTCAGGTGTGAAAAATTAAATGACAATTATATATAGATTCTTGAACCCTTTTTCTTACTCTGCCTCAAAGTATACACTGACTGATAATTTAACTTTAAAACTCCAAATACCTTTATACAACTGTATGTAAAGCAACTTTTAAGACATGGCTTATTTGTGTCTTGGGTAAAAATCTATTTCACTCCTGAAATTCCTAACGACATTCTCAAAGATATTACTTGAATTACATTGTTCTCATTTTAATTAATTTTCAGTATACAGATTGCATAGGGAAAGTTTTCTAAAGTGGGGGAAATATCGCCCTTTCATGTTCTATAAAAATAATATCTGAAGCTGAGTCAAACAGGTTTAAGACCAATTTTTATAATTCATTGTATTTTAGCCAGGAGAAATTTTCTAACTAGTTCCTCAGGTATGTTATATGCACGAAAAACACAAGAGTTTAATAAAAGTGATTTTGTATAGTATTTAGTGAGTTTCAATGAAAAAGGGCATACTTTTAGCTTTGTTTATACAGTATTATTATGTCTTTTATATCAATAAGACTAATTTGAGAGTTACTGATTCATTGAGGTTAGTAATTTGCAGATAAAATAGGTTTCAGTGTCTAGTACTAACTTTTAAAAACTGACTTCAGGACCTCCTCTAATAAATATAAATATAGAATATCAGCACAATAATTGAGATGTGAAATGTAGTGCTGTCTAAATTAAGCATTAATTTTTTATATTAAAAAACATCATATGGTGTTAAAAAACACCATAATGGGATTGAATTTTATGTTTTCCCAGTTTATACAACTATGTTTATACTTAATTATTTCTTTAGAACTATGAACTGAAATTAACATTTTAAACTCTAGATCACTGCTTAAAGCAAATATTTCATTCTTCAGTTGAGATTCTAATTTGAGTAAATTGAGTGAATCATATGGCTTCTACTTTTTAGGATAAAGATATTCTAAGTGATCACAAAATTTGGATCTGAAAGAGCAAAGCAACTAAAAAAAATCGTTGAATACAAGGCATGCTGAAATTTTAAAAGTCCAATAGAAGCTACCCTGTTTAGGAAAAAAAATATATGTGTGTAAATATGATGAGTCGTAACTATCTACAATATTCAGAAAAGTTATTATTAATCACAATTATGTTTGCATTTTGATTTTTATCAATTTATTTAAATGACAATGGCTTAAATGGTTAAAGTTTTCTAAGGGGAAACATACACCAGACACTTAGAATTTGCATTCCAAGAATGTTTTAAATGTCTTTTGTTGTCCATACTCTGGCAGACCTCACCAGATCTATTCAATATTAATACTGTTCAACTTTGTTCTGTTTGTTTATCATACGGCAGTCCACTAAGAACAAAACAACTGCAGGATGCTGAAGCCACCGCTTTTGCTGGCTGAAAAACTGGAATGTAATTACCTTTGGTTTTATGGAGAACATGCATGCTTAGATTTTTTTATAGCTGAAACAAAATGATCCCCATATACTCTCCCAGCTGCTATCCAGGAAGAGCTTGATTTTAGGGCCTCAAGAATTTTGTCTTTTACAATTTTTGGAATGTGTCCTGGCCACAAGATCTCTCATCAAAAGTGCAGAAATAGGATTCAATAAATTATCTGAAATCAAGTATAATATTATTCTTTGTAAAGTTTCATGCTGTTCCAACCCAGCAGGATGGTAACATTTTGCTCTGTGTGAGGTCTGCAGTGTAAATACCTATTTGAAGATAGATAGAGCCATCATTCTGGCTTTGGTTTCAATGAACCAATAGTCTTACTGAAGTCAATTAAACTGACTCAGCCCAAGCTGCAGCGCTGTTTTAGACAGATGAGTGCTGCTGTGTGTAGGGTATTTTTTTCTTCTTTTTTGCCTAAGTGTCTGTGTCTATACAGGTCCTTAACTTTATGTCTGACAATGTCATCAATCTTAAGAAGAAATTTAAGCTAATATCCTGTTTCAATTTTTAAAAGCCATATATGAAACCATCAAATTATAGCGGTTTAAACTAAATATACTTTGGAAATCACGTAAAACTTCAAATCATTATTACAGTGTGCCTAGTAATGATTGTGGCTGTTGCTGACTAATTTATAACATCTGGCAGGTCATCCTCTAATCTTCAGCCACATGAAAGTAAAATCCATACAAGGAAGGTAAGATAAATCCTGGAATACACAGTGAAGCGTGGCCTACAACTACAGTTTATCAACAAATAGTAAAATGGGTGACAGAGACCTTCTGTATTTCTCTTTATTTATCAAGTAACTAAACAGAGAGGATAAAAAGGCACCCACATGGGTTCGATGAGGGGACAAAAGGAGAAAATACAGGACAGTATATTAAGATGACGCCTTAAGATCACTTGGTACACAAAAAGTTATTTCTAAAACTCATATTCCTACAAGGTTGTTCAGCTGTTGGGTAGAACACATGCGTCTCTGGACTGTAGTGCTGGATTATGTCATTAAAGAGTTCAGTTTCAATTTTAGGCTAATATGTAAATAGATCATTGTACTAAGGCAGCTGTTAAAGGGACCCCAGGATGAGTTATTTGTTTAGTTGGATGTGTTCAACAATAGCCTTTGTCCCTGAAAGAGCCAGAGCAAACAAATGATTGTAAAAGGGCACACTTGAAAACAATTACTTTTCACCCATTCCTTGACAGCTTTGGCTGTGAAACCACCCAAGGTAGAGAGAGCTTCTATGCCTCTGTGGCTACAAGTTAAGTTTTAGAAATGGGGGTATTTCATTTGGCTGCAGATTCAATTTGGCTAATGGGAATTAGATCCTTTTAGCATCTTGTATTTAGGAGCTGCAAAAATATTGCTAAGACAATATAACTTCCTAGATATTCGCAGTACTTATTTGTAACAGTAGTTAACCATCTCGTTACAGTACACAAAACTATTAAAATATACAAAGAAATGCAAATATAGAATAACTTAGAAGAATAATACCATGGCTAAAGAATTGAACTCAATTACATTCAATAGTTCATTACATATTAAAGAAAATGGGTTAGCTTGGAAACTGGACTTAATCGCACAGCTAAGCATGATCAATATTCTACCCAGTTTGCTACTATCTATTTGTCTATGAAGTTTCTTCACTTAGGAAAAAGCTACTCCTGTAGTTTCTTGAAAAGTTGCAGAAATCTTTCTGGGGAAAATTTTTTTTTTTTCATGAACAAAAAAGGGCCCTTTCAAATAGCCATCATCTCGCCTGCACACACATTATGAAATAAGACCCTAACATATATTATAAGCCAGGAAGGCTTAGGGGGAAAAAAGGGAAACACTGAAGTTTATTATAAAATAACATGTTTTAAAAACTATTAAAACTTGAGAACTAACATGGGTCAAGAATGCATATGCATAACTATATCAAATCCCTGATTGGAACAATTTGAGTACTGTTGGTTTATAAACCACTCGTAATGGAACCAGCAAAGTCTAGTGTACCAAATTTAATTCAGACACGTTTCCCAAATGAGTAGGGGTTTGTTGGAGATTGGAAGCACATAAAACGGAAAGGAATGTGGATAGCTAATGTGGCAGAATGATTCCTAAAGAATGATTTCTTTAAAAAAATTTACATAACTTCTCTTAAGGGTTATAACTCCCCTCAGCCTCAGCGCCCCCCCGCCCTCAGCTCCCCACTACATTTAGTTAAGAAAAAGTTTTCACTCCTCCTGTACCTGGAAGAGTTCAGTATTGCAGGGGTCTTCGGATCATTGGTATATTCATAGCATATATTGCACACGGGGAGGCTTAATGCCAAATATTTCGAATCCTTTCTCTCAATTTCCTGGTTCTGTCCGGCTCCTGGTAAAAACCCTGGAGCTGATGTGAATGTAGCGATTTTGTACTTTAATTCAATTACAACACAGGAGCTTAATGACATTGTTTGGAACAAAATGCTGGAATATCTGTTCCCTGAATCTCAGACTACTGCTGCATGTGGTAAGAATAAAGAGAGAGTTACAGCTGAAAACCTGCAGCAAGACAGTTCTCACTCAGCTGGGAATAGAGGGAGTTGGACAAATGCTCCCTCAAAAGGCATGAACATTTGGACAGAGCTGGGGACTGAAAGAGAATGATGTTCTCTAGTTTCACCCATTAGTGAACCAACTAACAAACACAATGGTGTTGTTGTTATTCTTTTGCCATAAGCAACAGGACTCTGTGTGTGGGCAGCAGTTTAGTGGGGAGGAGGATAAGTCGACCCCTTTTTGTCCTATTGATTTTTTCCTATTTGCATGACTTGAGCAAATTAAATGATGCAATATGGCTTTTTGTTACAAAACAAAGTGAGAGATACCACCCAGACACATATGTTGATTCGTAGGAGCTGTTTACATGAGAATAGAGTGAAATCTACCGTGAACTGAGCATAAAAATTAGATTCAGCCTGGGTTTTTTTTTTTTTTTTTAATGCCTGGGCCAGCAAGACTGAAGCACAAGTTTTCCAAGAGTCTCTCAGACCTTGACAACTGCAGTGTTGTAACAGAGGAATTCTTAATTAAACCTAAAATGGGGGAAGTGAGGGGGGGGGGGCAAAGACACCTGATTGTTTATTTCACGCGCAGGGATTGTTAATGACTGATCCCCGGAGTCTTTCCTTGGAATGCAGTAGAGAACACACATTACTGCAACCCAGGGCAAGAAAGTTGTTGCAAACTCAAATATAAGCATGTCTTTACACCCAACCAACACTCTTTTCATATTTGTTTAAACTTATTAACATCGGGAAAATGTAAATGCCATTACCCCTAAAACAAGTTTCTGGAGAAGATCTTCCTAGACAACTAACTACCATTGAAAACCCGAATTTATAATGTTACAAAACGTGACAGGAGGAGAATCGCCTCGGTTTTACGTGATAAACGTGCCCCAGCAAAATCTTTCGCCAATTTTGGGGTTCTCAACTGGAATACCAGGAGTTCCTTTTCGCTGTTTAACTACTGTAATGCAAGACACCCCCCCCCCCCCTCTGACGGGGCTGGGGATCATAAACCAACCGTGCTTCAACATCCTTTACGATTCAATCCTCTCTCTAATCGAGCACGTGGAGAAAACTGCACAAATCTTTTTACCCTAGAAAAATAAACCAGAAACCACAGCCACCTTCACTTACAGTTTTACCGCAACCAATGCCCGATTCGATCCAAAACACACTGTTAATCGCGATTCTTATAAAATATTTACCCAGCCCAGAATGCGGGTACCACAGAAGCTTCTCTTTTCTGAGACAGGCAGTTTTGCACAGCATCCCGACCGGGGACTCTTGGGGGCGGAGGGAGGTATCTGCGCACCCCGAGGACCACACAAACGAATCACGCTAGCGCTTTAGAAAAGTTATCAAAAAGAACTCCCCACAGAAGTTTCGCCCCTCTTCCAGTCACCAGCACTGCCGGAGCCACAAGGCACCCCACCCAGCCAGTGTGCCAATCTCGCAGCTGCGAGGCGGGTGCGTGCCTACCTTGCTATCCAGGCGCCCCAGCCCGGGGCTGTCACTCCGCAGGCAGCAGGACAGCCGAGGGTAGAAGCCACCGCACAGCATCTCTCCCCCACTCAGCAGCTCCAGCTGGGACATCATCCGCCTATCTCTCCTTTTCAGGCGCTTCGGAGGGTTCCCATTCAGGCACCTTCTCCTCCTCGCTCCGCTCCCTTCGCTTCTTTCCCCAAACTTAGCATCTCCTTCAAAGAAGCCCAGAGCCACGGCTAACAGCAGCAGCTTAAAAGAGAGCATCTTCAGCATCGCCTGCCCCGCGCGGCAGGGGCTGGGCGCGGGAGGATGGGGGCGCAAGGCCACTGCCCAGCAGGGGCACTAGGGCGCAGCTCCAGGAGGAGGCTGCGGGGCGGCGGGACACTCGAGAGGCAGAGAGAGGTGGCGGGGGCGAGAAGATGTAGAGCGATGCAACTTGGCAAAAAATAAAAGACGAGGCGATGGGCCCAGTGCCTCAGGGGAGCCCGAGGACCGAGATAAAGTGCGGTTGACACCGTTTGCGGTGGTGCCAGTGTCAGTTGGGTGGGGGGCTTTCTGCGGCGGCTGAGGAGTGGGAGGAGGAGAAGGAGTGGGAAGAGGAGGAGGTAGAAGAGGAGGAGAAGACGGCCACAGAGGTTCACTTGTCCGTGTAACGGGAGTTGTTTAGGTGAGACAGTAGTAGCAGGAACAGAAACGGCGGCGGCGGCGGCGGGGCAGGCGGAGGCAGGGCCGGCGCTGGGCTCTAGATGATGCTGAGGTCTCCTCTGCCGGCGGCTGCAGCTTCTCACACAGCCTCTCATGTTTCGTTCCCTCTTTTCTTCTTCTTTTTAACTAGCGCGCGGGGAGGTGCTGCCACCGCGCGCCCCTTGACGTCACCGCTGCTCGCGCGCCCCCGCCCGGGTTGGGGGGAGGGGAGGGGCGGCCCCGGCGGCCTCCGGGGTGCGGTGGGGAGGGGCCGCGCGGGCCGCGGCGGCGGGCGGAGGGGGAGGGCCCGGCGGAGTCCTCGGAGCCGGCCTGTGAGGGCGCGGGACGCCGCGCGCCCGCTTGGCCGCGCCGTCCGGGTGGGGGCGTGCACGGCCCCGGTCCCCCGGCCGGCCCGCCTGGGACTGGGGCGCGGCCCGGTGGCTCCCCGCCCGCTGCTCGCTCCTCGCGCAGCCCCTCCGTACGACCCCGGGCGTGAGGCGGCCGAGCTGAGGCGCCGGGAGAAAGTGAGTAAGAGAGGCTGCGGGAGGCGAGAAGTGGGGGGGCGGGGGGGGACCCTTCCAGGGCCTCCCCTGCCCCGGTCCCGGTCCGCGCCTCTCCCGGGAGGGAAGATGAACCGAGTGGGCTGGAGTTGGCGGGAGGGAGCTCTCCGGCCCCTTTCCCTCCCCTGGCCCGCTTGGACTCCCCCCAGACCCCGGTGTTTTCCAAAGTGAAGCTCGAGCCGGTACAAATCTTCCTGGGGGTCTGATTGAGAGACGGGGGGAGCAGCCCAGATGCTGCACGCCGCTGAGTATGTGGAGGTGGTTTGAAGACTGTGCCGAGAAGATGTAGCCATCCTTGCCTAAGTCCTGCGCGCTCTTGGAGTGGCACAGGCGCGTGTGCGTGAGGTGGGGTGTCGGGGCCTCCTGGAAGGGTTGCTCTCGCCTGGGTCCTGGGTGGGCTGGCCCCGGACGCCCCGTTCGAGGGCCCCACCTGTGCCCTGGAACTTAGCCGGGCCCCGCTGGTGCCTCCCCGGGAACGCAGGAACGCAGGCTCCCCTGCCCCAGGTGGAGGAACGGAGAAGAAGCTGGCCTTGGAATCAGCATTCATTTTAGATGGGAAAAAAAAAAAAAAAAAAAATCCTGGGGAGATTTCCTTAGGGGTGTAAACACAGAGGCATCAGCTCCGGAGGAAGAATTAGTAGTGGGTTTGCAGGCGTCTATGAGCGGGGTGCGCTACGTATCCCTGGTACCTAAATAAGTTAAATCGCTCCCGCCACCCCCGCTAGACAAAGTCTGCATAAAGAAGGTGTTTCTAAAGTGATTTGTGCCTTATCAAGAGTGGTGACTTGGCATTGACTGGATCCCCGCAAGTTGGCATCAAGAGGAGTCTCTTTGGGATTGCGTCACAAAATGTGCTTTCTGCCCACTTGAGTATTTAACAGGGGAGCTGATTTTCTGGTAGATGGGTTCTGAAGAGGAGATAAGGCAGTTTTCTCATCTTGGCAATGGAGGAACGTTCACCATATTTGGATTTGCTTCACTCTTCAGGCACAGATTTCGCCAAGCTAATGTAAAAGTTGGTGACGGTGGGTGTGGATAGCTGATTAAACTAATTATTGTTAAAGTGGTCGCAGTGGCTAGATAAGACTTCGGCCCCTTTCTCTTCCTGGGCCCGGATTTACTAGTGGAGCTAGGTTTTTCCCAAAAGAGGTGACAGATTAGAATAGCTGAGAAGAATCTGCTGAGATATTCAGTCCAGACCTGAGCTCATTCATTGGAGGGCCCCTATGACTTACTTAACGTTTCTCCCAGGGGCTGTGGGTATACACAAGACTTCTGTATGCTTGTGATCACAAATGCTTTTTCTGATCCCACAGACTGCTTTATCTGACATTCTTCCTGCTTTGAAGCCTTTTTAATATAAAGAAAATCATAGAGCTATAAAGACTTTAAGACTTTAAACTCTCATTTAATAAATAAATCTATAAACGAATCCCATCGAGATTATATCACTTGTACAATCTCATCTAATTAGGTAGTTTAAAAACCAGGGATCCAATCTAGGTTGCTTTCCACTATCTAAAGCTTTATTCCCAAACACCAGTTTTATGTTGTTTTTCCAAAATTAAAAAATCCTTTAAAAATTCTATTTCAGTGCTGTGAGCTCCCACCCCAAGTGATGAATTCATCTTAGTTTTGGAACAGGCCTTCCTTATGGTTCGTACTTAAAGACTAAGGACGTTTAAAGGTAAATTAATTTTGGTTTTAAAAGATTATGCAGATGTTATAAACTGTGACCCTAAGTTAAAGATATAGAGTCTATGAACGATTACTGAAATGAGACAGACTTGTTCCTTCTTGATCCATGGGAGCTAGAATTGATCCCATCTGCTCTTAGTCACGACAGTCCATAAATCGGGTCACTGATGAGTTAGCTGCATTTATTTTCAGCGCCACTGACAGAATTTCCAAATAGTCACTAAGCAGTGTTATACAAGTGAACTAACTTCTGATTCGTTTTTTGCAGAGGGAAATTGCAAAGCTCATCTACAGCCAGATCACAGCATATTTTTTTTTAGGAATCAAGGATCAACATTGGGCTATTTCCTAAGATTAAACCATGAAAGCCCACTTGGAGGCTGCATGGCCATCTGCGCACTTGAACCTGAAAAATGGACTTTTTCAATCGGGGAGATCTCCTTCAGCTAAATCATCAGAAGTGGTGAGAAGAAAAGACCCCTGCCCGACCAACCTCCTCCAGACAAATTAAATCAGTCTAGCAAGGAATGGAGCTGTACAAGGGTGGCCAGAACACCATCTTCTGCTTGCACCATCACTGAGCCGTCCCTCTAGGACTGCCGCCTGCATGCCGGTTGCACTCAGTGCAAGGCAGCCGGCTGTGTCAGGGAATGGGAGCTGAAGTCCTGCTCCACTCACCAAGCCGAGTTTATTGGTGCATGGCCGTGTCTGCCCAGATGATGTGCCTCCTTTTTCTAATTTGCACCAATGCCCCCTGTATGGGCTAGTGGCATGTCTGACCACCCCACTCCCATATCCCAGTGCTACCCGGGATTCTATTTCTTACGTGGGATGGATTCAAGATTTTCATGAACAAGTTAGGTTTCTTGCAAAAGATGAAATATTTGACCCAAATTGAAATTAATTTCATAGGTAAAGCTCAAAATATTACCATAGATGTGAATTACATATGTATTTATATACGCGTATATAAACAGTCATGTAGATATACATGTCTGTGTATCAGAAGCTAGCAAAACTTAAATTTGGTAAATGTTTAAAATAAAACTATTTTGGGTATTCGAATCGGTTTTATATATGGATTTCTGGACTTCACAGAAATATGTGCTATTTAATTCTATTTCAACAAACATATATTAAGCACCAGCCACTGTGCTAAGTGATGTGTACCCGGTAATGAAAAGTAGTACAAACACCCTGCCTCTAGGTAGCTAATAATCTAGTAAGGAAGACAATCTAGTAAGGTCACAAGTAAACTTATGATTGAATAATTACGGTAAAGGCTATGAAAGAAATGCTAAGATGGAGAATAACAAGGCACATCGATTTCAGATTAAGTGACTGGAAAAAGCCTCTCTGTGAAAATGACATTTCAGCTGGGACCCAAGGATGCGCTGGAAGGAGTGTATGAAGTGACTCCTCTCTGCCATTTAAAGTACAGAAAAAAGAATGAAATCATGCCATGTGCAGCAACAGGGATGGACCTAGAGATGATCATACTAAGTGAAGTAAGTCAGACAGAGAGAAAGATAAATATACTATATCACTTAAATGTGGAATCTAGAAAATAATACAAATGAACTTATTTACAAGACATAGATTCACAGACATAGAAAACAAATTTATGGTTATCAAAGGGGAAAAGGGGGGAGGGATAAATTAGGAACTTGGGATTAACAGATACACACTACTATATATGAAATAGATAAACAACAAGAACCTACTATATAGCACAGGGAGCTATACTCAATATCTTGTAATAACCTCTAATGGAAAATAATATGAAAACGAATATATATATATATACACATATATATTTATGTATAACTGAATCACTTTGCTGTACACCCAGACCTAACACAACACTGTAAATCAACTATACTTCAATTAAAAAAATTAAAGTACAGAAACAATCGAATTCAGAATAGAATATGATACATTTAAGGGAAAGCACAGGATAAAGTAGATAACTAAGAAAGGAGAGGCTACAGGCCAAACTCATAGGGTAGTTTACAGACCCTAGGAAATTAATGAAGTTATATTCATGCATTTGTCATTTCCTTTTGCAAGTACCTTATCCTCATTGATCTTTGTCTCTTTCTTTAAATCCTGGCTTTTCACTCAACTTCTAGGGATTTTAGTTCGAATGGCATTTCAGCCATTGATTCTCATCTCATCAGCACTTATTTTCTTTGTTTGTTTTCATTTGTGCATTGTTAACGGGAATTGAGGTTTTTTCATCTGCGGGAGTTGAATATCCATGCAATTGTAAACTCCATGTGGGCAGGAGTTGCATTTCCTTCTTGGTCACTCCAGCACAATCTCGACAACCTCGTTCAGTCTCATGGTATAGTGCCGACCTCTCGATAAACGCTGCTGACTGTCCAATTCTGTTTCAATTAATACTTTTTAAAGGTTTTAAATAGAGGAAACATTTGCATTATAAAAATTTTTAATTGTTAAACAGAAGAGGAGACACACTTAAAGTGCACTCTCACCAAGGAATTTCAGGAGACATTGTTACCGAAGTGTGAGTACACCAAGGAAAGGGCAGCCAATAAAGCTAAAGAATAAATACACATCCTTTAAAAACTAAAGACTGGTTACAGTTAAGGTACGCTGATGACAATGGTAAGGCTGCTTGTAGGGGTTTTCCTATGGTTATTCAGTCTTTCTTTCAAAAGTTGGCACCTGCTGGGTGCCAGATCCTGTTCTGGGTGCTGGGGACACATCAGAGAGCAAAATTTCTTTCATGGAGCTCGTGTTCCACTGGAGAGACAGATAACAAGTAGCTATAGAGTATGCCAGAAGATGATGAGTGCTGTAGAGAAAGGGGGTCATGGGGAAAGAGTGCAGGGGTTGAGAGAAATAGTAATTTTATATATAGTTGGCCCTCCGTATCTGCAGGTTCTGCATCCGGGGATTCCACTAATTGCCATTGAAAATATTTTTAAGAAATTCCAGAAAGTTCCAAAAAGCAAAACTTGAAGTTGCCATGCTGGCAACTATTTATATAGCATTTACATTATACTGAGTATTATAAGTAATCGAGATGATTTAAAGTCTGTGGGAGGATGTGCATGGGTTATATGCAAATACTATGCCATTTTGTATAAAGGACTTGAGAATCTATGGATTTTGGTATCCAGGCATCCTGGAACCAATCCCCTGTGGATACCAGGGGCGACTGTACATTGTCAGGAAAGGAGTCTCTTGAGGTACGGGCAGAGACTGGGGCATAGATACTTGGACAGAGGCTTGAAGCAGTGAGCCTCTGTTCACTTACATAAATGCATGCGAATGTCTGTAAGCACAGGGAACAGCAAGTCAAAGGCCATAAAGCAAGCATGCTTGGTATGTTTAAGGATTAGCAGAGAGACCAATGCAGCTGGAGCAGAGTGGGTGACAGAGGAAATGACAAGAAATGAGGGCAGACAAGTAGCCGGCGTCCCGCATTGCATAGGATTTTATGAACTATGTTACAGACTTTGGCTTTTCCTCTGAATGAAATGGTTATCACTCTGGGGTCTTGTCAGAAATAAAGAAATTCTATTAATTAATTAATTATTAAATAAATAGTAGCTATTTCCTATTTCCACAGAGCAAATTAAACATAAGGAATTAGTTAAATGGGTGTTGGGAAACTGAAAAAGGGAAAAAAGATGATTGAAGTAAAATAGCCACTGCAGGAAGCAGCTCCCATCCCTGGGAATTGGGGAACAAGCGGAGTCGGGGTTACCAAAACCTAGAAGCTGACTAAAGAGCCCTGGTGGAACTGTGGAGATGCAGTCGTTGCCCAGCTGGTGTGGATACCTCCCAGATCGTGACATGAAGTTGATTATGGGCGTGCTGGGAGAAAACAAGGCTGGAACCAACTGCCACTGACAAGATGCATTCGTTTCCTAGGGCTGCCATAGCAAAGTACCACAAACTAGGGGGCTTAAAGCAACAGAAATGTTTTCTCTCACAGTTCTGGCGGCCAGAAGTCTGAAATCAAAGCAGGGGCAGGGTTGGCTCCTTCTGAGGGAGAATCTGTTCTGGGCTTCTCTCCTAGTTCTGGTAAGCTCGGGAGTTCTTTTCTTGGTTTGTAGATGGCGTTCTCCCTGTGTCTTCACATCATATTCCCTCCAAGCATGTCTGTCTCTGCGTCCATATTTCCCCCTTTTTTAAGGACACCAGTCATGTTGGATTAAGGTCTACTTCATCTTAACTCACGCAACTGCCAACACCTTATTTTCAGTTAAGGCCACATTCGGAGGTACTGGGGGTTAGGACTTTAACATCTATTAGGGGGACACAATTTAATTCATAACACAAGATAAGGGGTCATCGCTGGGGTGATACAGACAGGAATGGCAAGGAAGGAGGAAGGAACAAGCCCCTTCTCTCACCGTTTTGCCTTCCAGCCTCCCTCCTGTGCCTTGTCTTAGGTCGGGCTGCCAATAAACAGAGCTCAAGGCAGAGATCCTTGGCCGAGTAATTTATTGAAAGAGTACTTTTAGGGAAGGAGAGTGAGGGAAGCAGGATAAGGCAAGAGAACAAAGCTGAGTAAGGATGTAAGCTGGAGACTACCTTCAGTCTCATCCCACAGGGGCCTCTACAGCATGAATTGCACCACAGAATTGGTCCCAACTTGAGGCAACGGTGAGGTGGGGTGGAATGATTTTTTTAAACCGATGTATCGGTTATTATTTGCAGGTTGCCCCCTAGGGAGACATAAGCCCCCAGGTAGACAGGTCCCATTCTGCCAAGAACAATGCTCTCGAGAAGCGGCAGCTGTGAACTCTAGTAGCCTATGTTTTTCAAGGAATTTGTCCATTTCATCCATTGACATAAAGTTGTTCGTGATATTGCCTTGTTATCCTTTCATTCTATAGAATCTGTAGTATTGTTACTTCTCTTATTCCTAATATTGACAGTTTGTGTCTTCTCTCTTATTTCCTGATCAATGTGGCTGTAGGTTTATCAATTTTATTGGTTTTCTCAAAGAACCAGTTCTTGGTTTCATTAATTTTCTCAACTGTTTTTCTGTTTTTTATTTAGTTGGTTTCCCTTCTGATCTTTATTGTTTACTCTTTTCTGCTTACTTTCGGTTTAATTTGCTCTGATTTAGCCAGTTCTTACAATGGAGCCCAAGGTCATTAATTTGGGACCTTCCTCTTTTTCTAATGTAGGCATTTATCAGTATACATTTCCCCCATAGTACTGCTTTTAGCCACATCCCCCAAAATCTGAAACGTTGTGATTTCAATTTCATTCAGTTCAAAGTACTTTCTAATTTCCCCTTTGAGTTCTTCTTGACCAACAGGTTATTTAGAAGTGTCCAGTTACTTGGGGATTTTTTTTTTAATATGTTAATCCACTGATTTCCTTGTTTGTTTGTTTATTTATTTATTTATTTATTTATTTATTTATTTATTTATTGGCTGTGTTGGGTCTTCATTTCTGTGCGAGGGCTTTCTCTAGTTGCGGCAAGCGGGGGCCACTCTTCATTGCGGGGGGATTTTTTAAAAGCCTTTCTGTTGTTGATTCTAATTCAGTTCCATTGTAGCCAGAGAGCATAATCTCTTAAAATTTTTTGAGAGTTTTTTATGGGTAGGAAAATGGTCTATCTTGGTAAACATTCTGTGTACAATTTTGCTGTTGTTGGGTGGAGTGTTCTATAAATGTTGATTAGGTTGATTTGTTAGATAGTGTTGTTCAGTCTTCCATCTTTCCTGAGTTTCAGTCACTTGTTCTATCCCTTATTGAGAGAGGAATAAATATTGACAGTTCTGAATGTATTAGGGATTTTCCTGTTTCTTCTTGCAGTTCTTTCAGTCTTTGTTTCCCTTTCATTTTGAAGTTCTGTTAACTGAGCACATAAGCATTTAGGACTGTTGTGTCTTCCTCATGAACTCTTCCTTTTGACATTATGAAATGTCTTTCTTTATCCTTGGTAATAATCTTTGCTCCAAAATCTACTTTCTTATTAATATAACCACTCTTCCTTTCTTTTGATTAGTGTTAACATATTTTCTCCCCTCCTTTTACTGTTGATTTATTTCTGTCTTTATATTTAAAGTGCATCAACTGCAGGTAGCATATAGTTGGGTTTTGCTTATTTTTGCTAATGTGATAACCTCTGACTTTTAATTGAGGTGTTTAGACCCTTTCCATTTGATGTGATTACTGATCCAGTTAGGTTTAAGAGTCATCACCACTTGTTTTTTCAATTGTCCCATCTATTTTGTGTTCTTTTTATTTGTTTGCTCTTCTTTTGGATTGAGTATTTAATTTATTCCGTTTTCTTTTCTTTGTTATTGGCTTATTAGCTGTAACTTTTATCTCTTCTGGTGCTTACTTTAGAGTTGGAGTATTTTTAGCTTATCATAGTGTATCTTCAGTTAATATTATACCACTTCATGTGTAGTATAAAAACCTTAACAATATACTTTTATTTTCCCCTCCCAGACTTTGTGCATACGCTCCACATATGTTATAAATCT
The DNA here is from genome assembly GCF_028023285.1 of Balaenoptera ricei. Lineage (NCBI taxonomy): Eukaryota > Metazoa > Chordata > Mammalia > Artiodactyla > Balaenopteridae > Balaenoptera > Balaenoptera ricei. Next base: position 28,355,707 of record NC_082643.1, on the reverse strand, counting down.
CAGTATGTATTTCTGTTTTTTCTTTGGACAGATATTTCTTTTTTAAACTTAAAAATAAAATAAGGCTTCCCTGGTGGCGCAGTGGTTGAGAATCTGCCCGCCAGTGCAGGGGACATGGGTTCGAGCCCTGGTCTGGGAAGATCCCCCATGCCACGGAGCAACTAGGCCCGTGAGCCACAATTACTGAGCCTGCGCGTCTGGAGCCTGTGCTCCACAACAACAGAGGCCGCGATAGTGAGAGGCCCGTGCACCGCAATGAAGAGTGGCCCCCACTTGCCGCAACTAGAGAAAGCCCTCACACAGAAACGAAGACCCAACACAGCCATAAGTAAATAAATAAATAAATTTATTAAAAAAAAAAAAGGAATAAAAGCCTTTTATATTTACCCACATAATTACCATTCCTGGTGCTCTTTTTTCCTTAGTATAGATCCAGATTTCTTTTTTTCTTTTTTTCTTTGATAGCTCTTTATTTTGTTTTTAAAAAATAAATTATTGGAGTATAATTGCTTTACACTGTTGTGTTAGTTTCTGCTGTAAAACAAAGTGAATCAGATATACATATACTTATATCCCCATATCACTTCCCTCTTGTGTCTCCCTCCCATCCTCCCTATCCCACCCCTCTAGGTGGTCACAAAGCACCAAGCTAATCTCCCTGTGCTATGAGGCTGCTTCCCACTAGCTATCTATTTTACATTTGGTAGTGTATATATGTCCATGCCACTCTCTCACTTACCCTTCCCCCAGCTTACCCTTCCCCCTCCCTGTGTCTTCAAGTCCATTCTCTACATCTGCATCTTTATTCCTGTCCTTCCCCTAGGTTCTTCAGAACCATTGTATTTGTTTTTCTCTTCCTGACTTACTTCACGTTGTATGACAGACTCTATGTCCATCCACCTCACTACAAATAACTCAATTTCGTTTCTTTTTATGCCTGAGTAATATTCCATTGTATATATATGCCACATCTTCTTTATCCATTCATCTGTCGATGGACACTTAGGTTGCTTCCATGTCCTGGCTATTGTAAATAGTGCTGCAATGAACATTGTGGTACATGCTTCTTTTGGAATTATGGTTTTCTCAAGGTATATGCCCAGTAGTGGGATTGCTGGGTCATATGGTAGTTCTATTTTTAGTTTTTTAAGGACCCTCCATGCTGTTCTCCATGGTGGCTGTATCAATTTACATTCCCACCAACAGTGCAAGAGGGTTGTCTTTTCTCCACACCCTCTCCAGCATTTATTGTTTGTAGATTTTTTGATGATGGCCAATCAGACTGGTGTGAGGTGATACCTCGTTGTAGTTTTCATTTGCCTTCCTCTAATGATTAGTGATGTTGAGCATCCTTTCATGTGTTTGTTGGCAATCTGTATATCTTCTTTGGAGAAATGTCTATTTAGATCTTCTGCCCATTTTTGGATTGGGTTGTTTGTTATTTTGACACTGAGCTGCATGAGCTGCTTGAATATTTTGGAGACTAATCCTTTGTCAGTTGCTTTGTTTACAAATATTTTCTCCCATTCTGAGGGTTGTCTTTTCATCTTGTTTAAGGTTTCCTTTGCTGTGCAAAACATTTTAAGTTTCATTAGGACCCATTAGTTTATTTTTGGTTTTATTTTCATTTCTCTAGGATGTGGGTCAAGAAGGATCTTGCTGTGATTTGTCATAGAGTCTTCCGCCTATGTTTTCCTCTAAGAGTTTTATAGTGTCTGGCCTTACATTTAGGTCTTTAATCCATTTTGAGTTTATTTTTGTATATGGTGTTAGGGAGTGCTCAAATTTCATTCTTTTACATGTAGCTGTCCAGTTTACACAGCACCACTTATTGAAGAGGCTGTCTTTTCTCCTTTGTATATTCTTGCCTCCTTTATCAAAGATAAGGTGACCGTATGTGGGTGGGTTTATCTCTGGGCATTCTATCCTGTTCTATTGATCTATATTTCTGTTTTTCTACCAGTACCATTCTGTCTTGATTACTGTAGCTTTGTAGTATAGTCTGAAGTCAGGGAGCCTGGTTCCTCCAGCTCTGTTTTTCGTTCTCAGGATTGCTTTGGCTATTTGGGGTCTTTTGTGTTTCCATAAAAATTGTGAAATTTTCTGTTCTAGTTCTGTGAAAAATGCCACTGGTAGTTTGATAGGGATTGCACTGAATCTGTAGATTGCTTTGGGTAGTATAGTCATTTTCACAATGTTGATTCTTCCAATGCAAGAACATGGTATATCTCTCCATCTGTTTGTATCATCTTTGATTTCTTTCATCATTGTCATAATTTTCTGCATACAGGTCTTTTGTCTCCTTAGGTAGGTTTATTCCTAGGTATTTTATTCGTTTTGTTGCATTGGTAAATGGGAGTGTTTCCTTAATTTCTCTTTCAGATTTTTCATCATTAGTGTATAGGAATGCAAGATTTCTGTGCATTAATTTTGTACCCTACAACTTTACGAAATTCATTGTTTAGCTCTTGTAGTTTTCTGGTAGCACCTTTAGGATTCTCTATGTATAGTATCATGTCATCTGCAAACAGTTACAGCTTTACTTCTTCTTTTCCAATTTGGATTCCTTTTATTTCTTTTTCATCTCTGACTGCTGTGGCTAAAAGTTCCAAATCTATGTTGAATAATAGTGGTGAGAGTGGGCAACCTTTTCTAGTTCCTGATGTTAGTGGAAATGGTTTCAGTTTTTCACCTTGAGAATGATGTTGGTGGTGGGTTTTTCATATATGGCCTTTATTATGTTGAGGTAAGTCCCATCTATGTCTACTTTCCAGAGAGTTTTTATCATAAATGGGTGTTGAATTTTGTCAAAAGCTTTTTCTGTATCTATTGAGATGATCATATGGTTTTTATCCTTCAATTTGTTAATATGGTGTATCACATTGATTGACCTGCATATATTGAAGAATCCTTGCCTTCCTGGCATAAACCCCACTTGATCATGGTGTATGATCCTTTAAATGCGCTGTTGGATTCTGTTTGCTAGTATTTTGTGAGGATTTTTGCATCTATATTCATCAGTGATATTGGTCTGCAGTTGTTTTTCTTTGTGATACCTTTGTCTGCTATTGGTATCAGGGTGATGGTGGCCTCGTAGAATGAGTTTGAGAATGTTCCTCCTTCGGCTACATTTTGGAAGAGTTTGAGAAGGATAGGTGTTAGCTCTTCTCTAAATGTTTGATAGAATTTGCCTTTGAAGCCATCTGGTCCTGGGCTTTTGTTTATTGGAAGTTTTTTAATCATAGTTTCCATTTCAGTGCTTGTGATTGGTCTGTTTATATTTTCTATTTCTTCCTGGTTCAGTCTCAGAAGGTTGTGCTTTTCTAAGAATTTGTCCATTTCTTCCAGGTTGTCAACTTTTTTGGCATGTAGTTGCTTGAAGTAATCTCTCATGATCCTTTGTATTTCTGCAGTGTCATTGTTATTTCTCCTTTTTCGTTTCTAATTCTGTTGATCTGAGTCTTCCCCCTTTTTTTTCTTGATGAGTCTGGCTAATGGTTTATCAATTTTGTTTATCTTCTCAAAGAACCAGGTGTTAGTTTTATTGATCTTTGCTATCATTTCCTTCATTTCTTTTTCATTTATTTCTGATCTGATTTTTATGATTTTTTTCCTTCCGCTAACTTTGGGTTTTTTTTGTCCTTCTTTCTCTAATTGCTTTAGGTGTAAGGTTAGGTTGTTTATTTCAGATGTTTCTTGTTTCTTGAGGTCGGATTGTATTGCTATAAACTTCCCTCTTAGAACTGCTTTTGCTGCATCCCATAGGTTTTGGGCAGTCGTGTTTTCATTGTCATTTGTTTCTAGGTATTTTTTGATTTCCTCTTTGATTTTTTCAGTGATCTCTTGGTTATTTAGCAGCATATTGTTTAGCCTCCATGTGTTTGTATTTTTTACAGTTTTTTTCCTGTAATTAATATCTAGTCTCATAGTGTTGTGGTCGGAAAGATACTTGATATGATTTTAATTTTCTTAAATTTATCAAGGCTTGATTTGTGACCCAAGATACGTTCTGTCCTGGAGAATGCTCCATGAGCATTGAGAAGAAAATGTATTCTGTTGTTTTTTAGATAGAATGTCCTATAAATATCAATTAAGTCCATCTTGTTTAATGTGTCTTTTAAAGCTTATGTTTCCTTATTTATTTTCATTTTGGATGATCTGTCCATTGGTGAAAGTGGGGTGTTAAAGTCCCCTTCTATGATTGTGTTACTGTCAATTTCCCCTTTTATGGTTGTTAGCCATATGTATTGAGGTGCTCCTATGTTGGGTGCATAAATATTTACAATTGTTATATCTTCTTCTTGGATTGATCCCTTGATCATTATGTAGTGTCCTTCTTTGTCTCTTGTAATAGTCTTTATTTTAAAGTCTATTTTGTCTGATATGAGAATTGCTACTCCAGCTTTCTTTTGATATCCACTTGCATGGAATATCTTTTTCAATCCCCATTTTCAGTCTGTATTTGACCGTAGGTCTGAAGTGGGTCTCTTGTAGACAGCATATATACGTGTCTTGTTTTTGTATCCATTCAGCTAGTCTATGTCATTTGGTTGGAGCACTTCATCCATTTACATTTAAGGTAGTTATCGATATGTATGTTCCTGTTACCATTCCTTAATTGTTTTGGGGTTTTTTTTTGTAGGTCTTTTCCTTCTCTTGTGTTTCCTGCCTAGAGAAGTTCCTTTAGCATTTGTTGTAAAGCTGGTTTGGTGGTGCTGAACTCTCTTAGCTTTTGCTTGTCTGTAAAGGTTTTAATTTCTCCATCGAATCTGAATGAGATCCTTGCTGGGTAGAGTAATCTTGGTTGTAGGTTTTTCCCTTTCATCACTTTAAATATGTCCTGCCACTCCCTTCTGGCTTGAAGACTTCATGCTGAAAGATCAGCTGTTAACCTTATGGGGATTCCCTTGTACGTTATTTGTTGTTTTTCCCTTGCTGCTTTTAATATTTTTTCTTTGTATTTAATTTTTGATAGTTTGATTACTATGTGTCTTGGCATGTTTCTCCTTGGATTTATCCTGTATGGGATTCTCTGTGCTTCCTGGAGTTGACTGACTATTTCCTTTCCCATATTAGGGAAGTTTTCAACTATAATCTCTTCAAATATTTTCTCAGTCCCTTTCTTTTTCTCTTCTTCTTCTGGGATCCCTATAATTTGAACGTTGGTGCGTTGAATGTTGTCCCAGGGGTCTCTGAGACTGTCCTCAATTCTTTTCATTCTTTTTTCTTTGTTCTGCTCTGTGGTAGTTACTTCCACTATTTTATCTTCCAGGTCACTTATCCGTTCTTCTTTCTCAATTATTCTGCTATTGATTCCTTCTAGAGAATTTTAAATTTCCTTTATTGTGTTGTTCATCATTGTTTGTTTGCTCTTTAGTTCTTCTAGGTCCTTGTTAAACGTTTGTTGTATTTTCTCCAATTCTATTTCCAAGATTTCAGATATCTTTACTATCATTACTCTGAATTCTTTTTCAGATAGACTGTATATTTTCTGTTCATTTGTTTGGTCTGGTGGGTTTTTACCTTGCTCCTTCACCTGCTGCATATTTCTCTGTCTTCTCATTTTGCTTAAATTACTGTGTTTGGGGTCTCCTTCTTCTAGGCCGCAGGTTCGTAGTTCCTATTTTTTTTGGTGTCTGCCCCCAGTGGGTAAAGTTGCTTCAGTGGGTTGTGTAGGCTTCCTGGTGGAGGGAACTGGTTCCTGTTTTCTGGTGGATGAGGCTGGATCTTGTCTTTCTGGTGGGCAGGACCGCATCCAGTGCTGTGTTTTGGGGTGTCTGTGAACTTATTATTATTTTAAGCAGCCTCTCCGCTAATGGGTGGGGTTGTTTTCCTGTCTTGCTTGTTTGGCATGGAGTGTCCAGCACTGAAGCTTGCTGGTCGTTGAGTGGAGTTGGGTCTTAGCATTGAGATGGAGATCTCTGGGCGAGCTCTCACCAGTTGATATTATGTGGGTCCTGGAGGTCTCTGGTGGTCCAATGTACTGAACTTGGCTCTCCCACATCAGAGGCTTAGGCCTGACACCTGACCAGAGCACGAAGACCCTGTCAGCCACATGGCTGCACTGTTCATAGGAATGCAATTCAGTGCAGCCACTACTGAAAACAGTATGGAGGGTTCTGAGCCATTTCTTGGGAGTGTGTTTGTAATGAACAGCTGTGGGGAGAGAGGTAATGTTTCTCCTTCAGACAAACAGGAAGCTTGCTATCTTCTCATTTTAAAAGCAGTGGAGTCCTCAAACTCAGTGTTCCTCAGTGTAATACAACCAAGTACATGCATAGCACCCAACTGAATCCCTCTGTGTCATCCCAGTGGGAACTCCAGATTACTATTTGGTATGATTTTTCTTCTGACTTAAGAACATGTGTTAACAGTTCTTGTAGTCTTGTAGTAAGATTCTGAGTGTGATGATTCAGCTTTGATATGTCTGACAAAATCTTTTTTTTGCCTTTGTTTTCGAGAGACATTTTTTCTGGGTATAGAATTTTAGGTTGACAGAGTTGCTGCTCTTGGTGTTTCCCTAGTACTTTAAAGATGTTGCTCTACTGCCTTAACTGTATTTTTCTGAAGAGAACTTGGTCTCATTCTTATTTTGTTCCTTTGTGTATAATGTGCTTTATTTCTCTGATTGTCACATTTTCCCTTTATCGGTGGGTATACGTCTTTTAATTCTATTATGCTTTGGTATAATTTTATTCATGTTTCTTGTGCTTGGGGTTTGGTGAGCTTCTTGGATTTGTAGGTTTACAGATTCATCAAATTTGGAACATTTCTGGCCATTATGTCTTTAATATTTCCTCTCCCCACCTCCTTTGGTGACTCTAATTACATATCTTATCTATTAAACAACTTGAAAGTTTCCCACAGCCCACTGAAGCTCTCTTAATTTTTTTCTTTTTTAGTCTTTATTTTCTCTGTATTTTATTTTAGTTTCTATACCATCAAGTTCACTAATCTTTAATTCTGCAATGTCTAATCTGCTCTCTCTTATCTCAGGTATTTTCTATTTCAAGCATTGCATTTTTCATCTTGAAAAGTTTTATTTGGGTCTTTTAAAAATCTTTCAAGTCTGTACCTTACATTCTTGAACATATGGAATATAGTTACCATAACTGTTTTAATGTCCTAATCCGACAATTCTACCATCCATGCTGATTCTGGAACTGTGTTTGTTCATTGATATTTTTGCCTTATTATGGCTTATATTATCCTATTTCTTCGATAATATAAGCAAATATAATTTGCTTATATCATCCTATTATCCTATTTCTTCATGGCTTATATTATCCTATTTCTTTGTAATTAAAGATTAAAATCTTTAATTTTTTTATTAAATTCCAAACCTCGTGATTTTTACTTTGTTAGATGCTTAATATTACATTCTTATAAATATTCTTGAACTTTGCTCTGAAGTTTGGTTAAATCACTTGGTAACAGTTTGATCTTTTCAAACCTCCTGTTAAACCTTGTTAGGTGAAACCAGAACCACCTTTAATCTAAGACTAATTTCTTCCACTATGGAGGTAATACCATTGTAAATACTCTGCCTGATTTTCCTTGAATTATGATGTTTTCCCTCTGGCTGTTTGGAACATGAACTATTATTGGACCTGTCTGAGCTCTGAGTATCTGCTCCTTTCAAGTGGTTCTTTCCCTTTCCTCAGATAATTTCTCCACAGGCCTATGCTACTAAATGTGAAAACTTGAGGGGGTATTGCCTGTGAATCTCCATAGCTCTTTCTCTGTACAACTGTCTTTTCCCCAGGACTCTGCTTTTTTAACTCCAGCTCTTGGCCTCACTAGACTCCATGTGTCTCTCCTCGATTCAAGGTTACTGCCTGGTTCTGTTTGGATTCCCTTTCTTTGCACTGCAGCCTGGAAAATATGTCTGGGCAGTAAGCTGGGACTGTCATGGGGCTCACCTTGTTTGTTTTCCCTCTCTCCGGGACCAATGTCCTCTGCTTACTGAGTTGATGTGCAATGCCTGAAAACTTTGTCTAGTTTTTTTGTCAGCTTTGTTAAAATAATATAATATTAACTGTTTAGTTGTTTCAGGAAGGGTGGTCTAAATGGTCCCTCTTACTCCATCTTGGCTAGAAGCCGAAGTCTTATCTTTTGTTTTTTTTGGTGATATTTTGGATAACCAATTCAATTTCTTTAAAATTTTAGGATATAACCTATACTTGGTGACTGTTTTTATTTCTTTTCAGTTTCTTCCTGTCAGTCAGTGATCATGTTGTTCTGCCTCCTTGGACCTACTGCTTCATATAATCTACACCCTCACAAGTAGTTGGCAGGGTTTTTTCCGTTTTTGCCCTTCATTATGAGTAGTGATCCTAATGAATTCTATTCACATTTCCTTTTGTTATATCAAGCCCTTTCCTCTCTGTCCACCCGCTTTTGTTTCTAGAGCTGTACTCAGGCCTTCTTCCCTCCTCTGCATTACTCTGGGGAACCCTGACTCTCAGAATGTTTTCCTTCTCCTGTTCGGACAGCAACAGTTACTTCTTTTGTTTATGCTAGACAGTGTGTTAAATTTATTTGGAAAACACACAAAAAACCCTTCTTCTACTTTTTTTTTTTTTTTTTGCCTAGAGGGTAACACCTGGCTGCCATGTATTCTGAATATATGGATGGGGAAATTGGCAGCAGGCTTTCAATAACTGCTCCTGTTTTCAGCCCTGTGTGGTACCCTGCTGCTTATCACACCTGGCATCCTGAGTCTATCACCCTCCCACCTCTGAAAGGCAGGATGGCTCCCTCCTTAGCAGCAGCCCCTCCATATTTCTTCTGGGCTGTGCTTTTTCCTGGCTTGCTTTATTGAGCTGCACTCTTCCACTCACTTTCCACCCTCTAGAACTGTGTTGAAACAGTTCATCCATTGATAAACTCCCTCTTGTTCTTTTCACTGCTCTGTGCTTACCCCTCTTCTTTCAACTGGTGTATTCTTCTTTTAATGGGATCTGAGGAATGAGAGGAGATAAATTCATATGCTCAGTTTGTAATCTTGCCCTGACACCAGTTGCTATTTAGTTACTAAAGCCAAGGATTATTTTTTTTTCTAGAACTTACATTTAATTTTTTAATTCACACTGTTGACCAATTCCTTTTCCTGAAACCATGTCTTTCTTTGTTTCAGTAACTCCAATCTCTACTGATTTTTCTCTTATTTCTCTGGATATTACTCCTGTCTTCACTTTCTCTCTACATCTCTTTACATGTTTTTATATCCTGGATTTATATCCTTGAGCTTCTTCTCTGCTTACTGTACCTATTGAACATTTGCACATGGATATCTACCTGTATCTCAAACTCAGCACACCCCAAACCAAATTTGCCATCTTCACTCTGGTATCTGCTCCTCCACCGACCTGTACCTCCTTGATGAACAGAACTTCTGTGCCTCTAACCACCAAGACAGAAATTTAGACACCATCTCTGCTCCTTTTTCAGATTCAATTGGCCATCATGCCTTGCCTGTAACATCTCCTAAATAGTGTTCAGATTTACTCACTTCTTTCTAGTCTCTCAACTATTGCTTCTTTTATTCCTATTATCTTTAATTTTTATTATAGAAAAATTTAAACACAGTAAAATGTACCTGCCACTCAGGGTCAGCAATTACCAACATTTGGCTAATTTTGTTTTATCATCCCCCTGCCCCCCATTTTCTCCTCCATTATTTTAAAACACATTCCAGACGTCATATCATTTCATCTGTAAAAATTTCAGTGTGTCTTTCTAAAAGGAAAAGATATTTGAAAACATAGGCACAAAATCTTTATCATCATAAAATAATAATTCCTTAAAATATATTCATATATCCAGTAAGTATTTATGTTTCCTTGTTGTCTCATAATTTTTTGTTTTTACAGTAGATTGGTTCAGATCTGGAACTAAGCAGGAACCACATGATGTATTTGGTTGCTATGATGTAACTGAGTCTCCTTTAGTTTAGAGGTTCCTCCTCCCTTTTTGTTTTCCCTCCCCTTTTATTTATTGACTAAATCAGGTTATTTGTCTTGTAGAATCTCCCACATTGTGGATTTTTCTGGTTACGTCCTCATGGTGTCATTAAAGACGCTTCTCTATTTCTCTATTTTCTGGAAACTCATATTTAGATCTAGAAGCTTCATTAGAATTTTTGTAAAAATCAGGATTCTCTGGCAGTCCAGTGGTTAGAACTATGTGCTTTCACTGCCGGGGCCCTGGTTCAACCCCTAGTTGGAGAATTAAGATCCCACAAGCTGTGCGGTGTGGCGGAAAAAACAAAACAAAAAAAGAATTTTTGTAAGAAAAATCCATAGATGGCTCCTATGTCATCATATCAGGGGGCATATAATGTATAATGTATGGTTGTTTCTCTTTTTGTAATGATATGATTTTTCAGTGGCTTAGTGTGTTATTATTCTAATCCATCCATTTAAAAAAATCCCTATAACCTCTCACTTAGTGGTTTTAACAGCTATTGACTATCATTGCCTAGGTCTGTTATTATTAGGGACCTATATTTCTTACCAGCTTTACTGCAACAACTTCTTAAGATTGCCACTATAATTTTTTCCCCTCACTTGACCCCATTATGCACACTGCCACCAAATGGATTTTTGCATACCACAAAGCATTTCATATGATTTCCCTGCATAAAATTCTTCAGTGGATTCTTAGTGAATTCAGAACAAAATCCAAATTCTATAGCAAAGATATACGAGAGTCTTTATCATTTGGTCCCTGCTTACCTGCTGTTATTTGCTTTATATTTATAAATGCTTGAAACTTTCTAAAATAGAATTCTTCTTGAGGTAGACAAAGTTACAAGATGTTAGTTTAACACATGGGAAATGAGGGATGAGATGCTGCACTGCTGATATACAGGCAGATGGCAGGATTATTTTCACAACAGAAAATAAGCTTTGAAGAACCAGAGCATCTTAATATTTCACAATATATGTAAATCAAATCATTATTCTGTATACCTTAAACTTATAAAGTGCTGTCTGTCAATTATCTCTCAATAAAGCTGGGAAAAATACTTATAAATTAAAAAAAAAAAAAAAAAAAACCCCGGGTCTTTGACCACATCAACAATGGTAACGTGGCATCTCAAGGCTGTGCCCAAGGGTGTTGACTTTAGGGCAAGAAACCCAGGGAGGGGATATAGGAGAAGGGGGCAATGGCTTTTGGAAGAAAGAATAGTTGTATTTTTTCCCAGCTTTACTGAGGTAAAGATTAACAAAAATTCTGTATGTATTAAGGTGTACCACGTGATGGTTTCATATACATAATAGTTGCACTGTGAAATGATTACCATGATCAAGTTAATTAACACATTCATCACCTCACATAGTTGCTGGTTTTTGCCTTTTTTTTTTTTTTTTTTTGGTGTGGTGAGCAAAGTTACATTTTAAAATGTATTGTTTATAAATTTGCTAGAAAAGTATACTGTTTGCCTCGGTTGTGTTACCATTTCAAGCTTCCTTCCCATGATACTTCTCTTCAAGTTATTATGTAGATGTAAATAACTATGATTTAATTAATTAACTCATGAAATCGAAGTATAATTTTATAATGAATTTTTTATCCTCATCTACATGTTTTATTTAGGTTCATGTTTAATAAAAATCTCCCAAGAAATATATATTGTAACATCATAATGTTTACTCATCATGATAAATTTACTAGCATCCATACATTTATTCTCTACATCTGTGTCTCCATTTCTGCTTTGTAAATAAGATCGTCTATACCAATTTTTTCAGATTCCACATATATGTGTTAATATACAATACTTATTTTTCTCTTTCTGACTTACTTCACTCTGTATGACAGTCTCTAGTTCCATCCACGTCTCTACAAATGACCCAATTTAATTCCTTTTTATGGCTGAATAATATTCCATTGTATACATGTACCACATCTTCTTTATCCATTCCTCTGTTGATAGACATTTAGGTTGTTTCCATGTCCTGGATATTGTAACTAGTGCTGCAGTGAACATTGGGGTGCATGTGTCTTTTTGAATTATGGTTTTCTCTGGGCATATGCCCAGTAATGGGATTGCTGGGTCACATGGTAGTTCTATTTTTAGTTTTCTAAGTAACCTCCATACTGTTCTCCATAGTGGCTGTATCAATTTACATTCCCACCAACAGTGCAAAGGGTTCCCTTTTCTCCATGCCCTCTCCAACTTTTGTTGTTTGTAGATTTTGTGATGGTGGCCATTCTGACCTGTGTGAGGTGATATCTCATTGTAGTTTTAATATGCATTTCTCTAATAATTAGATATGTTGAGCATTTTTTCATGTATTTGTTGGCCATCCATATGTCTTCTTTGGAGAAATGTCTATTTAGGTCTTCCGCCCATTTCTTGATTGGGTTGTTTGATTTTTTGATATTGAGCTACATGAGCAGTCTGTATATTTTGGGGATTAATCCTTTGTCAGTTGCTTCATTTGCAAATATTTTCTCCCATTCTGAGGGTTGTCTTTTCATCTTGTTTATGGTTTGCTTTGCAGTGCAAAAGCTTTTAAGTTTCATTAGGTCCCATTTGTTTATTTTTGTTTTTATTCTCATTACTCTAGGAGGTGGGTCAAAAAAGATCTTGCTGCGATTTGTGTCAAAGTGTGTTCTGATATGTATATATATATATGTATAGCTGATTCACTTTGCTGTAGAGTAGAAACTAACACAACATTGTAAAGCAACCATACTCCAATAAAAATTTAAAAACAAATAAATATAAAGCAACAACAGAAAAAAAATCCTGTATCAAACATTCAAGGAAGAAATAATATCAATTCTACACAAACTTTTCCAGAACACAGGAGTATGAACACTTCTTGATTCATTTTATGAAGTCAGAATTACCCTTTTTTTAACAAAACCAAAGACATTACAAGAAAAGAAAACTATAGGCTGATATTTCTCATGAACATAGATGCAAAAATCCTCAACAACATATCAAATTAAATTCAACAACTTATAAAAATATTATGATACCAAATTGAATGGGATTTATCCTGGGAATGCAAGCCTGGTTCAACATTCAAAATCAGTGTTATCAATATATCAGTAAACTAAAGAAGAAAATCCATATGATTGTATTTATACAGAAGAGGTATTTGACAAAATTCAGCATCCATTTGTGTTAAAACCCCTGATGAACTAGGAATAATTTATTGTTTTCAACCCAATAGAGAATCAACCAAGAGAATAGGGCTAACATAATATTTAATTGTGAAAGACTGAATTCTTTCCATCTAAGGTTAGGAAAGAGGAAAGTATGTTTACTCTCACTATCACTCTTATTTAACATCATACTGGAGGTCCTAATTAGTGCAATAAGGCAAATGAAGAAGGAAGTAAATAATAAACAACTACCATACAGAATGGAGAGAAAGGAATAGACCTCTATCTATTCACAGATGACATTACTGTCTATGAAGAATCTACAAAGAATCAACAATAAGGTGTTAGAACTAAAATGTGAGTTTAGCAAGGCACCGGATGCAAAGTCAAAATACAAAAATCAGCTGCATTGGTACATATTAATAATGAACAATTTAAAATTGAACTGAAAACCTAGAAGAGTTTATCCAATGACTGGCCACTCATTAATTTAGTAAAGTTAACTTATTTTTCTTTGTACTTGAAGTCATTAAGAAGTTTGGTCAGGATTTGGCATGAATTTTCATAGCCTCCCAAAGAAAATCACTTATTCATTGGGTTGGGCTTCTCATGTTTCAACATACCCTTAGTCTTATTTCAAATCTCTGATGACACAGTGACAACTCAACCGTTGTTATATGTGACACAGATTGACAGGAACTATTATTTTCAACAATAGATCTGAAACAGCTTTGGTTGAATTCAAATAAATTGTGGACAGAAAAGACTTGTGTTCTGCATCATGGCATCTCATCACCCCAAAGCATACGTTTAATAAGTTATGAGGAAGGGACATAAAATGAAAGATTTCCTGAACAGGACTGTTCAAGGTGACAGTTAAAGAGAAATTTAGATTTCTTGGAACCCAACATGCCACTATGCATTTCATTAAAACTGTCTGTCTTTCTGAATTTCTTATAGGGTGAACCTATTTTGCAAGTAAAATATAGATGTGGTCTGGATATGGTTCAACTTTTGTTTACTTTTAACTTAAATGTTAAATTTTCTTTAAATCGCTGACTTGAAACATGGCGAGTTCCTGTCTCTTTATATAGATTTTTCAGCCTATGTTTTGCAAAGTGCATTAAAAAAAATTTACTAGCATCTTATATAAAACATTTTAATTTTTAAAAAAACAAATTAAAATATACATATGACTTTTTAAATGAAACAATACAGGAAGGCTAATAAGAACACAAACCCTTCCGCCCACACTTCCTGTTCTAATTTCCTCTTTTCAGAGGCAACAATGTTTAACCCTTTGGGGTTTCAATTCCTCTTATGATTATAATTAATTTGAATTTGATTCCATTTATATTTAATTTATTCATAATTCATTATAATATTTGGCTAAATATAATTCTTTATAAAACAACTTTTAAAGACTACATCTTAATTATACCTTATTCCTTATACTTTACACTTTATATTTACTTATTCAATTCAACTGAGTAAAATTTTATTGCTAGATATAAATTCCCTAAATGTAGCAGTATCAATTAGCAGGTGGCATTTACGTGAGTTTCCTTACAGACAGTTGGCCTTTGCTAAATATCTGCAATTGGTCCTTAATCATGTCTGACTCATAAATGGAATGATAGAATCATGTCTGAATCAGATGGATTCTATCTGCAACGTTCCCTGCACCAGCCACAGTTACAGGGGCTATGACCGGCCACTATCGTCTAGCCTCTTTTATGCGGCCAGCCCCACAACTCACATGTGTCCCTGAGTCTCCAAGACTCTGCTGATGCACCATTGAACATCTCTGACACTGATTTGCAATCTGCATAATGACTGGAGCTGGTGTCAGTGAGAGGGACTGAACTGGGATGGAGATCCCTTGGGCCCTTGTGGTAGGAGTCACTCTTGTAGAATTCTCATGAAGGTGGGGAGGTGTGTCTCATGAAATTGAGTCTTGTCAATTCAGATTTATTTTGAAAAAATAGTCTTATTAATGGTAGTGACTTAAACTGTTATTTTTATAGTCCATGCTAGATTTTTTTTCTTTAGTAATTGTCAATTTCTTATAATACTTGAATCAGTTGCAGTGGTGTAATTTGCTAATACATTTTCCTTCGATGGAATTGGAAGGGTGAGCTAATGGGACCAGAGGGTGTGCAGAAATTGTACCTAATTATAAAATAATGGAAAACAGTCTGCATAATGAAATTACCTCATAAACAGAACGATCACAACCGAGATGATTCAGTAATTAATGATTACATCAAGTAAATTAACTCGTTTGTATCTCAACCCTACATAAATGATGTGAGAAAGTATAATACCTTAACTATGTAAACAATTAATAAATATGGAAGACATTATAAATTCACAGAATTGAAAGCCCACACAGCTATAGAATTAATTACTTTTGTGTGCGTTAGGTGTTTTGGAAACTAAGCATTAATTTTCTGGCTTTGACTCAAATCAAGACCACCCTGTAGGAAAGTTTAATTCCTCAGTGAGTATCTATTTATCATTTAGCGGAATATTTGGCAACTAAGCCACCAAAACAACATATGCAAATGAATGTTTACTAATGATTGAATGAAAACATGCTCTATTTCTGAATGTGCTTAATTCAAGAGTAATGTAAAAATACAAAGACTTTTTTACTCAAAACAGGCTACCTTAATTAAGATGCAGAATTAATCTTCAGAGATACTAAGCTGTTTACAATTTTGGCAATTTGACAATCTGGCAAACATTTCTTTGAAAATGTGAGCGACAAGTACAATATGAGTCTAGTTAGATCAAACCTAAATATATGATTATTTAAACATTTTCAAATAAACATTTAAAACTTTATTTATCTTATAAATAATTGTCCTGGAGAAAGTGTTACATTATAAAACCTTTATCGTGTAATTTAAAATGTGAATTTGCAGTAGTCTTGTGGTTATTTGGTCTGGAAGGGGACAGATATTTGTGAAAGAATGTTCTGACAGACTAAAACAAAACCTTAGCATTTAAATTTTAGGACCAAAGAAATCATTACATCTAAAGCAACAATATATCTGATTTGATAGAACGTGATATAGTTAAAAAATTATTTGTGTGGTGTGGTTTGAGACTACAAATTCTTCCTTATTCAAAAATCCATGAACTGCATGTATCATTTTATTTTCAAAATGGATGGTTTACTTGTAAAGAAATTCTTCAGTTCTTTATTAGAAATACATCTAAATTTTATGTCTTGCCCAAGGGCATGAAATTCTGCAAACATTTTCATTTATTAATAGTTGTGAACACCTGGGCATTTATAGACATTACTGATATTTTTACATGTATAAATTTAGAATAAACGTTGGATATAAGAGAAGGATTTTTAACTTTAAAATCTATTTGTATTTCATAAGACCATAGGTTCCACAAGAGTCAATGTTTTGCTGTTTTGGTTTGTTTACCTTAAATAAAATATGATTTTTCTATTTAAAACATCTGAAAAATATATTCTCAAATATCAACTAGTTCTTGAAATATATCTGGATAGTTATGAGTGTAAATTAACCCAAATATCAGGATTACATTTCCTTTAAAACAGATTATTTTTTTTTTCCTTTTTGGTAAAGGGATGGAAAATTGTGGGTTTATTCTTGGGAACATGAATCCAAAACATATTAAGCCAGACTTTATTTTCCCTTGAAAAATAATTCTGTCCTAATTACCAATGTGAATTGTTTATTGCCTTTAAACAATGACTTAACATGATTAATAAGCAAGCACCTGAGAAAGAATAGTTTTATTTTCATCCAGAAAAAGTGAGAGGCTCTCTGTGTGAGACCACCCCAAAGGCCAGCACTACACTGGACGATAGTCCTAAAATAAAGTCTTCACTCACAGTTAGGAAAAGAAACTTTCAAAAATGTATTGAGGTAGAGCTTCAAGATGGCGGAAGAGTAAGACGTGGAGATCACCTTCCTCCCCACAAATACATCAGAAATACATCTACATGTGGGACAACGCCTACAGGACACCTATTGAACGCTGGCAGAAGACCTCAGACCTCCCAAAAGGCAAGAAACTCCCCACGTACCTGGGTAGGGCAAAAGAAAAAAAGAAAAAACAGAGACAAAAGAATAGGGATGGGCCCTGCACCTCAGCGAGGGAGCTGTGAAGGAGGAAATGTTTCCACACACTAGGAGCCCCTTCGCGGGCAGAGACTGCGGGTGGCAGAGGGGGGAAGCTTCGGAGCCACGGAGGAGAGCGCAGCCACAGGGGTGCGGAGGGCAAAGCGGAGAGACTCCCGCACGGAGGCTCGGCGCCGAGCAGCACTCACCAGCCCGAGAGGCTTGTCTGCTCCCCCGCCGGGGCGGGCGGGGCTGGGAGCTGAGGCTTGGGCTTCGGTCGGCTCGCAGGGAGAGGACTGGGGTTGGCAGCATGAACACAGCCTGAAGGGGTTGGCGCACCACAGCTAGCCGGGAGGGAGACCGGGAAAAAGTCTGCAGCTGCCGAACAGGCAAGAGACTTTTTCTTACCTCTTTGTTTCCTGGTGCGCGAGGAGAGGGGATTCAGAGCGCCGCCTAAACGAGCTCCAGAGACGGGCAAGAGCCGCCGCTGTCAGCGCGGACCCCAGAGACGGGCATGAGACGCTAAGGCTGCTGCTGCCGCCACCAAGAAGCCTGTGTGCGAGCACAGGTCACTCTCCACACCGCCCCTCCCGGGAGCCGGTGCAGCCCGCCACTGCCAGGGTCCCGTGATCCGGGGACAACTTTCCCGGGAGAACGCACGGCGCACCTCACGCTGCTGCAATGTCACGCCGGCCTCTGACGCCGCAGGCTCGCCCCGCCTCCTCCGTACCGCTCCCCGCTCCCTCCCCCGGCCTGAGTGAGCCAGAGCCCCCGAAGCAGCTGCTTCTTTAACCCCGTCCTGTCTGGGCGGGGAACAGACGCCCTCAGGCGACCTACATGCAGAGGCGGGTCCAAATCCAAAGCTGAACCCCGGGAGCTGTGCGAACAAAGAAGAGAAAGGAAATCTCTCCCAGCAGCCTCAGAAGCAGTGGATTAAAGCTCCACAATCAAAAAAAAAAAAAAAAAAAAAAAAAAAAAAAAAAAAAAAGCTCCACAATCAACTTGATGTGCCTGCATCTGTGGAATACCTGAATAGACAACGAAGCATCCCAAATTGAGGAGGTGGACTTTGAGAGCAACGATATATATATATTTTTCCCTTTTTCTCTTTTTGTGAGTGTGTATGCAAATGCTTCTGTGTGTGATTTTGTCTGTATAGCTTTGCTTTTACCATTTGTACTAGGGTTCTTTCTGTCCGTTTTTTGTTTTTTTTTTAAGTATAGTTTTCAGCACTTGTTATTATTGGTGGATTTGTTTTTTGGTTTGGTTGTTCTTTCTTTCTTTCTTTTTTTTAAATTACTTAAAAAAAGTTTTTTTAATAATTATTTTTTGTTTTTTATTTTAATAACATTTTTATCTTATTTTATTTAATCTTTTTCTTTCTTTCTTTCTTTTTTCTCCTTTTTATTCTGAGCCATGTGGATGATAGGCTCTTGGTGCTCCAGCCAGGCATCAAGGCTGTGCCTCTGAGGTGGAGGAGCCAAGTTCAGGAAATTGGTCCACCAGAGACCTCCCAGCTCCGCATAATATAAAATGGTGAAAATCTCCCAGAGATCTCCATCTCAAGGCCAAGACCCAGCTCCACTCAACGACCAGCAATCTACAGTGCTGGACACCCTATGCCAAGCAACTAGCAAGAGAGGAACACAACCCCACCCATTAGCAGAGAGGCTGCCTAAAATCATAATAAGGTCACAGACACCCCAAAACACACCACCAGACAGACAAGATCCAGCCTCATCCACCAGAACACAGGCACTAGTCCCCTCCACCAGGAAGCCTACACAACCCACTGAACCAACCTTAGCTACTGAGGGCAGACACCAAAAACAGCAGGAACTACGAACCTGCAGCCTGCAGAAAGGAGACCCCAAACACAGTAAGTTAAGCAAAATGAGAAGACAGAGAAACACACAGCAGATGAAGGAGCAAGGTAAAAACCCACTAGACCTAACAAATGAAGAGGAAATAGGCAGTCTACCTGAAAAAGAATTCAGAATAATTAGAGTAAAGATGATCCAAAATCTTGGAAATAGAATTGGAGAAAATACAAGAAACGTTTAACAAGGACCTAGAAGAACTAAAGTGCAAACAAACAATGATGAACAACACAATAAAGGAAATTAAAAATTCTCTAGAAGGGATCAATAGCAGAATAACCGAGGCAGAAGAACTGATAAGTGACTTGGAAGATAAAATGGTGGAAATAACTACTGCACAGCAGAATAAAGGAAAAAGAATTAAAAGAGTTGAGGACAGTCTCAGAGACCTCTGGGACAATATTAAATGCACCAACATTCGAATTATAGGGGTCCCAGAAGAAGAAGAGAAAAATAAAGGGACTGAGAATATATTTGAAGAGATTATAGTTGAAAACTTCCCTAATATGAGAAAGGAAATAGTTAATCAAGCCCAGGAAGCACAGAGAGCCCTATACAGGATAAATCCAAGGAGAAACATGCCAAGACACATATTAATCAAACTATCAAAACTTAAATACAAAGAAAAAATATTAATAGCAGCAAGGGAAAAACAACAAATAACATACAAGGGAATCCCCATAAGGTTAACAGCTGATCGTTCATCAGAAACTCTGCAAACCAGAAGGGAGTGGCAAGACATATTTAAAGTGATGAAAGGACAAAACCTACAACCAAGATTACTCTACCCAGTAAGGATCTCATTCAGATTCGATGGAGAAATTAAAACCTTTACAGACAAGCAAAAGCTAGGAGAATTCAGCACCTCCAAACCAACGTTACAACAAATGCTAAAGGAACGTCTCTAGGCAGGAAGCACAAGAGAAGGAAAAGACCTACAATAACAAACCCAAAACAATTAAGAAAATAGTAATAGGAACATACATATCAATAATTACCTTAAATGTAAATGGATTAAATGCTCCCACCAAAAGACATAGACTGGATGAATGGATACAAAAACAAGACCCATATATATGCTGTCTACAAGAGACCCACTTCAGACCTAGGGACACATATAGACTGAAAGTGAGGGGATGGAAATAGATATTCCATGCAAATGAAATCAAAAGAAAGCTGGAGTAGCAATTCTCATATCAGACAAAATAGACTTTAAAATAAAGACTATTACAAGAGACAAAGAAGGACACTACATAATGATCAAGGGATCAATCCAAGAAGATATAACATTTGTAAATACTTATGCACCCAACATAGGAGCACCTCAATACATAAGGCAAATACTAACAGCCATAAAAGGGGAAATTGACAGTAACACAATCATAGTAGGGGACTTTAACACCCCACTTTCACCAGTGGACAGATCATCCAAAACGAAAATAAATAAGGAAACACAAGCTTTAAATGATACATTAAACAGGATGGACTTAATTGATATTTATAGGACATTCCATCCAAAAACAACACAATACACTTTCTTCTCAGTGCTCATGGAACATTCTCCAGGATAGATCATATCTTGGGTCACAAATCAAGCCTTGATAAATTTAAGAAAATTGAAATCATATCAAGTATTTTTTTCTGACCACAATGCTATGAGACTAGATATCAAGTTACAGGAAAAAAACTGTAAAAAATACAAACACATGGAGGCTAAACAATACACTACTTAATAACCAAGAGATGACTGAAGAAATCAAAGAGGAAACCAAAAAATACCTAGAAACAAATGACAATGAAAACACGACAACCCAAAACCTATGGGATGCAGCAAAAGCAGTTCTAAGAGGGAAGTCTATAGCAATACAATCCTACTTCAAGAAACAGGAAACATCTCAAATACACAACCTAACCTTACACATAAAGCAATTAGAGAAAGAAGGACAAAAAAACCCCAAAGTTAGCAGGAGGAAAAAAATCATAAAGATCAGATCAGAAATAAATGAAAAAGAAATGAAGGAAATGATAGCAAAGATCAATAAAACTAACAGCTGGTTCTTTGAGAAGATAAACAAAATTGATAAACCATTAGCCAGACTCATCAAGAAAAAAAAGGAGAAGACTCAAATCAGTAGAATTAGAAATGAAAAAGAAGTAACAACTGACACTGCAGAAATACAAAGGATCATGAGAGATTACTTCAAGCAACTATATGCCAATAAAATGGACAACCTGGAAGAAATGGACAAATTCTTAGAAATGCACAAACTTCTGATTCTGAAACAGAAAGAAGTAGAAAATATGAACAGACCAATCACAAGCACTGAAATTGAAACTGTGATTTAAAATCTTCCAAGAAACTAAACCCCAGGAACAGATGGCTTCACAGGCGAATTCTATCAAACATTTAGAGAAGAGCTAACACGTATCCTTCTCAAACTCTTCCAAAATATACAGAGGGAAGAACACTCCCAATCTCATTCTACGAGGCCACCATCACCCTGATACCAAAGTCAGACAAAGGTGTCACGAGGAAAGAAAACTACAGACCAATATCACTGATGAACATAGAAGCAAAAATACTCAACAAAATACTAGCAAACAGAAACCAACACCACATTAAAAGGATCATACACCATGATCAAGTGGGGTTTATCTCAGGAATGCAAGGATTCTTCAATGTATGCAAATCAGTCAATGTGATACACCATATTAACAAACTGAAGGAGAAAAACCATATGATCATCTCAATAGATGCAGAGAAATCTTTTGACAAAATTCAACACCCATTTATGATAAAACCCTCCAGAAAGTAGGCATAGAGGGAACTTACCTCAAAATAATAAAGGCTATATATGACAAACCCACAGCCAACATCATCCTCAATGGTGAAAAACTGAAACCATTTCCACTAATATCAGGAAAAAGACAAGATTGTCCACTCTCACCACTATTATTCATCGTTTTGAAAGTTTTAGCCACATCAATCAGAGAAGAAAAAGAAATAAAAGGAATCCAAATCAGAAAAGAAGTAAAGCTGTCACTGTTTGCAGGTGACATGATACTATACATAGAGAATCCTAAAGATGCTACCAGAAAACTACTAGAGCTAATCAATGCATTTGGTAAAGTAGCAGGATACAAAATTAATGCACAGAAATCTCTTGCATTCCTATACACTAATGATTAAAAATCTGAAAGTGAAATTAGGAAAACACTCCCATTTACCATTGCAACAAAAGGAATAAAATACCTGGGAATAAACCTACCTAAGGAGACAAAAGACCTGTATGCAGAAAATTATAGGACACTGATGAAAGAAATTAAAGATGATAAAAACAGATGGAGAGATATACCATGTTCTTGGATTGGAAGAATCAACATTGTGAAAATGACTATACTACCCAAAGCTACCTACAGATTCAATGCAATCCCTATCAAACTACCAGTGGCATTTTTCACAGAACGAGAACAAAAAATTTAACAATTTGTATGGAAACACAAAAGACCCTGAATAGCCAAAGCAAGCTTGAGAAAGAAAAACGGAACTGGAGGAATCAGGCTCCTGGTCTTCAGACTATACTACAAAGCTACAGTAATCAAGACAGTATGGTACTGGCACTAAAACAGAAATTTAGATCAATGGAACAGGATAGAAAGCCCAGAGATAAACCCATGCACATGTGGTCACCTTATCTTTGATAAAGGAGGCAAGAATATACAATGGAGAAAAGACAGTCTCTTCAATAAGTGGTGCTGGGAAAACTGGACAGCTACATGTAAAAGTATGAAATTAGAACACTCCCTAACACCATACTCAAAAATAAACTCAAAATGTATTAAAGACCTAAATGTAAGCCCAGACACTATCAAACTCTTAGAGGAAAACATAGGAACACTTTAGCAGAACATAGCAGAACACTCTATGACATAAATCACAGCAAGATCCTTTTTGACCCATGTCCTAGAGAAATGGAAATAAAAACAAAAATAAACAAATGGGACCTAATGAAACTTAAAAGCTTTTGCACAGCAAAGGAAACCATAAACAAGACGAAAAGACAAGCCTCAGAATGGGAGAAAATATTTGCAAATGAAGCAATGGACAAAGGATTAATCTCCAAAATTTTCAAGCAGCTCATGCAGCTCAATATCAAAAAACAAACAACCCAATCCAAAAATGGACAGAAGACCTAAATAGACATTTCTCCAAAGAAGGCATACAGATTGCCAACAAACACATGAAAGAATGCTCAACATCATTTATCATTAGAGAAATGCAAATCAAAACTGCAATGCGATATCATCTCACATTGGTCAGAATGGCCATCATCAAAAAATCTACAAACAATAACCTGGAGAGGGTGTGGAGAAAATGGAACCCTCATACACTGTTTGTGGGAATGTAAATTGATACAGCCACTATTGAGAACAGTATGAAGGTTCCTTAAAAAACTAAAAATATAACCACCATACGGCCCAGCAATCCCACTACTGGGCATATACCCAGAGAAAACCATAATTCAAAAAGAGTCATGTACCACAATGTTCACTGCAACTCTATTTACAATAGCCAGGACATGGAAGCAACCTAAGTGTCCATCGACAGATGAATGGATAAAGAAGATGTGGCACATATATACAATGGAATATTACTCAGCCATAAAAAGAAACGAAATTAAATTATTTGTAGTGAGGTGGATGGACCTAGAGTCTGTCATACAGAGTGAAGTAAGTCAGAAAGAGAAAAACAAATACCATATGCTAACACATATATATGGAATCTAAAAAATAAAAAAAAGGTCATGAAGAACCTAGGGGCAAGATGGGAATAAAGATGCAGACCTACTAGAGAATGGACTTGAGGACACGGGGAGGGGGAAGGGTAGCTGGGACAAAGTGAGAGAGTGGTAGTGTATATATGGATATATATACACTACCAAATGTAAAATAGATAGCTAGTGGGAAGCAGTCGCATAGCACAGGGAGATCAGCTCTGTGCTCTGTGACCAGCTAGAAGGGTGGGATAGGGAGGGTGGGAGGGAGGGAGATGCAAGAGGGAAGAGATATGGAGATATATGTATATGTATAACTGATTCACTTTGTTATAAAGCAGAAACTAACACACCATTGTAAAGCAATTATACTCCAATAAAAATGTAAAAAAAAATGTATTGATCTTGTGAGGTATGGATATTGATTTATTATCTCCTGGCAGGGGAATGAGATAATATTTCTGAAATTCAGTGTTACATCCTATAAGTTTGTAATTCAGCCTTATTTCATTTCTTTTAAAACTTGGATTTTCCTCTTTCTTCATCTCTGCTGGAACATAGTGGATTTCTCAATTCCTTTTGTGCTCTTCTATTCATATAGATGAATGTCTATTTTTATTTTTTGTATAGGTTCTTCTAAGAACTTCCTCTCTTTGATTGCCTATGTGACATTTTCCTCCAGTCTTTGAACCCATTTGATCAATTATTTTTGTGAAACGGAAGTTTCTTCTGTGAAACATAAGAAAGAGCTATATTTGAGCCCTTACTTTATGCCAGGTGCAGCGATCAGTGTTTTGCATCTATAACCTCATTTCATCATTGAAGCAACCCTACAATGAAATAAATACATTTCATATATAAGAAACAGAGACTCAGAGAGGTGAAGAAATTTCCCATGGCTACATAGCTAGTCAATCACAGAGCTGTGGTCCAAACACAGATGCGTCCAATGACCATGCTCTAGTTCACTGTGGTGCTTCCAAAAGAGCTGGGCTGTGATGGTTGTCTTATCTTAAACACAGATGTCTCAGTACTGTGCTCATCTTCGCATGAACAGTCTGAGACTGTATTTTTCTGCTAAGAGTTCTCAGCATCTGCTGTTATCATGTTTCTTTAAAATCTGAAGTTCAACGCATATGTAACTTTTTGGTCCTTGTGGAACAGACAACACAACCTGTTTCTCTAAATTGTTCTCATTTCCACTAACCCCTTCCTTCATGCCACCCCTTTCACCTCCTCCTGAGATAACTTCCTGTGCTTGTCATCACCTCTGCTTTGACGTTCCTCTTTGACCACATCCTCTCTATTAATTATTTATGCTTTGTAATAATATCATCACAAATTTAGCAGCTTAGAACAAATCACATTTATTATCTCAGTTTCTATGAGTTAAGACATCAGGCTCAGCTTCAAGGTCTCTCATTGCTGCTATGAAGGTGTTGACCAGGTTCCAGTCTCAACTAAGGCAAAACTGAGGAAGGAGCCACTTTCTAGCTCAAGTGGTTGCTGGCAGCTTTCAGTTTCTTACAACTTATTGGACTGAAAGCCTCAGTTTCTTGTTGACTGTTGGCCAGAGGTCCTCTTCAGTTGCTTCTCACATGACCCTTGACATAGGTCATCTCACTACATGGCAGCTGTTTCTTCAAAGCCATCAAGGGAGAGAGAATGCCCTCTCAAGATGGCCATTACAATCTTGTGTACTGTAATCACATACATGTAATCAGGTACATTCCATCACCTTTGTTGTATTCTGTTGGTTAGAAGCAAGTCACAGGTCCTGCCTGCACTCAAGGGAAGAGGATCACATGAAGGTATGAACACCAGGAGTTAGGCATCCTGGGGACCACCCTAATGTCTGTCCGTCTCCTCCTCCTACCTATCAACATTTCCTGCTTTGCTATCTAGGCCATGACTGTTCTTCTACCTCATTTGATCTCCAGGCCATTGATCTCTTTTCTTGGTCCTGATATACATCTCTTCTAGTTTTCACGCCTCCCACTGTCCTCCTTAGATTAGATTCCTTGCTTCCATATTTCAATTACTGTCCTGCTAATATCCTAACTACATTGATCCTTTGCCTGTTGGCTGCATTTACCTGGAAAGCCTCCAACTCCAGATACACCCAATGATTCTTCCCCCCTGAGTCTAAACTCAAATGGCACTACTGTAAATCCATGCTCACACATTTCACTTGGCTCTCCACAGTGCTCAGCAATCTTACCATGTTTTTCAACTCAGCTTGCTTTCCTACTTACCACAAAAGCTGTTCTAAACTTTCTTCACTCTCCTTAAATCTTCAAGGCCCTCCTCCTCTACCTCTTTATTATCAGCATATGAACTTACCCCTGTATTATATACATGAAAAGAGAAACCATCATGTGGGATTTCTCTCAACCTCCACCAAATTTACAAATCTTCCTGCATCTGCATCCATCCTTTCCTTTCTCCCCCACTGTCACCAGACAAAACATCTGACTCCTATAAAACGTCATATCCTCCGCCTGAATTTCATCCCTCTTTTATTTAACCTGTAGTTTCAATGTCTTCATCTTTACCAGCTCCTTCTTATTAATATTTAAGTATGTAAATATTTAAGCTATTCCTTAGTCCCATGTTCCCCTACATAGTCACATGCTTATTTTTCTCCTCATCTTTACAGCCTGACTTCTTCTTTTTTTTTTAATTATTTATTTATTTATTTATTTATGGCTGTGTTAGGTCTTCGTTTCTGCGCGAGGGCTTTCTCTAGTTGCGGCAAGCGGGGGCCACTCTTCATTGCGGCGCGCGGGCCTCTCACTATCGCGGCCTCTCTTGTTGCGGAGCACAGGCTCCAGACGCGCAGGCTCAGTAGTTGTGGCTCACGGGCCTAGTTGCTCCGCGGCATGTGGGATCTTCCCAGACCAGGGCTCGAACCCGTGTCCCCTGCATTAGCAGGCAAATTCTCAACCACTGCGCCACCAGGGAAGCCCCAGCCTGACTTCTTGACAGAGTTGTGCACGCTAGCTGTCACTTTGACCTTACTTTCCACTGACTTCTCAACCCGTTCCATTCTGGCTTCCAACTCCAGTTCTCCTCAGGGGTTCTGCTCATCTCACCAGTGGTCTCCCAGTTACTATATCCGAATAATGCTTTTCCATCTTCAGCAACATTCAATAGAGTTGACTATTCTTTTCTTAAAATATTGTTTTCCCAGGGTACCCTACTACACTGCTGGTGGGAATGTAAATTGGTGAAGCCACTCTGGAAAACAGTATGGAGGCTCATTAAAAAACTAAAAATAGAATTACTATATAATCCAGCAATCCCACTCCTGGATATATATCTGGAGAAAATTCTAATTCAAAAAGATACATGCACCCCAATGTTCATTGCAGCATTCTTTTTACAATAGCCAAGACATGGAAGCAACCTAAATGTTCATCAACAGATGAATGGATAAAGAAGATGTGGTATATATACACAATATATATGGAATATCACTCAGCCATAAAAAGGAAAAAAATAATGCCATTTGCAGCAACATGGATGGACCTAGGGATTATCATACTAAGAAGTAAGTCTGACAGAGAAAGACAAAGATCATATGATATCACTTATATGTGGTATCTAAAACATGATATAAATGAACTTATTTACAAGATAGAAACAGACTCACAGACATAGAGAACAGACTTATGGTTACTGAAGGGGAAAGCATGTGGGGGAGGGATAAATTAGGAGTTTGGGATTAGCAGATACAAACTACTATTTATAAAATAAACAACAAGGTTCTACTGTATAGCACAGGGAACTATATTCAATATCTTGTAATAACTATAATGGAAAAGAATACAAAAAATATATTTATATATGCATAACCTAATCTTTGCTGTACACCTGAAACTAACACAATATTATAAATCAACTATACTTCAATAAAAAATTCTTTTTCCCCTTTTTTCATGGGAAGACACATCCCAGGTTCCCATTTTCCTTGCTGTTTCTTCTTCTTTTTTTTAATTGAAGTATAGTTGATTTACAATGTTGTGTTAATTACTGCTTTACAGCAAAGTGATTCAGTTACACACACACACACACACACACACACACACACATATATATATATATATATATATATATATACATTCTTTTTTATATTCTTTTCCATTATGGTTTGTCAAAGGATATTGAATATAGTTCCCTGTGCTATCCAGTAGGACCAGGTTATTTATCCATTCTATATATAAAAGTTTCTTGCTGTTTCTTCTTAATCTTTTTAGCTAGATTCTCCTTCTCTAATAAACCATTAAGTGTTATCATTCCTCCAAATTCTGTCCAAGGTCCTCCTTTCTCTTCATTTACACTGTCCCTTCTCTAGTCAATGTCCTCTACTTCTATGTGGCTTTAACAGAAATTAAAATAATTCCAAATTTATATATGCAGACCAGAATCTCATGGAGCTCCAGAATCATATATCTACCTTTTTGATGTTTCTACTTTAATATTTCATGAGCATTTCAAATTCTACCTCTTTAAATCTTATGTCACAATCTTTATTCCATAAACCTCTGCTTTCCATGTTCTGTAGCTCAATAAATGGCACTTTTATTTATTGATGACTTGCTCAAGTTAGAAAATGAGTTATCCTTGATCCTCCTCTTTCCTCACTCCATAGTTTTAATCAGTTAGCAAACCCTGTGCTTTCTAAATCTTAATTAACTAATCTCTATTCTATGTCCATCGATACGACCTTAGTCTAAGTCACAATTATTCCTCACCTGGACTGCTGCATCAACCTCCTATCTTATCTTTCAGTCTTCATACTTACCCCTTCCAACCCACCCTCCACATTGTAACTAGAACAATCTTTTAAAAATGCAAATAGCATAAATTGATCCCTTGCTTTAAAGACTTTTAATAGTTTTTTAAATTGTCCATATGATGAATCAAATTTCTTAGTATGGCCAATAAGAAGGTAAGCTCCATGAGGGCAGAGACCTTATGTCTTGTCCACAGCTGCATCTCCAGTGCCTACTTAGCACACTACCTGGTACATAGTGCTCAATAAATATTGGATGAATGAATAATAACCATAAAATCCCATGTAATCTGTGCTGTCTACTTTTATCAGTTAGCTTTTGCTGTGTAAAAAGTTATCTCAAAATGTAGCTGCTTACAACAATCATTTATTTACTTATAATTCTGTAGTCTGCTAGGCATTTCTCAAATGGGCTGTTCTGATAGATTGCTGAGGTCATCTGGCAGCTTTGCTGAGGCTAGTTAGTCTGGGACAGCTTCACTTATATGTCCAACCATTGCAGGCTGGTTGGTCTCAGGGGGCTCAGCTGGGACAGCACATTTCTGCTCCACGTGGTCTCATCCTCCAGTAGGCTAGCCCAGGCTTGGCCCAAGTGGTGGTCTCAGGGTTCAAAAGAGCAACATGAGAGCAAAACCCAGCACATAGGCACTTTGCAGGGCTTTGCAAACAGTGTCCAATTTGAGACTGTTCAATTGTCCAAAGCAAATCACATGGTCAGGCTGAGAGTGAGTACCCAGAGGCACAAACAAACTGAGGGTCATTCTTACAACAATCTACTGTAGCACCTCTGCAGCTTCATCTTGACAAATCCACCCCTTCCTCTTTCTATGCCAGTCATATCGAGCAATTTCAGTTCCTTGAATGGGTTGTGCACAATTATCCACTTGTCTAGAAGGCTGTCCTCCTCTTCTACCTCTTGATTACTTAGCCTCTTTTTTCAAGAAAGTATTAAGATATATGTCCAACTGTATGTCACAGAAAACAAAAGTAACAGTAACTTAAACAAAATTGAATTTTATTTCTAAGTTGGTATGGCTGCTATGCTGTGAATATCATCAGAGGCCCATACTCTTTTCTTCTTACTCTCCTATCCCCATAGTTTGTTTTACTCACATTCTCCAAGATGTCTTATCATCATGATCATATTCCCCCAGCAGAAAGTGATTAAAAATGAGGTCATATACTTTCCCTCTAAGGGTACAAACCCCAATACATTGTCCTATTCATATTTCATTTGCCAGAAATTAGTCATTTTACTTCATTTAGCTGTGAAGAAAGCAAGGAGTCTTCATTCTGAGTCTCTGTGTATCCAGGTAAAGTTCTGTTACATGGAATAAGGAGAAAATAAATATTGGAAGACAACTGCCATTTGGTCTTAGTTTAATATAATTTTCTCCAGAGAACCTTTCCTAAAACCTCAGTTGATATTAATTCT
This sequence comes from Balaenoptera ricei, assembly GCF_028023285.1. Taxonomy (NCBI): domain Eukaryota; kingdom Metazoa; phylum Chordata; class Mammalia; order Artiodactyla; family Balaenopteridae; genus Balaenoptera; species Balaenoptera ricei. The sequence continues at coordinate 28,325,579 of NC_082643.1, read as the reverse complement.
CCCTCATGGGATAACATAGTATTATGCATTTCTTCATAGAACTCATTATTTTGGGTTATTATTGGTTGAATAGCAATTATTTTTGTTAGAGCGTAGGTAGACTAGAGATAATATTCTTCTTAGTCATGCCATTAGTTCCTCAGGACCTAGCATAGTGCTTGACACATTGTAGGCAATTGATGCATTTTGGTTATAGAATAATTGTGGCCTGGGCCAAACCAATTACAAATGGGTCCAGGAGAAATGAAAGCTGGTTGCTTTTATAACTTTATTGTCCACATTAATTTTCTGAAATTATAATGTACTGAAAATAACATTAAAATACGAACCAAAAAAGAATCAAGATTTGGTTGATAGCAAGTAAGTAGCTGTTGCAAATAATTGGTACAGCATCCTCATTAGCTGAAATTAAAAGTAGTTCTTGGTGGGACAGAATAGAGAGGTTTTGACTGCATATTCAGCAAAACAAAACAAAACAAAACACATTATCAAACAATTTTCATAAGAATATGTGAAGTAGAGATAACCTCTAAATTGCAGAGTAAATCTGTATAAATCCAATTTCTTTTGGAAAGCAATTTCATAATTAATGAATTTCTTTTGGAAGCAATTTCATAACATAATAGATCTTCTTATCCACAGAAAATAAAAGCAAATTCTTAACATTGTAGATGTTCTCAATAAAGTGATTATTGTACCACTCATTCTGTTATAAATTTCTTCAAGAACTAAAAATGCTTTTGGAAATTTTCTTTCCTTTTTTTAAAAAAAGTCTCCTTATTTGAAGAACTAAGAGACATGAATCCATGTATATTCCTTCCTTTTTGTTATACATACAAAGTAGTAGTATAATAATGATAAACTACTTTAAAAATATATGAACAGAAAGAGAGCAATATTTTGGAACCCTTGATACAGAGCCAGAGAAGAGAGAACATAAAAATATAGTTTAAAAAAAAATTATTTTATTGAAGTATAGTTGATTTACAATGTTGTGCTAATTTCTGCTGTACAGCAAAATGACTCAGTTATACATATATACATATATATACATTCTTTTTCATATTCTTCTCCATTACAGTTTATCACAGCATATTGAATATAGTTCTTGTGCTATACAGTAGGACCTTGTTGTTTATCTATCCTATATATACTAGTTTCCATCTGCTAATCTCAAACTCCCAATCCTTCCCTCCCCCACTCCTACTCCCCCTTGGCAACCACAGGTCTGTTCTCTATGTCTGTGAGTCTGTTTCTGTTTTATAAATAGGTTCATTTGTGTCATATTTTAGATTCCACATATAAGTGATATCATATGGTATTTGTCTTTCTCCTTCTGACTTACTTTGCTTAGTATGATAATCTCTAAGTCCATCCATGTTGCTGCAAATGACATTGTTTCATTCTTTTTTATGGCTGAGTAATATTCCATCGTATGTATATACCACATCTTCTTTATTCATTCATCTGTCGATGGACATTTAGGTTGTTTCCATGTCTTGGTTATTGTAAATAATGCTGCTACGAACATAGGGGTGCATGTATCTTTTCGAATTATAGTTTTGTCTGGGTATATGCCCAGGAGTGGGATTGCTGGATCACATGGCAACTCTATTTTTAGTTTTTTGCGGAACCTCCATACTGTTTCCCATAGTGGCTGCACCAATTTACCTTCCCACCAACAACACTTTTCCCACCTTTTCTCCACACTCCAGCAAAAAATACAGTTTTTAATGTATGTTGTGAAACTGCAGCAGTTTCCTATTGCTTGATCCCTTACTGTTCAGTTGGCTCTAGTGTGCACATGTGTAACATCGTCTGCTTGACAGGGTCCCTATAACTCCAAGGACAGGACTTCCTGTAAAGCAGAGAGGTAGACTGAGGGTGTGGAAGGTAGGTTACAAACCCCTAGAATGTTAACATGCTTTCTGCTAATCCTTTCTCAAACAGATTGGTCTGAACTTAGTAACTCGATAACCTCTTCAGGGCCAACTGGGGCATTTTCTGTTTCTGGGTTGGCCTGGAGGACAAGACAGGGACCTTCTCATAGACTCTGACCACAAGGTGGTTCTGCTGTCAGTGTGAGTGTATCTCACCCAGAGAAGCACAAGGCTCCTAGCAAGTGGCTTGGTTAGGTCTTTTGGCCCCTCTTCTCCTAGTGACTAAGAAATTGTTTCTAAAACCAGTGATGCTATGAATTAAGAAAACAAAAACAAAATCATCAGAACCTTGAGCACTCCAACTAAGGCAAAGGAATGATTTCTAGGAATTCTGTCTTCTTAAATTTTATGAACACTTTCATAAGAAAATAGTACCACAGTGGATGTATATTTCTTATATTTTCTTCATTTATTTGCATACAGATATTTACATCTAGATAACAATATTCATGAATAGAAATCTAGTGAAGTGAGATGAGCTTGACATTTTCACATAATGAAAGATGTTCCAGGCTGCTAATACTTTCTTAACTGATACCATCTCACGCTTGCTGTTTAGATGGAGGTTGATGTCTATGTACAGAACAAAAATAAAACGGAAGTGATTTATTCTTAAAACATATTGTCAGGTAAAGCTCAGTAGCTGTTGTCTAATAAAGAACCACATGGAAAAATACGTATTTTACTTTTGCTTTGTTACTAAATTAATATCCACTGGCAAAATCAGATTTTCATGTCTAGTCTAGTGTCCTACTGATAATACAATATATGTTAGAGGGCAAAATACTGAATCATATATTTAGAGAAATAGTGCACGTTGATTCCCTGATAATAGTTCCTTATGGAGCTGGAGGAAAACTATGAAAATCAGAAGAACTTAACTTTCATTCATCAATATATGACAGTTATGTCAGGTTTTATATTGTTATCTAAACCAGCAGAGCGAATGTTAAGAGGAATAAAGAGGAAAGTCTTCAAGGTAGTGAAAAAGTTGGGTTTGTAATCACATTACAAACATATAGAATGATTTTTAATGGATACCCATTTGAAAAGAACCTTAAAAAACAACAAAGAAAAGGCTTGCTCATGTCCCAAGTTGGGCAAATAACATTACTCTGAATGAGAGAAGTAAATGGATGGATAAAACCTTTCTGACTATTTTCTCAAATGCTTTGTGTTATGAAACCCCCTGTGTGCTTTTTCTTGAAATGAGGTCCTCCTTAATTTAAACCCAGGGACTTTTTATGGGAAATTTAATAAACAAGTGCTTTCCTGGCCAAAAAGATTTCTATGCTATGCAAATGATGAAGAGAACCATGACAAGATGCTGAGTCCTGCTGGGCCAGGTTTAATTCCATCCCCTGGATAGTTGGTCCACACACCAGAACACTCTGGAAGTCAATGAGAGGAAAGTAATATGCCACCCAGAGCAGAGAAAATTGAAATATGCTGAATTAATGTTTTGAATCATAAGTCACTCAAAATTCTTTCAACAGGGTGCCAACCAGGGTCTGGTTTTATAATTTTTATAGAAACCTTATTTTTTCCTTCTGAGAGGACATCTTGGTTTTCTCAGAAAGAATGATGGTACTGCTTTACACCCCCAGAATACAATATGAAGAAGCTTATTTCAAAAACCATTCTTAACTTTTTTTTCTGATTATGAGAGAAATACATGCTCAATGTAGAAATGTGGACAATACGTAAAGCCACAAAGGAAACAGAAATCACAATAATTTCACTCTATCCTACACCCCAGGATAAAAATTGATAACCTTTTGGTATATATTTTTAAATTGTATTGCTTTGAAGCTAATAAAGCTGATCTTTTAGTGCTGAAACATTTGAGTATATTCTATCTGAATGATGGGTATGTATAACTTTTAAATAGCAAAATTAATTTTTTAAACAGACCTTTCAAAACCTATAAAAACAAGCTGGTAAATAGTCACCTTGGAAAACTAGACACTTCCTGTACTGATGCTTCTTTAGCTCACAGAATTTAAAGTCACTTTCTTGGAATTTCCCTTAGAACCAGTTTATGAAGCACAAGAAAAAATCATCTTGTAATTTCATAACCTAAATTCTTCTTTCAAAATAGGTCATTTAATCCTATTTTTTCATTTGTTTTTTGTTTTATTTTTCAGTCTTTTTTATCTGGAGAAGCAAAGCAGAGCTACTTATGGATCAGCTGTGGGAAACAAACGTCTTTGAGTAAACTACTGTGGGTTTTATTAGTGTATTTAAGGTAAGTTCAACCTCAAATATTTCTGCTACTGTGAAGTGACACCTTGCATACCAAAATTTCATATTAGTCATTGGTTTCAAACTGTGCAATATGTCTGTTCCTGTCACATTTGTTAAAGAGCAAATCAACTGCTACAACCCTGACAAATTTAAAATTGAATTTTCAATGCTATATTGATGGAGACAAACCTTTCTCTTTTCTTCTTTAAAGATTAGTCTTTTCAAGCACAGAAGTTGCAAGACTTCTTGAAAGGACTGAGGACACAGGGGACTGCATTAGCATTCTTAGTTAAAAACGATGAATGGTATATAGCTGTGGCTGTGAAGTAAAGACGTGATGTGTGCAGGCAATTTGTAGACTGTCTCTATTTATAATCACACCATATACTAAGTGACAAATGGATGTAGTGGTTGAGTGGTGGGGAGTTTTCAACTCCAGGGTCTTCTTCTAATTGAGGAGATAAGAATGAGAGGCACAAAAGAGACTTAAAAGGACACTGAAAATAGGAGCCATGGGTAAATTCATCACTCAACACTTCTGACTGCCGCCATCTTGAAATTCACCTTCTTGGGTGTCTTATGGCTTCTCAACATTGTAATTTTTTTCTTACTTCTCTTACTACATCCACACAGATTTTATTCTATGGATCAAAATTCTCTACTGGTTTTCATGAGGAGTGTTAACTAACTAGTTATGTCCCTACCTCATGAAAAGCACTGTTACCTGTTGTTCCTCTCTGTATTCAGTTGGGTGTGGCAGCACAAAGAACAGAGTTGTTAAACAGCAGAAGTCTAAGGATTGATATTCCTACCTTGTTACTTGTTAACCTATCTGGCAGTGAGGAAACGACTGCCTTCCCTAAGAAAATTACCTCAACAACTCCACAGTTATAGACAGAGAGAGAGATTTTCACTTTGAGAACAGTAGGTAGATTTGGCTAAAACCCACCTTCACCTGATCCCATCACCACCTTTATCACCATGAATGACTCAGGGATACAGGTGTGAATGCATGACACCTTTGTTCTCTGTAATTCCACTGAAAGAGGAACAACATACAGGTTGGGATTGGGGAAGGGTGAAAAGTGGAAAACAAACAAACAAACCCAGAGAATAGCTTGAACTGAGATGGTAAGGCTTATGAAATGTTGACGCTCTCGGTCTAGCTGGCTGTGTCCTATCTGAGCCCCTGTCCAGCCACTTTGTGGTGGGCATGTTCTATACCAGTTATCAGGAGTCTCCATCATCCTTGAAGAATAAGATGAAGCCAGTGAGGCCCAAAGCAATAAAAGTTCTTACTTCCGTGGGCCAATAGCCAGAGTTCTGGGTTCTTGTCTGGGGTCCTGCTTCTTTTCCAGTTGCTTAACTCTGGCAGTGCCCTTACCCGTCAAGGGAGATAGGCCAACCCATGGCCTCATCTGGTCTTCAGTATCAGTATCTGGTTTTTGGTATCTAGCTCTATCTAAACATAGCGTGATAACTTTGTAAGAGCAAAAATATTGGGGGGGGGGCTGCCTCATTACTGTGACTGTGAGAAAGTAATATTTGAATTTGCTGAGCTGTTGGACACTCATCTGTAAAACAGTGATAACAAGACCAGTTTTTCAAATTGATTGTCAGGATTAAATGAACTATGTAAACAAAAATTCTGTATACTGGTGTAGCATACTAATTTAAATCTCTATTATCCCTTCAATAAATTCTTTCCTTACTACCCACTGGTGGACCTAACCAAGGTTTTAGTTTTGTACATTTTTATATGTCTATGGCTTGTCTTTGGAACTGGTTTGCCAATATCTTGAAGACAGGAATATATTTTGTAACCCCCTACTGGGTATCACATCCCATAAACACACTTGGTACACAGCTGTCCATTGATTTTCTCTGTTTAACCTTGCCATTGCTGTTAAGAAAGGGTCTGCCCCTCTAATTTATTACCCCTGCTACTTTAACTCCACTGTGGCATCTGGAGAAACGATAATCAGTCTTTTTTTCCTCTCTTGACTGTATGACTCAATACTGTGTTGTCATCGTTCCCACATGACTCAAAGGGAAAGATGGAAATGAGTCTCACCCAAGACAACATAAAAGCAAAGATAATACAATAAATTAAGACTTTGGCTTAGACCTACAAAGGAAAAGTGGTGATTCTGAGAAACATAAATGTTCAGTCTTTTGCAATTTGTTCCAACTACCCCCTCAACCCCATCACTCCTTCTTTTTTTTTTTTTTTCCTTCCAGAGGCTATTTTCTGAATGAAATGGTGGGGGTACCAGGATGGTCTTGGTGAGTGATGGCTGTGGAGCTTGTTATGATAACGTCGGTACTCTGTGTGTGTTTTCTGGACTATCCTTTGGAAATTATGATGCTGTTAGCCAAGAATCTCCTCGCAATGCAAGAATGTCATGTGCAAAGTAGGTCATCTTGTTTAAATTAGCAATACCCTGAAAAAACTAAATTACTTTATGAACAAAATTATTGCGAAACATGAGTTAATTTACACTTAACTCATTCGAAAGATGTATTCTTAAACTTCTTTGTTAAATGAACCAAAAATCATCATCAATTTAAAATGGGAAAGGATACTAACACTCATGTGCTTTACAAGGCTGTCTTAATTGTTTTCTTTTCCACAGGGTTCTTTAATATGCAAAGAGAAAATTCAATCTTGTAGTCAGAAGTCACATTCTAAAGAAGCCATTTTATTTAATTACATTTAATTTTGCTTGTTTGAACGTTTTTATATTTTATCAACAAAATACCAACAACTGCTGCTTTCCTTTTGTTGCTTTCTAAGGATAATGGCTTTTTAAAATAAAAGTTTTAGCATGATTTGGTGCTTCCCTCTTTCGTGCTGTCAGGTTTCCCACCATGATCGTGCTTTTTACATTGTTTTGCAATTTTTTGGTCCTTATTTTCTTCCCTCTCCTAATGAAGGGGAGTGACCATATTTTAGCCCTTCTGTATACTCAGTGGCTGGTATAGTCCCTGTCTCTTTTTACCTGAAATTTTCTCTACAAGCTAGAGAAAAGGGAAATAGTGCCAGCCTCCTTCAATGCCACAACTTGAGGCAAGAGGTTCAGGGTATGAATAAGACCCAGCTATAATATGGGCAGAGTGCAGCTAAGAATTTGGAAGAAGGAGCTGTGGAAATCCTAACTCAGGACTTGAAAACAGTCCTCCTTCCTTCCCATGATGAGGCCCTCAGAGAGCTCATGGGGAAAGAGTTCAAAGGACCACAGAGTCCTTCAGGTTTGGGGTGAGGATGGAGGAGTAGAAAACTTCTGAATAATTGTACGGCTTCCAGTAGCCCTAATCCTTCAGAAGTCAACACCATCACATACCGTCAGAAGTACGCTGACATCCTCCTCAAGTCAGCCAGGTTTCACTGGGCCACGGTGGATTGGAAGAGGCAGATGAGGGGAAGGGAGGGAAGATTAATACACCTAGCCCAGGCTGGGCCACTTCAATTCTCTGTCACAGGAGTTTGACCCCTGGATTCATAGGCAGCGTGTTAGTTTCTGCAGTGGCTGAAAGTGAGATGATGTAAACCAGGAAGCTCAGGGCAGCCATCTTTGCCTACTGAGAAGTAGGGGCAGCTAGGAGGCACAGAGGAAATAATAACGCGGGTGTAAAGAGAGATGAGAGACTGAGAGAACAAACACTTTCTTGGCTTCTGAAAGCTTTCCAGTTACTAGTTTCAGCTCTTTAAGAGGCCCCATTACCCTTGGCTTCCATAAGATATGTCTGTCTCATTTCAATACATTGTCTCTTTCAGATGAAGCTATTTTGTGTTAGTGTCTTGACTAAAAAAGGGGGAGAATTCAAGGCCCCGCAACTACCTCTGCAGAACTAAAGGACAGGGGGCTAATCCTTCCTTATAGTTCATGTTTTCTTTTGGTTCTTTATCCTGCATTCCTTTAGCGTTCCTATAGTCAATTCAGAGCATGCTATTTTTACATTTATTGTTTCTATAACTGTTTTCAAATTATGTTCTATTGCATTAGTGTTTTTTAGAGCACTGCATGTCTAGGACATGATTCAAGATCCTAGAGTGCTTTACAAGCTCATTAACTACCCCAGGGGGCCAAAGTCTACTGGTATGCTATTCTGAGGTCCCCTGTTATCTATAGGAAGCTCAGGCTTGTAAACGTTGAAGCAGAAATGAGTTTGAAATCTTGTCCCAAACCTGCCTCTTTCCCTAGAAAGGCCAGAAGTTAGGGACAGTCCTTGGCAGGACTGAATTCCAAGTTTGTCTGTCTGTGAATTGAACAAGAAAAAGTAATAAATGATTACTTTTCTATAAGGATAAGTGAAAATAATCAAACTCTAGGAATTAGTGTTGGGATGGCTTATTTAAGATTTTTTTCCTTTTAATGATCTGGAAGAAAAATAAATGAATGATGAGATCTCCAAGTTTGAAGATGACACAAAATTCTTTCAGAGAAGAAATGGTAAGTTAGAACATTGTAAAATTCAGGTCTATAAGTTGTAGCATGGTAATACCTTTGGGAAAAAATATCTTGCACAATTTGGAAGCTCTGAGCTCTCAGTTACAACTCAGGAGAGAGATCTGGAAATGTTTTGTCCCGAATGGAATTTGGCAGTCTTCTAAATTAGGATTCAAATTTGCTTATATTTTTATGTTTGTGGCTAATAGTGCATTTTTATTCTATGCCAGACAGTGTGCTCAATGCCTTAAATACATAATCCCATTTAATTCATGAAACTGTCCAGTGAATCAGGTGCAACTGTCCCCATTTTATTCAGAAAGGCAATTCACTTGTGTGAGTTCCTATAGCTTGTATGTATTGGGATACATGAAGAGTTAAAGCTAATGAATGAAACTACATTCATCTCTTCATCATTCAGTAAATTTGAGTGCTCACTATGTAGTAGACATAGTCTAGAGGCGTGAAGTACACTAATGAGCAAAACAAAACAGAAAAGATCCCTGTCCTTATGTAGCTTATATCATAATGAGAGGAGACAGAAAGCCAACAATACATACATTAAAATAATAAATTATATGGCATATTAGAAGGTGATAAGTGCTATGGAAAAAGAAAGAAAAAATTGGGAGTTTGGGATTGACATATATACATTACTATATTTAAAATAAATAACCAGGGACTTCCCTGGTGGCACAGTGGTTAAGAATCTGCCTGCCAATGCAGGGGACATGGGTTCGAGCCCAGGTCTGGGAAGATCCCACATGAGGTGGAGCAACTAAGCCCGTGCGCCACAACTACCGAGCCTGCGCTCTAGAGCCCATGAGCCACGACTACTGAGCCTGTGTACCACAACTACTGAAGCTCGCACGCCTAGAGCCCATGCTCTACTACAAGAGAAGCCACCGCAATGAGAAGCCCGCGCACAGCAACAAAGAGTAGCCTCCAGTCACCACAACGAGAGAAAGCCCGCACACAGTAACAAAGACCCAACACAGCCAAAAATAAATAAATAAATAAATAAATTTTTAAAAATAAAATAAAATAGATAACCAACAAGGACATACTGTATAGTGCAGGGAACTCTGCTCAATACTCTGTAATAATCTAAATGGGAAAAGAATTTGAAAAAGAACAGATACATGTATATGTATAACTAAATCACTTTGCTGTACACCTGAAACTAACACAATATTGTAAATCAACTATAGTCCAATATAAAATAAAAATTAAAAAAAAAGAAAAACATATAGCCAGTAAAGAGGAGCAAGAGAGTGAGGGTGGGGGGAAACTGAATAGCAACTAAATTGGGTGGTAAGAGTAGGTCTCCACAAGATAGTAACATTTGCTCAAAGATTTACAGAAGCGGGGGTTGCCTGTGTAGATGTCTTTGGGAACAGCAATTCAGGCGTAAGTAAAAATAGTGTCAAGGCTATAAAGCAAGAATATTCCTTGTGTTTTCAAGGAAAAGCAAAGAAGTCAGTGGGGCTGGGCTGGAATGAAGCCGGAGAGGTAGAGGATGGGTAGATGCAGATCATGGTGCTTCCTTAACGTCACTGTAAGACTTTCTGGTTATAATTTTTGTAAAATGGAGAGGTCGCCACAAAGCCTGACAACTGTGTTTCTCTGTGTCAACCATTTTCTTCTAATATTCTGGTGATATAAGCAGAGAGAGAAGACCAGGTTAAAAGAAAGACTATGACAGAGAACAATAGAAAACCTCCCTCCCATCTTCGCCCACCCCTATGCCTCTACCTTAGAAACATTCTTTTTTTTTTTTTTTCCAATTTATTTATTTATCTATTTATTTATTTTTGGCTGTGTTGGGTCTTTATTTCTGTGCGAGGGCTTTCTCTAGTTGCGGCAAGCGGGGGCCACTCTTCATCGCGGTGCGCGGGCCTCTCACTATCGCGGCCTCTCTTGTTGCGGAGCACAGGCTCCAGACGCGCAGGCTCAGTAAATTGTGGCTCACGGGCCTAGTTGCTCCGTGGCATGTGGGATCTTCCCAGACCAGGGCTCGAACCCGTGTCCCCTGCATTGGCAGGCAGATTCTCAACCACTGTGCCACCAGGGAAGCCCCAGAAACATTCTTTTTTTCTCACAGTTTCAACAATTGGAATTTTATTGGGGTTTATATATCATCTTGATAGGCAAATAGTGTCTAGGCACTGTCAGTGTTCATGTCTTTTTTGGAATCACTTCACTTACATAATAAAATTGGTCTCCTTTCAATATCTAGTAGAGATATGCTCTTTTTTAGAAAAAATCCCATCCTCCATTATCAGTTAATCTGTTATAGGAGTGATATGTCCTTTTTTTTCTTAACATCTTTATTGGAGTATAATTGCTTTACAATATTGTGTTAGTTTCTGCTGTATAGCAAAGTGAATAAGCTATACATATACATATATCCCCATATCCCCTCCCTCTTGCATCTCCTTCCCACCCTCCCTATGCCACCCCTCTAGGTAGTCACAAAGCACCAAGCTGATCTCCCTGTGCTATGCGGCTGCTTCCCACTAGCTGTTTTACATTTGGTAGTGTATATATGTCCATGCCACTCTCTCACTTTGTCCCAGTTTACCCTTCTCCCTCCCTGTGCCCTCAAGTCCATTCTCTACATCTACGTCTTTATTCCTGTCCTGCCTCTAGATTCTTCAGAGCCATTTTTTTTTTTAAAGTTTCCATATATATGTGTTAGCATACAGTATTTGTTTTTCTCTATTTGACTTACTTCACTCTATATGATAGACTCTAGGTCCATCCACCTCACTACAAACAACTCAATTTCGTTTCTTTTTATGGCTGAGTAATATTCCATGGTGTATTTGTGCCACATCTTCTTTACCCATTCATCTGTCAATGGACACTTAGGTTGCTTCCATGTCCTGGCTATTGTAAATAGAGCTGCAATGAACATTGTGGTACATGACTTTTTTGAATTATGGTTTTCTCAGGATATATGCCCAGTAGTGGGATTGCTGGGTTGTATGGGAGTTCTATTTTTAGTTTTTTAAGGAAACTTCATACTGTTCTCCATAGTGGCTGTATCAATTCACATTCCCACCAACAGTGCAAGAGGGTTCCCTTTTCTCCAAACCCTCTCCAGCATTTATTGTTTAGAGATTTCCTGATGATAGCCATTCTGACTGATGTGAGGTGACACCTCATTGTAGTTTTGATTTGCATTTCTCTAATGATTAGTGATGTTGAGCATCCTTTCATGTGTTGGTTGGCAATCTGTATATTTTCTTTGGAGAAATGTCTGTTTAGGTCTTCTGCCCACTTTTGGATTGGGTTGTCTGTTTTTTTTGATATTGAGCTGCATGAGCTGCTTGTATATTTTGGAGATTAATCCTTTGTCAGTTGTTTTGTTTGCAAATATTTTCCCCCATTCCGAGGGTTGTCTCTCCATCTTGTTTATGGTTTCCTTTGCTGTGCAAAAGCTTTTAAGTTTCACTAGGTCCCATTTGCTTATTTTTGTTTTTATTTCCATTTCTCTAGGAGGTGGGTCAAAAAGGATCTTGTTGTGATTTATGTCATAGAGTGTTCTGCCTATGTTTTCCTCTAAGAGTTTGATAGTGTCTGGCCTTACATTTAGGTCTTTAATCCATTTTGAGTTTATATTTGTGTATGGTGTTAGGAAGTGTTCTAATTTCATTCTTTTACATGTAGCTGTCCATTTTTCCCAGCACCACTTATTGAAGAGGCTGTCTTTTCTCCATTGTATATTCTTGCCTCCTTTATCAAAGATAAGGTGACCATATGTGCATGGGTTTATCTCTGGGCTTTCTATCCTGTTCCATTGATGTATATTTCTGTTTTAGTGCCAGTACCATACTGTCTTGATTACTGTAGCTTTGTAGTATAATCTGAAGTCAGGGAGCCTGGTTCCTCCAGCTCCATTTTTCTTTCTCAAGCTTGCTTTGGCTATTTGGGGTCTTTTGTGTTTCCATACAAATTGTGAAAAATTTTTTTCTAGTTCTGTGAAAAATACCCTTGGTAGTTTGATAGGGATTGTTTTGAATCTGTAGATTGCTTTGAGTAGTATAGTCATTTTCACAATGTTGATTCTTCCAATCCAAGAACATGGTATATCTCTCCATCTGTTTGTATCATCTTTGATTTCTTTCATCAGTGTCTTATAATTTTCTGCATACAGGTCTTTTGTCTCCTCAGGTAGGTTTATTCCTAGGTATTTTATTCTTTTTGTTGCATTGGTAAATGGAGTGTTTCCATAATTTCTCTTCCAGATTTTTCATCATTAGTGTATAGGAATGCAAGAGATTTCTGTGCATTAATTTTGTATCCTGCTACTTTACCAAATGCATTGATTAGCTCTAGTAGTTTTCTGGTAGCATCTTTAGGATTCTCTATGTATAGTATCATGTCATCTGCAGACAGTGACAGTTTTACTTCTTCTTTTCCAATTTGGATTCCTTTTATTTCTTTTTCATCTCCGATTGCTGTGGCTAAAACTTCCAAAATTGTGTTGAGTAATAGCGGTGAAAGTGGGCAACCTTGTCTTGTTCCTGATCTTAGTGGAAGTGGTTTCAGCTTTTTACCATTGAGAATGATGTTGGCTGTGGATTTGTCATATGTGGCCTTTATTATGTTGAGGTAAGTTCCCTCTATGCCTACTTTCTGCAGGGTTTTTACCATAAATCGGTGTTGAATTTTGTCGAAAGCTTTTTTGCGTCTATTGAGATTATCATATAGTTTTTAACTTTCAGTTTGTTAATATGGTGTATCACATTGATTGATTTGCATATATTGAAGAATCCTGGCATTCCTGGGATAAACCCCACTTTCTCCTGGTGTATGATCCTTTTAATGTAGTGTTGGATTCTGTTTGCTAGTATTTTGGAGGATTTTGGCATCTATGTTCATCAGTGATATTGGCCTGTAGTTTTGTTTCATTGTGATATCTTTGTCTGGTTTTGGTATCAGGGTGATAGTGGCCTCGTAGAATGAGTTTGGGAGTGTTCCTCCCTCTGTTATATTTTGGAAGAGTTTGAGAAGCATAGGTGTTATTTCTTATCTAAATGTTTGATAGAATTCGCCTGTGAAGCCATCTGGTCCTGGGCTTTTGTTTGATGGAAGATTTTTTTTTAAAATAAATTTACTTATTTATTTATTTATTTTTAAAATTATTTTTGGCTGTGTTGGGTCTTCGTTTCTGCGCCAGGGCTTTCTCCAGCTGTGGCGAGTGGGGGCCACTCTTCATCGTGGTGCACGGGCCTCTCACTGTCACGGCCTCTCTTGTTGCGGAGCACAGGCTCCAGACGCGCAGGCTCAGTAGTTGTGGCTCACGGGCTTAGTTGCTCCGTGGCATGTGGGATCTTCCCAGACCAGGGCTCGAACCCGTGTCCCCTGCATTGGCAGGCAGACTCTTAAGCACTGCGCCACCAGGGAAGCCCTGTTGGAAGATTTTTAATCACAGTCTCAATTTCAGTGCTTGTGATTGGTCTGTTTATATTTTCTATTTCTTCCTGGTTCAGTCTTGGAAGGTTGTGGTTTTCTAAGAATTTGTCCATTTCTTCTAGGTTGTCCATTTTATTGGCCTATAGTTGCTTGTAGTAATCTCTCTTGATCCTTTGTATTTCTGCAGTGTCAGTTTTTACTTCTCGTTTTTCATTTCTATTTCTGTTGATTTGAGTCTTCTTGATGAGTCTGGCTAATGGTTTATCAATTTTGTTTATCTTTTCAAAGAACCAGCTGTTAGTTTTATTGATCTTTGTTATTGTTTCCTTCATTTCTTTTTCATTTATATCTGATCTGATGTTTATGATTTCTTTCCTTCTGCTAACTTTGGTTTTTTTTGTTCTTCTATCTCTAATTGCTTTAGGTGTGAGGGTAGGTTGTTTATTTGAGATTTTTCTTGTTTCTTGAGGTAGGTTTGTATTGCTATAAACTTCCCTCTTAGAACTGCTTTTGCTGCATCCCATAGGTTTTGGGTCATGGTGTTTTCATTGTCATTTGCTTGTAGGTATTTTTTGGTTTCCTCTTTGATTTCTTCAGTGATCTCTTGGTTATTTACTAGCATAACATTTAGCCTCCATGTGTGTATTTTTTACAGTTTTTTTCCTGTAATTGATATCTAGTCTTATAGCATTGTGGTCGGAAAAGATACTTGATACAATTTCAATTTTCTTAAATTTACCTAGGCTTGATTTGTGACCCAAGATATGATTTACCCTGGAAAATGTTCCATGAGCACTTGAGAAGAAAGTGTATTGTGCTGTTTTTGGATGGAATGTCCTATAAATATACATTAAGTCCACCTTGCTTAACATGTCATTTAAAGCTTGTGTTTCCTTATTTATTTTCATTTTGGATGATCTGTCCATTGGTGAAAGTGGGGAGTTAAAGTCCCCTACTATGATTGTGTTACTGTCTGTTTCCCCTTTTTTGGCTGTTAGCATTTGCCTTTTGTATTGAGGTGCTCCTATGTTGGGTGCATAAATATTTACAATTGTTATATCTTCTTGGATTGATCTCTTCATCATTATGTAGTGTCCTTCTTTGTCTCTTGTAATAGTCTTTATTGTAAAGTCTGTTTTGTCTGATATGAGAATTGCTACTCCAGTTTCTTTTGTTTTCCTTTTGCATTGAATATATTTTTCCATCCCCTCACTTTCAGTCTGTATGTGTCCCTAGGTCTGAAGTGGGTCTCTTGTAGACAACATATGTATGGATCTTGTTTTTGTATCCATTCTATGTCTTTTTGTTGGAGCATTTAATCCATTTACATTTAAAGTAATTATTGATATGTATGTTCCTATTACCATTTTCTTAATTGTTTTGGGTTTGTTATTGTAGGTCTTTTCCTTCTCTTGTGTTTCCTGCCTAGAGATGTTCCTTTAGCATTTGTTGTAAAGCTGGTTTGGTGGTGCTGAATTCTCTTAGCTTTTGCTTGTCTGTAAAGTTTTAATTTCTCTGTCAAATCTGAATGAGATCCCTCCTAGGTAATCTTGGTTGTAGGTTTTGTCCTTTCATCACTTTAAATATGTGCTGCCATTCCCTGCTGGTTTGCAGAGTTTCTGCTGAAAGATCAGCTGTTACCCTTATGGGGATTCCCTTGTATGTTATTTATTGTTTTTCCCTTGCTGCTTTTAATATTTTTTCTTTGTATTTAAGTTTTGATAGTTTGATTAATATGTGTCTTGGCAAGTTTCTCCTTGGATATATCCTGTATGGACTCTCTGTGCTTCCTGGACTTGATTGACTATTTCCTTTCCCAAATTAGGGAAGTTTTCAAGTATAATCTCTTCAAATATTTTCTCAGTCCCTTTCTTTTTCTCTTCTTCTTCTGGGACCCCTATAATTTGAATGTGTGTGCATTTAATGTTATCCCAGAGGTCTCTGAGGCGATCCTCAATTCTTTTCATTCTTTTTTCTTTATTCTGCTCTGTGGTAGTTATTTCCACTCTTCTATCTTCCAGGTAACTTATCAGTTCTTCTGCCTCAGTTATTCTGCTATTGATCCCTTCTAGAGAATTTTTAATTTCCTTTATTGTGCTGTTCATCATTGTTTGTTTGCTCTTTAGTTCTTCTAGGTCCTTGTTAAACGTTTCTTGTATTTTCTCCATTCTATTTCCAAGATTTTGGATCATCTTTACTCTCATTACTCTGAATTCTTTTACAGGTATACTGTCTATTTCCTCTTCATTTATTTGGTCTGGTGGGTGTTTACCTTGTTTCTTCATCTGCTGTGCAATTCTCTGTCTTCCCATTTTGCTTAACTTACTGTGTTTGTGGTCTCCTTTTTGCTGACTGTGAGTCCATAGTTCCCGTTATTTTTTTGTGTCTGCCCACAGTGGGTAAGGTTGCTTCAGTGAGCTGTGTAGGCTTCCTGGTGGAGGTGACTGGTGCCTGTATTCTGGTGGATGAGGCTGGTGGACAGTCTTGTCTTTCTGGTGGGCAGGATCATGTCTGATGTTGTGTTTTTGGGTGTCTGTGAACTTTTTACGATTTTAGGCAGCCTCTCTGCTAGTGGGGGGTGTTATGTTCCTGTCTTGCTATTTGGTTGGCATGGGGTGTCCAGCACTGGAGCTTGCTGGGCGTTTAGTGGAGCTGGGTCTTAGTGTTGAGATGGAGATCTCTGGGAGAGCTCTCACTGATTGATATTACATGGGGCTGGAAGGTCTCTCGTAGTCCAATGTCATAAACTCGGCTCTCCCACCTCAGAGGCTCAGGCCTGACACCCGGCCAGAGCACCAAGACCCTGTTAACCACACAGCTAGGTATGTGGGGAGTTTCTTGCTTTTGGGAAGTCTAAGGTCTTCTGTCAGTTTTCAGTAGGTGTTCTATAGGAATTGTTCCATAGTTAGACGTATTTTTGATGTACTTGTGGGGAGGAAGGTGATCTCCATGTCTTACTCCTCCACCATCTTGAAGGTCAGGAGTGATATGTCCTTGAAGGACAACATTCTATTTGTGCTCTGGAAATACAAGTGCTCATGATTACATGAACTCTATTCTTAAATAATCAATCTTAAAAATATCAACAATCCTGTGTTTTACAATAGCTCTAAATACTGACGTTATGATAAGTTTAGAAGGGCAATGTAAGAGTCTTCACAGTAGGAAAAAGTTAACCACTCAATAAATATTTGAATACTTCTTTCTCTACTGATTACTGAGCCACAATTCTCCATGGGTCTCTTGCATTTCTGCAGGTCTTGGGAGTAGAGGCACTGACTACCTTTCTTTCAGAGTATCTTGTCAAGGATGTTTGTAGGGACCAGCCTTGGAATATATAGTATCTCCTTATGGAGCAAAGGGTGAGTTTGTTTAGTATCTGATAAAAGAAAAACGATGTCTCTTTCTGGGACCAAAGGTCTGGAAGGCTTACTGCCCATTATAAAATTTTCAGTTCCCTTCTCTCCTGTAACACAACCAGTATACACGTCAGTGTCAATTTACTCTTTGGCAACTGGGGCTTGGGGAACTTTAAAAAAATGCTGATATTCCAGCTACTGTTATGGATGTGAGCACCAAACTGTCCTTTGTTTCTGATCCAGGAGTGTCATGTCTCTGCCAGCAACCATGGCAGGATAATTTGTTAGCTTGCAGGTTGGGTAAAATCGCACACCCTTCATGTATTTTGACATTGATTTTGCACGAAGATTACAACAACATAAACTTTACTTCATTTTTGATGTATTATACATGTGCTTCCTTTATTATATTCTTAAAAGAAGGTCAAAAGGTCTACCTGTGAGGGTAAGCAGTTTCTTTTTTAGACCAATTTCTCCCTCAGACCAGATGAACTAGTTGCAACTCTTGGTTTTAAGTGGCAGAAACTAACTTTTTTTTCTTTTTTTAAAACAAGTTTCATTTTATATTGGAGCTTAGTTGATTAGAATCTAACTCAGTCAAAGAAAAATGTATTTATTTATATATCTAGGAAACATATATCTAGGAAGGGTATTGGGATAGCTCCTGTAGGAACCAGCACTTGAAGCATGAGAACTGAACCCTTAGCATGTGTCCCTCCTCTGCTCTACTCCGGTTCTGTTTCTGTGTTGGTGCAAGTGTTGGTGGAATGCTCTCCTCCTTTTCATGGCAGGAGGAACATTTTCAGTGGCAACCTTAGCTTAGCAAGCTGAAAAAAAAAGAGAATTTATTTGCTCTTATTGATTTCTGGACATGTTGTAATGTGCATTCCTATAGCCATTAGAAATACATGCTGGAGTTGAGGTTCACTGAAGGAGGAGATGCTGAGCAGAAGAAATAACTTATGTCCAACACAAGAGTGTGTTTACTCCTGGAGTTAGAGGTAACTGAGCTTTGCATAGAAATGCCTATGTAGAGCCTAACATCCCTATATACTAGCGATCACAAGTCACCTAAGAATGATAAATGTCCCCAGGGCACTGGGATGTCACATATAGCATTTACTATGTAAATAATTTACATAGTAAATTATTTACTATGCAAATGGTCTTATTTTAGCTTTCAAAGTATAGTGTCTAGTTATTTAGCAGATGAGTATTGCTATGCTTATTTTATTTTATGGATAAATTATCTGCATTATAAAGAATTAAGTAACCTGGAAAAAGATTGCACAGCAAGTCAGAGAAAAGCAAAGGATGAGTATCCATAATTTCTAGTTTCTGATGCTGTACTTGTCCAATTAGTCCAGATAGCTTTGGATTTAGAATGCTGAAACTTAAGAACAGAATGTCAGAAAAGTGTATACCACCACTTCGTTCCTGGGATGGTAATTTATTATTATTATTATTCATAATAGTAGTAGTATAAGGTGAACATAATAAAAGCAAGAATCCTATTATTTCATATATCATTTTGCATGCAAGATAGATGACTACAAAATTCATTTAACTATATGAAAGTGGTGATAGACGAACTTTTGAATTTTGTGTTTATATTTATAGAATTATTTTATTATTCTGTGATACATTTGCATTAATACATGCTAGTGGTGGCTGAAGTACTGTAAATTAATCTTCCCATGTGACTTGAAATGTCAGTGTGAGAACTGACATGTAAGGCAATTCAGATTGCTATAGCATGTTTTTAATTTTCAGCTGTGCATTTGACTTGGCTTTTTTCTTCTTTTTTGCCATTTGGCTTTGTGAAAATATTTAAATCTCAATGACTGCATACTTCATAGTTGAGAAAAAAAGAGAAAACTGATCAAGTTACTGTGTGATGTATCTTAAAAATATGGGAACATAGAGAGGAATTAATTCAGTGGTGTTCTGGAGCCAGTGCTTACTGACTCATGAAACTAATCTTAGCATCTCCTCCAGTGTTGGCAGAATAATGGACCTCCAAAGATGTTCACATCCTAATCCCTGGAACCTGTGAATATGTTACCTTACACAGTAATAAGCAAAAGAAAATTTGCAGATGCAATTAATGTAAAGGACCTTGAAATGGAGAGGTTATCTTGGATTACCCAGTGAGTCCAATCTAATCACATGAATTCTTAAAAATGGAGAACGTTTCCTGGTTGAGTGTCAGAGAGTGATGATGGAAAGAAGGTCAGAGAGATGTGATGTGAAAAAGACTTGACCCTCCATTGCTGACTTTGAAGATAGAGGAAGGGGGCCATTGACCAAAGAAAGTGGATGGCCTACAGAGGCAAAGGAACAGATTCTCCCCTAGAGATTGCAGAAAAGAATGAAGCTTTGATGACACCTTGATTTTAACCTGGTGAGCCATAGGTCAGACTCCCAACCTACAGAACTTTAAGGTAATAAACTTGTGTTGTTTTGAGCCACTAAGTTTGTGCTAATGTTTTGTTTTGTTTCTTTTTTTTTTTTGGCTGTGTTGGGTCTTTGTTAATGTGCACGGGCTTTCTCTAGTTGTGGCAAGTGAGGGTTACTCTTGGTTGCGGTGCATGGGCTTCTCATTGCGGTGGCTTCTCTTGTTGCGGAGCACGGAGTCTAGGCATGCGGGCTTCAGTAGTTGTGGCATGTGGGCTCAGTAGTTGTGGCTCGTGGGCTCTAGAGTGCAGGCTCAGTAATTGTGGCGCACGGGCTTAGTTACTCCACGGCATGTGGGATCTTCCCAGACCAGAGCATGAACCTGTGTCCCCTGCATTGGGAGGTGGATTCTTAAACACTGTGCCACCAGGGAAGTCCCTGTGCTAATGTTTTAATGGCAGCAATGGAAAACTAATGGCAGCACTTCCCAACTCTACATTCAGTGGCATCATGCTGGTATCTTGATATCAGCCATGGTGGGATTATTTACATTGCTGAATTACTATAAAATGGAATCAATTTTTTTCTGAGAGCTAGTTGTTCAGCATTTTACAGCACACGACTGGAAATAATTCCTCTTCATTAAGGTTACTCAAGCAAAGTGAATTGACTTGAATAAAAGTCCAACTCAATCACTTTAGGAAATCAACCTGTAATTTGAAGAGGAAATTACTGTTCATTAATACAACAATATACGACAGTGGTGAGGGTGTCATATTGTAGGTTGGGGGAAGGGAGGTGGGTAGAAGGAGAGTGGTAATGGGTCAGAAGAGGGATACTAACTAAAATCTCACTTCATTTTACTCCTGTTAGCACAGCTTGAAAAGTATAAACTCATTTTCATGAATTTCTTAATAACTTGTACAAAACTAGGAGCAAAATAGTCTTGGAAAAGCCAAGATAATGTAGGACTGATCCATAAGTAGATTTCCCAGGAAGATGTTCTGGTCATGTTACACATTTGATGTTTGGATTTCTTACCAAATGGCTTCCTATCCTTTACTTGAACATCTTAAGTGAATGGAAATCAAAGTTGTTTTACAGCCATCCACTTCATCTTTGAACAGCTGTCATTACTAGATAGTGTTGTTTATACCGAGCTATAATCTGATTCACTTTAACTTCAGCAATATTCTCTAGTCTGGTCCTCTGAGACTATGTATATCCAATCTAAATCCAATCCATAGTCACAGAATATAGTAGAATGATACTTTACTTGTTCAGTACGTTAGACTTCAGTTAATGAAGACCCAGTTTCAGTGAGCTTTTCTTGGAATGTTCCATTACTGTATCAACTTATAACAAGGCAGCTAGAAAAAGCACAAGATAAGGTGTCAAGAGACCTGAAATCAAAGGGGTCAGCCACAATCTTACCTAGTGATGTAAGATAATTCAACAACCAGTGTACACTGAATGTCGACTAGGTGCCAGGTACTATTCTAAGCTCTCTGAATACAGTGAGGAACAAACAAAGATCCCAACTCTTAAAGAGCTTACATTCTAATGGGAGAGAGACAGACAGTAAGGAGTAAGCCTGATAAATTGTATGCTTTGAAGGTAATAGAGTCCTGGAACAGAAGGAAAAATAGGAGCATAAAGGGTGATTTAGAGTGCTGAGAGGGAGGGTGATTTGAGTGGCAATCTGAAATAGGGGAGTCTGGGTAGGCTCCATTGAGATGATGACATTTGAGTGATAATGTGAAGAAGGTGAGGGAATCAGTCCTGTGGACAAGTGTGAGAAAGTGCCCCAGGGGGAGGGACCATTCAGTGCACTGGCCCTAAGTTGAGAGTGTTCCTGGTCCATTAAAGTTCTCTTATGTTAGTTTTGGATGTATATAGCTTTCCAATTCTTTTACTTTTAAACTATCTGTATCATTATATTTAAAGGGCATTTTTTGGTAGATGGCTTACAGTTGGGTCTTATTTTGTTATCTAATCTGACAATCTGCATTGCATTTTAATTGGAGTCTTAAGATTATTTATATTTAATATAATTATCAGTATGGTTGAATTTAAATCTACCATCCTTTTATTTGCTCCTCCCTTCTTTTTTTTTTTCCTTTCATTTCCTGAAGTATTTTGGATTGAGTATTTTAAAATATATTATTAAAAAAATAATAATAAATAAATAAATAAAATATACTATTTTATATTTATTATTAACTTATTTTCACTACCTTTTAATTTTATTATAGTTGCTAGGGTTTGCCATGTGGATCTTTATCTTATCACAGTTTACATTAAAATGATATTATATCACTTCATGTATAATATAAAATTTTTTCAGTATCTTATACATATGTTATAAACTGTAGAATACATTTTTATTATTTTTGTTTTAAACAGTCAATTTTCTTTTAAGTAATTTTTAAATGAGGGAAAATTCTTTTGTATTTCCCTATATTTTTATTATTTTTGGTTTTTTAAATTCCTCTGTGTAGATCCAAGTTTCCATCAGGATTTTTTGTTGTTGTTGTTTGTTTGTTTTTGTCAGAAAAACTTTTTTAACATTCCTTATAGTGTAGTTTTGCTGATGTTAAATTCCCTCCCTCAGCTTTCGGTTACCTGAGAAAGTTTATTTTATCTTTAGTTTTGAAGGCTATTTTGGTAGATATACTAGTCTAAATTGACAGTGTTTCCCTTCAGTACTTTAAAGGTATCGTTTCATTGTTTTCTGGTTGGCATAGTTTCAGTCAAGAAGTCTATGTCATCTTTATTTTTGTTTCTCTGAATATAATGTAGGTTTTCTCTTTGGCTGCTTTTAAAATTTTGAATCATCACTGGATTTTAGAAATTATTATTATTATATTTCTTGGTACGCTTTAATTTATGTTGATTTTGTTTGAGTTTTGTTGAGTTTCTTGGATCTTTGGGCTTATAGTTATCATTAAACTTTGAAAAATTTTGTTATTATTTCTTCAAATATTTCAATTACCTATATATTATATTGCTTGATATTATCCACAAGTCTCTGAGGCTGTCATTTTTTTCAGTCTTTTTTTTGCTTTTTTGTGATTCACTATGGATAGTTTGTACTGCTAAGTCTTCAAGATCACTAATATTTTCTTCTATAGTATCTAATATGCTATTAATTAAATTGAGTGGAAAATATTTTTCCATATATATTTTACATCTTCAAAATTTCCATTTGGTTCTATTTTATATCTTTCATATATCTCATCATTATGTTTATATTTTTGTTTAACTCTGGGCAAATTCAGCATATTTACAAAATCTCTTTTTAAATCTTTGTTAATTCCATCATTTTTGTCATTTCTGCATCTATGTCTATTGTATGATATTTTTCTTATTATTATGGGTCACATTTTCTTGCATCTTCACCTGTTTAATAATTGTGAGTTTTACTTTGTTGAGTGCTGGATTTTGTTATCTTCCTTTAAGGACTCTTGGATTTTGTTATGGGTGGTAGTTAAGTTACTTCCAGATCAGATTGATCCCTTTAAGCCTTTTTTTTTTTTTTTTTAAAAAAAGACTTTTAAAGCACAAATCTAGAGTAGCCTTTACCCTAGGAAAAATTTAGCACTACTGGTGGGTTGTGAACCTTCTATAGTTTGTGTTCAAGTGAGGTTTCTCCATTCTAAGTGGAGGGAATTTGAACAATTCCAAGCCATGTGTGCACTCTGGGAATTGTTTGCCTTAAAATTCTCTAGTAATTTGTTCTTTACTTAGAACTTGTTTTTGCCTGGCCTTGTGGAGTTTCACTCTCCACATGCACATATTTAACCAAAGACTTGTGGGGCTCCTTCTCTATGGAGTCTCTCCTTTTTTCCCCCCAATTCTATCTGTCTCTGCTGTTCTGAACACCTATCTCTGCCACCTCAACTCAGCAATACTACCAGTTTGGGTTGTCCTCCTTGTGCCATGGTCCAGAAATTGCCTCCAATTGGAAGGAAAGAGGACAAAAGAGAAGAGACTCCACAGGGAGTTTTTCTCCAGCTTTATTGAGATATTATTGACATATAACATATGTAAGTTTAAGGTGTACACCATAATGATTTGATACATGTATATATTGTGAAATAATTACCACAATAAAGTTAGTTAGTACTTCTATCCCCTCACATGATTACCACTTTTTTTGTTGATAACATTTAAGACCTATTCTCTTAACAACTTTCAAGTATATAATACAATATTGTTAATTATGATCACCATGCTGTACTTTAGATTCCCCAGAACTTATTTATCTTATAGCTGGAAATTTGTATTATTTGAGAAATGTCTCTCCATTTTCCCCACCCTCAAGTCCCTGGTGACCATCATTCTACTCTCAATGTCTGAATTCAATTCAGACATTTTCAGATTCCACATATAACTGACAACATACAGTATTTGTCTTTCTCTGTCTGACTTATTTCACCTAGCATAATGTCTGCGAATTCCATCCATGTTGTCACAAAAGGCAGGATTTCCTTCTTTTTTATGGCTGAATCATACTCTATTTTACCAAGGTAAGGAAGTTCTCTTCTTTTGTTAGTTTTGTAACATTAAAGAAAAACACAAAACAATAAGCAGTGTTGAAATGAATAA
The DNA here is from genome assembly GCF_028023285.1 of Balaenoptera ricei. Lineage (NCBI taxonomy): Eukaryota > Metazoa > Chordata > Mammalia > Artiodactyla > Balaenopteridae > Balaenoptera > Balaenoptera ricei. The sequence goes on along the minus strand of NC_082643.1, from coordinate 28,301,150 downwards.
AGGTTTTTAAGCACCCTAACCCTAACCCTTAATACTTTGTTCAGGTTGGGTGGTGGAGGGCAGTAGGAAGAAGCTTGTTAAGAACTAGAATCACCAAGAAGCTGTCTTGACCTTTTCATTAAACATTATGTCATTACTTTCCCCCCATGTCTTTCAATAGTCTGTAAAAGTAAGATTTTTAACACAATTATGCAAAGTATCAAACAAAAGCTAGAGTATATACCTATTTTCTGTATTTGATAATTCTAAATGTTTCTCTGTATTAAAAAGCATATTCGTGACTTTATAATTTAGAGCACTTAGTAAGTGTGCCCCCAAATCTTGCCTTTTTCATATTGAAAAAATTCAAATAATAGAGCCATAATTATTACTATAAAAACAGCATCTCAAAATTAAGAATTATATGTGTTTTAGGGCTATAAACTAGTATAAAAAGTGTATTTAGAGGGAGAGTGAAAGCTAGGCCTCCATAAGGCTCTAGCCTGAAAAGTAATTGCTGTCAAATGTTGACAATTCAAATCACTGAAAAAAAATTCATCTATAAAGATCATTTGTCTACACTAAAATTTCAAATTTAATTAAAAAACATTTCAGGGGCTTCCCTGGTGGCGCAGTGGTTGAGAGTCTGCCTGCCAGTGCGGGGGACACGGGTTCGAGCCCTGGTCTGGGAGGATCCCACGTGCCGCGGAGCGGCTGGGCCCGTGAGCCATAACTACTGAGCCTGAGCGTCTGGAGCCTCTGCTCCGCAACAAGAGAGGCCGCGGCAGTGAGAGGCCCACGCACCGCGATGAGGAGTGGCCCCCACTCGCCGCAACTGGAGAAAGCCCTCACACAGAAACGAGGACCCAACACAGCCAAAAATAAACATTAAAAAAAAAAAAACAAAAAAAACATTTCAGGAGGTGTTGGTATCAGAGTAGATCTAGGCAGACAGAAGTTTCGTGTGGGTGTGTGTGTGTTCAAAATAATGAATGTTCTGAAAAATAACTTTTATTTTTGAAAGAATTTCAAAAACAATTTCAAAAGCAGACAGATCCAAGAATTTTCTGGATTTTCACAGGCTTCATTTTTCAGCTCTATGGGTAGAAAAGGAAGGCTATAAGACCATAATCAAAAAAGGTCACAGGCAGGTTAACTTTAGGATTTCAGGCACAATAAAACTGCAGTTCCGCCGTTTTCATGCTGCTTTGCAATTTTCTGGTTTGAGTATTGGGTGCCTGTGAACCTTTGACAGGATAGCTTTTTTGCTTCCACCTGCTCACATGAAGTGTTTACTCAACTGCCACTTCTCCACAGGAGGTTTTTTGGGTTTTTTTCCTGCGAGAAATTATTTTCAAAAATACCTCAAGAAATACTCCTTATTTAAGAATGGCAACTTTACAACTGTTAGATGTGTCTTCTTATGGTGTATTCACATTTCCTTTTATAAAATAGAGGACTAAAGAGCTTGGAAGACTCTAAAACAAAGTTTAGAGTAATTCTAATTGTGTTCTCTTCAAATGGGGCCACTTGTTCTCACCTCCAAACATTTGATTTGGGGTCAAGGACATGGTGGTTGGGAGTGGGGAGAGTTTTCAAAGTAGAAAAAGATTTTAAGGTAAACATAAAATGGAAAATAGATAAGTAAGACCATCTTGCTCTTAGGAGGGGGGACCAGAATTAAGCCACAATGAAGAACAAAGAACAGATGACCAGGAGGTAGAATTTCCTCTTAACAACATTAAGTATGTATCAACTTGAAACACATTTTAGAGCCATTCCTTTCTTTCCCACCCCAAACGTCCAGCCTGTGCCAGCACCCTGCCCCCAAATTTCCACTTCCTCCCCCCACCACTAGAGGGTAGTGGGGAGTAGAAGGGGAAGCACAATGCAGCGAGACACAGTGGGAAGGTCATTGCCCTGATTGTCCCAACACTGGGACTCTGATACCAGCTCAGCTCTGAGCTCATTCTGGAATAAAGTTTAAGCTACTTTGCTTCTCTGAGATTCATTCTCATCATTTGTCAGGTGAGAACTAGATGGCTTCAATAGTTTCTTTTAGTTCAGGAGTTTGGTGACTGTATGTCTGAACCCCTCACTCCCCAGTTAATTCTGGCCACTGTTAGGGTTTGGCTCTGGTTCTCTTTCACCTAAATTATTTCCCTCCACACACTCTGTCAGGCTTTAACAGCACCAGTGCCCCTTTCCTGAACATATCATTTCCTGTGTGGATGCTGGTAGGCGGCAGAGACACCATCAATGACAAGAGAGAAGTTCTGAACCTGTAATCATTGGGAGGAACTTAAAAAAACTTCCCTAAGGGTTATCAGAGGAAGGGGAAGACAAATTACCAGGCTTCAACCCCTCTCTTTTCTCTATTAACTGGATGATCTAGGAAGATTCTTGACCCCTTTCAGTCTTAGTTTTCCCATCCGTAAAATGGAATAATCACTCACTACATCCTCACAGTGTATTTTTACATTGCATAATTAATGCTTATAAGCTTTGAGGTTTTGATGAGAGACACCATAGAAGCGTAGCATATCATTATAAATAATTACAGAACATCTGTGTAAAATATACACAAAATGACAATATCCTTACCTGGAGACATTGAAAGAGGAGGTTGGAGATGAATAGAGAGAAAATGAATAAGGAAGAAGAAGTAAAGGGAAAAAGAAACATCAAAGAAGTGTTACGGAATGGAGCAAGGCGAAAGGAAAACAATTTTAAGAGGTCAAGTAGAAGAAAAGAGATGAGCGTAGTATCTTTGGAGAAAAACTAAAGGGACAACTTGTTCAGAATTTATTAGGATTTATAATAACTGTGATGTTATTACAAACAAAAATAAAAATAATAAATAAAATATAACAGTATGTGCAGCAGGTACAATTCTACGATGGCCCCACGATCTCTGCCTCCTAGTGTTATTCCTGTGATTATGTTATCTTACTTGGCAAAGGGATTTTGGAGATGTAACCGATCAGTTGATATTAAGATAGTGAGATTATCTGAGTGGGTCTATCCTAATCACAGGTGTTCTTTAAAGGCAAAGGGTTTTCTCTGGATGGTAAGAAAAGACAGAGTCCTAGAGATGTTCACTGGCTGGCGGGGAAGAAAGCAAAGGTCATGTGAATTGCCTATGGGGGCCACATGGAAAGCGCCTGAAAATAACACATAGAGAGTAGCTAGTGAGGAAATGGAGACTTCAGTCCTACAACTGCAAGGAGCTGAATTCTACCAACAACAAATATGAGCTTCTAAGTGGATATTTCTTGGAACTTCCAAATTCAGATGGCTGACAACTTGATTTCAGCCTTGTGATATCCTGAGCAGAGAACTCAGTCACACCATGCTGGATTTATGACTTACAGAACTGTGAGCCAGTAAGTGGGCATTGTTTTAAGCTGCTAAGAGAACACCAGGATAGCATCCATGGTAATATAAAATAGAAATAACAACATTATAACATTACTCAGTCAGCTAAGACTCTCATGATTGGCTTCTGAGCCTCAGGTAAGGTTAAAATTTAAGAGTAGCAGTAGTGAAATTGTGGGTGTTCTAAGATTGATCACAATAGTCAAGTAGAAAAAGGATAAATGAAATCTTAACATAAACCCAGCTGAAATCTTATTTGGTGCAGTTTTAACATAGAAAGTAAGAAAAGTGTTGCTATACATGTACAGGTAACATTTTTGGATGTGTTATTTGTAAATTAAGCCAGATTGAGGAAGTATGCAAAAGGGTTTTTGGGGCCAACTGTTTTGAAAGAAGGAAATCTTTTTGCTTAATCATATGACCTGTGCAAATTAATTTTTGTGAATTCCAATTTTTTTAAATTAGGTTTCTTTATGGCGAACTCCTCCTGTAGTCAAAACTTTTGTTGACAAGTAGCAAAATGGGCTTATTTGAATTATACCATCCCTGTGTGTGTTATTCCATCCTCTAATGGAGCAATTGCCAAACAATGAAGGGATTGAGGAAAGGAGATCAAAGACAGACTTGGAGAGGTGGAAAAACTAATTAGCGTGTTTCTTCTCAGTCTCTAGCACTGATCTTTCCTGTTTTGTTGTCTCATCTTGTGCTAAATATCAAGGCTCTGCTTAAGGACAATTTTAAGAAGTTAGTAGTAAAGTCTTGCCCTTCCTCCCACCAGCTAAACAATTCCTCTTGTTGTTTCTTCTAATGTGAATAATGCCACCGTTTATCCAGTTTCCAAGACTTCAAAGCTCTGAGTCATCTTTCACCTCACCTTCTTCCTAATCCCTCATATCCTACAATTAGTTATCAAATTCCTACAGAATTCTTCTTTTTCTCTTTCTCCTTCTCCTTCTTCTTCTCCTTCTTCATCATCTTCTCTTTTCCTTAGCCCCAATGCCATTAACTTGAAGTCAAATCCTTTCTATGATTTGCCAAATTATTGCCATCACCTCTTAGGTCATTCAGTAGTCAGATTTCCTATCATAATCCATTCTACAAGTCACAGACAGGATATTCTGTTTAAAATATAGTTCTAATCTTGACTTCTTTTTTTTAACACAAAGATTTTCAATATCTCCTTTCACCCACAGAATAAAATCCAAACTCCTTATTTTGGTATTAAATTCTTCCACAACACAGACCCAATTATATCTGGCTTTTTTTCAGTGCCCTGTATACATGTACTCTATTCTTTAGCTAAATTAGATTCCTCTGTCCCCTGAAATATGAATTTTGGAATTAAATGGATCTTCAATTAAATCTTGATTCCACCACCTACTACCTGTGTGAACTTGCACAATCTCTTAAATCTCTGTCAGCCTCAATTTTGGCATCTGAAATGTGGGGTAATAATATCCCTTACAAAACAGTCATTGTGAGAACTAAATATGATGATGTATGTAAATTTGGGGGCATAACGTCTGACACACAGTGCCTAATAAATGATACTTTTCATTGTTTTTTTGCTTCTCTTCCTTCCCTTCATTCTCTTGCTATATCTTCTGTATCTTATTCACATTTGTATTCTGATTCTCATACCCGATATTTTCTGACTCTTTGCTGTTGTTTGCGATGTTTCCTCCACAAGGAATGCCCAGCCCTTCATTTCTGTCTGTTTCATTGTATACTACCCATTGTGATGACTCCCCCTAGATACTTTTCACTGCAGAGGATGGGCAGTCTAATCCAACCCTGGGAATTCCCTGTCTTTTGCAGGGATTGGTTGAGGAAACTTTATATGGCCACCAAGATGTAAAGGAAATCTGCTGGTAAAGGCTTTACCCTTCCAGTGAAGGAGACCATTCCTCTTCTTCATTTGAACATGGCTGTGTCTGGATGTGATGCCTGAACTACTGCCACCCAATCAGAGATGAAGGTGAAGATGAAGGATGTAAAATAGCGGAGGAGATAGAGAGAAACTGACCGATATCATGAAGTTACTCATGATGCGCCCAGAGCCCTCTCTACCTTGGTCTTCTTGTTAAGTGAAACAAAAATCTTTCTTTATTGAAGCCAGTCTGAGTTGTAGTTTTTTCTTGCAATCAAAAAGATTAAAAATTTTTTTGGTAACTACGCGTGGGTATGGATGTTAACTAGACATATTGTGATCATTTCACAATTTATTCAGATATCGAATCATTATGTTGTACAACTGAAAGTCATATGTCATATGTCAATTTATACCTCAGTTAAAAAAGAATATCTTTGGTTGTTGGCATTCTCCACTACATAATTCAGGAATGCACTCTCTCACAAACAGCAAAAAATCTGACTGAAGTGGCTTAAATAAATGAAGACTTATTTTTTTTAAAAAATGATACTAAAATATTCACTATCCTTCAAGGCTAAGTTCCAATGCCACTTTCTTGGTGAAACTGTTCATGGTTTCTCTGGCAGATGTAAGCGTCTTCTCTCTCCTCTGTACTCCTATTTGTGCATTACGGGGTCTCTACCTTGCACCTGCCACATGCTGCCGTGTCTGCAGGTATCTCCAGGTCACACTGGAGAGGTGTTTTGCTGAAGGTAGTCACTGCATCTTAGGCCTCTTTGCATCCTCCACAGGGTGTACCATGATGCCTTGTACATGCCATGGTGATTTGTTCAATCGTACTTGTTCAACCAGATTATTTGTTCCTTGTTGGACCTTTGTATATTGATTTTTATAGTTTGGATATCATTCGGTGATTTTTTTTAAAAAAGGACAGTGGTCTTGGTATATGAGTGTGTAGATCCCTTCCAAATTGTCTTGTACAAGAGTTTTTTTTTAAAAATCAGCTCATTATAGGAGAAATTCAAATATACTACAACCAGTAGCTCTCTGATAGAAGAGAACCTGAAAGGTTAAGAGTTTAGGAAAAGGGGCTTCCCTGGTGGGGCAGTGGTTAAGAATCCACCTGCCAATACAGGGGACATGGGTTCGATCCCTGGTCCGGGAAGATCCCACATGCCACGGAGCAACTAAGCCCAGGTACCACAGCTACTGAGAATGTGCTCTAGAGCCCACTTGCCACAACTGCTGAAGCCCGCACGCTAGAGCCTGTGCCCCGCAACAAGAGAAGCCACCGCAATGAGAAGTCCGCGCACCGCAAGGAAGAGTGGCCGCCGCTCGCCGCAACTAGAGAAAGCCTGCGCGCAGCAACAAAGACCCAACACAGCCAAAAATAAAGAAATAAATTTATTTTTTTAAAAAGAGTTTAGGAAAAGAAGAGAGATGAAATCTAGGTACTCTGCTTAATGGAACCTGTTAGTAACGTTAGTGGATGTAACTAGGCAAACCCCTGGGCATTAATGTTTTCCAGATGTAGTGATGACCTAATTTGTAATAGAGGCGAATAGCTGTTCTTTTGCTGATATAGTTTCAATGAGGGAGGATAGAAAATTCACAGAAGTCTTTTTCTGAAACCAAAACAGTCAATAAAAGCTACACTCTCCTCTATTTGAGCCATCTCCTTATTTTGTTTTGTCTCCACACATTGATCATCTTGACCCTCACATGCAAGAACACAAAATATTTACAGATTTTGACTTTACTGCCATCTAGCATCAATTTCTTAATATAAGCCTCCGAGAAGTTTAAACTTTTAATGTTATTAGTTCTAATTAAAGACCATGTCTTGGTCTTCATTGGGATGAGAAGTAAATCTCGTCCCTCCCCCCACAGTCAATGACTTGAGTTGTTATGAAAGATCATGGAATTTCTGCCTCCTGGGCTTAAAATAATATAGGTGGTAGATTCTTCTCTTCTAAAGTTTGTTTAAGTGTGTCTGAGTCTGAAAATGGAGAAGATGTGACTCAAATTACCTCTCAATGTCTCTTTCAGCCTCTGATTTTATGATTGATGTGTCTGTCATACCACGGGTTGCAGAAGAGACTTGAAGTTATTGGAGTTTGAGGAAACATTGCAGGGGAACACAGAGGAGGAAGTAAGGAGTAGCTCTGGACTGCCTCTAGGAGGGATTTACTTTACAGAGACTCTTCTCTGATGTAAAGTTTGGCATAAAGAATTATGCTTTGAAGGAGCCATGCAGTGTCTCCCCACTGTTGGGCAGGCTGGGTGGATTCAGTGCCTTGACCCAAAGGAAGGGCCCACCAGGCTGGGAGAGAGAGAGGGTTGTGGGCCAGAGCTGGGGGGAGGGCGCATTTATAACTGAGCATGACTGTTCCTTACGACTGCATCTCAGCAGCTGCTTTGTTCTTTAGCAAACACTTCTTATTGCCCCACTGGCAAACATCCCAGAACGAGGGCTTTCTTCCCTCAGTGTCTGCTGGTGGAGAGGTGCTGCTGGTGATCCAGTGAGCTACTACTGGCTCCCAAATTTAGTGGACAAAGCAAAATGGTAGAAGTTGGAGACCTCTTAGTGTCAATTTCACCAGCTTCCTCTGTGGTTTTTAAGATCTTGATCTTCCTGTGTGCCATATTGATCTCCTCTGACCTAACCCTTTGATAATAAGCTACTTCATTTTATTTTGTTAATCAATCATTTTCATTGCTTCAACAAATGTTTTTTGAGCAACTCCTCTGTGTCAGGCACCTTTGTCCACACTGGGAGCACAGTGCCACAGTGAACCAGAGAAACATGATCTCTAGAGTTAGTGAGTTTATGACCCAAAGTAGGAGGCAGAAAATTAAAGAATTAATTAAACCAAGCTTCAGCCTTTGGGTCATTGCTTGAGGGGCTCCTCCAGGTTGGCATGCTCTTCCCTCAGACTTTTACATGTGAGGCTTCTACACACCTTTCCTGTCTCAGGTCCAACATCATCTCCCAAGAGAGGCCTTCTTGGATCACACAATCTCAAGCCCTTCTCCCCTCCCAAGCCTCTCTTCATCCCATCTTCTTCATTCACAGTTCCCAGATCCAAACACCTCTGTAAACTAAAAGAATTTCCCTCTTGAGTGCAAACCTATTAGTACTATAATCTTTATTTCATTTATTAGGAATATTTATATAGTTTATTGCAATGACATTAATGTGTTTGATTTATGGGGAGCCAACTCAGACCCTGTTGGTTTAACAAACAGTATGAACACTGTATTACCTTTCTAAATTGAAAAATCCTGAATTTTGAAATACTTGTAATCCCAGTGGTTTTGGATAAAGGATTATGAACCTGTCCTACCTAAATTTCTCCTTAGTCCTAATTAGTTGAGTTCTTTATTTTCTTGTTCCCCAACTAAAGTGAGAGCAGAGACCTTGTGCCTCTTGTTCACTCTATCCGGAATATAGAGCAGTAACTGAGTGCTTAATAAATATTTTTAAGTGAGTGAGTGATGGCTTTCACATGTAAAGTACCTAGTGTTCTAGTGTAGAGTTGGCTGGGGGAGGGGAGAGGTGATGTCAGAGAAAGCTTCTTGGAAGAGCTGATGTGGAAACTAAGACTTAAATAATTATCCAAGCAAAGTTCAGGATGGGGAGGGGGAAGAGGAAGAGTTTGTGCAAAAGAGAGAGGTATGTTTAAGGAAGGGAAAGAAGTTTGATGTGACTGATGCCCAGACTTTTAAGGGGGGAGAATGGCAAAGGATGAGACTGGAGGGCAAATAAAGGGGTTTTAGATCATGTTAAGGGATTAGGATTTTATCCTTCCAGCAAAGGGGAGTGATGATGGTATAAAGGTGCCAACTATTTAATCCTGCCAACAACCTGGAAAGCAGGTACTATTATTCCATTTTACACATAAGAAGTTTGAGAGTCAGGGAAGTTTAAGGGACTTGCCCAGCAAGGTATGTTTAATTTGTGGCAGAGATGTGACTAATCCAGGTTGTCTGGCTCTGGCCTCCATGCTTCCTTTTAGAAAAATGGTGAAAACTCTATGAGAAGTGAAAGATCTGGATGATGAAAAGTCACCACCACCAGCACAAAATAACAAGCCCCAAGTGTCCTGGTGGCTGGAACACTAAGCTTCAGCCTCATGGGCTTGGTCTCTGAGTGTGCTAGTTAGGTTTGATGGTGCCACAGACAGAGCCTGTGCGTCTGCTTCTGTCAGCAGTTGCTGATGAGTACAAATGCATTAGTAGCAGAAGGGGTGGCTAGGTGAGGCAGAGCAAATGAACGTAGATCAAACATCACTGCGTTAGTTACAAACCATGGTGAGATATCACCTCACACCTGTCAGAATGACTATCATCAAAAAGAACACAAATAACAAATGCTGGTGAGGATATGGGGAAAAGGGAACCCTCGTGCACTGTTGGTGGGAAAGTAAATTGGTGCAGCCACTGTGGAAAACAGTACAGATTTTCCTTAAAAAAACTAAAAATAGAACTACTATGTGATCCAGCAATTCCACTCCTGGGTGTATATCAGAAAAAAATGAAAACACTAATTCAAAAAGGTACATGCAACATAATGTTCATAGCAGCAGTATTTACAATAACAAAGATATAAAAGCAACCCAAGTGTCTATCAACAGATGAACGGATAAAGAATATATGGCATATATATATATAATGAAATATTACTCAGCCATAAAAAAGAATGAAATTCTGCCATTTGCAGCAATGTGGATGGACCTAGAGAATATTATGATTAGTGAAATAAGTCCAGATAAAGAAAGACAAATACTGTATGATATCACTTATATGTGGAATCTAAAAAATACAACAAACTAGTGAATATAACAAAAAAGAAGCAGACTCACAGATATAGATAACAAACTAGTGGTTACCAGTGGGGAGAGGGAAGGGGGGACGGTCAAGATAGGGGCAGGAGATTAAGAGGTACAAATTATTAGGTATAAAATAAGCTACAAGGATACATTGTACAACTATAGCCAATATTTTGTAATAACTATAAATGGAGTATAACCTTTAAAAATTGTGAATCACCATATTGTACACTTGTCATTTACATAATATTGTAGAGCAATTATACTTCAGTAAAAACAAAGTATCACTGCATTAGAAAAAGCAGCACAGAAACCCGACCTACTGTGCGTCAGCAGCACCATTCAAGTGCATAGAGGACAGTGCATATTAACTACCATGCTCAGGTATAGTGAAAGGTATGAGACACTTGCTGGTCACTCCTGGAGGTGGTATATATCTAGGAAACTGTTAGAAGAGTTTAAAAATCATATCCAGAAACTTGTATTCCTTCTTCTTCTTTACGAGAATCTACCGGTCTTTACTTTCTGTCTTTCAAGCTTTAAGACTCCATCCTGTAGAACTACATGTTGTTCAAGACCTACCTTATGGAAGCATGGAAATGCGTTATTTCAAAATGCCAAATGGCTAAGGCATATATATTTATCATAGTTTACAATATCTATTGTTGCTAACAACTTAAATTTTTCATATCAGCTTCTGTGAGTAACGTATTTCCTGGACCACTAGCTCCAACAAAGGCCCAGACTTGAACTTTGTAGGTGATTGGGTCAGCAGAATCACTGCCCTCCAAAAAAAGAAAGAAAACCACCAGGAGTTGGTAATGGCTCATCTCTGTAATGTTTTCTAAGACATTTGGTATGCCTTTAAGTTTTCTTTGTCTCTTTTTGCTCATCTGGGAGCCCCTCTTTCAGGGAAAAAAGAAAGGACATATTTTGACATGTGCTAGAGGTCCTTATAAATATCTACCAATTAGCAGAAAGGAAAGGAAATATCTGAAAGGAAAGAAAGGAAATATCTGCCGATTAGGCACCAAGAATGTGGTGTAGGAGTAGGGGCATTGGTTTTGGAGTCAAAAGACCTCACCTGATTACCAATCTTATCAGGTTATCTAATCTCTCTGAGCTCAGTTTTCCCGTCTATAAAATGAGACAATAATATCCACCCATGGGGTGCTGTGAGAATTAAGTGAGATTATACATGTGAAATGTGCATTAAAAATGTACAAATGTCTACTGTTAATATTAATAATACTGATGGGAATAGGAAAAGTCAAAGTCTTTTAAATATCAGGATAAATTCAGATTTGCTTAGATGGCTTCTGTGTGGAAATTGAGGGGGTCCTCTGGAGTGAGAAAAAGGAGTTTCATTTGTACAGTTTTATGAAAGTTGTTTCATAAGAGGCTTGGTTGAAGTAATGTGGAATTTGAGCAAAAGCTAAAGTGCCTTAGAAGAATACCCCTAGAGCAATACCATGGTTAACATTCAGCATGTCAGGTAACATGTCTGAAATATTTTAGTGATGTGTTTGAGAGAGTTTGCCACTGTCAGGCTGTTGTTCGACTGGGAAGGGTCATTACACTGCTACATGACAGGCCACAGGAATCAGAAGGTGACCTGAATTCAGTACAGAGACCTTACCTAGTTAAGGCGGGGCAGAAGCATGTTCACTTATCCTGGGAATCAATAGTCCTGATTTTTAAAAAAATGTAGGTAGAGGGCTAGCAAAAACAAAACAAAAAACCCCACAAATGCTGGCAGCTATGGTGCCTTAAACTCTAAAGGATCATTATGAGAGCTTGGACAATAATATAAGTTTATCTGTAAGGGAGGCTCCTTGGCAGGGCAGCTAATAACACAGGTTTTGGATTCAGTAAAATCTGTACTAATACTTCTGCTTTGTTATGTTCTTGTTTGAGACCTTCAGCAAGTTAGTTAGCCTGAACCTATTTATAAATCTGTAAAATGCAGATAGTAATAGTACCCTTACAATATTATTGAATTCATACAGTCCAGTGCCTGAAGTAAACACTCAATAAATGATTACTAAATTCACAGGTTATTTCAAAACTTTAAAAAAAACTGATCTTTCAATCTATTTCTGCAAATCCTTTCCCCGAAGAAGAGAATTAACCAACGAGGAACAAAATCTAATGCTCTAATTTTGATTCCATGTTCATTTCCTTCCTAATGAAAGAGTAAATAAAAAGAAAGGACTCAGATATGCAATCTCTGAATAACTGGGTCCACGGCCTGGTGAGAACTCAGGCAGGTGATGGGGCTTATGTGCCCAAGGTTTTACAAGTGCTTGTACTCAAAATGAAATTAAAAAAAAATATTTTTGGCACCGTATGACATCCAATAGCACTTGTGGTGTAGTGCTTTTTGGAAAGAGCTCCTAGGTGGGGAAAAGAAATATGAAAGCAATGGAGTTTTACCAAACCTATGAGAGCTCAGAGGAAATCCTTTATTTGTTGAAGAAACGACACTCTTACTTTAGCAGAAATGGGCCAGGGGCCAGAGGAAAAGAAGAAGAAACAAAACCAGGTAAGATATGCCGTGATAATAAGCAGAGCCTGATGTGAACCACACACAGGAAGCCGCTTGCCACCTGCAGTGAGAAGCAAAAGCAACAACTAGAACTTTCTGGTCACAATCGACCTACTTAAAGCCCAGAGGGCCCAGCCAGAGACAACTGCAGTGTTGACTGAGCAGAGAGACGTCTCAGTGGGGCCTGTAAAAGGGAAGACATCCAAAAGGACTCTGGGATGGGGGATGTTGGCCTTAGAAAGACAGTAAAACACTTATGTTCAGAGATGGATCAACTATAGTTCTAGGCTCTGTTCCCTGGGGAGGCCTGGAGGAGAGACCACAGGCTTAGCTGCTGCGGGGAGCAGTACCTGTGCTCCCTTACTTGGCTCTGGACACGGAACATGGCAGAAGGAGAACACCATTTTGTACTTCCTGGCTCGGCTCTGCAATGCCCTGTGGTCCAAAAGAGACACATGCTCCCTCTAGAGATGAATGGGTGTGAAACTGTGAAGGTAAATAGGGCTTGCCTTACCCCTCTCTATTTCCAATACTCAATTGAAAAACAATCTTATAAAGAGAGCTTTATTGTATAACAACCCTGAAAAAACTTGCGTGCCTCCGGGGATCAAGTATACACAGACATTATTTTGATACGCCTGTAAGCAATGCTGTTATTAAGCGTCTAGAGAATAAACAGCTTTTCTCTAAGCGCGGTTAATCGAAGGGATCAAAGCAGCAGTGGCAATGAAAAGGTGGGTAAAAATGATACGGCATTTGGATCTTTAGGAACTCTCGGCAGGTTGAAAAGCACTTCTGAAATGGGCAAAAAAGGCAGCGTGATGTTGGGAGTCTGGGTTTTGAAATTATGGGGACTACCACCGTTGGAAGCAGTGTGGCTGGGAAGTTGGGGGGATGGGTAAACAAAGGAGCTGGCACGCAGGTGCAGGAGGTGTGAAGGAGCCGACTGTGTTTCTCCCCTTCCACCATTGTCACAATTTAGCCCTTTGTCCCCACCTTTAGATTTGCTACGTGGTGGGCTCTAGAAAGGGAGCGATAGGAGATAAGGGAAGGAAAAAATGAAGGTCAGATGAAGGAAAGATAAGAAAAGTTGTGGAAATCTTTCCAAACGCAGATGTGTAGTAGCATTCAAGGATCCGCTGTGTTGTTCTTCCTCTCTTCACCCCACTTCAAGCTTTGATATTGCTGTTCTGTGTTGCAACTTCAAGTCATTTGACAGCTTTGGGAGTGAATGATTGACAACGTTGGTTCGCATCCAACTACTGCCCACAGCAGAGAGAAGTGACCACCCTAGTGAGTTTCCAGATGGTCTTCAGGGACCATTTTCTATCTTTTTTCTCTTTCCTTCATCTTCCTCTTCTTCCCTCTCCTCTCTCTGTTTCTGTCTCTGTCTCTGTCTCTGTCTTTCTCTTGTTGGTGTTGGTTTTGCATTTAAGTTTACTTTTACCCACCACCCAGGGTGGCAGTTATTTATTTTCAGAACTGTTACATACGGGGGGAGAAGTGGGCACTCTGACTTCCGGAGGATGAAGCAGCAACTCAGGGGCAGAGAACTTACCTGATCTAACCCCCTGGACCTCTTGTTCCTTAGCCTCCATGAAAGTAAAGGCATCATTTAACACATAGTTGTGAGAAACAAGAGGCCAAACACTAAACTCTTTGGCAAATGCTGTACTCAGGAACAACGCAATTTTTCTTCACTTACCGTCATGACTGCTAAAGAAAGGAATACAGGGCACTTGAATTGCAGGGCACTGGGGAAAGGAAGACAGTTAAGCAAATATTAGTTCATATGTGGTGATCCTCTCCTTTGTGTACACTTTGAACTAAAACAACAGACTCTTAGCAGAATGGTTGAAGTTAAAGTGTTCTGACACACATTAAAAAAAAAAAAAAGAACATTTTAAACAGCAGTCTGCCTCTGTGCTATTCAAAGCCTCTCAAAGGTTCAGTAAGATGAAATTAATGTGCTCTTAAGATGTCTGCTTCTTGCACTGGTACAAATGTAAGTAGAATATAGTTAGTTATTCGGTGACATTGGAATTCTAAAGGTGATAAAAGAAAAGGAAATATTCTGGAGTTAGAGTGCCCTGTTTGACTACTGCCAGGGAGTTAATACATTAACGAGGAAATTCTGGACCTAAATGGACTAAATTCATTATTTTTTTCTGCTGCTAAAATCTTGTTTGGATAACTACAAAAGATGAAGTGGAAAAAGGAGACATTCATGTCTCATATGGAAGGAAAGGCCTGGTTGTGTCTGATATTGGAGAACAAATTTTTCTAGGGCTATTCATTCTAGTGAAAATATTACCTTTGTGTCTCTGCCAATGGGAACGTTTTAATTTGTGATTCAGGGTTATTTGTCTTGTTGTGGTTGTTTCATTCTCCTTTAAAAGTCTTCCTTTTTCTTTTACTACTTGTTTTGCTTTCAAACTCCAGCTAATGTACATGGCTGAATAGTCTTCCAGAAGATGAAGCTAAAATCTCAGTTGGCCTTCAGCTATGGAACCATTGAAATTATTTCAAAGTTACACACCGCCTCCCATTTGGAAAGAGATTTGTGCAT
This sequence comes from Balaenoptera ricei, assembly GCF_028023285.1. Taxonomy (NCBI): domain Eukaryota; kingdom Metazoa; phylum Chordata; class Mammalia; order Artiodactyla; family Balaenopteridae; genus Balaenoptera; species Balaenoptera ricei. Next base: position 28,285,971 of record NC_082643.1, on the reverse strand, counting down.
TTCTAACTTGGAAATTAGTCAGTGAGTTAATAAGGTCTCTTTCTTGGAATGGAGCCTTAACCCAAAATCTTTTGTTGTACATTAAGCTGAGGCATGAAAATGACATCTAGCCATACAGAAAGGATATTTTGCTCCTGAATTAGTCAATGGGCGTGCCCCAGGGTCTGAAAGTTAGAGGCCAGACAACTGGGTTCTCTGTGTAGTGGGTCCAAATTGCTCAGCTCCGTGTCACTTATGGAATCTCTATGGAGATTCCAGGGAAGCACAGCTACTTTGGGGGCTTTTTTTTTTTAACATCTTTATTGGAGTATAATTGCTTTACAATGGTGTGTTAGTTTCTGTTGTATAAAAAAGTGAATCAGCTATACATATACATGTATCCCCATATCTGCTCCCTCTTGCATCTCCCTCCCACCATCCCTATCCCACCCCTCTAGGTGGTCACAAAGCACCGAGCTGATCTCCCTGTGCTATGCGGCTACTTCCCACTAGCTATTTTACATTTGATAGTATATATAAGTCCATGCCACTCTCTCACTTTCTCCCAGCTTACCCTTCCCCCTCTCCGTGTCCTCACGTCCATTCTCTACGTTTGCATCTTTATTCCTGTACTGCCACTAAGTTCTTTAGAACCTTTTTTTTTTCATATATATGTGTTAGCATACGGTATTTATTTTTCCCTTTCTGACTTACTTCACTCTGTATGACAGTCTCTAGATCCATCCACCTCACTACAAATAACTCAGTTTCATTTCTTTATATAGCTGAGTAATAGTCCATTGTATATATGTGCCACATCTTCTTTATCCATTCATCTGTCGATGGACACTTAGGTTGCTTCCATGTCCTGGCTATTGTAAATAGAGCTGCAATGAACACTGTGGTACATGCTTCCTTTTGAATTATGGTTTTCTCAGGGTATATGCCCAGTAGTGGGATTGCTGGGTCATATGGTAGCTCTATTTTTAGTTTTTTAAGGAACCGCCATACTGTTCTCCATAGTGGCTGTATCAATTTACATTCCCACCAACAGTGCAAGAGGGTTCCTTTTTCTCCACACCCTCTCCAGCATTTATTGTTTGTAGATCTCTTGGTGATGGCCATTCTGGCCAGTGTGAGGAGATACCTCACTGAAGTTTTGATTTGCATTTCTCTAATGATTAGTGATGTTGAGCATCCTTTCATGTGTTTGTTGGCAATCTGGACATCTTCTTTGGAGAAATGTCTGTTTAGGTCTTCTGCCCATTTTTGGCTTTGGTTGTTTCCTTTTTGATATTGAGTTGCATGAGCTGCTTGAAAATTTTGGAGATTAATCCTTTGTCAGTTGCTTCATTTGCAAATATTTTCTCCCATTCTGAGGGTTGTCTTTTTGTCTTGTTTATGGTTTCCGTTGCTGTGCAAAAGGTTTTAAGTTTCATTAGGTCCCATTTGCTTATTTTTGTTTTTATTTCCATTTCTCTAGGAGGTGGCTGAAAAAGGATCTTGCTGTGATTTATGTCATAGAGTGTTCTATGTTTTCCTCTAAGAGTTTGATAGTGTCTGGCTTAACATTTAGGTCTTTAATCCATTTTGAGTTTATTTTTGTGTATGGTGTTAGCGAGTGTTCTAATTTCATTCTTTTACTTGTACCTGTCCAGTTTTCCCAGCACCACTTATTGAAGAGGCTGTCTTTTCTCCATTGTATATTTTTGCCTCCTTTATCAAAGATAAGGTGGCCATATGTGCATGGGTTTATCTCTGGACTTTCTATCCTGTCCCATTGATGTATATTTCTGTTTTTGTGCCAGTACCATACTGTCTTGATTACTGTAGCTTTGTAGTATAGTCTGAAGTCTGGGAGCCTGATTCCTCGAGCTCCGTTTTTCTTTCTCAAGCTTGCTTTGGCTATTCGGGGTCTTTTGTGTTTCCATACGAATTGTGAAAATTTTTTTCTAGCTCTGTGTAAAATGCCATTCATAGTTTGATAGGAATTGCATTGAATCTGTAGATTGCTTTGGGTAGTATAGTCATTTTCACAATGTTGATTCTTCCAATCCAAGAACATGGTATATCTCTCCATCTGTTTGTATCATCTTTAATTTCTTTCATCAGTGTCTTATAGTTTTCTGCATACAGGTCTTTTGTCTCCTTAGGGAGGTTTATTCCTAGGTATTTTATTCTTTTTGTTGCAATGGTAAATGGGAGGGTGTCCTTAATTTCTCTTTCAGATTTTTCTTCATTAGTGTATAGGAGTGCAAGAGATTTTGTGCATTAATTTTGTATCCTGCTACTTTACCAAATTCATTGATTAGCTCTAGTATTTTTCTGGTAGCGTCTTTAGGATTCTCTATGTATAGTATCATGTCATCTGCAAACAGTGACAGCTTTACTTCTTCTTGTCCGATTTGGATTCCTTTTATTTCTTTTTCTTCTCTGATTGCTGTGGCTAAAACTTCCAAAACTATGTTGAATAATAGTGGTGAGAGTGGGCAACCTTGTCTTGTTCCTGATCTTAGTGGAAATGCTTTCAGTTTTTCACCATTGAGAATGATCTTGGCTGTGGGTTTGTCATATATGGCCTTTATTATGTTGAGGTAAGTTCCCTCTATGCCTACTTTCTGGAGGGTTTTTATCATAAATCAGTGTTGAATTTTGTCGAAAGCTTTCTCTGCATCTATTGAGATGATCATATAGTTTTTCTCCTTCAATTTGTTAATATGGTGTATCACATTGATTGATTTGCGTATATTGAAGAATCCTTGCATTCCTGGGATAAACCCCACTTGATCATGGTGTATGATCCTTTTAATGTGGTTTTGGATTCTGTTTGCTAGTATTTTGGAGGATTTTTGCATCTATGTTCATCAGTGATATTGGCCTGTAGTTTTGTTTCTTTGTGACATCTTTGTCTGGTTTTGGTATCAGGGTGATGGTGGCCTCGTAGAATGAGTTTGGGAGTGTTCCTCCCTCTGTTATATTTTGGAGGAGTTTGAGAAGGAGAGGTGTTAGCTCTTCTCTAAATGTTTGATAGAATTTGCCTGTGAAGCCTTCTGGTCCTGGGCTTTTGTTTGTTGGAAGATTTTTAATCACAGTCTCAATTTCAGTGTTTGTGATTGGTCTGTTTACATTTTCTACTTCTTCCTGGTTTAGTCTTGGAAGGTTGTGCTTTTCTAAGAATTTGTCCATTTCTTCTAGGTTGTCCATTTTATTGGCATATAATTGCTTGTAGTAATCTCTCTTGATCCTTTGTATTTCTGCAGTGTCAGTTGTTACTTCTCCTTTTTCCTTTCTAATTCTGTTGATTTGAGTCTTCTCCCTTTTTTTCTTGATGAGTCTGGCTAATGGTTTATCAATTTTCTTTACCTTCTCAAAGAACCAGCTCTTAGTTTTATTGATCTTTGCTATTGTTTCCTTCATTTCCTTTTCATTCATTTCTGATCTGATGTTTATGATTTCTTTCCTTCTGCTAACTTTGGGATTTTTTTGTTCTTCTTTCTCTAATTGTTTTAGATGTAAGGTTAGGTGGTTTATTTGAGATGTTTTTTGTTTCTTAAGGTAGGATTGTAATGCTATAAACTTCCCTCTTAGAACTGCTTTTGCTGCATCCCATAGGTTTTGGGTTGTCTTGTTTTCATTGTCCTTTGTTTCTAGGTATATTTTGATTTCCTCTTTGATTTCTTCAGTGATCTCTTGGTTATTAAGTAGTGTATTGTTTTGCCTCCATGTGTTTGTGTTTTTTACAGGTTTTTACCTGTAATTGATATCTAGTCTCATAGCATTGTGGTCTGAAAAGATACTTGATACAGTTTCAGTTTTCTTAAATATACCAAGACATGATTTGTGACCCAAGATATGATCTATCCTGGAGAATGTTCCAGGAGCACTTGAGAAGAAAATGTATTGTGTTGTTTTTGGATGGAATGTCCTATAAATATCAATTAAGTCCACCTTGTGTAATGTATCATTTAAAGATTGTTTCCTTATTTATTTTCATTTTGGATTCTCTGTCCGTTGGTGAAAGTGGGGTGTTAAAGTCCCCTTCTATGATTGTGTTACTGCCAATTTCCTCTTTTATGGCTGTTAGCATTTGCCTTATGTATTGAGGTGCTCCTATGTTGGGTGCATAAATATTTACATTGTTATATCTTCTTCTTGGTTTGATCCCTTGATCATTATGTAGTGTCCATCTTTGTCTCTTGTAATAGTCTTTATTTTAAAGTCTATTTTGTCTGAGATGAGAATTGCTACTCCAGCTTTGTTTTGATTTCATTTGCATGGAATATCTATTTCCATCCCCTCACTTTCAGTCTATATATGTCCCTAGGTCTGAAGTGAGTCTGTTGTAGACAGCATATATACGGGTCTTGTTTTTGTATCCATTCAGCCAGTCTATGTCTTTTGGTGGGAGTATTTAATCCATTTACATTTAAGGTAATTATCGATATGTATGTTCCTATTACCATTTTCTTAATTGTTTTGGGTTTGTTATTGTAGGTCTTTTCCTTCTCTTGTGTTTCCTGCCTAGAGACGTTCCTTTAGCATTTGTTGTAACGTTGGTTTGGTGGTGCTGAATTCTCCTAGCTTTTGCTTGTCTGTAAAGGTTTTAATTTCTCCATTGAATCTGAATGAGATCCTTGTTGGTAGAGTAATATTGGTTGTAGGTTCTTCCCTTTCATCACTTTAAGTATGTCCTGCCACTCCCTTCTGGCTTGCAGAGTTTCTGCTGAAAGATCAGCTGTTAACCTTATGGGGATTCCCTTGTATGTTATTTGTTGTTTTTCCCTTGCTGCTTTTAATATTTTTTCTTTGTATTTAAGTTTTGATAGTTTGATTAATATGTGTCTTGGCATGTTTCTCCTTGGATTTATCCTGTATGGGACTCTCTGCGCTTCCTGCACTTGATTGCCTATTTCCTTTCCCATATTAGGGAAATTTTCAACTATAATCTCTTCAAATATTTTCTCAGTCCCTTTCTTTTTCTCTTCTTCTTCTGAAACCCCTGTAATTCGAATGCTGGTGTGTTTTATGTTGTCCCAGAGGTCTCTAAGACTGTCCTCAATTCTTTTCATTCTTTTTTCTTTATTCTCCCCTGCGGTAGTTATTTCCACTATTTTATCTTCCAGGTCGCTTATCCATTCTTCTGCCTCAGTTATTCTGCTATTGATCCCTTCTAGAGAATTTTTAATTTCCTTTATTGTGTTGTTCATCATTGTTTGTTTGCTCTTTAGTTCTTCTAGGTCCTTGTTAAACGTTTCTTGTATTTTCTCCATTCTATTTCCAAGATTTTGGATCACCTTTACTATCATTACTCTGAATTCGTGTTCAGGTACACTGCTTATTTCCTCTTCATTTTTTTGGTCTGGTGGGTTTTTACCTTGCTCCTTCATCTGCTGTGTGTTTCTCTGTCTTCTCATTTTGCTTAACTTACTTGTTTTGGGGTCTCCTTTTTGCAGGCCACAGGTTTGTAGTTCTCATTGTTTTTGGTGTCTGCCCCCAGTGGATAAGGTTCGTTCAGTGGGTTGTGTAGGCTTCCTGGTAGAGTGGACTAGTGCCTGTGTTCTGGTGGATGAGGCTGGATCTTGTCTTACTGGTGGACAGGACTGCGTCTGGTGGTGTGTTTTGGGGGTGTCTGTGACCTTTCTATGATTTTAGGCAGCCTCTCTGCTATTGGGTAGGGTTGTGTTCCTCTCTTGCTAGTTGTTTGGCATAGGGTATCCAGCACTGTAGCTTGCTGGTCGTTGAGTGGAGCTGGGTCTTAGTGTTGAGATAGAGATCTCTTGGAGAGCTTCCACTGTTTGATATTATGTGGAGCCAGGAGGTCTCTGGTGGACCAATGTCCTGAACTGAGCTCTCCCACCTCAGAGGCCCAGGCCTGACACCTGGCTGGAGCACCAAGACCCTGTAAGCCACATGGCTCAGAAGAAAAGGGAGAAAAAAAGAAAGAAAGACAGAAAAAATAAATAAAAATAAGTAAAGTTATTAAAATAAAAAATAAAAAAATTATTAAAAATAAAAAAAATATAAAGTAATAAAAAAAAAGAAGAAAGAAGAGAGCAACCAAACCATAAAACAAATCCACCAATGATAAGAAGCACTAAAACCTATACTAAAAAAAAAAAAAATGGACATGCAGAATCCTAGGACAAATGGTAAAAGCAACGCTATACAGACAAGATCACACAAAGAAACATACACATACACACTCAGAAAAGAGAAAAAGGAAAAAAAATGTATCTATATATAAAAAAGAAATGGAAGGGAGCAACCAAATCAAGAAAGAAATATACTAATGATAATAAACTCTAAATACTAAACTAAGATAAACATAAAACCAGAAACAAATTAGATGCAGAAAGCAAACCCCAACTCTACGTTTGCTCCCAAAGTCCACTGCCTCAATTTTGTTATGATTCGTTGTCTATTCAGTTATTCCACAGATGCAGGGTACATCAAGTTGATTGTGGAGATTTAATCCACTGCTCCTGAGGCCTCTGGGAGAAATTTCCCTTTTTCTCTTTGTTTGCACAGCTCCTGTGGTTCAGCTTTGGATTTGCCCCACCTCTGTGTGTAGGTCGCCTGAGGGCGTCTGTTCTTTGCTCAGACAGGACTGGGTTAAAGGAGCAGCTGATTAGGGGGCTATGGCTCACTTAAGCTTGGGGGAGGGAGGGGTACAGAATGCAGGGCGAGACTGCGGTGGCAGAGGCCAGCGTGACGTTGCAACAGCCTGAGGCGCCATGCGTTCTCCCGGGGAAGTTGTCCCTGCATCACAGGACCCTGGCAGTGGCGGGCTGCATAGGCTCTTGGGAGGGGAGGTGTGGATAGTGACTTGTGCTTGCACACAGGCTTCTTGGTGGCTGCAGCAGCAGCCTTAGCGTTTCATGCCCGTCTCTGGTGTCTGCACTGATAGCCGCAGCTTGTGCCCATCTCTGGAGCTCATTTAGGCGGTGCTCTGAATCCCCTCTCCTCGCGCACCTGGAAACAATGGTCTCTTGCCTTTTATGCAGTTCCAGACTTTTTCCAGGACTCCCTCCCAGCTAGCTGTGGTGCACTAGCCCCCTTCAGGCTGTGTTCACGCGGCCAACCCCAGTCCTCTCCCGGGGATCTGTCCTGCGAAGCCCGAGCCTCAGCTCCCAGCCCCTACCTGCCCTGGCAGGTGAGCAGACAAGCCTCTCGGGCTGGTAAGTGCTGGTTGGCACTGATCCTCTGTGCAGGAATCTCTCCGCTTTGCCTTCCACACCCCTGTGTCTGCGCTCTCCTCCGTGGCTCCGACGTTTCCCCCCTCCGCCACCCGCAGTCCCCGCCCGTGGAGGGGCTTCCTAGTGTGTGGAAACCTTTCTTCCTTCACAGTTCCCTCCCACTGGTGCAGGTCCCATCCCTATTCTTTTGTCTCTGTTTTTTCTTTTTTCTTTTGCCCTACCCAGGTATGTGGGGAGTTTCTTGCCTTGTGGGAGGTCTGAGGTCTTCTGCCAGCATGAAGGTGTTCTGTAGGAGTTGTTCCACATGTAGATGTATTTCTGATGTATTTGTGGGGAGGAAGGTGATCTCCACATCTTACTCCTCCACCATCTTGAAGGTCTCCTGGCTAGGTGGCTTGTTTTGACCTTGGCCTTCTCCTCTTCCAAAAGAACATCTACTCCAGGTGTTTTGAAATGCACAGGAGAAAATACTAGCCTCTAGATGATTGTAGTCATTCAAAGAGTCACACTGGACACTGATGATAATCTAGTTTTATGCAATTCTGGAAGTGCTCGCCCTGCCCTGCTCACATTAGCATAGATGATCTTATTTAAAAAGCAGAAATAGAGACACAGATATAGAGTACAAATGTGTAGATACCAAGGGGGAGGGGGGGAGGATGAATTGGGAGATTGGGATTGACATATATACACTATTATACTATGTATAAAATATGTAACTAATGAGAACCTACTCTATAGCATGGGGAACTCTACTCAGTGCTCTGTGGTGATCTAAATGAGAAGGAAGTCCAAAAAAGAGGGGATATATGTATACATATGTCTGATTCACTTTGCCGTACAGTATAAACTAACATAATATTGTGAAGCAACTGTACGCCAATAAAATTTAAAACAAAAAAGAAAAAACATGGGTTCCTACATCTTTAGGAATTCTCCCCTCCATAGAGGTTGCAAAGCAGAATGAATTTCTGGAAACTTCTCTGATCCAAAGTTACATTCTCCAGAGATCCCCCAAATCCCCAGGGCCTCAGCTCACCCATGTATTAAAAAAACTGAGTATTTATTTGGTTCATACCCATCTGTATCTGGCTTTTGTCTCATATTCAGAGATCCTCTGTAGGTTCCTATCACTCCACCTGCTCTAGAATCTTAATTTGGAGGCAGTAATGATTCGGAAAGCTAAAGGTGATTTATATCTGGGAAGAAAAGTGTGTGTCACCAAAGTACCTTTTCCTTAAAATAATAAACCACTCACTTTTTATTCTCCTAGAAGGTAGCATAGCTCAGTGGATTGTTAGTTTCACTCTATTATTAACAAGGAATTTGAGAGCTCACTCTTGTAGTCAAATCAAATCCTGTGTTTATGGCTCTACACTGCTTACATTTCCCTTGATAATAACCTGTAAATTCACTCAATTAAGAGTCTTGATACAGATCTGACATCTGAAGTGAGAAACTCCTGTTTCTTTGATTCACATTGAATGTCAAGACTCTTACTGCTATTGCATTCCTCTAACATGTAGTTTTGAATTTCTGTATTAAATAGCTATGATATTATGATTTATAAGAAATACATATTTGGTCATTCAGATGACCAAAATATATTTCTCATATATATTTGGTCTTTGTCCACAGTTCCTGGCTCATAGCTCCCAAAACCCTTGGAATTTCCTAAGTGTGGAGAGTGGTAAATGTGTCTTTTGTTACATTAATGAGGTAACTTTCAGAAAGCACCTAAGGATGGGGGCTGGTTGCCCGGAGAATCAATCACATGATTAGAGGGTTGGAGCTTTCTGTCCCACCCCCTGACCTCTGGGCAGGGGGGAGGGGTTGGAGGTTGAATTAATCACCAGTGGCCAATGATTTAATTAATCATGCCTATGTAGTGAAACCTCAGTAAAAAACCCCAAAGGACAGGTTTCTGAGAGCTTCTGGGCTGGTGAGCACCTGGAGATTCAGGGAGAATTGTGTGCCTTCAGAGAGCACGGGAGCTCAATACTCTTTCGCCACGCTTTGCCCTGTATGTCTCTTCCATCTGGCTGTTCCTGAGTTATATTCTTTCATAATAAACTGGTGGTCTAGTAAGTAAAATGTTTTTCTGAGTTATGTGAGCCACTCTAGCAAATTACTTGAACCCAAGAAGAGGGTCTTGGGAACTTCCAATCTGTATCCAGTTGGTGAGAGGCACGGGTAACAACCTGGGCTTGCGATTGGCATCTGAAGTGGGGATGGAGCCTTAACCTGTCGAATCTGATGCTTTCTCTGGGTAGATAGTGTTAGAATGGGGTTGAATTGTAGGACATTCATCTGGTGTCCAAAGAATTGCTTGTTGGTATGAGGAACACCTCCTCCCCCCACATTGGATTTGGTACCAGAAACTATTTAATAGCCTTCTATATTTCCAAAGAATATTTGGATAGTATAGGGATTTGAAAAACTACCTAAGGTTTGGTTGTGGGAACAGAAATAATTCATAATCAGATTCATGTACTTATTTTTACTGGTGAGTTTGAAAACTCAAGGACAACAGGAAGGCAAGTCACATCTTTCTGAATTAGGGATAAGTGTGGTGGAACCACTTATAATACCCAAGTGTTTTTTTTTTTTTAATAAATTTATTTATTTTATTTATTTATTTTTGGCTGCGTTGGATCTTTGTTGCTGCGTGCGGGCTTTCTCTAGTTGCAGTGAGCAGGGACTACTCTTCGTTGCGGTGCACGGGCTTCTCACTGCGGTGTCTTCTCTTGTTGTGGAGCACGGGCTCTAGGCACACGGGCTTCAGTAGTTGTGGCTCGTTGGCTCTAGAGCACAGGTTCAGTAGTTGTGACACACGGGCTTAGTTGCTCCGCGGCATGTGGGATCTTCCCAGACCAGGGCTCGAACCTATGTCTCCTGCATTGGCAGGTGGATTCCCAACCACTGCGCCATCACGGAAGCCCAAATGGTCTTTTTTAAAAAAGGAATTTATGAAGGAAGAATACATGAGAAAGAAAAAAGTATGTATCAAAGTGGTATTTTTTTTCTTAAAAATTTATTTTATTTATTTATTTAGTTTTTTACTTTTTTTATTGAAGTATAGTTGATTTACAATGTTTCACGTGTACAGCAAAGTGATTCAGTTATATATATATTGTGAATATATATGTATATATATGTTCTTTTTCAGATTCTTTTCATTATAGGCTATTACAAGATATTGAATATAGTTCTGTGTGCTATACAGTAGGTCCTTGTGGTTTATTTTATATATAGTAGTGTGTATCTGTTAATCCCAAATTCCTAATTTATCTCTCCCCCCACACAAAGTGGTATTTTCATTTTTATTAAGATCAGATATGGATTATACCTAGTAAATTACTTTGAGTTTGTTGGTTGAAAAGAGATAATACAGAAATTGTGGTATAATTTATTTTTCTAAACTGATAGCAATTTAAGTTCTCTCAGCATCTAAAGACTGAAGGTAAAAGTCCACAGACAGGATCATTTGTTTCATTTTGAAGTAAAAAAAGTCCTGTATTTAAAATCGTCTTTGAACAAGGTTCTTCATCTTTCTGAGTCTCAATTCTTATCTCTAATAGGATGATATTACTTGCCTCACATACTAGTTGTGAGAAATAAATATATTATCACATATAAAGCAGGTGGTATACTGCCCAGAACATATGAGGTTGCAACAAAAGATAGTAATTGCTTTTACTATTTTTATGGTCATTATTATTTAAAGCTAGATGATCCACCCAAGCATTCCACCCTAGCTCTTTTTCTAAGTGTTTCTTCTCATGTACTCTCATCTCCTGGGTTCTGAACTCTTGGTTCTGTAACCCAGCCTCCTAAGTTTCCCATCTGCCATACTTCCACATAGGAAATCTCTCTGAACCTTCTTTTTGACTCTTCTTCAGCTATCTGGACCTTTGTTTTCCTGAAGGCTTTCTAGAGTCACTAAGTCTCCTGAAACACCAGCTGTCCTTGGGGAGGCTGACCATGTGGATGACTCTTGGTTCTGAATATATGTGATAAGAACCAAGGACTTCAGGATTGTAGAAGATCAGAATTGGTAAAAACCTGTTTTGGACATTTGGTTGGTTGTCTATTTGACATCCATTTTTTCCAACCATCTCTCTTCCTGAAAGGTGAGAGAAGAATTCCTCTGCAAATATTTGGTGATTCTGTCTCAGAACTATTTCTCAAAATTGGCCTCATCGGCTGGTGTCTTGGTTTAGTGCTCAAGGACTCTTCCAACAGTCTGTTAGTCTCTGAATCATTGTCCCCTCTGGTCTCCAGTCCGCCCCCTACACTGTGCACATGTATCCAGGGAGTAACACCGAGGTCTTTGATGTGCCCCGCACTGGACTGAAGCTAAGTGGTGAATTAGTCTGTGCAAGTGCCAGAGGCTGGGACCCATATGCTGGGGGTGTGTAACCTCTCTCTCCCTGAGCCTCCGTCTGCACCTTGATGTGGATGAAAGCTTTGTTGCTGGAGACACAGGGCATGGATTTTATGTGTATGAGAACTTTGAGGAGGGTGGGGGAGATGGAATGTCATAGTGTTTGGATCCCACCCTGTCCACTGAAATAAATTTGAATACCCATCATTAAATGGGAAGCAATTGAAGGAATTATTTTGATAAAAGCTCACTTTGGGCATTGTTGGGCACAAGTGATTGTTTTAGAGCCCAGGAAAAAAGAGTTAGTTGTGAGAGTCCTTCTAAGTCCCTCTGCATGGTACCCAGCAGGTCTCTAGAGCTTTGCAGACCAGTGGCTCCTTTTCTGCTAACAACATTGTTGTTAGCAAGGTTTCTGTAAGTAGTTCCTTGGACAGTGGACATGGTCAAGGAGAAGCCAGAGCAAAGGAGGAGAACATGTCTTGACGCCACTTGATAGTGACTACAGCTGACAATCTGGTTTTCAATGTTGGGAGCCCAGAAAAAACTGGAGAGGCTTTAAAGTGTGTATACATGTGGAGGACAGAGGCATTGAGATACTGAAGTAGGGGCCATTGTAATTTGGCTATGTACGTGTATATGCGCATATGAATATGTATATATATATAAATATTCATTAAGTACATTTAATTAATATTGAATAATATTAAATTAAATATTAAAATATTTATATATTTAAACCACCCTATTGGGGTATGATTGATGTACAGAAAGCTGTACTTATTTAATATATACAATGTGATGAGTTTGGAGATAAGTATACACCTGTGAAACCATCATCACAATCTATCCATAGACATGTCTGTCACTTCCAAAAGTTTCTTCCTGTCCTGTTTATTTATTAACTTTTTGTGTGATAGGAACATTACCCATAAGATCTACTCTCTTAGCAAATTTTAAGTATTATACAGTATGGTATTATTAACTATAAGCACAGTGCTATATAGTAGATCTCTTAAGACTTATTCATCTTGCATAACTGAAACTTTGTGCCCTTTGGCATTTTGTTTCCCCCTCCCACCAGCCCTGGCAACCATCATTCTACTCTCTTCTCCTGTGAGTTTGACTATTTTAGATTCATCACATAAGTGATGTCTTGTAGTATTTGTCCTTCTGTGCCTGACTTATATCACTTAGCATAAGTGATAGGTGCATTTATGTTGATGCAAATGGCAGGAATTCTTTCTTAAAAAAGAATAATATTCCATTGTGTGTGTGTGTGTGTGTGTGTGTGTGTGTATGTATATCTATCTATCTATCAATCTATCTATCTATCTATCTCACATTTTTTTAATCCATTCATCCATGACAGACACTTAGGTTGTTTACATGTCTTGGCTATTGTGAATAATGTTGCAATGAAGTGCAGGTATCTCTCCGAGATACAGATTTCAATTCCTTTGGATATATACTGAGGACTGGGATTACTAGATTGTGTGGTAGTTCTATTTTTAGTTTTTGGGTAACTGCCATGCTGTTTTCCATAATGGCTGCACCACTGCATAGTCTCACCAACAGTGTACAAGGGTTTCCTTTTTTCCACATCCTCCGCAACACTTATTTTTGGTTTTTTGGATAATATCCATCTCAACAGGTGTGAGGTGATATTGTGGCTTTGATTTGCATTTTTCTGATGTTAAGCATATATAAACACAATGGAATATTATTCAGTAATGTTTTATAGTCAAACATGTATCATATATGTATAATTACATTTTATAAATATATATAATTTATTATAAATAAATACGTGTATTATATATATTTATATGCCTAAGCCCCTCTATAGTCCTTTGATAACATGGTTTTGCATGCCTGTCAACATTTTGATTAAAGTTGACTACATGGCAAATTATCTGAAACATTTTTTATTTGCTTGTAATATATTTGGAATCAGCCTCCAGCTTTGTTCTTTTTGCTAAAAATTGCTTTGGCTACCTGGGATCTTTTACGTTTCCATATGAATTTTAGGGTTGTTTTTCTATTTCTGCAAAAAATGCCATTGAGATCTTGACTGGGATTGTATTGAATCTGTAGATCACTTTGGAGAAAATATTTACAAACAACATATCTATATAAATTTAAATAATTGTTTGGTCATCTTGCCTACATACTCAAACTTATTATTAAATAGTAAACCCATGAACTGTTAAGAGACTTTTTAAATGATCACATCTCTGATTAGAAGTGAAAGTGGCCACATTGAAAGTATAGGATAGAGTATGATTTATCAAAAAGGGGCTTGGACTAGGTGTACAGAGACCTGGGTCCTAGTCTCCACTTAGTCACAAGTATGCTGTGTGATCCGGGCCTCAGTTTCCTATTCTCAGATTATTATAGGAGGGGAAGATTCATAATGTCCTGTATTAGCTAGAATAATTTATGTTGCAAGGACAGAAAAACCCAGCACAAATTAGCTTAAAGGAGAAGGGAGTTTCTGGTATGTATAGATGAGCCTTATGAAGATAATATGCAAACTTATGCAATATGATTTTCAAAGGAGGCATTTAAGACTCAACTTTTTTTTTCTTTAAAGCAGAACTATAATATTAGCATCTCTGGCCTTATTTATTTCCCCAAATTACTGAGACCAATTATAGGAATATTGTAGTAAGTTTACAATACTGGGTAGGAAGTGTCTAGTTCTATAATATCTGATGGGAACAAAATATTACCCGTTATATCAGTAATAATGTGTTTAAGATGAAACACTTATCATTGAGAGTTTATAAAAAGTGCTTCAGATAATTTGCCATCTAGTCAACTTTAATCAAAATGTTGACAGGCATGCAAAGCCATGATGTCAAAGGACTATAGAGGGGCTTTGGCATATATATATATATATATATACACACACACACACACATACATATGCACAATATGTAATACATATACTTATAATATGTAATTTTCTATACAGAGATACATGTTTGGCTATAAAACGTAACATAGCATTTTTACATTTTCTCTAGTGTTGATGCATCTCGCTCATATTACATTATTTAGCAATATAACTGCACACTGGCCAGTGATCCCCTGATGAACTGTGTATGGCAAGCCATGCTTCCCATGATAAGCTGTGTTAAGTGTCTCACAGTCTAAATAAACTCCCCACAATGGTTTGGGAGCCAGTATGAGGCAAAGTTTATCATTTTTGGTTCCTTGTGAAGAATCAGTAAGAACATTCTGTTTACTTATGCAAAGAAGTGCTTTTGATGGTTCTGGGTTCCTGAAGGCAGTGGGGAGATCCAACTGCTTAACATTAAGAGATTGTGAATGTCCTTCTCTTACTTATGCTTTCTTTCTAAGCATCTATTCTTTCCTGTTCTTCACCTCTCCGTGAACAACAGCTGCATACACATCCCTTACCCTGACACTTGGAAATCAGACAAGTAGCCTTTTCTTACTGCCATAAATGCCACTCAGTGAACCCGCCACTAGGTCATGCTCATGTGCAGTGCAATCTGTTTCCTCCCTCTTGGGCTCCAGCCTCACCTCCGTAATGACTGGAGCCGGAGCGTCCCTCGGGAAGTCTGTTGTTCTACACTTAGGCTTTTGTCGGATAGTAAACATAAAGCCATTATTTTCCAAGTAAGCGGGTTATACAAACATGAAATTTCCAAGTTGGAAAATTTTCTCATCTAGGATCAAACTCAGTCGGCGGAATTAACTTCTTATACTTTATAAGAGAATATTTAATGGTGGAAAATATCCTGATTTTATTTGCTCATATAGAATACAATGCTTTTAAGAACACCTCCACCCCATACAATCCCTCTCCTCTCTTCCATGTGCCCTTAAGGAAAACCGATGCTCTCTTCCCAGGCTCTATAGAGGGCATATCACAATAATCCCAAAGTCGACATCATGAGAGAGAGGATGGAGAAACTTGAAGATAAAGATTAGGAAGCATTGCTAATATAAAATAAATCATAGCAAAAAATAAACCAGCTCTAAAATTATTTTGTTAGTCACTGGGAATATAGGAATAAATATGTAATGAATCTCAGCAGATTTCACATTTAAAAAGTAGGCTGCATCTTACCACTCCAAAATTATGACCTAGTGCTATTTTCTTCAAGTGTTCAGAAAACCATACCCATAGTCCAAATGTTCTACCTCTCAAAACACTCATGGGTTAAATTTAGACAGAAGGACACGGGTCAGAGTTTGTGGTTTATCGTGCTTATTATGCCAGGGCAAGGGAAGGCTTCTCTTTTTAAAGCATGCTTGCCTGCCACGAGTTCAATCGAAGAAAGCTGAGAATGCCCACCCCAAGCATTCCTTTCTGCCTTTGAAATCAATTCTGAATTTACCTTTCAGTGCCTGGAGCATAGTAGGGCCTCAAAAACTATTTGTTGCAAGGGTGAAGAAATGGATGAATAACTCCCTCTTTGAATATGCTGTGTTTCATCCTGCTCTGCCTCTCAGGGAAGGAAATTCCACTGGTGCTACCTGACCTTGGGTTTTCCTCTTTGAAATTTCAAGGAGTGTCTCCTAGGTCTAATATGTGTAGACAAGTCCATGTTGCTCGTTTCCACAGCCGAAAGATGCTGACAAAGAAGAGCATGTGTTCTGGAGTCAGACAGGCCCACCTTGGCAGTCCCAGCTGTGTGATCTCAAGCTCAGAGAACCATTTCCTCCCTTGTAACATGGTTGGGACAATGCCTCCCTCATAGGCTGGTTGGGAAGACCGAATTGGAAAACATATTGAACAAACTTAACATACTGCCTGGCTCACAGTAAACACATTGGACATTTATTATCATTGTTTTAATTTTGCACCTGTGAGAAAGAATCTTGCTTTCTAAAGTTTATTTTCATAAGCCTCCCAACCCCCAAGATCATCCTTTTTTCCTTTTTTCTAGAGGGTCAGTGACCATTAGTACTGCATATAGTATAGGGACTGTCCACTCTTGTTTTGAATGACATTTTCACCTTTGATGTCTTTGGCATTTTATTGCTCCTTTTGCCCACAGCAATATATTGGGATCTTAATTCAGGGAGCAGCATACAGTGATTGTTATAACACTTTCTTAGTTTATTTGATGGCTCAGAGTCCTTCACTTATAAATATTCCTTGGATATTTCTTCCCAAATGCAATTCTTCCCATATGTGTAAGCTACGGCTCACCCAACAACTGAATGTTCTGTGACCTCAACATTTAGTTAACCGTTGCAGTTTTACATTTCAAAACTGCCTTCTATCTGGAAACAATGAATGGCATTTTCAATGCCGAAGATTTTAAGAAAATACTAACTCTGACCAGCACCAGTATTGGTTACAGGAAGAAACATTAGTAGCATTACCCCAATAAGCTTCCCTTTCTGTTTGTGGTCTTTAAACTAGTTCTCTGTCATGGTGGTTAGGGTTTGTTTTATTGATTTTTTGAATAAATTTGTATATTATAAGAACATTGACTCTGTTGTCATATTTATGGCAAGATTTTTTTAGTTTGGTTTTAATTTTGTTTATACATTTTTGAAGTTCTGTGTTTTTATCTAATTAACTCTAGTATTTTTTTTTGGTCTGTGATTTCTTTTGTTGCAGTTAAACTTAGAAGTTCTGAGTACTGAATTCAGATAAAAGTTCATCAAAAATTTCTTCTTGGGGAAGGGTAAACTGGGACGAAGTGAGAGAGTAGCATTGACATATATACACTAGCAAATGTAAAATAGATAGCTAGTGGGAAGCAGCCGCATAGCACAGGTAGATCAGCTCGGTGCTTTGTATCCACCTAGAGGGATGGGATAGGGAGGGTGGGAGGGAGACGCAAGAAGGATGGGATATGGGGATATCTGTATACGTATAGCTGATTCACTTTGTTATACAGCAGAAACTGACGCAACATTGTAAAGCAACTATACTCCAATAAGGATGTTAAAAAATAAATAAATAAAGTGCCTGGTACGCAGGAAAAAAATTTATTCTTGATATTAATGATTGCCTTTAAAATTTTTTGTCATATCAAATTTATCATTCCATCTACCATTTCTTTGGCATATGTAATAGCTAGGAACTTGACTTAAAAAGAGGTAACAAATTTTCTTAGCACCATTTATTGAATAAATCTTCTCTACAGATTTGACTTGTAAAGGCAAGCTTATCATATGCTCAATTTAAAAAATAGTATCTAATATTTTTAGTATTCTAGTATCTGTTAACAGGTTGATACTAGGAAAAGAATGAAACTTTATATAACGACAGGGTTATTTTTTGGTGTGGAGGAGTGGATATAGTCCCAGTGTCTAGAGTAGTTCCTGGCATACAGTAAGTGCTCAGTTTTACTGAATGAAAGGGTTTGGGAATTTGAGTTAATTCTTTGATAGAATAAAGTATTCTCTTCCCACCACTCCCCCCATGGTTATTGCTCTTTTCAGGCTTTCTATTTCTTAAGACAAGTAATATATTTCTACACAATTTATGTATTCACTAAATACCACTGAACATCTCCCTGTGGAACCAGCACTAAATATTAAGATTTAAATTTTATTACCATAGTGTTTTCTATAGCGTTCAATTCATAGCGTTTTCAATTCATTTCTATGAATTAAAATAATTCATCCCTATATGTTCTTATATCTTCTTTCTCACAATAAATTTGTTATTCCATTTAATTTTTCCTTGATTGAATTTTTATAGGTTTTTCTGTTTTCATTTTTTCATTTTTTTTATTTTTTGTTGCTTCTTCTTAGTTTTCTTTTTTAAATAAGCAGAAATGGAAATGATATATAGTTCTAAGAATTTACTCTCTTAAAATAGCATTACATTTTTCTAATATTTTGTGTGTGACTTTTTAAATTAACTAATTATTATTTTTTTATTGAGGTACAATTGATTTACAATGTTGTGTTAGTTTCAGGTGTACAGCAAAGTGATTCAGTTATATATATTCTTTTTCAGATTCTTTTCCCTTATAGGTTATTACAGAATATTGAGTATAGTCCTCTGTGCTATACAGTAGGTCCTAGTTGGTTATCTATTTTATATATAGTAGTGTGTATCTATTAATCCCAAACTCCTAATTTATCCCTCCCCTCTTTCTTCTTTGGTAACCATAAGTTTGTTTTCTATGTTTGTGGGTCTATTTCTGTTTTGTATATAAGTTCATTGATATCTTTTTTTCTTAGATTCCACATATAAGCGATATCATATGATATTTTTCTTTCTCTGTCTGGCTTACTTCATTTATTATAATAATCTCTAGGTCCATCCAAGTAGCTGCAAATGGCATTATTTCATTCTTTTTTATGACTAAGTAATATTCCATTCCAATATCTATGTATTTATGTATCTATCTATCTATCTATACCACATTTTCTTTATCTATTCATCTGTCGATGGACATTTAGGTTGCTTCCATGCCTTGGCTATTGTAAATATTGCTGCAATGAACATTGGGGTGCATGTATCTTTTTGAATTGCAATTTTCTTTGGATATATGCCCAGGAGTGGAATTGCAGTGTCATATGTTAGTTCTATTTTTAGTTCTTTAAGGAACCTCCATACAGTTCTCCATAGTGGTTGTACCAATTTCCATTCCCATCAACAGTTAGGAGGGTTCCCTTTTCTCTACACCCTCTCCAGCATTTATTTTTTGTAGACTTTTTGATGGTGGTCATTCTGACCAGTGTGAGTTGGTACCTCACTGTAGTTTTGACTTGCATACCTCTAATAATTAGCGATGTTGAGCATCCTTTCATGTGCCTTTTGGTCATTTGTATGTCTTCTTCAAAGAAACGTCTATTTAGATCTTCTGCCCATTTTAAAATTTATTTTTAGTCTTTATTTTTAATAAAAGTATTTACAACTATGGCCTTATTTTTTATAGAGTTTTGGTGACAGTTGATAAAGTTTGCCCTTGTTCGAATAATTTTTTTGTCTTTCAGGTTTTTTTGAGATATAATTGATATATAGCACTGAATAAGTTTAAGGTGTACAGCATAATGATTTGACTTACATCATGAAATGATTATCACAATAAGCTTAGTGAACTTTCCTCATCTCATATAAGATATAAATTACAAGAAATGAACAAAATATTTTTCCTTGTGATGAGAACTCTTAGGATTTACTCGTTTAACAACTTTCATAAATAACATACAACAGTGTTAATTGTATTAATCATGTTGTACATTGTATCCTTAGTACTTATTTTTCTTATAACTGGAAGCTTATACCTTTTAACCACCTTCATCTAATTCCCCCTCCTCCACCCCCCACCTCTGGTAACCACAAATCTGATCTCTTTTTCTATGAGTTTTTTTGTTTGTTTGTTGAAGTATAATTGACCTACAACACTATGTTAGTTCCCCATGGTACACAACATAGTGATTCAATATTTCTATGCATGTTAAAATGATCATCACATTAAGTATAGTAATGATCTGTCACCATCAAAGAATTACATTATTGTTGACTATATTCTCCACATTATACATTTCATCCCCATGGCTCATTTATTTTGTAACTAGAAGTTTGTACCTCTTAATTTCCCTCAGCTATTTCACTCACCTTGTTTTATTAATATTGTAATTATCCTATAACTTTCTATCCAGTTAGACCCAACATTTATTCTGACTGTCCAGTAGTAATTGGAGTGTAGAGAGGTACACATGTTGATGCAAATATGTTCATTATATTATTCCAATATTTCGTGAAGTCTTGGAAACTGAAGATGGCAAAGGCTGAGAGGGGCATGCTAAATTCAGGGTAAGGTGGGAGCAGTAGGTGAGGGCCAGACATGCAGGGCTTCTTAGGACACACAAAGGAGTCAGAATTCTGTTCCAAGAGCAGTGGGTAGCAACTGGAGAATTTTAAGGATGGTGCCATGTCTTATGGTTGCTGCATGAAGAGTCTATCAAAGGAGGCTAAGACAAAAGTTAGGGAGATCAATTAGGAAGTTATAGAAGCAGTCAGATGTGGGAAGAATGATGGATACTTGGGCTAAGGATGTGATGGTAGAAATGAGCAAATTGGATGAAGAAGAGACATTTTGAAAGTAGAGTTGATGGAACTTTTGTTAGATTACATATGGATTATGCAGGAAAGGAAATAATTGAAATAATTCCTAGTTTTTGGCTTGAGTATTGGATGAACAGTTGGCCACTTAGGGGAATGGTGAGAGCTGGGAAAATAATGTTTTGGGGGGAAAGAAGGAAAGAGTGAGATTTTAGCCACCTTCATTTAAGCTATGTATAATACATGTAAGGGATTTTACTATGCACTTCTCCCAATTTCTAAGTTTAAAAAATCTTGTATTTTTGTAAATTCAGGCTATTGTATACAGTTTCTAGTTATGTAACCTAGGGCAATTTACTGAACCTCTTTGTGCCTCCATTTTCTCATCTGGAAAATAGGGATAATAATGGTACCCATCTTGTAAGTTTTTTTGTTGAGATTAAATGAGTTCTCACAGTAAAAGTGTCTAGCAAATTCGAACAATCAATAGAAGTTATTACTATTACAGTTGGCTTATATGTTCGATCTTTGAAATTTGCTTGGGAAATTTGCATTTCATTTTTCTATTTATTTATATTATTACTTAGAAAACTGTGTTTAATAGATTCAGGGTATTCTACCATAATTCTTTTTTTTTTTTAATTTTTTTTTTTTAACTTTTTTTTGGGTTTATTTATTTAGTTATTTAGTTATTATTTATGGCTGTGTTGGGTCTTCGTTTCTGTGCGAGGGCTTTCTCTAGTTGTGCGAAGTGGGGGCCACTCTTCATCGCGGTGCGCGGGCCTCTCACTATCGCGGCCTCTCTAGTTGCGGAGCACAGGCTCCAGACGCGCAGGCTCAGTAATTGTGGCTCACGGGCCTAGTTGCTCCGCGGCATGTGGGATCTTCCCAGACCAGGGCTCAAACCCGTGTCCCCTGCATTGGCAGGCAGATTCTCAACCACTGCGCCACCAGGGAAGCCCTACCATAATTCTTTTAAAGCATTTTTTTTATTGAAGTATGATTGATGTGTAACATTCCATTAGTTTCAGGTGTACAACATCATGATTTAACATTTGCATACATTGTGAAATGATCATCAGAATAAGTCTAGTTTGTATGGTCACCATCTATCACCATACAAAGTTACAAAATTTTTTTTCTTGTGATGAGAACAACTTTCAAACTTGCCATATGATATTATAGACTATAGTCACCATGCTATATGTTACATCCCCATGACTTATTTATTTTGCAGCTGGAAGTTTGTACCTCTTGATCCCCTTCATCCACTTCATCCACTCTCCAACCATCCTCCCCTTTGGTAATCACCAGTCTGTTCTCTGTATCTATGAGTTTTGTTTGTTTTTTAGACTCCACATATAAGTGAAATCAGACAGTATTTGTCTTTCTTTGTCTGACTTATTTCACTTAGCATAATACTCTCAACATTCATCCATGTTGTTTCCAATGGCAAGATTTTATTCTTTTTTATGACTAGGTAATATTTCGTTGTATATACATGTACCACATCTTCTGTATTCACTCATCTGTCAATGGACACTTAGGTTGTTTCCATATGCTTGTTATTGTGAGCAATCCTGCACCGAACATAGGGGTGCATATATTTTTCCAAATTAGTGTTTTTGTTTTCTTCAGATAAGTACCCAGAAGTGGGATTGCTGGATCATATGGTAGTTTTATTTTTAGTTTTTGAGAAACCTCCATACTTTTCTCCACAGTGGCTGCACCAATTTACATTCCCACCAACAGTGCACGAGGGTTCCCTTTTCCCCACATCCTTGCCAACACTTGTTTTTTTGGTCCTTTTTTGATAATAGCCATTCTGACAGATGTGGGGTGATGTCTCATTGTGGTTCTACCACCATTCTTTTTCTTTTCTTTTTTTTAAATTTATTTTTGGCTGTGTTGGGTCTTAGTTGCTGCATGCGGGCTCTCTCTAGTTGCAGCAAGCGGGGGCCACTCTTCGTTGTGGTGCACGGGCTTCTCATTGCGGTGGCTTCTCTTGTTGCGGAGCATGGCCTCTAGGCACGTGGGCTTCAGTAGTTGCAGCATGTGGGCTCAGTAGTTGTGGCAAATGGGCCCTAGAGCACATAGGCTCCAGTAGTTGTGGTGCATGGGCTCAGTAGTTGTGGCTTGTGGGCTCTAGAGTGCAGGCTCAGTAGTTGTGGCGCACGGGCTTAGTTGCTCCGCGGCATGTGGGATCTTCCTGGACCAGGGATCAAACCCATGTCCCCTGCATCGGCAGGCAGATTGTTAACCAATGTGTCACCAGGGAAGTTGAGCCACCATTCTTTTATAGAATACTTTCCAATAGTTAGGTTTTTATTTTTGAATTAAATCTTGACCACTATGCCTTCTAATTTTTTCCAGAAGGACATGTGACTCTTGTTTGTTTATTTTTAGACCTGACATATGAAGAAATAGTCTGTTGCCTTCTCACACTGGAAGCATCTTAGCTGGGATATCAAACTTTTAGTTCACAGCCCAGACTTCTTCCTGAAAAACGTGTGTGGCTATGGTTCTATTACCTCGAACCTTTCTCATTTAACAAAAAGCCAACCAGATTTCATCCTTCTTGTAGCTAACCTGTGTTTTCTGTTTACGTATTTAATAGGATGTTTTTCCTTTGTCCTTATATTTCAACACTTTATGCTAATGCACATGTCTCTGTGTGGATCTTCTTTCATTAATTTTCTCTCAACAACATAAGACCTTGAAGGGCAGCAAAGCTAGCGAAAACCGTCAGGTTCCTACACCAACAGATGTTCTTTCACACATTAAACCAATGGCATTCATGAAAGCATACCTCCAGCAAATACTGCCATTGACTTCTCCCTATCTCTGTTCACCCAGGAAGCAACGTGCAATCACCAGTACATCTTTATTGCTCCTTTATTTTCTGGGATATATAGCTTCAAAACAAACATGTGGTTGGGGATATAGTACTCTGCTGGTCTCAGAGAAGACACCACCTGCCTAGGAGAAGGGAAATGACCTCTTTTCTAATTAGTAAAGGGTGCTGGGTCACTGACCTGGATGACCATAGAAGGGTCTTTTCCTCTCCTTCTAGGTAAATAGGGCTGCTCTTTTTCAAGAGGTAAGAATATGGCTAGGCTCTGAATTTTTGTGTTTGTTTTCAGATTCACTCCATTTATGAAAATTCGTCCCTAACTCTAGCAATAGATAATTGCCTTTGTTTTCATTTTGCATGTGTCCGTGGGAATTAAATGGGAGCTTGGGACAAGCCGTTAGGAGTGGTTTCCTTGACACACCATTTTAAACTGGAAAGTCTCTTTGATTTTAATTTATACGTCAGTGTTTCCATATTGCCCAGTCTCAGAAAAATGTTTCTCAGAATTTACATGCCATTTTAGGTCTCTATATTTTTTTAGACTAAACATGTTTTCTGTATTTTTTAGGCCTCAAACAGCAATTTACATTATCTGAATTGTTTGCCTACTTAGATCACATTCTCTAGACAGTGCTCAACTCTTTACTAGGCTGCAGATAAATAGGCTTATACACAAAATCTTCTATTTATAAAATCTCTCTTTGGGATAACAGCATGCTTTTTGCAATTCATAGATCTCTTCTAGCTTTGGATGCCCTACAAACACGAATGTTTCCCTAAAGGAATACCTAATTTACAGTGATGTACAACATATATATTGGACATATCATATATATATGGTATATATATTACACAATAATGTTTATTTTTATTTGTTTTGTTTGAAAGAAATTTCCTCTCATACATCTATAAATTTGATGCCAGAGAAGTCTTTTATGCTATAATAATATCTGTGAATCCTACCAATTGTTCATTTCATCTCTGTGTCCATTTCTCTGAGTATATGAAATGGAGGGAAGGAAAACATTTTATTTCAACCAGTAGAATTCAAAGTAGGCAAATGTGGTGCACTCAAGTTTTTAGCCCTTTACAAAAAAAACAAGGTTTTCCATTAGCAAAAGTGTGATAAAATAAGGGAAAGTTGCAGCCCAGAGCAGAAGGTCTAATGTGAAGAAGGAGGACCCTAGAGATGGGCTTCTCTCTTGTTCTGAGCACAGATTCTAGGGTGGCCCAGACTCAGCTGTCTTCTCCCCATTACCACCACACCTCATGTCCCCATCTTGTGCATTGTTTGCTTCTCAAAAAGGGAGGCTCTTTAGAAAGTATACATATAAGGCCAAGAAATTATTTTTCTCCTTTCAAAATTCTGTACCAAAAGTGCCTTCCTTTATCTTTTTGATGTCTTTTAAAGCATATATATAATTTATTTTTAAAAATATATTGTATATAATTTAAATTATATATATAATTTAATATATACATATAACTTATTTTTTAAAATATAAATATTTGGGGGTCTTTATGTCAGTTTTGGGTTCCATTCATTCATTCTTTCTTGCAACAAACACTTATCAATCATCTGTAAGTTCTAGATGTGACCTTGACCCTGGAAGTTCCACAGCGAGTGAGGCATCATTACAGAACTTAAGGGCTTTATATTTTCAAATGGAAGACAAACATGTACCAAACCAATATAATGATCTATACAGTAAAATGTTATAAGAAATTTAACTGAACCATAGACACAGATATTGGGTACCATGGAGCACAAGGAAAACTGGTCAATGGTATTAGAATGGGGGGTGGAAGGTGGCTTTGAAATGTTGTAAGGGAATCCAGACCCCAATAGTTTTTCATATCACAGTGCTTTTATGGTTAGGTGTGAGTGTTCAATTTTAGTGATTTCATACTTAGAAAAAATAGCCCGAACGCTTCTCATACTGATTATTGAAGAAGAAAGTATACTCAGCTCAAAATACGCTAGATGCAAATGCTGAGATTCACGCCTCTCCCTTCAGCATGCTTTGGGGGAACACTATAAATAGTTGAGATTCTTAAAAAGCTGGGCTATCTAGTTGATCCATATTTTTCTATAAATATTACAGAACACAAAAGACGGTGTCTATTTTGAAGAAGAAATAGGAAAGCCTGTGATCCTTTTCTGCCGCTCCAAGGATACAGATACTCTGAGTTGCATAGAATGTATTTCCATTTCCTCACCGAAAAAGATAATCTAACATTTTGAGAAGCCCTGGGAAGTAAAAAATTTTCCTTTTGGATACTTTTTTATTAGGTTAAAACAAAAAAACAAAAAATACCCTTTCAACTTTGTTGAAAATTTCCCCTGAAAATACACTTTTGAACACTGATTACATTTTTGTCACACTGGAAAATAGCATGATTTCACTCCCTCTACCCCATGGCTTGCCAGTGCAAAAGCAAGAATTACTTTGTGGGCCACCACCATGGGGAGAAAATGGCTTCTCTTGCATGGCATAACACAGCTTCAATCACTGCAGCTCTCTCTCACCCTTGCTTAAGTATAGCTCAGGAGCTAGGTGGAGTTGTTGCTAAATGGGAAGCACTGTTTTCCACAGAGAGCTTGTGGGACACCCAAGTAGGCCACCACAGTGTTAGGGAGAACCAGAAAAACAAAGGTATGAGGCCTCTTCTCCCACTGCACCCTCCAATTGCAGGGCTATCAAACCAGAGCCCTGAATGGGCCAGTGGCTGAAGGCTTTGGGGTTTGGATGAGAGAAGGAACAGGAGGGCGGAAAGCAACGCTACAGAAAACGGATCCAATTAAATACCCAAAGCAAGTTCAAGATGTTTCAAAAGATCTCCTGGTGAAAAAAAAGAAAATCCTGTTTTGCTTTCCATGAAAAGTTCATGAAACAAAACCTAGGAATTTCTCACAGTGCACGCAGGCGGATGGGTGTTTCCACTTCAGAGCCAGCTGAATGAGAGACAAGTGATGTGGAATACTGTTTCTGCGAATAGGAATATAGGGTACGCTTAGATGCTCCGGAACCCTTTGTACTTACGGCCTTCTTTTAACATGTAGCAAGCTCTCCTGAGGCAAAGGCAATTCTCAGAAGCTCAGCCTGGAAACTGAAGACAGGATATCAAGGGGCAGATTACAATTTTGCCTTATCTGTAAGCAGAGCATCTGGCTGATGATCTCACTGCTCAGAAAAAAAGTCACTTCGGTTTAATAAACATGTTTGGCTGCAGAATTCCCTTGAAGGAGTTCCCGGAGCATTCCTTGGGTATACATGGATTGTTGAGTTAGAGCCCCTTCCTGAGGTACGAGGAGCTGCATCCTCTTGTGATGGCCAGTCTCTCTACCAGCATCCCTGAGGGAGACTAAGTCGATCGTTTCAAACACACCGGAAAGAACTCGCAGTACAGTGTAGTTGTTTGTTGCATGGGGGCTGATGGGAAGTGCACAGATGGGTAGTCAGAAATTGCACAAAGAGGATGTTTCCGAAACTTCCAAACAGGCTCCCATCCCCTTCACTCCTTGCCTAAGTGTAAGTGAGCGCAGGCAGCTTCCCAGAGGTTTCAGATAATCAAGACACCATTGGTAGGAACAAGAAGTTATGAAAATAGTTTCTGCTTTTCACGTTGCGGTCTGATTCCTCTCATTCTTAAGTTAAGGGTCATTCTGCTTTTTTTTCCTCCCTTTGTGCTTCTCTGCCCAACCACTTTTCACCCATTCAACTTCCTGCTCCTCTCTCGCATACAGTTCTTTGTGTGACTTGGCACCTCGGGCCTTCACATGTCCGGAATACTTTCTGAGCAAATATTTTATTGAATTTCCTAAAAATACACAGGTAGAATGAAAATAGGGCCATGTAAATAAAGGCACTGGAGTGCTTGTGTTTACTAGAAAACGTGCAGAAATATGCTGGTGTAGGATTCTCTGATTCTGTCTCCACTCCGATTCTTTTCAGTGTTAAAGATGCCATTGGACAGAAATAAACTCACAGCCATTTTCACTTGATTTTCTGAACACCAATTTCTGTAGTAATGTATTTTCTGAAATTCAGAACAGTCTGTTCTTCCATAAGTCAATGGTTGCCTTCCTCATAAATTCCTTGTTATCAAAAAAAAAAAAAAAAATCACATGATGAAAGAGTTGCTTCAGTGGAAAAGATATGGTTCAGAGTTAGAGAAATAAAGTTAATTTTTCTAGTGGTAATGTAAATAAATGGGTGCATGCTTTAAAAAATACCTGTATCATGCTTAGATATATAATCTAAAATGTATTCAGCAAGTCAGCATCTGATTACATCTAACTTTTCCTATTGTCACCAATACTTAACCCAGCATCTTCATACATTTAATCATTATTACTTTTGTCATTCATCAGTAGGATAAACCAAGTGAAAAGCCACTGGCCAAAATATCTGTGTCATTAGGGCAATGGCTTTCTTCTCACCCAGGTGCTAATACCTGTTCACAATTGTCCTGTCACTTAAAGCAGTCTCGTACAAGCAAATCATGCTTTCTCATTAGTCAGGTTCATTATATCTCCTCGGTTTTGTGGAAAGTTGGACTGCATTTGTAGAGGCAAAATGGAAGCCCTGAGTTAAAGTTAAGTATAAGTTGATTTTGGATCAAAACAAGCAGGCTTTTTGAGGTTGAAATGTTATCTAACTGTTGACATTCACTGAGGATCTTTTATTCCTTTTCATGCTATAAACCATTGAGACAGGAGCCAAAAATGGTCTTTCCTAAGGAATGCTCCATCTTTCTCCTGGGACATTTATTTCTGTTTTATTTTCATCTTTTCTTTTTAATGGGATTCAAACACTAACTTTGTATTTGCCTATTTATAATTGTTTAGAACAGCACATTAAAAAATAATGGGAGAATGACTATGTCTCAAATTCTTTTTTTAAAATTTATTTTATTGAAGTATAGTTGATTTACAACATTGTGTTAATTTCTACTGTACAGCAAAGAGATTCAGTTATACATATACATATACATTATCTTCCATATTCCTTCCCATTATGGTTTATCATGTGTCTCAAATTCTGGTGGATATACTTTTTTTTTTTTAATCAGTCATCAATTTTATACACATCAGTGTATACATGTCAATCCCAATCGCCAATTCAGCACACCACCATCCCCACCCCACCGCGGTTTCACCCCCTTGGTGTCCATACGTTTCTTCTCTACATCTGTGTTGGATATACTTTTAAAGTATATTTGCAAGTAAGTTTGTAGTACTGTGAAGAAGCTGCACAGATTTAATGAGGGTGAACCAGGTATTACTAAACAGCTTTACCAAAAAAAAGGGAACTCTAAGTTAAAGGCAAGCAAGCAAAATTCCTTTTTTCCCCTCCTAACTAAACAGACAAGTTAACTTGCCAAGTGAAAACTCGAAGTCCCAAGAAATACCCTAAACACAGAAAAATAAGCACATAGATGAATGCCTCCCCTTTTCCTCCTTGGTTTGAGGCCGACTGACAGCACCAGGTGGCAGCCCTCGGGAGCTGCCCGCTGCAGATGCCCTACCTCACAGCCAAAAGCTGGCAGGAATTAAGCAGAAACATGTACTTCCTGTGGAGGGCAACGGTCAGCAGGTGGGATTAGCAGACAGACTGCATTCGGAGCCCATCCTCCTGTGTGGTCATCTGGGCTGCCTTCCACGTGGGCACCCAGGGCCCGGAACAGGACATTTGCTCAGCGTTCTGTTGGAAGCTGTTCAAATGCAATTATGCTGTATGTCGTTGCGGAATAGATGACTTAGAGGTTCCACACAAATTGAATTTTGAGGCCAGCTTGAAATTACATTAGATCTGGGGGCTTTGACTAAAGCCTGTCTGAATCCCCCCTGCATTCCCCTTAGGGTCATCTTTCTTTAATCATTCACTAATGTTTTTCCGGTTAGGTCACTGATGAATAGATGACATAAGTCTCCTCCCCCCCCCCCCCCCAC
This sequence comes from Balaenoptera ricei, assembly GCF_028023285.1. Lineage (NCBI taxonomy): Eukaryota > Metazoa > Chordata > Mammalia > Artiodactyla > Balaenopteridae > Balaenoptera > Balaenoptera ricei. Next base: position 28,256,580 of record NC_082643.1, on the reverse strand, counting down.
CCACCCTTCCTTTTTAGTATTGTACATAACGTTTTATTAATTTGTCCTTTTTGGCTGCTGTCAAGACAGCAAATATGAAACTGATTTCCGAACCTCAAGAAATTGACTTTTCTCATTCTGCTTTGTACCGTTAAGTCTCAAAGGCAAAGAACAATGACCAGAATGTGATAAAAGTGAGGTGCTCTGATGCTTAGCTGTTGTCTGTAAGAACACTTTTATCAACAGAGAGACACCAAAAGAATTAAACAGATTCGACTCATGAGAAAGGTAAGAACTTGCCCCTCAGGCTGGGAAGCACAAATGCCCATTCTCAGATTAATAGAATCCTGTGTCTCTGATGATTGCTTCATTTTTCTTGATATCCTATTAAAGCAATAAACGACGAATCTCAGAAAATTGTTAAAGGTACAGCAAAGTTAGAAAGCTTCCTCCATCCTTACATTGTCTCTGCAAACTTTAGCAGGTCGTGTAAGTATATTACCAATGCATTTGTTAGGTTGTAAAATTTCTCTGGTAAATTATAGAGTCGGCTAAGCTATGCACAATAGCTTTATTTTCATCATTCAATCAAGAATCTATTAGGAAACTTTCATGAGGGAGGTACAGCTCATGATGTCCTCTATATCCTGTCATCAGAAGAGCTTAGTTAATAATATTCTAAAGCTGAGGAAAAGTGATGAATGGTTTGGGGGAAATTTGTTGGGGGGAGAACTCAGAAGACACTTGACAAAGACCGCTGGGTAGTCCACTTGACAAAAACTGATGTTTCAGCAAACTTGGCATCAAATCATATTTCTATAAAATATAAAGTAAGATGTATCTCATTTCCCGTTTATTTATTTATTTATTTTAGCTTCTTTTTTAATTAAAAAAATTTTTTTATTGAAATACAGTTGATTTATAATGTTTCAGGTGCACAGCAAAGTGATTCAGTTATATATATATGTATATACACACATATATATCTATTCTTTTTCAGATTCTTTTCCATTATCGGTTATTCTTTTCCATTATAGGTTATTATCCCATTAGTTTTATATTGTATTCATTCAAGAAACATTTATTAGAGGGCTACTATGCGCCAGGCTCTGGGTTGAACACTGGAGAGAGAATGATAAATAAGACACAGTCTCTGGCCTTAAGCAGATTATGGCTGAGTAGGGGAGACAGACACATAAATAAGTGATTTCAAAGCATTGTATGAGGCACCAGGGTACAGGGTTAACTGGTGGCATAAAGAAGGGACTTCTCAGCAGTACCTGGGGAAGTAGCTCCTTCAAATATCTCAACTGTTTCTGTTACAGCTGTTAAAATGATCAAGACTCCTACCTTCATTGAAATATTTTTGAAGTTTAACACGTACACACATACACACATTGTGTGCATATGTAACCATGTATGTGTACATACTGGCAAATGTTCACTAAGTGAACACTTATGTAATCTGTCCCCAGATCCACAAGTAGAGTACGAGAGGATTCTGGAAGCTCCCTTGTTCCCTCTCCCATTGCCACTCTCTCCAAAGACAGTGAGTGACTCTTCTGTCTTCTAACACCAGAGTTTACTCTTGCCTGCTTTTAAATTTTATATAAAGAGAATCATACAACAGGCCTTCTTTGATATATGGCTACCTTTCTCGATATTATGTTTGTGAGATTCATCCCTGTTGAACAAACCGGTTGTAGCAACAGTTTGTTCCTTCTCTATGATATACAGCATTCTATTTTATGAATATATCATAGTTTATTTACCCACGCTTGTGTGATGGAATCTGGGTTGTTTCCTGTTTGGGCTGTTGTAAATATTGTCTCTGTGAACATTCCTGCACACGCCTTTTGGTGAACATATGCATTCATATCTATCGGGTATATACCTAGGAGTAGAATTTCTGGGTCATAAGGAATGCATATGTTCAGCTCTCGTAGATACTGCCAACCAGTATTCCAAAGTGGTTTTTAGCAGTTTACATGACCACCGTCTACATCCTCGAGTTCCATTTGCTCCACACCCTCCCCAATGCTTGGCATTGTCTGTTTTTTCCACTTTAGCCATTCTCTTGGCTATATAGTGGTCTCTCATTGTGGTTTTATTTATGAAACCTGGGAGTTTTTAAATTATAAAATCAGAGATGTGTTCCCACAGACAACTGCTCTGAATAGAGAGCTGGAAAATTTTTGGAAAGGAAGAGGTTCAGTAATTTAATCTGCTGTCTGTGGGACTTTGAGTGCTGTGGTATTGTTGCAATACTCAGAATTGTGAAGCACCTCCTCAATTCATGCCTCTTCCATAGTTTCTTTCATTTCATCATTCTGCTTTTGACCTTCCCGCTGGCTTCCTCAAACTTTGGGAATAAGAATAGAAATGATGGTAATAGCTGACAATTTTGTGGGCTACTATTTGCCAGGCACTGTTCCACAGCAGTTTGCAGGTACCCTCACAACAATTTCGTGAGTTAGATAGTGTTATTCCCTCCATTTTATGGGTGGAAGAATAAGGCACAGAGATGGTGAGTAACTCATCCAGGTTATGCAGGAAGTCTTGGAGCCTGGATTTGAACTGGGGTGGAGAGATTGTGAACCCAGGGTCTTGATCCTTATACCACCCAGTGCTGGTGGAGCTTGAAGCCTGCCCCTTTTCTTTACAGTGTGTATTTGTATTTTTTGGTAGAAACAGATTAGAGAATCATAGCTTCTTGATAGATAGTCTCATCTAAAACAAATGCTCCATCAGTTACGGGAGACTTATTGGCAGTGTCCCCTGAGCTGTTGTTAGATGCTATGGTGCATGTAAGGTGAGGAGTTTAATAAGATTCTGCCCCTTGCATAGAACCCATGAACTTCCAAGTTCTTTTCCATCTATATTCTCACTTGATCTTCATGAAAGTCAACTGAGGAGAGAATTAAGACTGAGAAGTGAGTTGCCAAAGGTCAAATGGCAAGTGAATGGCAGAAGCAGGAACTGAGCCTAGATTCAGATCCTGGGTTTTCCTGATGAACTTTAGAATGTGATGCACAGAGTCAAATTTGAATACTAGGTGAGAAAAACGCAAAGGGTAAAATTCTGTATAATCCAGGCCAAAAGTTTCTCCAGGTTCTATGCATGAGTGTATCTCTTAACTCTGTGAGCAAAAACCATCTATGCTGATTTTAATTTGGATTTGCATATTTTAATTGGTTTTCTCCCTAAGTTTCTTGTCTATTGTTTGGAGGGTAGGGGTTGTGTTTTTAGTAGTACTGATATCTAAATGGCTTCATAAGGACTAAATTCAGTGATTGAATTACTAATGAACAGAAAAAAAATGTATATATATAAGTTTGACTTAATAGTGAATAATAACCAATAACCAAAAAATTAGTACAGTCCTTTTGTGTTTTTGGAGTCATAAAAGTCTACTCTTTTAGATTAATTACTACAGAAATCTAAAGAAGACTCTCTTGTTAGTGACTTTTATGCCATCCAGTGGACGACTCTGTAATTTTCCTAACACTTACTCACGAAAGAAAACAAACTTAATTTCCATGTGCCACCATGTTGATAAATGTTGCCTCTAAAAAGGGCATTAAGTATTTCAGTGCCACCCACCATGTAGACACCTATGTCATATGTAACTTCCAGACTTACGTCTGTAATGTTGACAGAAAAGGCAGGGTCAAAATTAAAATGTGAATCTTGTGGGCTCCACCACAATGATATTCCTTGTTTCCTCACAAGAACTCCTCTGAAATCAGAAAAACAAGTCTTCCCATCCTTTCCCCACATTTTGCAAGTGGCTCATAGAATTTTGTTGGAATTTGATAGGACTCCCTCTTCTCAACTGTGTACACTCTGCGCCCATGGAACCCCAGGAATCACCCACTTCTTTTTCATATTTGAGACTCTTCTAGGACATTAATGAAACCAATTAAGGGTGGTGTAAGCAGCATTTAAAGAATAGAATGGAAAATGTAGTGCCTACCATTGCGGCACGAAGCTTGTTTCAGTTGGACGTGCATGGAAGTGTTATGATACTGAGTCCTGACGTGAATATATTTCTTACCGTTGTTGTGTCTGTGCCAGTTATCTACCTTTTGTCTCTCAACTCCAAATCCACCCTCTCTACACTGCTCTGTAATGTTGGCATTGGGATTCTCCTGTGTTGTCTGGCTCTTGTTAGGTTCTGCAAGTAGGAGGTGCTAGAGAGAGGAGAAGGTGGGAGGAGGGGAGAAGGGGCTTCCTTTCTGTTTCCCTCAGCATCGCTCTGGCGACAGCATCAGCTCCAGCCTCCAGCTTCTCTCACCTTCTTTCAGGTCTCCAGCAGTAGAGGTACCAGCCCAAATCAGACGATGCACCTCCTCAAATGTATGGCGTCAGCTCCTCAGGACCCTTCCTGCAAGATCCCGGTTCTAACCACCCCACCTCTTATTATTTTTTCCCCTTCCCAGGACTAGGTAGCTGATTGCTGCAGTTATTATCTCTAGATATTATTTTAGTGCTCCCTTTCTGCTCTTTCTGCCTTTCAACACGGTTAACCAATTCCTTGTTTTAAATCCCTCTGTTTGAAATACCTACAGGGATTTTCATTTTCTTGACTAAACCCTGAATGAGACATAGTCAAAAAAAAAAAAGTTGAAAAGCCATTGCTTTGGGCATTGACTCTTCAGTCTTTTGTCACTCGTATAATGTGTATCACAGCAACTTGAGCACCTTGGTAAGATGCTTGGCTCACTTTGCTTTTTTTCCAAAAGCATAAAAAATGCGTACAGTGTAGCTCATTTAATTTTAGAGTTGAAGGCATCTCAGCATTTATCTTGGCATTATGACATGGGATATAAGATTATATCTAGGAAGGGGCTAAAGAGGAACTGGCACCAGCTTTCCTAACACCTAGGTTATCCCAGCTGCAAGATGCAGTGCTGTGTTGGAAAGTTTTGGTGTCTATAACTGTATTACTCCCCACCCTCCGACACACAAATGAAGTGATGAGTCATTTACATTCACCCTGGGCAGTGGCTAGTGTTTGATTATATGAATCCAGGACACCAAGAGAAGGCTACCATCTTTCACTTAGGAAGAGGAACTGAGACATCCAGCCTGTAGCCATGGTTTTCATCTGGCTGGCAAATACATTTTGTTTGGCCCACAGAGTATTTTTTTAAAAATGTGAATTAGTTGCCAAGATGTAAAAAAGATCAGATTTCCAGGGTCTCCAGGAACTTAGGGAATACTGGATCTTCATTCCCACAGGGTACCAAGTACTTTATGTGGCTTTTTTTTTTTTTTTTTTTTTTTTTGTCTAGTTGCCATAATCCCCCCAGTCCTTTATACTTAGATTTTTATTCTTTCCTTTATGTTGTGTGCCTGGCTCCTGTGGGCATTTGTGTTTTGACTCTTGACCTAGAAGAAGCAAACTAGGCTGATGGGGGCTGGAGACAATGTGGCTCGGGAAGGAGGGAGGAAGAGGGGAAGTAAGATAGATAAAATAGATGCAGACTTCTTGGACGAGTGAGCTAGGAGGTATCAGACAGCTGCCAAGGGAAAGGGTACTTGGGAACGTGTGAAGGAGAGTAAATGTGCTGTTTATAAAGTTGTGCTATATCATCTACCCTGACTCTCCATCTGCCCACAAGAATAACAGTACAACTACCTTACTGGAGTTTGTGTGTTTGTGTGTGTGTGTTGCTTTCTTCTGTGGCCAGATCATTGACAATGGGCGAAGACAGTCGTAGAGACAGGTGGAACTAGAGGAGAAATGGCTCAGGAAAGCCCAGGCACAGGCCAGTTACATATTTTCTGAGTGATTTTTTTTTTAAAAAAAACGAGGTTTTTGAAGTCCATATGTATGGCTACCTAAATATTTGGTAATAGAAAATTAATTTTAATTGATAAGCCTCATTAACTTTAGTAAGTCAAAAATAGTACTGCAAAAATAACATTCCTCAACTGTTGCTTGATGGCGTTACTGCTTTTTCACTTAACTTTCCCATGGTGTTAAACACTTATTAGAACCATTCACCACTAGGTGTCAAATTTTTAAATGTACATTAATTTATAAATAAATTAAGTATAAGTATAATCTATCTACATATAAACATAAACCATAAGGCGGCTTTGAAATGCATGGGTCCACTTACATGCAGATATCTTTCCATAGTAAATACTGTAGTGCTACGCGGTCCATAGCTGTTTGAATCCACAGATGCGGAGGAACCGCAGATATGGGGGTCCGACTATAAATTATACTAACCCCACCTTGTTTAAGGGTCAACTGTATGTAGAGAATTATAAAACTATATGTATAAAATAATATAGAACTATATATAATTATATAGAACTAGATAAAACTATCTATAAATAATCCGGCTTTAGTGACATAGTTGGGAATGTGTACCTTTGCCCTCACGAAGTTTTGTACTTTCTCAGATTATACATACATATTGAAGTTGTCTTAAAAAAATAAGTAATAATGTAAAGTCATTTAAGATCAACTAGAATCCAGTTCCAGAGGTAATCAATGCTAAAATTTGGGTATCTTCAACTAACATTATAATCAATAGGGAAAAACTGAGAGCTTTTCCCTTAAGAGCTGGCACAAAGCAAAGATGCCCACTCTCACAAGTTCTAGTCAACATAGTACTGTAAGTCCCAGACAGAACAACTAGACAAGAAAAATTAGACAACTCCACAAAAAACTGTTAGAAATAATACGTGGATTCAGTAAAATTGAAGGATACAAAATCAATATACAAAAGTCAGATGTGTTTCTATACACTAACAACGTACTATCCAAAAAGGAAACCAAATAAACAATTTCATTTACAATAGCATTGGAAAGAATAAAATACTTAGGAATAAATTTAACCAAGGACGTAAAAGATCTAAACACTGAAAACTGTAAAATACTGATTAAAGAAATTGAGGAAAACATAAATAAATGGAAGGATATCTTTTGTTCATGGAATGGAAGAATTAATATTGTTAAAATGTCCGTAGTACTCAGAGTGGTCCACAGATACAATGGAAAATTCCAATGGCGTTTTTCACAGAAATAGAAAAAACAGTGCTAAAATTCATATGGAACCATAAAAGACCCTTAATAGCCAGGGCTATCTTGAGAAAGAAGAGCAAAGTTGAAGACATTATACTTCCTGATTTCAGATTACTGACATTACAAAGCTAGTAATCAAAACAATTTGGTACTGGCAAAAAACAGACTCATAGACCAGTGGAATAGAAAAGTGAGCCTAGAAATAAACCCATACATTTATGGTCAACTAATCTTCAACAAGGGCCCCAAGAATGAGGAAAATATAGTCTTTTCAATAAATATTAATGGGAAAACTGGCTAGCCACATGCAAAATAATGAAATTGGACCCTTACTCTGCACAATACACAAACAGTAACTCAAAATTGGTCAAAGACTTAAATGTTAAGTCTGAAAACTGTAAAACTAGAAGAAAGTATAAGGAAAAACCTCCTTGACATTGGTCTTGGCAATGATTTTTGAATATGGAACAAGGAACAAAAGCAAGCATGAACAAGTGAAACTACACCAAACTAAATAGCTTCTGGAAAGCAAAGGAAACAATCAATAAAATGAAGACGAAACCTATAGAATGGGAGAAAATATTTGCAAACCATATACCTGATGAGTTAAAATCTAAAATATATAAGGAGCTTATAAACTCAATAGCAAAAAACTCAATAACTTGTTTTAAAAGATGGGCAAAGGACCTGAATAGACATTTTTCTGAAGAAAATATACAAATGGCCAACAGGTATATGAAAAGGTGCTCAGCATCACGAATCATCTGGGAAATACAAATCAAAACCACAATGAGATATCACCTTACACCTGTCAGGATGGCTATTATCAAAAAGACAAAAGAGAACAAGTGTTGGTGAGACTGTGGAGAAAAGGGACCCTCTGTGCACCACTGGTGGCTCAACTATTATGGAAAACAGTGTGGAAGTTCCCCCCAGATTAAAACTAGAATTACCATATGATCCAACAATCACACCTCTGGGTATATATCCTGTGATATTGTGACTTATGATAAGAAATATATACTTGGTATACATCTCCGTTCCTGATATAGAGTTCCTAAAACCCTTGGAATTTCCTGTGATGAGACCTATAAAGATGTCTTTCATTATGTTAATAAGGTGACTTTTAGAGAGCACCTAATGATGGGGGCTAGTTGCCAGTGGAGCCAATCATGTGATTAGAGGGTTGGAACTTTCAGTGCTACCCTCCAACCTCCTGGGAGAGGAGAGGGGCTGGAGGTTCAATCAATCACCAATGGTCAATGATTTGATCAATCATGTTTAAGTAATGACACCCCATAAAACCCCAAAAGGACAGAGTTTGGAGAGATTCTAGGTTGGTGAACCAGAAAGCATCCATGTACCGCTGTGCTGAGTGCTAAACTCCATGGGGACAGAGCTCCTTTGTTTGGGATCTAACCCGATGTATCTCTTCATCTGGCTGTTGATTTGTGTCCTATAATATGCTTTGTAATAAACCAGTAATCTAGTGAGTTCACTGGTTTCCTGAGATCTGTGAGCTGCTCTAGCAAGTTAGTAGAACCCAAGGAGGAGGTCGTGGGAACCTCCAAAATGTAGCTAGTGGTCAGAAGCACAGGTAGCTAGTAGCTAGACTTGCAACTGGCAAGTGGGGGGAAGTCTTGGGATACTGAGCCCTTAACCTGTGGAATCTAATGCTATCTCCAGAGAGTATTGGAATTGAATTGAATTGTAGGCCACTCAGCTGGTGTCAGAGAATTGCTTAGTGTGGGGAAAAACCCCACATATTAGAGTTGATGTCAGAATCACATATCCAAAGGAAATGAAATCAGTATCTGGAAGAGATATTGTACTCATGTTCACTGCAGTATTATTTACAAAAACCAAGCAATGGAAGCAATCTAAATGTTTGTCCACAGATGAATGGATAAAGAAATTCTGGTATATCTATACAATGGAATATTATTCAGTCTTAAAAAAGAAGGAAGTCCTGCCATTTGCAACAACATGGATGGGATTTACCTCACCTCCAATTGTGGGAGGTTTGAGGGGGGATAAGAGATGTCCCATTCTCTTGGTTACAGGAATTGGTTCAGGGCCGGGAGATAAGAAATAAGTCAAAAAAACCAGGACCCCAAGCTGGTTTTTGTTCAGATGTCTCTTCCCATATAACTTGAATAAGGGTACATGTAGCCCAGGAAGATCTCTAGGGTAGGACCTACCTGAGACTACCAGGTAGGAAAAGGAGTGGATTGGAGAAATGTAGAGAGAGAAACTAGGTCATGGCACAGTGTTGGAACCTTGGGTCAAGGCTTGTCTGAAGCTACTTCTATCCCTGAATTGTCAGTTATGTTATCAATCATTCCCTATCCTATTCAAGCCAGATGACTTTAATTTTTCATTTCTATATTTGTAACTTGAAGAGTCCTTCTGACACAGTGTGTATATGTGCACGGCGTGTGTGTGTGTTTGTGGGTGTGTATAACAAAACTGCTGTTATCCTGAATATGAAGTTTTTATACTGTTTTCTCTTTCAAGTAATATTACATCAGGAATAATTTCTGATGCCATTAAATAATCCTCAAAAACATGACGTTAATAGTGTATGCTATTGCACAGAAAGGACGTGCCATCTTTTATTGAAATAGTTCCTACTGTTGAATATTTAGGTGGTCTCATAAGCTTTCAAGTATTTATGTCAATTTCCTCAATCTCTGTCTACAATTTTATAACATTCTGTTGTTCAAAATGGCCTTCTTCTTGTTTCTGTCTGTTTTTATGAGCCTTATGGTTTTTCACAGACAACAAGATAAATCTATCATGTTCTATCCATCAAGTAATCCTTCATTGTTTGCTTAAAATTTTCTTCAAGTGTCACTTTCTTCAAGAAGCCTAACCTTAAAAACATGGCTCAAAACCACTCATTACAATATCACTGACACATGATCAGTCTTTGCCAAATCCCCCAAAGAAAACAATTTCTTGCTTAAAAGGAAGAAAAGTATACGTATCTGGTGAAAACATTCTTGCATTTCCTCACAGTGTTAGTTCCTAGTAGGTATTCCATCAATATAGGACAACAGCAAGTCTGTGATGACTTGTGATAATTTCTAGGTTGATGACTTCTTCCTTCTAAACTCTCACCATTAGTCCATTCTTCAAGATCCTTTATTAATTCCAGAGGCAGTTTATTGAAAGTAACAAAGGACCAGGCATCAATTCATTCTCTTCACAGAGCAGACATAGAAGACTCCAGAAACCAACTCAGAGCCCTGGAATGTTGCAAATTGGTGCTGTTTCCTTTGCAACCAGAGGTTTGAACTGAAAGATTTGTAGCATTGAATGGAGTGGGTTTCTTTATTTTGGCAGGCAGTTCCACAGCCTTTGGTAGTGGTGAAGGTGATCATCTGAGCTGCATTTTCTTTCTTTTTACCTTAGAAGTTGAGCTCCAGAGGAAAGGAGCTGGTGCCGTTGGTCTCTATGAAGCCCCTTTCCTCTCTTCATCAGGTTTTTAATTTTAATGTAGGCTGCTAAATGTCCTATTTTAATCATTCATCACTTTTCAACTGTGTCATTTCTGATCTGTAAAATGGAGGTAAAATGCTTCACAGAATGTGAAAATCAAAGGACACCACATATGTGTAAACGCTTAGAACTGATGAACCATTAAAATTTTGTGGGTTAACTTAGAGAATGGAAATCTACAGTGGTTCTGAAGGTTTTCTAAAATGTGTACTTTATTAAGACAAAATGATCTAGAATAGGCAAATTCATAAAATGGAACGTAAACTACTTACACTTTATTAAATAATTAACTTAGGATTATTTATACATGCAACAAAGTGCAAATACTCTTAAATGTAATCGTGATTCCACCTTACCTTTACTCTTATTCAGGTATCAACTAAGTGAAATTTCTGTATGGACTAGAGAACATTCTTTATTTATCAAATGGGTGAAAATAATCCTCTTCATGTAGCCTATTTTTGTTGTTGTGGCTATAACATTATCACTTACTTGTATTAGTGCCTTCACAAAAACTATTACAGAGACTTCTCAAATTCTTTGTCCATAATTGCTCGCCATTCCTCACCTGTATTTCTGAAGAGGTTTGCTTTCTTAGATAATACATTCAAAAGGTACTTACAGCTAGTGTCAACATCTTCCTGTTCCTTGTTCTAGCTCTGGCTGTGTTCCACTAAGAAGTAAGCTCTGTGAAGTCAGGGCCTTTGCTAGTTTGTTTCTTGTGGGATCACAGTACTTAGAGCAGTGTCTGTCACCTAGTAGGCCCTCAGTAAATATTTTGAAAGGTTGAATGAATGAATGATCACAATTGTAATAATAGCAATTGCATCAATGGTATATGAGTTTTAATTTTCTATTGGTGCTGTAAAGAATTACTGCAAACTTGATGGCTTAAAACAGTATATATTTATTATCTTATAGTTCTTTTTTTAAAAATTTATTTTATTTATTTATTTTTGGCTGTGTTGGGTCTTCATTGCTGTGCACGGGCTTTCTCTAGTTGCGGCGAGCGGGGGCTACTCTTCGTTGTGGTGCGCAGGCTTCTCATTTCTGTGGCTTCTCTTGTTGTGGAGCACAGGCTCTAGGCACGTGGGTTTCAGTAGTTGTGGCATGTGGGCTCAGTAGTTGTGGCTCACGGGCTTAATTGCTCTGCGGCACATGGGATCTTCCCAGACCAGGGCTCGAACCGTGTCCCCGGCATTGGCAGGTGGATTCTCAACCACTGCGCCACCAGGGAAGCCCTTAGAGTTCTTTAGATCAGAAGTCCAAAAACGGTCTCCCTAGGCTAAAGCCAAGGTGCTGGCAGATTGCATTCCTTTCTGGAGGCTCTGGGGAAGAATCTGTTTCCTTGCTCAACCAAGCAGTCAGTAGAATTCTATCCCTTGCACTTATAGGACTGAGGTCCCTGTTTCTTTGCTGGCTTTCAGCTGAGGGAAGTTCTCAGCTTCTAGAGGCTGCCTGCAATTTTTGGCTCATGGCCTCTTCCTCCATCTTCAGAGAACAATGGAACTTTGAGTCTATCTGAGGTTGCAAATCTCTCTCTCTCTCTTTTTTTCTTTCCTGTCATTACGTCTCTCTCTGACCTACTCTTCTGCCTTCCTTTTCTGTTATTAAGGGCTCATATGATTACATTGGGCCCATCCAGATAATCCAGGACAATATTCTTACCTTCAGGTCAGCTCTTTAGTTACCTTGATTCCCTCTGCAAATTTAATTGCCTTTTGCCATGTAACATAGCATCCCACAGGTTCTGGGGATTAGGATGTGGACATCTTTGGGGACCATTATTCTTCCTACCATGCTGGATTAAGAACTTTTTACTATTATTCCATTTAATATTCATAACTAGTTTATGATGGAAATTACTATTATTTTTATTGATAGATGATAAAATAGAGGCCCATAGAGGTTAAATAACTTGCTCATGACTATAACACTAGCAGGGGGCAGGCTAAGATTCCAAAATAGTCTATTTGAGTCAATAACATACATATGAACCATTACCTAGGCATATGGCATTCATATGATTATGATGGGAATGATTCCCCTAAGAGTTGTTCAGTGCACAGTATGTATAACAGTACATGGCTTTTCTGACTACTGATATATACTGTCTTTGGTTTTCCGAGTATTGTGGTGGTCGAAATGATGAGATCCCTCTTTATCTTCTGGAGGAAATGAGGAACTCTAGGCTGAGATTAACCTGAAAAGGGCTTCCCATTTCCTAAAAAAATTAAACTCCATTACTGACAAACATTCCTTTTAAGTGACTGTTTTACCAAATCACAGCAGCTATTATATAGGCTATACTTGCTGGTGGTTTAGCCCAGTACTCTAGTCAATGGTTCAGTCAAAACTTGGGTACATTTTTTTCTGTGGGAACTGCCTAACTGGCCTGTAAAACAGCTCTGACTGTAGTAGGGGGTATCATTACCTTATTTTAAACATGGGTTTTTCCATGGTAAAATAAGCAGTGATTAACTGAATAGATATAAAGCCCTAACACAAGCAGTCTCAGACTCCTGTAGCCTACTTATAGATGGATGACTTCTATAAACCTGCTCAATTAGCTAGGTAGCAACTGGCTACCATGGAGAAATCCCATCCCCATTTACTGCCCCTCATACCTGCTCCTTCCTTTCTATTCAAATTGTCTTTAGGAATTCCTCTTCAAGTTTCTTATTATCAGAATTGGCCATCAATGAGAAATTGGATGAAATCTCAGAAATGTGGCAGTCCTGGTTAGCACGAATCAGCCAGAGACCAGGAATATCCCAGGGCACAATACTATAGCCCAGCCCAAAGAAGTTAGTGTCTCTGCTCCAGCAATGAGGGTATCGAGGCTGCTTTTCTCTCCTTGCACCCCATGTCCCATTGGGCCAGCTCCTTAGATCTGACTATGCTGTAGTAGGGAGGAATCAGTGGGCCCAGGGATGCAAGAGTGAGGTAAAGAAGAGGTGTAGGGATAAAGGAAGTTGCCTACTCCTACTGTCAATGGTGAATTGTGAACAACCATTTGCTGAAACAGTGATCTGCAAGTTGCGGGTGGGTGACTTCCAGGGAATGTGAAGGTAGTCCAATGGGATGTGGGAAGAAAGCATAAGAAGTTCTAATTGTATTTATTTTAAAAGCTATCATATCTTAAAAATATGTCTGTTTAAGGTTAAGCATGGCCCAGCTCCAGACACAGGAGAAGTTCACGTTCATTGGCAGACTCTTTTCCTTGAACTTTTTCTTTTTTTTTTTTTTTAAAGGAGGATTTTTTTTTTTTTTAAAGAAATTCATGTTCTTTTATTTATTTATTTATTTATTTATGACTGTGTTGAGTCTTCGTTTCCGTGCGAGGGCTTTCTCCAGTTGTGGCAAGCGGGGACCACTCTTCATCGCGGTGCGCGGGCCTCCCACCATCGCGGCCTCTCTTGTTGTGGAGCACAGGCTCCAGACGCGCAGGCTCAGCAATTGTGGCTCACGGGCCCAGCCGCTCCGTGGCACGCGGGATCCTCCCAGACCAGGGCTCGAACCCGTGTGCCCTGCACCGGCAGGCAGACTCTCAACCACTGCGCCACCAGGGAAGCCCTCCTTGAACTTTTTCTGAATACTTCTAAGAAGGATTGGGAGCAGGTCAGGGTACCAGAGACAGCTTCTCTTGGGGGTGCAAGTTTGATGGGGGGGGGGGGATCAGTCATCACTGTGGGAAAAGGCGTAAAGCCCTTTATCCTTATTCTCTCAAAGGGAGCAAAAGCCTTAAGCCACTGGGGATAGGGCAGCAAACATCCATATTTGACCTACTTTAGTTTAATTCACGGCTGGATTGCCATCATGGAATTTTAGTGTAATAGTTTGCCTTTATCTTTTAAAAAATAGTCATAAAAATCTACAGGAAAAATTTACAAATAAAAAATATACTCTACACCTGTAACAAAAATTGTCCTGATTGTCTTGCAATTCTATGTTTCCAACTGGAATGATTTCCTGCAGTCTGGGAAATTCTTTTAGTATTTCATCCAGTGAAGGTTTGCTGGAAGTACATTCTCTCAGCTTTTGCTTATCTAAAAACATCTTTATTCTGCCTTCATTTTTGAAGGATATTTTCATTGGATATAGAATTCTAGAATTCTAGGTTGGTAGCTATTTTTTTTCCTTTGAGCAGCTTCAAGATGTCATTCTCTAGGTCGAATTTCTTCAGTGGTAAATATAGTTATGCTCTTATGTCTGTTAAGAGTGGGTGACGGGTGCAAGATAATATCAATCTTTATCCACAATGTTTTATAATCTGGAAAACAAAATCTTTCTTTCATTCAGAAGTTCACTTTTCAAGAGAAAATTTCTCCAATAGAGGACTTTTCTTCTCCTCAAGCTTAAACATCACCATCAGGTACCTAGTATACTATGATGTTGAAAAATGAAACAAATTAAAATTGAGTTCCAATAAATAGTATCTGATAGATTTTTTAAAAAAAGATGTCATTCTCTTTTCTTCTGCATTCCCTGGTTTCTGCTGAAAAGTCAGCTGTCAGTCTTATTCTCGTTCCTTTAAATGTTGTGTGATTTTTTCTTTGGCTGTTTTTAAAAATTTCTCCTTCCTGTTGGCTTTCAGCAGTTTGATGATGATCCTTGGTGTGGTTTTTCTTTGTATTTACCCTCCTTGGGGTTTGATGAAACTCTTGAATCTGTGGGTTGATGTTTTCACCAACTTTGAAAAATACTGGATATTATCTTTTCAAATATGGCTTCTGCTGTATTTTCTCCTTCTCTATTTTTGTCTCCTTCTGGGATTCCAATTACATGTAAATTCAACTTTTTTTTTTTTACTGATACCACATTTCTTTTTGTGCTCAGCTCCATTTTATCCAATCTTTTTTCTTTCTGTGTTTCAATTTGGATATTTTCTATTGACCTGTCTTTTAATGCAATTATGCTGTTTTCTGTAGGTCAGCCTGCTGTTATTCAAGGACTTCTTATTTTCAGATATTATATTTTGTAGTTCTAGAGTGTCAGTCTGATTCTTTGTGATAAATCCCAATTTTCTGTTGAAATTCTACATCTTTTCATCAATTTTTTCCCGTTTCCCCTTTTTTTTATTTGATATATTAGGACTGGTTATTTCAAAGCCCTTGTGTGCTAACTCCTATATCTGAATCATTTAAAGATCTCTTTCCATTATGCTCTATTTCCTTGATTATTAACCATATTTACCAGGCTCTCCACAAATCTAGTAATTTTTAATTATATGACAAACATTGTGTGCATTTAGAAGCTCCAGATGATATCTCCTACCAATGAGCTTCCCATGTTAGGAAGACAGTGTTAGGTACTGCGTGTCTCATTCCAATCTGCACTACACTGAGTTGGGGCTGGATTGCAGGTCAATATGACTCAGTTTGAATCAGTTCACCTCCATTTCTCAGGCATGTCCTTCCAAGTCTTTTTACTGAAAGCCTGGCAGGTCTCTATCATTTTAACCTTGAAAGGCTGTGGGAGATTCAGTCTGCCCTTCAGAGGATTGGGACTTTGGTCTTTTGCCTCCTGCTTCCCACTGCTTCCAACTTTGGCAGATGTGTTGAGGAGGAGTCCAGCCACGTGTTGGAGCAGGTCCCATCCTCAAGTGGGACTTTGTCTCTTAAAAACCATGATACTACAGGAGATTTCAGTTTGCTTTATAAAAGCTTCCTACTCCCAGAATTCAACAAATATACTGTGGGAAAAACCAACCATGTGTTAGGAGGCCTGAAGTTTCCAATTGTCCCGCCAACCCCATATGACCGCTAAAAGCTTTGCTGATTTCTCATTCTCCCAGTGAAGATCCCCTGTGCAGGCCAAAGCCAGTCATCAGCCCATGTCTAGAATTGGCAAATCTTCCACAGAAAATTGTTCAGGGACAGACTGCTCATCTCAGAAAGACTTTCTCTTCTATGGATTGTTGAATTCTGATTCCTCCACTTTCCAATGTCTTTTAAAATAGGATTTTATTTTTTGCAATGTAACTTTTTAAAAAAAGTTATGGTAGTAGAAACAGTAGAAATATTGTCACCTACTATTTCCTACTTGGAAACAGAAGACTAAATAAATATATTTGAACGAATGAGTAAATTTCTCAAAACGATGTTGTGAGAATGCAATGCTATAATACATGTAAATTACGTAGCATAATATTTGACATTTATAGATATGCTAAATTTATGTAAGTTATTGCTAAAATTGGCTTACGGTTTTCAACTTTCCAGTCTGTTGGTCCTAATTTTCATTTTGAGTATAGCCACATTTTTCTCCTTAGGCCTATAAGAACATCTAACTCTGCTTATATCTCATGTTTCTGTGGATCAGGGTAATTTTGTCCCCTTGCATAATTTAGAAATGTCTTGCTTCCTTAAATGTTCTTTTTTCTTTTTCTCTTTGCAGCGTGCCATAGAGTTAAAATAATATCTGCCATGATGTGGTTTCCACACGAGATGGTGGGTCACGTGTCACAGTGATCATGGCAAAGTTTTCTGCCTGGTACTCTTCAGCAACGTTGGTAAAGGGAAGGATCTGTTGTATGGCTCTATTCATTTTTCAGGAGTAAACATACTTTAGAAACATTGAAACTATTAGAGCACTAGATGCAGTTTGAGAGAACAGAAGTGGGGTCACGCTCTTGACTTACGGAACACAGTGGAACCTGGAATTCAAGATAACAGAAGCCAATGTCAATATTCATACGGCGTTCAAATATTCTTGTTGTACTATTGATACTAATTATCTTTTGGTTCTGTGACTAGTTTGCCATAGTCATAGAAGGTCCTTATTGGCTTGGTATCATTAATGACTCTTCCCCCTCACAAACCATTAAAAAAAAAAAGAATGAAAGCTAGGAGATCAATGAGTGTATTACTCCTACTCTCAGTGGACCTAGTTGCTACATTTTCAAGCAGTTTTTAGTAGCATATAGAAGTTGCAGGCAGGTTTAGACAGGAATTAACTATCTAAGATATTTCTTGGAACTTATTTAGTGTTACGTTAGGATTCTTCCCCCTTTGCTTGTCAATAGGTAGAGCAACAACATTAAGAAAGTGAGCTAGGGTTTGCTTTCTATCGTCTTTAACATTGAATGTGATATGAAAATCTCACTGCACTTTAATTTCCTTCTACATGAAAGTGGCTTAATATGGCCTTCCTACTCTGTAATATGTCATTATATTTATGAGCATTTGTCTAGAACACTGTACTTTCAACGTACTTTATAATCATGAATCAGCTATTCAACACAACAGCCCTATGAACTAGGTCAGCTGAATTATCTCCACCCTATAGGTGTGCAAAGAGAGACGCTAAGTGATTTAGAGAACATGCCTAAGGGTATACGGCAAGCCAGAATCTAGAAGAAAGTCAGAACTCATGCGTTCTTCACGCTCAGCCCTTGCATGACCCTAAGTGTGTTAGGTGTATCTTAAGATTTTGAAACAAAAAGAATTTCTTACTATTGCAATGCCAGAGCAATGCCAGAAATTTGAGAGGTGATGGCATCTTATCTGCACTTGGATTTTAAGTCTGCCTGCACTTTAAGTCAAATGCAATCTGCAAGTTTCTCAAAATATGATTTTGAGAAATTTCACTGATTTTTAAAATGTGAATTGAGCTTATTCTGAATTCTCACATTATCAGCAGGTCACAGTAGCCCAACCAGCAAGGAGAACAGAGAGCCCTCACAATTTCAAGTTCAGTGATGAGTGTAAAACTTCTCCAACTCCAGCTCTCATTGTGATTTGCCCAAGCAAAAGCCTGTTATTGCTCTGGTCAGCCTCTCAAGGGAAAAGCCAGAAACCCATTCTCTCATGAATAAATATGCCAGGTCTAGTGCTGGATCCTAGAGAAACAATTCTTAAGTAAAGAACAGTTAAAAACAAATAAAATAATGTTCAAAGTGTTTTCAACAATTCATGTTGTGTGAGCACGTTAGCTTCTTGGCCTATAATCGGTGGTTTCCTTACTTGTTGCATGTGCCATGCCCGTTCTGGCCTCAATGTGGAAAAGAATCCTGTGATTAACTGGCTACAGGAAAGGCAGCAACAACAACCCCCTAACTTTAAACCCTTGAGATGGCAGCTCTACACTGAAGCACAGTAAATACGACCTGATCAGAGGGGTTTTCATTAACCACACTCGATGGGAGGAAAAGGTAACTCTTAAGAAAAAATAGAAACCCTTTGGGCCTCAAGCAGTTATTCTGCTGTAGATCTGCAGGCTGGGAGGGATGACCACACAGGAGGAGGACAAGCAATTCAAAACGGGACTCTCCGTGGAAGTGAATCATGCTCAGAGTAACAAGTATTTTTTTCTGAATTACTGGATGGGTGCTCTTGAGCCAAATAGCAGAGGGGAAGGAGTGAGCAAAGAGACTGGAGTGGGAGTCAAGGCAGTTGTCCAAGATGGTACCAGTGAGGACTTGGGGGAATTTCACAAAGGGTAATACTGTGGCTGGTTTTTCCGACTAACTGCCTAGACTCAATTTTGCTAAGAGACATCATTGGCAATTTTGTGCTTGCATCCAAAAGAATGTGAAAAACAACTACAAAACAAGCCAGTTGTCCCATTTCCTTTCCTTTTCTGAGTAATAATAGCTTTCTATCTTTTGATGTGCTGATTTAAAAAAAATCCTTTTTTATAACACTTTGCTGCTAGCAGCAACTGATGGTTTGAAAGAGCAGATCCATTCAAACACACACACACAAGCTCAAACACAGCCATTTTGAAACATTTGGTCATTCTAATGTTAATTTTTCAAATTATGGAGAATTTTACCTACTTCTTCTCAACCACACTCAACATTCAAATGGTTTCTCTTATGTCTCGAAATATCTGTAAGGAAATATGGTTAGAGAATTGGGTGATTAGGGTTAAACTTTATTTCTTGCTACCTTATGCTAGTTAGTCCCTGCCCTGAAACTAACACCAGCCCAGAGGTTTGCACTAAATAACTAATTACCTGCAGGTTTCCTCATTTCTTTCAGAAACCCAGAAAAAAGAGAGAAGATAAAAGGCCAAATAGCCTTTATGCTGTTAGTCTGCTTAAGCTGACCAACGCTCTTAGGCAGAGCTATTAAACACGTTCTTATGTCTTGTGTCTTAATGTCTTAGGACAGAGCTATTAAACACTTTTTTCCTTTTTCAGGGGAGGAAGGGGGGAAGAGGAGGGATGGTGGAACTAAGCCTCCCATTTGGTCCTCTTCTCCGGGAGTCTCCCTATAGAAATAGGAAATTTGTATCCTGTGGGGCTAACTAGCACAGCCTATTGGTTCATCTTACTCTCCTCTTCCTTGCCTTATTAAGATCAAGTATCCAACACTCATCACTTTCCACTTGACTTCTGAGTTGGTAACACTGTCTCGCCAACCCCTTTCTCCATCAGGCACCTGGGAAAGGGATCCCTGACATTTGTCTAAAAGCTGCAGTAGGTTATCAGAGCCATGTTTGGAGTTTCTCTCTGATGGATGGTGTGACAGCCGTAAAGCAGAATGCATTGTAGATGTTAAAAATTTGCTGTATACTTATATCTATTGACATAACCGAGTTTCATGGTATGTTAAGTGGAGAAGGTAGATTACAAAACAGTATATACTGTAGAGAGTTTGATTTCATTTTATAACTGTATATGAATTTTTAAAAGCCTGAAAGCATATGTAACTGTTTCAGTGAAAAATCTTTGAGGAATTGGTTTTGCCTTCCTTCTTCTCTTATCATTTTTTAAATGTTTTTTAATGCTCATATATAATAGTGTAATAAAATTAAATCAATTTTTAAATTTTTTCAAGGTATGTTGTAGTGATAGACGAAGAAGGACATTTATCAAGAAAGTGTGTGTATGTTCTTGTAGCCTAGAGGAAAATGTAGTGTCAATGTAACAACATTTTTCAGAGGAATGAAAATAACAATAATAGCACTGTACTAGGTGCTCTATTAATATTATCATAACCTTCACAATAATTGGGCAAAACAGATATTACTCTAATTATCTCCCCCCGCCCCATTTTACAAAAAACTGAGGCTCATAGAGTCTATGTAACTTGTGCAAGTTATAGTAAGAAGTTGTGAAGTTGAATCTAACTTGCCAATTGGTAGAAATGCCTGATCATACTTATGATGAGGAAGTTGTAATGACATCTGTTTCACAAATAGGTTTATCTTTATTAATGGGGAGGGATTGGGTGTGAATGACTAAAAAGGTTTATTGCTGTATTAGAGCTAATCCACTGTATTATTTATATTATAGTCTCTTCCCTGCAAAACATTTCCTAGATGAGAAAGATGACAAAATGTGGATGCATATACAAAATAAAGCAAATAGAAGTACACCCTTTCATTCATTTGGAATTCTTCAAATATTTTATAGGTAGTGGCTATGTGCATGAAAATCAAAAGGGCTTGAAGTATGTTTCATTTGGGTATTTGGGTATTTTTGGTGCAATAGTTTGGGGGAAAAGGCTCAGGGGGTAGGAGATCCTGCATGGATAATAATGTATAAAATGGGGAAAGGGAGGTTATTATGACAGTTGAGAAAAAAACTGGAAATACAAAGAGGAGTTAGAAGAAAGACAGAAGATTTATGGAAAGCAAAAATGAGTCACTTTGTTTCTAGACCAACTTTTTGAACTCAATCAGTTTATGAAATAGAAATCTTCAAGTTATTTTGGTGAGGAAAATGGCTGTGGAAGATGGAATTGTGGACGTAGAAAAATCAAACAAGTAGATATGAGGAAAATTATAAAACAGTGGTGTGCTGGTAAAGGTGTAACAACTGGCTCTCAGGGGGGTACAAAAAAAAAGCTCTGCTTTGTTACCTTGCCCATTTCTATGGTGTAAATACTCCCACCAAGGCTGACTTCAAATGACCAATGTTGATGAAAATGAAATTGAGATGATACGTACAACATTGGCCCTTGTGAGTGAGTGCTAGCTGGCTCAAGCACACCACTGAATGATGCCATTGAAGAATGAAGTTAGTAGAACAAGACAGCTAATTTCATGCTGCAGGTTAAGAATTAATTATTTTTTGAGACAGGTGATTAGCTTAAAATTTCCCTTAGCACATCCTCTCTTCATAGGAAGTATACAAGAGCAACTTAAACCAAATTATTGGGGGCAAATATATACAAAAATAGTGTTTTAAAAGTAACATCAAGAATCCTTAAGTTAGAAGTGGTTTGTTTGTTTGTTTGTTTGTTTGTTTTTTATCAAGCTAGAATACACTAACCTGAAAGATTGAGATCATTTTCCCAGTTCTGATGGCCTCTGTGGTTGTTCTGGGTCTGAGGTTTTACTGAAGAGGAATTCTGCACAGGGAACAGAGATGGGGATTGAGCAAATGACCAGGATTAGTTTTTGGAGAGTATATTCACATTGGCTAATTGTAGCATACAGTAAGTGCTCAATAAATGATGGTGCCTTTCCTTCCCATTCCCCTGACACACACACACACACACACACACACACACACACAGCTTCTTCTCCCCACTTGATCTATGTCTTCTTTGAACAGCTCTGTTCGGATTATGACCCAGACTAGGCACACTTATGCCTGCTCTGGTAGAAGCTGCCCTGCCCTCCTTCTAAGAACATGCTTTAATTGTAAAGTTCATTACTTTTGTGTAGAGGTTTATAGTGTTCCGGCTCTTTTGCATGTCTTTTCTCATCCTCGCTTGCAGTGAACTCTTAAGGTATATATTTGATGCAAGGCCGATTTATCTCCATTTTACAAATGAGAAAAAATGAGACCGACAAAGATAATGTGATTGATAAAAGTGTTCGTGCGGCGGCTGTAGCTAACATCTGAGCCTTCAGATTCCTTCTTCTCGGGCTCTTTCTACCACACCTTTATTTTTACAATAAAGTTGAAAAGTAGAGCATTTATGGCTACACAGGTAACTGCCCGCAAGAGAATAGCTGGGCACTGGAAATGGTGCTTTCCACAAACTAGCTGAGATGTTTTCCTTTCTTTGTGGTGGTTTAACTTTGCCTTAGTGTTTTATTTTTGAAATAAGAAGAGTCAGGAATAGAATAAACAGAATTTTTAAAGGCCTTATTGTTGATCTTTCACCATGTTGGAGGGGGTGGGTATTGGTGATGCATTCGTTTCATTTATTTCATTTATTTCATTCATTCTAATATTTCTTAAAAGCCCATTCTGTGCCAAGCTCTGAGCTAGGAGCTAGGATACAAGTTTGTACAGGAGGGACCTAGTTCCTGCCATCATGGAACAAACTTGGGGATGACTAAATGTACTACCCATGTAGAGCCACTAAAATTCAAACTGTTAGAGAAACTAAATTCTTAGGGAGTTAAAACACTAGTCCATGGAAGTGATAAATGTGTAATGGGAGGTACCTGGGATGATTCTTGGGCAAAGTGTTCCTCTGCTAGGAGATGATCAATTTAGATTTCTTAATAAGCTTTGTTTAGTAAGAGAAGGGAGAGACAAACATTCATTGAGTACCCACCAAGTACCACTATCCCTCTCAGTCCCTACAAAGACCCCAGGAAGTAGGTATCATCGTCTCTATAAGCAGGAAGGGGAAAATGATTTGCTTACATCTACACGTCTATTAAGTGGTAAAAGTCAAACCTGAGTATACCTGCCTTTTCCACTGTACCATGCTGTCTTCTTTGCCCAACTCTTGGTCTTTCGGATTTTATTCTTCTGGTATTTCACTAATATGGAGCATTTAGCATTCTTTAGTCAGACAGAGCTAAGCATGTGCATCACCTCTAACACCCTCCCCCCCCTCCCTTCCACACACATGCCAGGTTCATGGGTGGGATATACGAAAGTAAAAATCATCCTGTTGTTGGAACTTCCACTAGAAGCTGGCCCATTCTTTCTATTTTAATCATCAAAACAGGGGGTGACTGAATTTGCACCACACACTGTTATGAATACCAGCTTCTTCATTGTATATACTGCAGCTCTTAATTGTTTCTGGCTTGAGTTGGCATCAGTGGCGAGATACACTTTATCAGAAACAAGAAAGAAGGATTGATTTCAGAATAAAGCAAACATTTGCAAGAAATAAAGCCTCTTTACTCAGGGTAGTAGCCAGTAGAATTAAAACTGTTTCTCCTACCCATCTGCCATGGGTTGGAGACTTAAGGAAATTATAGTTCTGACCCCTTTATGAATGCTGTCTCCTGCAGAGTCCCTATCTTATTTCTCTTGGATATGGTTCACCCAAGTAGTATGACCACCCTGTCACAGGGGAAATGGTTCCCAGCAGTACTGCCCTGTATTCCATAAATACTCTGCTGACCCCACCTGAATATGTACACAAAGGTTATCCATGAGTGTTAAGTGTAGAGAATGCCTCTGTAATTGGTGATATTTAAATACATGTTTTGGACACTCATGGGCGTTCTCTCTCCCTCTCTGTCAAGTAGACACACACACACACACACACACACACACACACCCTTGCTTCTTAAATTCACAAGGCTTTTTTCAAAAATAAAATAAGAAAGAATATCTGTTTTCTGGGTAAAACTTAACTTTCTTTTTTTTTTTTTACTAAGGAGTCTTTCACAAATTATTGATGAGTTTTAATATTTAATCAGCATTCTCAAAAATATAAGGCAACTCCAAAATTAAAAATGCAATCCAGTTGTAAGCCAAGAGCAGAGTCATTTCTTGTTATTTATACATACAATTAAAATATAACTTGATGTGAAAAATGTTCCTAACTCAACTTTGAACGTGCTATTTGTCTGAAGGGTTAGATTTTGGGTTGTTTTGGAAAGTTTTTTTTTAACACAGAATTTTGTTTGTTTCTTTTTCAGTTAGAAAAGAACTATTAAAAACAAATAATTTGATTCATTGTTATTTGGAGTCCTTCAAGAGAAATATATGAAACTTGTATAGTAACTAGATTGGATAAAAATTCTAAGTGGCTGATGCTTTTAGCTAACTCGATTGAAATGGCCCAAAGGTTAATTTTAAATTAAAAGGTATCTCCCCAAACAGAGTACAGCCACATAGGTGGGATATGTAGCCTAAAAAATGTTTCTAAAGCCAGTCATTTAACTATGTGATGGTAAATGTCATCATCTAGACTGAATTAAAGAGTGCCCAGCCCAGATCATCTCAAATTCTACAAAACTGCCAGCACAGCAATTGTTAAGTCCCATGGGGAAAAAGTATGTGTGGGCTCAGAGTTTGGACTTAAAAAAAATGAAGTATCTGATAAAAATGGTTTACTAGAATCATTTGTTAATTAAAATTATTTTATTAGTTATCTAAAATAGCTTTGGGCAGTTGTATAAAGCAGAGTTTATGTTCATTTTTCTCTTTTCAAAATAAGAGAATGTTTCGTTTCATGTGCTTTGTGTCTCCGCGTTAGGATATTGGGGTTATATAAATTAATTGTATCTTTACAGCACTGACACGAATAGACTCTTTAGGAATAACATGTTGAAGTAGGGATAGTTTTTTCCTTTTACCACCCACATTATGTTATGAGTAGCACAGGGTATTTAAATGCTTTGGCACAGAACATGAATAAAGAGCTGATCTTGAAAACACCATTATCATTATTTGTTTTGAAATTGACACTCTGCTCTATTTTAAGGCTTATACCCAGTTTTATCTGTGTATTGCAGATAATCCAACACACACATTAGAAACAGCCCCAAATGTCTTTCTTTCTTCACCCCATCCATGGGTCTTTCCACTTAATTTTTGCAGGAAAAAAATGAAAGGTGAAGAAAACATGGGTCCATAAAAAGACATCAACTGAGGAATTTTGTTTGTTATGATTGGACAGCTGCTGTTGGTCTAGTAAGAATCATTTTATGTTTTATTTTGATTGAAGAGATATCACTTTGCCAACCATAATTTTTACAATTCAGCTTTTCAGTTGAAATGAGACGACCTTTAGATTTTCTTTTTCTATTTTTTTTCCAGCAGATGGTTGTTCCCTACAAGTAACGTTGTCTAACAGATGATTATGCTATTACCTTAAAAGTGACTAATTTGATGTCATATCAAATAGATTCTTCTTATTCCACCTTGGCTGAAACCCAGATATTGGCTAAATATGTTTCATCTAGTAGTATGAAAAAGTTCCATGGGGATTCTGAGGGAAGGAATCTGGCCCTCAGTCTTGGAGAGGAAGCTATTTATATCTTTATTTGACAAAGATTTTACTTTTGAATTAAGGAGGACTTCAAAAAGGACTTCAAAAGTATACTCTACAAAGTGATGAACATGAAGCAGGACTATTGACCTACCTCAGACTTTGGTTTTGGGCTAATGTGGGCTGGGCTCATGGCAGGCATCTTTGTGTTCCCATCGCCTGGCCCGTTATAAAAACGCATCACATTTTGACTTAAATCGAAATGCTTTGCCTTTCACCTGCCTCTGTGACTGTTGACTTCTTTGGAAAGTCAATATCGATATTTAAATATTGTGGAGTGGGTTTGCTATGGAGAGAATATTATTGTTCTCCCTTAAATTGATATGTTGGAATCCCAACCCCCAACATGATGGTAGGAGGTGAAGCCGTTAGGAGGTGATTGGGTCATGAGGATGGAGTCTGCAGGAAGGGTCAGTGTCCTTATAAAAGAGACCACAGAGAGCTCCCTTGCCCCTTCTTCCATGTGAGGACATGGGAAGAAGATGGCCATCTATGAACCAGGAAGTAGGCACACCACAGACATAGAATCTCTCACCGGCACCTTCATCTTGGACTTCCCAACCTCCAGAACTGTGAAAAATAAATTTCTGTTATTTATAAGCCAGCCTATCTGTGCCATTTTGTTATAGCAGCTTGAATGGATTGAGACAGAGTTAACATAGTGAACTCTTAAAAGTTCTGAGTTGTATAGCTGAGTTTTATCTTGATACACCTAATTGAGCTTAGAACAAAAGCTGACTTTGAGAAAGAACTCATAACCACATCGGGATGGATGTCTTTCCTGGGTAACTTAGTCTGAAGTCATGGGGCTTCCATTTTTATTGACCATATCCTCCTTCCTCCTGAAGTGCTAGAGGACACATGTGGCATCTTATGCAGGACTATTTTGGGATGAGGTCTGGTATAAGGATGGTGAATAGAAATAGCACAACACGTGAATTTTGCCAATGACACGCCAACATCTTTGCAAAATGAATGTTTGTGTCTAGAGTAGAGGAAAGCGAAAATGGAGATTCCATTTATTGGCAGGATTTCTAAAAAGAGAAGGGCTGAGATTTAAAAGTAAGTTGGTCACTCTTCCAGGACTACTTATTTTAGGGACTGCAGGTAAAAAGCTTGCTCAGTGGGCAGCTTCATTCCATTAAATAATACACTGCAATATTTTCTCTCAGGATCGTAAACTGTTTCTTATAGAGGTAAAGTATTAAATGGTAATTAGTCTCCTGAAATTAGGTAAATTTTAAAACATCCAGTTTAGTACAATTGAGAGATTAGAACTCATTAATTTATATACTTTTAATTTGGATGGAGGAAGAAGGTGTTTCATTTAGTCATATGTATGCTAATATGGAGCTCCAAAATAATGGAATAAATTTTATCCAGTCCCCCCACCATACACATTTCCATAATATTTGTGAACTCAACCCTGGTACTTGTGGTTTTTCTTTATTCATCCCTGCATTTATGCTTCCATAGCATTACACTGCATTTTAATTATTTTTTACATTTCTGTTTCCACCATTAGAATGTGTCCTTTATTTATTTTTTTTAGCTTAGTTTATGGAGTGAAGAGCAGGGCTCTGCAGCCAGACTACCTGGGTTCAAATCTCAGCTTCTTTAGGGACAGTCTATGTGAGCTTGAATGAGTGACTTCATTTCTCTGACCCAGGGCCCAGTTCTGTAAAATTTGAAAGACAATGAACCCAACTCATAGGCTTGTCATGAGGATTAAGTGAGTTAATTTAAAAAAGTAGACCAGTGCCTGGGACATTGTAAGTACTAAATAAATATTAGCTGTTCCTGGTACATAGCACTCATTCAACAAATGTTGATTGAATGAATAATTATTAGAAATGTTTGAAAAGGCTTCTCTTACTATTGAGGTGATCCAAACTTTTTACATGGGTAGATGCTTATGGGGATGAGAAAGTTCCTTTGCAGATGTTTTGAAGTTGTGGCTATTTTCTTATTTAATAGTGGGAGTCACTGTTTTTACATATGAAGCAAAAATACTCCCTTGGGGGGCCAACTGGGTTCTTCTTTTGGCATCACCTATAAAGATACTAGACAGCTCATGCAGCTCAATATCAAAAAAACAAACAACCCAATCAAAAAATGGGCAGAGGATCTAAATAGACATTTCTCCAAAGAAGACATACAGATGGCCAAGAGGCACATGAAAAGATGCTCAACATCACTAATTACTAGAGAAATGCAAATCAAAACTACAATGAGGTATCACCTCACACTGGTCAGAATGATCATCATCAAAAATTTACAAACAGTAAATGCTGGAGAGGGTGTGGAGAAAAGGGAACCTTCCTACACTGTCAGTGGGAATGTAAATTGATACAGCCACTATGGAGAACTGTATGGAGGTTCCTTAAAAAACTAAAAATAGAGCTACCATATGACCCTGCAATCCCACTCCTGGGCATATATCTGGAAAAAACCATAATTCAAAAAGATATATGCACAGGCTTCCCTGGTGGCGCAGTGGTTAAGAATCCGCCTGCCAATGCAGGGGACACAGGTTCGAGCCCTGGTCCGGGAAGATCCCACATGCCACGGAGCAACTAAGCCTGTGTGCCACAACTACTGAGCCTGTGCTCTAGAGCCCGTGAGCCACAACTACCGAGCCCTGTGTTACAACTACCGAAGCCCACACGCCTAGAGCCCACAGTCGCACAAGAGAAGCCACTGCAATGAGAAGCCCACGCACTGCAACGAAGAGTAGCCCCCGCTAGCCGCAACTAGACAAAGCCTGTGCGCAGTAACGAAGACCCAATGCAGCCAAAAATAAATAAAATAAATTTATATAAAAAAAAAAGATATATGCACCCTATCACTTGTTGAGACGTGGATGGATCTAGAGACTGTCATACAGAGTGAAGTAAGTCAGAAAGAGAAAAACAAATATCATATATTAATGCATATATGTGGAACCTAGAAAAATGGTACAGATGAACCGGTTTGCAGGGCAGAAATTGAGACACAGATGTAGAGAACAAACGTATGGACACCAAAGGGGGAAAGCTGCAGGGGGGTAGTGGTGGTGGTGTGATGAATTGGGCTATTGGGATCGACATGTATACACTGATGTGTATAAAATTGATGACTAATAAGAACATGTTGTATAAAAAAAAAAAAAAACCAAAACAGCCAAGACAATTTTGAAGAGGAAGAAGAAGATGTGGTAGTGATAAGGTGTGGAGACTTATTTATGCAATAACAAGACTTTTAAAATAAAACTATTATAATGTTGGCATGGGAGTGGGCAAGTACTGTATGCCAGTGTAACAGTTCAAAGTGCTCAAGAAATGACCCACATATAATGAGAACTTGGTGTTATTATAAATTGGCATTATATTGATTAATCAATATATTGTGCTAGATAATTTTGTATGAAAAAAATCAACCTAATTCTGTATCTAGGACTCTTCTTGGAGTTTCAGACTCATACTCAAACAACGTATCCCAAACTGAACTGATTGTAACTTGTCAAACTATTCCTTTTGTATTCTGTGTATCACTAGCAAAGAAATTTGAGAGCCAGTATTTATTCTTCTGCCTCCTAAATTTATCTCACACATCCAAGCAATAAAATATTTTGTAGAGTTTTAAAAAAAAGAAAAAAAAAAGATATATGCACCCTAAATGTTCATTGCAGCACTATTTACAATAGCCAAGACATGGAAGCAACCTAAATGTCCATCAACAGATGAATGGATAAAGATGTGGTACATATATACAATGAAATATTACTCAGCCATAAAAAAGAATGAAATAATGCCATTTGCAGCAACATGGATGGACCTAGAGAGAGCGTCATACTGAGAGAAGTAAGTCAGACAGAGAAAGACGAATATCATATGATATCACTTATATGTAGAATCTAAAAAATGGTACAAATGAACCTATTTACAAAACAGAAATAGAGTTACAGATGTAGAAAACAAACTTATGGTTACCAAGGGGGAAGCAGGGAGAAGGGATAAATTAGGAGTTTGGGATTAGCAGATACAAATTGCTATATATAAAATAGATAACTAATAAGAACCTACTGTATAGCACAGGGAATTACTCAGTACTCTGTAATGACCTATATGGGAATAGAATCTAAAAAAGAGTGGATATATGTATTGACATAACTGATTCACTTTGTTGTACAACAGAAGCTAACACAACATTGTAAATTAGCTATACTCCAATAAAAATTAATTAAAAAAAAAGATACTAGATCCTGTTTGGGAGATAAGGTATCAGCATTGTTAATTAAATGGCCATAATATAATTCTGTGCCAAGCATATCAGCCGAGCTCATAATTTTATCCTCTGCTACATCATTATGATGCCTCTAGTTGGGCCAAGTGTGTACAGTTTGGGCCTGGATTTCAGACCCATCAGATTCCTTTGATATTGAAGTGCTACCAGTGGCGGAAGAAGCTATTCCTAGGTTTGATTCAAGACAAGGCAGTTAATCTCGCAGTTAATGGAGAATGTGCACTGGGGATTAAAACAAAGAACAATTAGCACATATATTAGTTTGGATCATGTTTATACTTTGTTGTCAACTGTCATCATTTGTTTAAAATAAGATATCCTACATTTATTTGACTCACAGAGCTTGGCAGAGTATGATAAGGTATTTAAATTTCTCCAATTATGTTGAAATTTTGGTCTCTTACAGTTCACAGCAGGAATCTACTTTCCAGTCAGTGTTTTGCAAAATGATTCTTATAATCATCATGGATCTTAAATGATCCATCTGTGTTACTGAATCATAACCTTCAATGAATGGAAGGTCTTCATTTTACGTCTTAGTTCCTGATTCTTCAAGAAATTATAAATGCTTTGAGAATGTATGAGGTCCCATCTAGAGCTAAATTAACATGTATTTTTTTAACTTAAATAAAAAATCTTTAAAGGTAGTAGGTGCCTGCTAAATCAAATAAAATGTTTAAAAAAGATTGTAAAATGAAAAAAAGGAAGAGTCATTCCTCATTCTAATTTCACTACATAGAAATTATTACCACTAACATTAGCAATCTCTTTATGTGCTCATATTAACACATGTACACATGCACAGAAATAGGGTATTTTTTTTAAACAAATGAGATACCTCACATATCATTCTGAATCTTGCCCTTTTCACTTTACAATATTCATAGGATCTTTCCAAGTCAGCACGTAAAGATGTACATATTCTTTTTAATGTTTACCTAGAATTGTATCAGTATTATTGGGTTTTTTTCCCCCATTTTATCAGTTTCCTATGATTTATTTAACCATCCGGTATCTTGGTGGAAATTTAAATTATCTCTACTTTTTCTCTATTACAATCAATGTTATGGTAATCCTCTCTATATCTTTTTACATATTTCTAGGATTTTATTTCTATAAGAGAGTAGCGGATTGTTAGCTCATAAATTCGACGTTTTGGAAATATTAGCAATGTTTTCTCTCTCTCCCTCCTGCTTCTGCCATATTCAAGCAGCTAGGGTCTTCGATGTTCATTGTCACTGAGGAAGGATGTTCCAATTCTGAAATCAGAGGGGGGACAAAAGTCTTCAAGGGCTTTGGTTTCCGAAAGCCCAAATCCTTAGGGGAATGAAGAAAACTGTCAAAGACAAAATGTGTGGGAGACACATCATAAAAGACCGCAGAACTTATGTTTTAGGTTAGAGAAAATTTCTCTGGCCTGGTGGAGGTGGGGGATGGAGGGGAAGTGAGGACAGCAGAGGCATTTGTAGGTCTCAGTGGCAGACCAGGCCCTAAGTTTCCCAGGTTATAATCTCAGAGAGGAAGCCAGCCTCAGAGGATGGAGGCAGCAGGGGCCCAGAGAAAAAATGCTGTGCGTGGCACCGAAGCAAATGATTCCATGGCTTGTCATGATTCCATGGCTCCAGCTGAGCAGGGGAACAGCAGGGTGATTGCCAGGCTCTCAAGCATAGCAGGGAAGGAGCAGAGAAAGTCGCCGGACATCTAGCGACCTTGCCACCGGGAACAAGGGACATCTCATCAGTGACCTTCTGGGATAACAGCTGAGGACCAGGTGACCCAATGACTTCCTTGGAGGATGCCGGTGTGGAAATGATGACTTCCTTGGAGGATGCCGGTTTGGAAATGATGACTTCCTTGGAGGATGCTGGTTTGGAAATGATGACTTCCTTGGAGGATGCCAGTGTGGAAATGTTGACTTCAAGGATCGTGTCCCTCTCTGCCTCCTTCCCCACATCTTGACATGACGTCAAGACTTAGAAACGCTCAAGGGGAAAGAGGGGAACCCTGACTTGGCTGGAATTGAGTTTCTGTGATTCAGCAAAATATTTGAGTTTGGTTACTGAGCCTCTTATATATTCTATAGGATTTGTGCATTGAAAATGTTTTATAGCCACTACAATTTTTTCCTTCTCCTCCCCACCCCTCCGCAAAAAGGTGATTCTAATTCACACTCCCACCAATAATATTTAAGTGCCTGTTTCTTGCATCCTTGTCAACACTAGATGCCATCGCTCTTTTGAATTTTTTGTTAATTTATTGGGAGAAAAATGCAATCTTATTGTTTTAATTTGTGTTCTCCTGGCCGTTGGTGAGCATTTTTTATGTTTATTGATTATATTTCTTCTTATGCGAAGTGCCAGTGTAGTTTATTTTATTCTTTTGTATTGTTCGATGATGTATTTTATCTTCTACTTAAAGACTAACTACTGGCTAGTGACACTTAAGCAATGTTTAGTCTTTAGACATTACCCCTCAACCCAGAGAGAATATATCATGTTCTCTAAAGATAATTATTGTTCCACTGTAGAATCAATCTTTTTAGCAATTCCCATATCATTAGTCTTGATTGTTTTAATGTCTCAATGAAAGACATTATGATTTTCATACAGAAAAAAATTTGGGTATGGAGGGGGTGGAAGGGACATAGAGAAATGATTTCAGTTATTTTCCAATTTTCTGTGTGTCACTAATAAAACATAATGTTGCAAAAATACATCCTTGATTTCTTAAGTAAGAAGAGCAAGACGATAAAGGACTATGGCGATTTGCTAAATTAGCTTTCCTTAAGTTCCTTTCCAGTGGATTTAAATTTGGTTTCAAAACTCGTTTACTTGTGTTATGTTCTTGATTTTTTAAAAATTTTTATTGGAGTCTAGCTGATTTACAATGTTGTGTTAGTTTCAGGAGTGCAGCAACGTGAATCAGTTATACATACACATATATCCACTCTTTTGTAGATTCTTTTCTGTTATGTTCTTTAAATTCTTCTCCAAGGTTTTCCTTTCTCTCCGTGTTCTGACAAATCACTGCTTGATATTTTGGTGATTCTTTTAAAGTTTAATATGCATCATTGGCCAAATCATGGTTCTCTCGAATTGTGTACTGCAATGGTGTAACACTTAGCCATGGTTTATTTCAAGGTAGGGAAAGGTGTTTAGATGATGCCGACCAGTGGCCCAGAAGCACCCGCAGTTCGGCTGCCTTATTCTCCCTTTTGCTTCTGTCCAGTACTCAACCTACTCTCTATTTCTTAGCTCTCTTTCTGTTTAATCGGCTCTGAGAATTAGACAGTCTGAAGAGCTGCTAGCTATTCAAATAGAGGCCAGGTTGTTCGTCTCCACCATCTGAAAGCGGCTTTGATGGTCTCTGTAAAGTGAACTCGCGGACACCCACCTCACCATTGGCATCCCCGGAGCAGTCTCAGCAGAGATCAAAGGCTGCCCGTTGAGTGGAGGCCGTCCCCTGAGGACAGTGTCGGAGCTTCCTGGCAGGCTGTCTCTGCTGGCTTCACAGGGCCACTACCTGTGCCCTGCTTGCTGGAGAACACCACTACCTGTCCGGGCTCCACGACGGATTAAAGAGGGCTTTCAGTGTTCAAACCCATTCTCTGGCAGCTGGAATTCCAAGTGTACTTAGAAACTATAACCGACTCTATTAATTTTAAAATGCAGCAAG